>NW_024884142.1:27274900-27399985 GCF_019232065.1 Centrocercus urophasianus
TTATTTTATTTTATTTTATTTTATTTTATTTTATTTTATTTTATTTTTATTTTTAAGCAGTAAAGCTGTTAGAAAGCAAGACTTTCATTGGAGGTGAAATGAGGTATGAGTTCTAAGGTTATGTTTGGTATTTTAAATGCCTAAAATAAATGAAAACTGTTAGCAATTTAGGAGTCCCTATCAATCACCTTGAGGCAGGGAGGTGATTTTTCCCCTCAAGGGCTGTTTCTTTCTTTATAGATGCTGATTCACTTTTGATTGCATTTTTTTTTTCATGCACCTGCCAGTAGAGTTCTAGATCACAACTGCACATAAACAGGGATTATTTTGTAATACAGGAAATGGTATTTAAGGGCCTCCCCAGAAATATATTCCTTCTTAAATTAATGTAATCTTTTGCAGTGCCTGCTCGTAGTGTCTGAGGTGGTGGCGTTGGCCAGTTGCTGTTCTTGTAGAAGTGGTTGCGTGTGAATGTGCATGAATTTTGAGGTAACCAAATTGCCACTGTGCAATCAGTACAGAACAAATACCTGCTTATTGTCATACTGCCAAGATTTTCACAGAGTGCTCCTGTCACTTCCCTTGTGACCCTCAAGGTATTTACTACAATCAGATGAGTCTGGGAAATGTAGTTCATAGCTGTGATTATACTGAAAACCACAGACTGAAAAGAACATTGGCATTTTGAGGCATATTACTGTTTCTGCCCATTTCCTGCCCTGGTTTATCCCTTAGAGATCTAGAAGAGATTAACCACTACTTGCTGGTTGGGTTTTTTTTGTTGTAGTTTTTTGGGTTTTTTTTTTTTGAACTACCAACCTTACAGCCTCATCCCTTTCTAATATCAATCCCTATTTCACATGTATCAGCCACCTTTTTTCCCAAACCATTTAACAGACTAATATCAATCAAGGTAATACCTTGCTCAGCTAGGACTTAGTTTTGAGGATATAGCTTCTATTTCAGTCCAGAAGCAGCGCTTTGTGCCTCTTCTGATGATATCAGTTTATCTAACAAAATACATTTTCTCATTTATCTAATGATGCCTCACAGAAAGTAGTGTAATGACTTTTTTATGGTGAATTGTGTAGTGGTTCAGCTATTTCTGAGGATGCAATTTCAATGGCAGTGAACAGGTTATAGTGGATTTTCTATGACCAAACACATTTCTGACAGGGAGTGATACCTGTTGTAGGTTATGTGCTCTCCTCTACTAAGGAGGAGTCAACAGCAATAGCCAACAGGAAGAGAAATACTCTAGATTCTAGGCTTCACTGAAACTTCACACCCTGCCTCTAGTAAGGGCTGATCGGAAAATGACAGCTTTTTTAGAGGACCAACAAATGAATGAATGTACATAATCTCTCTTGTGTCAGAGAGAATGAAGAAGCATTTTCATCTCTTGTCTTTGCAGTGATCCATCTGTCTGAGAACATTCCCATTTATCCTCCAGGGAGAGAATGTACCACCTGCCTGAACTGTGATTTCAGCTGCAAGAGGCAGAACCAGGACAGAACAGGGTACCGGGTGAAATTGAAGTCAACGACAACTTGTGGGTTAATACCTGTGTGGCGTGCCAATATTGACGTGCAGGACAGCCCCTTCCATCAAAGTGCAGAATGTGGATCTGTGAAAAGAGTACAGAGAGCTGCAGAAAAATCTGTGCTCAGAAACCTGGAGATACTTTCAGGGGAAAGATTTCCTTCTGCCAGCTTTGGCACAGACAGCTTCAGGGACACCTGAATATCAGTGGTGCATTCTATGAGCACTTGTAAGCCTGAGCTGATGTCTGAAGGCATAACTGAAGTTAGGATTCCTGATACCTTTCCTTTTTAGGGAGTTCTGAATCTGAAAGATACAGTGGCTTCAGATTCTACTGCAGAACTGGTCCTCTGCACACCACAACAGATTCAGTACAAATTGAATCACAACGATGTTTATCTGATTCTCAGTCCGTAAAACAAAGCATGAATAACCTGGAAGAGCTATTGCATGGGGCAGTTATCCATGCTTGTGACTTCTACCAGTTACTGTGGTGTGTCCAATACAGAGGGTGAACATGATATTCTGATGAGGCTTTGAACTATATGCTGTAGCTTATAAATTTCAATGCCATGGAGCGCATTTTGGTGCTCTTGCATACTGATGCAGTGCTGTGCGGGCATCACAGATTATTTTGCTGAAGAATAACAGAATCGTAAGAACGAACTGGGGTATAATGCCTTTGATTCATGAATAGTTTTGCTGTTATAAAGCTGCTTCATATCAAACACAATATTTAGAAAACAATACCTAGGATTTCTTGGAATGAAATCTTCTCATCCATCCCCTCCCTCTTTTACATGGAAGAAAACTATTGAGGGCTTTTTTCCTCTGTTTCTATAAGAAAAAAAAAAAAAAAAAAAAGAACTGTGGCTGGAACAAGGAAAGATGCTACAAAAATTTGGGTGAAATATGCCAGATGGAAAGATTTTATGGTTGACCAATATACCAAAGAAGAGCAATGTTGTGCTAACAAATTAAGAGGTCTGGATGAGATAATGTAGGCTAGACAGCTTGCCACAGCTGGGCAAAAGACCATGAAGGCAGTCACAGGACTAATCTGGCATGGCATTAAAGCACAGACTGTAAGTATCATAGGCAATTTATTCTTACTTTTCATAATTTGAAATTGACTGAGAGGTAACTGCAAGTGTTGGAGGTGAGAGAGCTGCTCAAGGATTCGGTTATGGATGTTTGATGTCTGTCAAAGAGAGCTGTACGCTTCAAACACTGACAGTAAAAAGAGATGCTTGTTTCTTCCAAGCTTAAACCTTGCTAGAAGAATATTTAAGGGAATTAGGGCAAATCAAACAACTGTAAGTAATTCTTAAAATTAGATTGCAAATTTGGTGCTTAAATATAACGACAAATTACATGTAGTATCTGCATTGTGCTCATGTAAGAAAATTAATCACATTAGGATGCCAATGATCATTTAGACAGGGTCAGATTTGGTTCAAATTTTAAACAGCTATGAGTGGCAAACTGGGCATGACATTACTTGATGGTATTTTTAGTTATTAAAATCTAGTTCAGAACATTCAGGTTGTAGAGAGAGCACAGAATGAAGGTCACACAGAGAAAAAACGAATGCATGCTAGAAATTTAGTATTCTGAATAAATTGTGGAACTTGAGGTACTTTGGGAGAAAAAAGAAAACAATTTTTTGTTGACCTTGAAGCCTTGAATTTGCTACGGTTGGCCATCAACAACACTGGAAAGCTCATTAAGGCGGCCTTTTCACAGATCTGCAACTCTGAGAAGTTTTGTGAGTGCAGTACAGAAAAAAAAAAAAAAAAAAAAAAAAAAAAAAAAGGTAAATATGTTTAAGTTTGCTTCTTTATAACTTTTTTACAAACATAGAAATGCATCCAAGCAACTTTATTCTTGCAACATTATACTAATTGTAAGTGATCCTGGCAAGTCCCACTGTTGCCTTTCATTTGAACCACCTGAGATATGAAAGAACTGCAAGGTTCTCTTTCGAGACTGCTTTTTTCTTTTCTTTTTTTCTTTTTTGGAAGTGGTGGTATCAAGTCTGATTAAGTTCCAGTGTTTTTTTGTTTGTTTGTTTGTTTGCTTGCTTGTTTTTTAGGTGACTGCTAAAGCTCAGGCAGCTACTGACTACACGAATCTAAAAATCTGGCAAGCAAGAAGGACTGGTTGACAACGTATCTGCAATTTGTGCTTTAATTGTAAGTGCAGTTTCTTGTTGTGTATACTGGACTGATGCCACTGTTGCAGAGCCAGAAGAGAGCAGATGCTGCAGATGAAGCTCCATTCTCATTCTGGTTAGCCACAATCTGAGTGCATGCAGCTCTCTACTTTCTCTCAGCAGAATTTCTTTGCCTTTTAGAAAACCCCACTGATTTATGTTTATTCAAGAGTTTGTGCCTCCGGAGTTCCACATTTCATCCAGAAAGAGCATGTTTATTTTGTTGCTGTTACAGAAAAATAATGAATTCTGTATTTTCGCCAATAGTAAGAGAAACTGACAACAAGAACATGAGAAAATACTACAAATCTCATTAGTTATCATAGAATCACAGAATGGCCTGGATTGAAAAGGACCACAGTGATCATCCAGTTCAAACCCTCCTGCTATATGCAGGGTTGCCAACCACCAGATCAGGCTACCCGGAGCCACATCCAGCCTGGAAGTCTGGATGCTCTTTCACATTGTTTGGCACCTGCTGCATTTGGCATTTAGGTGCCTCTAATCTTTCCTTGAAGGACCAAATCAAAGGAGATGAAGTGGAAGTGATGTATTGGCTACATGGAACTTCCTTCCTGGAGAGGAAATTGGAGTGCTAAGTTGTTTTTAAGCCTAGGAAATTCAACAAAATCCTGAGTCATGCTGCCTTTTAAATGTCAATGAAATCAGTAGAAGGGAGGTTCCATTGTGCTTATTCGATTCTGATAGCGATGATGCATAAGCATTGGTTTTATATTTCTGAGTTGAAGATGAGAGAACTGTCTGAGATCACAACTTTGCCTGGAGAGAATAAGAGTTGAAAACCTGAGGTTTCATCGATATCCTTACTTGTAGATGACCTGCAGTGAAGTGCAGGAAGGCAAATGGGTCTGAACAATAAAGAGAGGCTGGTGCTAAAGAATAAATGCCTGAGCACTTGCAAGGACTCACTAGGAAGTTCAATGGCAAGTACCAAAGCAGGGTGAGGGCTCTGCTCTACTGCTGTGCAAGACCACTCGATGGCTGTGAAGATGATTAAATGCCACAAAGATGGAGCAGCTGACGTCTGAGGAGAGGCTGCTTAGCCTGGCTCTGAGGTGTTTACTGGTGTGCCCTTACCGGTGGACGAAGAAGGAGCCAGACTCTTCCCCATGGTACCCAGTGAGTAACAGACGCAAACTGAAATACAGAAACGTCCGTTAAGCCTAAGAAAAACGTGTGCTAACGGCCGCCCCTCCCCTCCTTCCCTCGACACCGCGGCTCCCGCCCCGCCGGCTGCCCGCGGCCGCCCACGCTTCGGTGTGGGCTCCGCGCCGCAGCAAGCACCTAGGACAGCTCCCGCCCGCGCCGCCTATTGGTCCGGGTGCGTCACGTGCCCGTGCCATGCCGCCGGGGGGGCCGCGGCCGCTGCTGATTCATTGGCTGTAGCCGGGCGCGGCTCGGCTCGGCTCGGCTCGGTTTGGTGCGGTGTTGCAGCTACTGCCACCGCCGCTGGGCGGCGCCACAGCAGGTAGGGCAGCGGCGGGCGGTGTGGCGGCGGGGGCTTCTCGCGGCGCTGGCGGGGCGGGCAGCGCTGTGAGGGAGCGGCGCGAGTGTGTGAGGGGAGCCTCCGGGGTTACTGCCTTCGTCTGCAGAACGCTCGGGGCGGCTTCGGCGCTGTGGGATGCGTTGGCTGTGGAAAGGCTGCTGTCTCGCTCCTCCGGTCGGCTCCTCCACAGCCCGTGTCTGGAGAGGGAAGCACCAGCTGGAAACGTACCGCTTCCGTAGGAAGCTTTACCGCTTGGATGGGATAAAAAAGTTTTGTCCTTCGTACTGATGAGCGTGTGAGCGAACTTTAAAATCTAACCTAGAGTGTCTGCAAGAAAGAAAGGGGGGAAAAAGAAAGTTTTCTGGTCCAGCAGTGGCAGTGCTGTCAGAGCGGCTGCCCGGCTCTGCGCTACAGCACGGAGCAGCTGCTCCGGGCGCTTCCCAAACGGCTGCTCTGCTCTGCTCTGCTCGGGAGCGGTTCCCTTTGGTCTCCTCCGAGCCCTCGGAGATGGAGATTTACGTGACCACGGCGGAAATAAATCGGTGTTTTGCCCTGCGAGGTTGTGGATGTCCCTTCTGTGGAAGCATTCAAGGCCAGGCTGGATGGGGCTTTGAGCAACCTGGTGTAGGGGGAGGTGTCCCTGCCTATAGCAGGGGGTTGGAACAAGATGATCTTAAAAGCCCCTTCCAACACAAACCGTTCTATGATTCAGGTTCCTAATCAGAGCATTAAGTCAGATTTCTACGGCAGGAGCCAACCCCTGGAGGCAGCCAGGCAGGGAGCAGACGTACAGGCTGAGGGCTTCCATCAGCCTCAAGTAATGAGGCAATCCGGTGCATCAGTCGCAGGCAAAACGGTGTTAAATACATCAACCAAAAAATCCAATTTGTGAGAAGAGCTGGGCAGAGTTCTGTGCTTATTCTGTCTCTGTTCATCTACCACACTCGTCGTGGTAGAAGAGGTTTTAAGGTTAAGCTCAGGCGATACTCTTGCAGTTTAAATCAAGTTTCCAGTCCCCAAGCCAGTGGTGTGAGATGTTGCCGGCAAGCTTTGAACACAAATAAATTAAAGCTCTGTTGTGCATTCTCATTGCAGTGGGTCCTGGCTGTGCTGCTGTTTCCTTGGGCTCTTGTTGCTTGTTTGTAGCCTGGTGCATCACTGGGATGAGATGGGGAGTAGGATGACAGTGTTCAGATGTGTGCTTGGAAGTATTTACCTGAAATTGTATTTGAGGCACTACAGTACATTGTTTGCCTCTTCCATAGCACCAGAGTGAAGGGTTATATGTAAAGGCAGATAAAAACAGTTCTGGCTTGAAAAAACTCTGAGCCAGTCTGCCCTTTCCAAAGACATTCAATTTCAGTGGCTGCTGGAAACATTTGCTGATTGCGTTGGTGGTGAACTGCAGGAGTTCAGAACACATTCCACATCCCAGTGTGGAAGTTTACAAGAGAAGCTGTGTTATTTATTTTGTTCTTGAAGAAACGTAATACCTCAGTGACTTTTCAAACTGAAAAGATCAAGCACTGCTTTGCATCCCAGAGATGATGGCTTTAGAGACCCACTCTGCTTTTCAGCTCTGGTGCTTCATTGATCTTTCTCATTGATGCACAACCAAGACAGAGCTCTGAGCTGAGGGTGAAAATAAGCATTTATTAGGAGAAAAATTAAGACTTCTTTGCCAAGTGAGCTTAGTTTTGAAAACTGAGGAAAATAATGCTGCCCAAACTAATGCATTCAGGGCAGGTCCTCTGCAACCTTCCTGCATGGCTCCCTCTGACCTCCTTGTTGGACATGCTTGAGGCTTTTCTGTAACAGCTCAGCCTGGGACTTCTATCTATGATATTTACTGAAGGGTTAAAGCCAAACAAGCTGTAGTGCAGAAGATTAAAAATGAGCAGAATTCTAAGCTGCTGAGGTACTAGCAAGCTGTCCTTTCAGAGAGGTGTTGAGTGCCTGTACCTTTCTGTCAGCATTTGTACAAATGTAGGAATGAAAAGATGTCAGTGGTTTATGGCTCCCTGGCAGGGCTTTTCCTAGTGTGACTAGTGTTGAAGGGCCTGAAGTTGTGGAGCTGCCATATGTGCAGGACTGAGAGGATGGGGACACAGGTGGACCTGGAGCTCTCCTCCAACCACAGCTGTGCTGTGTTTGTGAGCCTGCTGCTTCTCATAAGGTCAGTGCTGTGCAATGGAGGGGTTGGGCTTTCAATGAATAGCTGGAAGGATTACCCTTGCTCTTTACAGTGGCTCTGAAATTAGAACCTATTGTTCAGATATAGTTTTCTTTCTTTAGAAAAGCAGCCTTTGCTTAGAAGGAAGAGTTAGTTTTGTTCTACTGTGACTAAAACAGCTGTCAAATTGTGTGTTTTTTGTGGAGGTTTATTATTTGGGTGGAAGTGTGGACACTTGTAATACTTCATTTTGATGCTCAGGATGGCAAAATCTGATTTATGGTTTTTGAACTCAACTGAAGCTAGGCTTTGAAGCATGAAGATAGATTGAATGTAAAGTCCTGTCCTGGCTGCAGGAAATACATGGAATTATGTCTAATATCTCTTTTTTTGGTTGTAGATAATGCTGTCTTAGAATTGTCTGTTCTGGCTGTAATTTTTCAGGCTTTTGGTACCACATTTAAACTAAGCTAGCTGCTTCAATGCTCTCTGCTAACTCTGACAATTCCCTGTACCTTTATTATCAGCTCAGGATTGAAACTTTTTAAGAATAGAAGGAATATATAGCTTTTATGATATCTCATTAGGTACAATTTAGCTTTCTTCAGAGACAAGACTTAAAAGTGAGCATGCAAGGTATCAACTTTTTCTCAAATCCATTAGTTGCCTGTCAGTGCAGTGCAATATGATTTTGTATGTTTTTCTGCCCATCTTGAGGTGGCCCCTACTGAGCAGAGCTGATAAGTGGGCACTGGTGTTTGCATACATGTTTATGATCTTTTAGGAAGATACTTAGCCAACTGTTTTTGTCTTTCATACGTTAAACTTTACTTTAAATTCATACAGTAATTGCTTTTAAACTAGGCACAAATGGCAGCAATGCAATTTGCATGCGAACTGTACACGGTGTGGAGGCCTCCTACGCTGCAGCAAAGCTCCACAGTACATGAAGTGTTCAAGGAAAACTAGAGTATTTGTTGGTAATTCATATGCATATTGTATGAGCACTGTGTTATTGGAGTCTAGTTTACACTCGACAATGGTAAGGATATTAAAAAGTATGCTATGTGAGGTATAATACAGCAGTATGCAGTACAGATGTCTGCAATTTTTCATTTCTTGTACTTAGTTCCCTGGATAAGCAGTGACTAAAACAGTGATTTTCCTTACCATTGTTAGAAAGTCTTCCTGTGATGAGTCCAATACCATTCTTACTGCTTTCACGCAATAGCTCGTGCAAATGATGCTTTTCATGAGCTATTAACATCAGTTCATTTCCTTCAAAGATAAGTCCCAGGTGCTGTGCACTTGAGATTAGCACTGATTTCTGATTGTACAGTTTTCAATTATCTTGTTGGTTTTTTTTTCTTACTAAATTTTGAATTTTTATTGCTTGCTTTCTTCTCTAGTTGCAGGCAGGAAGATTGGATATTTCTCATACAAGACCTTGAGCTGCACCTCAAGTCCTGCACATTTAGGATCTTGTGAATTGGCAAAGAAGCACAGACCATTTGGCTAAGTATTTCCTGCAAACTCCTTTCTCATCTGCGCTTGAAAGTGGCAGAGCTTGTTCAAAACAATAGCCATAGGTTAGGGCTGTAGAAAGCTGGGTTCTGTGTGTTTTAGCTCAAGCAGAGCAGAGTCGCTACGTTTGTGCTTCATTTCCTCACTGGCTTCTTTGTGATTGCATCTCTTAGACCTTGGGCTGGAGTAAAAAGCAGTGCAGTGCTGATGAAGGCTGGTTCCTTTGCCCCCCAGAATATTGCTGTTATTATGGGGACTCAGGGCAAAGGAACAGCCTGAGTTATTAACTTCCTATAGCCAGCAGCTTCTGGTTTAATTGCACTGCCTAGCCTGTGGAACTGATGTACCAGCTTACTTAGCCTTGGACTGCTCGGTTCGAAATGTTGTTGCTTTCTGTGCATGTTTGGCTTCTGGGATGTTCATTGTTTGCAAGGGGCCAGAAGTTGATCAAGTTTTCAGACTGTGCACCGGTAAGCAGAATGGAAACATGAAAAATTAATGTAGTTTTTGATTGAAAATGTGCCTCATTTCTTGCATCTTCCTCACTGGTAGTTTATCTTGCTTCAGATATGAAGAAGTAGATTGCAGTCTGCATAAATTTACTGTTGTGTGTGCAGGTCAGATTTGGAGGTGGTTGTTGCTGGTTACATACAAGGCCGGTTCCAGATGTACACAAAATCAGATTTGCCTTGGTGGCCCCAGTGGCAGCTTAAACCATGAAACTGTGCTTCAGACATGGTGTGTGTCCAGTTTCAGAGAACCTTGGTGTCTGTGTGAAAGGTAAGTGGTTGTGCAGAGCAGATTTGCTGATGATATCCAGAGTGATGCAAATAGTCCAGCTGCAGTTCAGAGATGTGGATTTTGTGCAGAGATAGATCTGCGGAGTTGAAATAGCTTGCATGTGTATCACTGGGAGGCAGCTGAGACCTTACAAACTTCAGCAAAGGCTCTGAACAAGTTCTCATGAAGGCATAACTCAATTCCAGGAGCTGCAGCCACCTGCTGACATCCTTTAGTCTGCAGAGAGACCAAGCCAGTGCTCCAGAAGAGGGCCGTGAGGATTTGCCCTTTTACTGACAGGTGACTAACCTGCTTGCATCTCCTGGTTGGTGGCACAGAGCATGGCTTCATTTTGGGTTTCCTTGAGAGAGCAAATGAAGCTTTTATTCCTCACTCATTTGCTCCTGAAAGTAATGAAGCAGGGTGAGGGAAGGCTGCCAGCATTGGTACACACTGAAGGTAACAGAGGGACTTTGGTGTTTGCCTTAACTCCTTATGGCCTCTACAGAAAAACAAAACAAATTCAGCAAGGCCACTCAGAGGAGCTCCCTGTCATGCTTTGGAGGTGGGGGATGTATCACTGCTGTCTACTTGGGGAAAAAAAAAAAAAGAGTTTTTGACTGTTTCCTGGGCAAATTCCTTTTTAGAATCCCTTATCTGGAATCCAGATTCCTTCCCTGTCCCACTGCACCTTGCAGATGCACGAAGCAGGCTGCTAGCTCACCCTGCAGATTACCCTGGGAGCTGGTGGCCAAAATTTCAGTTAGCTTTCTCTGATAGTGGCTTAGTGCTTACAACAGAAGTAAGCATAGAAATGCTTTTAGCCAGTGGCGATACACTGAAGCTATTTGTCTGAACCTACAGCTGAAGCAGGACAAATTTTTGGTGTTGTAGAAGTGACTCTTCTCCAAATAGACCATAAATGGACAATAGTGATTAGTTGGAGAGGGAGAGAGACCTGCATGTGGCCCAATTAATCCCATTTGCTTGTGTTTGAGGTAGAAGAAGCAGCATTTTTCTGACTCTTCAGGTAACCTATGCTGAAATTTTCTGACTGCAGATTCCGGTTCAGCTTTTATTATAATACTGAAAGAGAGAAGGTAACAATGAACAAGCAGTATGAAAAATATTTAAGTGAAAGACTTCTCTAAAATGCTGCTAAAGAGATAAGCAGGCTTAGACAGAATGTATAATAAAATTTGGCAAGAGATGCATCATTGAGAAAACATTGAGGAGAAGGGGAAAAGATGATGGGAACCCACAGGGTTTAGTCACAAAAATGAAATGCAGGGACAACTGTGCTGAGAACAAATTAGGACAAGAATCATAGTTTTCCCTTTGTGCCATTTGCTTCTCCCAGAAAGCAGCAGCTAAATTAGCTGAATTTAAAAGCAAATCTAAAGCTTGATCAGATATCCTCTTGGGTTCCAGAAAATAGGGGAAGTTTTTCTCACTGAGAAAGAAAGGGAAGAACTTCCCTGGTTAACACAAGTACATAAAAGTGTTCACTTTTTCCTGTCATCTTGCATCATATGAAGGTGCTGGGCCATGAACTGGATTGTCCATTCCAAGCAGTAACCTTTCTTCATTTCTGGCCTTCTGTGTTTCATGCTATTTATCCATCTGGGGGCTTTCTTAGAGGCTGAAGGAGGGTGAGGGTAATGTGAAGCACTTTGTCCTTATACAAATAAATGTGGGGTGAATTGCCAGTGCTGAAAACTAAACTGGTTTGAGTTTGAAAACAAGGCCTATTTATTGCTTTATATATTTTTTCACTTACTATTACAGAAGGAGAACCCTTTTTTTGTTTCTTTTTAAAGAGCTTGGATGTCTGCTTGTATGTTTTGGGTGAATATGTGTTCCTCACTTTGTGCCCCATTCCTGTTCTTTATACGTGGCCCTTCCAGCATTTGAACAATGTCCTTTACTTGCACACAGCTTTACTCAATCTAATGGAAGGACTGAAGTTTCAGCTGTTTTGAGTGACGTGGTTACTTAGAGACCTCTATTTTCTTCTTTTTGTTTCTCCAAGAAGTTTTATCTGGATTTGAAGTTGTATTCTGTGGGGTTTCCTTGTACAGAGAACAGCTAACTGCATTAGTTTTACACACTGCATGAAGTCTTCATTCTGCTGGGCTTTAACTGAATGCAAAATTACCCAAAGCTCAATTTACTTTTAGAAGAGCACTGAATAGTTTCTTATGGAATGCCATTTTATAATAAAGCTACTTATAACAGATGTTCTGATTCCAGCTGCTGCAGCAAGTGTGCAAAGACGTGCTTTCTTCTGATGTGTGTAGAACTGTCTAACGTTCTGAAAAATGCACATTCCTAGTGCAGTGTTTCAATATTGTAATGACAGAATGTCTATTAGGCTAATTTTAATGATGATAAGTGTTGGATTGCAGTTCTTGTTGATCTTTGGGAAAAATCACTCCTGTCTTATTTTCCTTCCCTAGCAGCACATTGAAACGCTTCTCACGCAGAAAAATCTAGGTTGGAAGGGACCCCTGGTGGTCATCTGGTCTGATCTCCTGCTCAAAGCATGTTCAATTAAATCAGGTAAATTTTTCCTCATGTCAAACAGAAATTTCTCACAAATCAACTTGTATCTGGTGCCTCTTGCTCTGTTGCTGTCCACATCTGGCCAGTCTACCCTCTGCCCTCTGACTGTGACTTTGACAGTAGGCCAGCACTAAGGTCTCCCCTGAGCTTTCTCTTCTTCAGGCTGAGCAAACCCAATTCCCTTGGCCTCTCATGCATCCTTTGCTGCAGCTCCCTGACCATCACGGTGGCCCTCCATTGGACTGACTCTAGCATATGTCCATGTCTTCCAGTTACTTACGATATGGTCCCTCAGGTGCAGTCTCACCAGTGCTGAATAGAGAATAAGAAATTCTTCTCTTGACGCGCTGACTGCACTTGTGTTAATTCAGGTTCCTGTCAGCTGAATTCTCCAGCTTGTCTGGGTCCCTCTGAATATCAATCTGCCCTTCAGCCTTTTGTCTGTCCCTCAGGTAATCCATGAGCTTGCTGCCAATGCGTTCTCACTCATTGTCTGGCTCTTTAAGGAAGACGTAAAAGAGTGTTATTCCAGGGTGCCAGCTGGACTTTGTATGAGTGATGTAACACTTTGAGCTTGGCACTCTGGCCACTTCTCCACACAGAATCTCATGGCAGCATTCGTTGTAAGCTGCCAAGCATGGTAGTCTTTGGGATTCAGTACTTTTTCAACTCTAAAAATTATATTCTGAGAAGCCTGCTTTTGGTACTTTGTACGCTTATACAGGCATTGAAAATCAAAGATATGATTCTAAAATCAAAGATGTGTTAGAAATATGTGTTTCTTTACTAATGCATTTCATATCCATAGGATATATTTATTTAGGTGCGAGATGTCTGCCCTGAGGTTGATTTCTAACAGAACCTCCCAGCAGGCCTTGTCTAACTCTGATTACACCTGGGAGTATGAGTACTATGAGTATGGACCAGTGTCATTTGAAGGCCTGAAGGCTCATAAATGTAAGTTCAGTACAGATGTGTTTTATTTCAGCTGTGCTTCCCCATCTTAAAATTCCTGCTCTTCACTTATAAGTGATTATTGTGCTGAAATCTCTCCAATTTTTTTCAACAAATAGTTTATTAGATTATTATAGTTTTGTTTGTTTGTTTTGACTGCTTTCCTTATGTATAGGAACACTATGAGTTTCTTGACTGTATTAGAAATTCATTATTACTGGGGACTATCACGCTTCTAGGAACTGAAGTGTTACATCTTGTTACTGCTTGCTATGATCCATGTTATTCTGTTCCTGTTCCCATTAATGCAAAAAAGGCATTAATGGGCAGCCTTACTGCTTTCGATTTTATTTCCTAAAAAATAAGTTTCAAACTTTCAGAGACTTAAAAAAAGAAAATTCTTTTTTCTGAAGAAACTTTTATCATTAGGAATTTCTTTATGGAACGTTTGTGCTAAATTCAGTGTCATCCAAATGCTGAAGCTGCTTAATAACTGTACAAGTAAAAAGTGGAGGACGGAGACCAGAGAAATGAAACATATGTGTAGAAATTGGGAGATCATTTAACTGGGACAAGCTAGTGCATAACAGTGTTTAGTTTCAATAGCTTTGACTTCTAGAAAATTTGTTTTTTGAGAGGGAGGGAAGGAAGTTTTTAATTAAAAAACAAAGCAAAGCAAAAACCAACAAAAAAACCAAACCAAACCAAAACAAAAAAACAACAACTAAAAAGCCCAGAAACTCAAAACTATGGAAGGCATTGCAAGCACTTTACCAAAGATAAGCAAACCATCTTATTCCACTGCTTCTGAGCTGAGTACCCTGGGCAAGAGTTTGAGCACCAGTCTTTGAAGTAGTGAGGAAGGGGCCCCATCCAGTACTGGAGCACTGGTCTGGGGTGGGGTGCACACTTCATGTCTTGCTTACCACAATGAGGATTCAGACTGGGGAAAAGGAGTGCTTGCAGTGGCAGCTGGTAGCCCAGGAACGCCTGTCTGCCTTGCTTCTGCACAGCTGGGAGGGTTTTGCGTGGTACTGGGAGAGTCAGGAAGAACTTGCTGAAGTTTTTAACGTGCCTAGAAAACAAGAACTGGAGCAAAAGTTGCTTTTTGGCCCAAATTGTAGTTTACCTTTACAATTTTGGTTTTTACAATTTACAAAAATCTGATGCTTACTCTCTGCATTTTTACAAATATTAGATACTTGAAAAATGTAGATTAGCTTTTCTCATGTTTCTAATTTTATCTGCCTTTATCCTCCTCATCTTCCTCCACCAAATCAGAGGCCAAACTCTATTACAAAGATTAGCTGATGTGTGTAGAATCATTGAATTCTTAGAGTTGGAAGGGATCTCTGAAGGCCATCTAGTCCAACTCCCCTGCAATGAACAGGGACACCACAGCTAGATTAGGCTGCCCATGGCCTGATCCAGCCTTGCCTTGGAAGTCTCCAGTAACAATGTCACTGGTAATGTCACTCCAGTGACAGTGTGGGCATCCATCATATCACTAGGCAACCTGTTCCAGTGCCTCACCACCCTCACTGTAAAAGACTTTTTCCTTCTATCTAAACTAAATGTACCTTCTCTGAGCTTCAAAACATACCCTATTTGAGCTTGAACCTACCCTCTTTGAGCTCAAGGATGTACAACATCTTTTTAGCTCTGTGTGTCAGAGTGGTATAGGATGAAAAAACACAAATAGGAGTTACTTCTGTCTTGCTGAAGGCCTAATGGCAAACCAAATCTTGAATTGCCGTTGAGCTGTTTGCCATGCTGGGCATGGTAGCTCATCTTTAGTGCCTATCTGCTGTTTGTAGAGCAGGAGGGTTCTGGACCACGCTTATTATTGGGACAGAAGGAACAACTGTTTTTCAGGTAGAGTGTGATACATTTATGAAAAAGAGGCTAACAGAAGTATTGAATCAGTGACTTTTTACTGATAGGTTGGATTTATGTTACCGCATGCATTCTCAATCAGGTTGATATTAGTTTCATAAAAATGTGTGAGTAAATACATCCTATGCCTGTGTTGATGATGTCGTATCAATAAGTTTCTTGTTCTGGATAACTCCAGCTGAGTTTGGCCTGTTGAATTTGGAGGCAACGTGATCAGACATTTCATTTAATAGAAATTGAAACTTGTGGAGGAGGGAGGAGAAGAGATTATGTTAAGATTGCGTTGTCATGGAAGACTTTGAATACTGACAGTGGTGTTTTTTTTGGTGTTTTGTTTTTTTTTTTTTTCCAAACCGTATAAGAAATCTTAAATCTCATAATATTTGGAATAGCAAGGTGATTTTCAGCGTTTGCTGACAAAATCTTAAATTCTCAAGAGGCAGGCACCACAAATAGCAATGTTGAGGTTTTGTAGACATATTCCCACTAGGGAATATTCCATCTTCATCACCTGTGCTATTCTAAGTTCTGCTGTAATGATAGAATCAGAATCAGTGATAAAAAACTGACATGAAAGCAACAAGAGAGGCTCTGCTTTAGTGATCTGGCTTACAGTGTGAAGTTAAAAGGGTGCTGTTGGTTTATCTGTGTATTGTATAGTGAGTTGTAAAGGAGGCAAGGGAATAAAAGGCCTGAGCAAGTGGTGTGGAGGTGTGCAGCGTAGACAGAAAATATCTGTGGTGCCATTCATACAGAAAACACCAACTCAGCTGGCCTGAAAATCAGAAATGGCTGAGAGCCCTTCTTATTCTTCTGCCCTGAGATCAGGAAGGGCCTTCATGGCAGAATGGTCTTTGAATGTTGGTGGATGTATGAATTTGAGTTCTACCAAATTTCTTTCAGATCTTTGTCCTAGAAAGGAGTCTACAAGAAAAGATGCCACCCAAACTGGAGAAGGGATGTTAATGTATGTCTGTAACTTATGTTGGAAAGTTGAAAGGGGTATGGACTCCAGTTTAGGTGATTCAGGCTGACGGTGACGCATAGCTGGCTGTAAAACATAAGACTGTTTACGATAGTGGATAGTGATAGGACAAGGGGGAATGGTTTTAAAGCGAGGCAGGGAAAGTTTAGGTTGGATATTAGCAGGAAGTTTTTCACACAGAGGGTGGTGACGCACTGGAACAGGTTGCCCAAGGAGGTTGTGGATGCCCCATCCCTGGAGGCATTCAAGGCCAGGCTGGATGTGGCTCTGGGCAGCCTGGTCTGGTGGTTGGTGACCCTGCAAGTAGCAGGGGGGTTGAAACCAGATGATCATTGTGGTCCTTCTCAATCCAGGCCATTCTGTGATTCTATGATTCTATATAAAAAGGAATTCAGAAGCTTGTTTTAGAAAGCAGAGAAAACTGAGGTAAAATGATCAGTGGAGATAAGTGTTCACAAAACAACCCAATACACAGAAAACATTTCTTTTTTAATACTTTTTATTAAAAAAATGCATCTGCAAACACTGAGTACAGACTAAACTTGCAAAATTATTCTGAAACTAATTCAGGGTTCATAATGCACAGGTTTGCAGAAATAAACTCTTACCATTATGCTTGAAGCTAAAAGGAGTATTCCTTTTTAAAAAATGTGGTGAGCGTCAGCATGGGGTGATTTATACCACACTCTACTTTCCATTCATCGTGAAGATCTACAGCTGAATCGCCCTTCAGTTTCTTTACAAAGATGTTGAGTGGAAAGGATGTGGAAGAGTACAGATTGAAAAAGCCTTGCAGAGAGAGACTTGAAGCTAAACCTGCTTAGTGTATCAGAAAATGAGATTAAGGAGTGACTTGATTGTGATAAAGTATTTTCACAGGGAGACAATGTTGAGTCACAGCAGGTACACTTCTACTTCACACAGAAAGATCAAATGGTTTGAATTGATCTCCAGTTTCCAGATCTTCCTTTAACATGGAAGATGTTTCACAGCGGGTGCATGATTAACCACAGGGGCCAAGCGGCAGGCAGGTTACCCAATTCCTGTTTTCTGGAGTCTTCAGTTAGTCCTAAGGGCGAGACTGAGCATTCAATATTTTGGTTAGTGTGTGCTCTGTCTGCTGCAGTGGGGCAAGCAGATCTGTGACGTTCAATAGTAGCTGTGTAAAGAGAGATAGTCCTAAGACTTTCCTCTGGCATGCCCCTACATTATTGGTTTGAACTTTACAGTGACAGTTTGCATATTTGCATAAACTAAGAATAACCAACTGAAGGATAGGTGAAAAAGCACCTGCAGGCTGTGGGTCCTGGACCAGACCACATTTTGGCTTCATGCTCTGTAGATTTGGGCTATGCCTACCAGCTGATTGTTGTTGGTTTGTCCCACGTGTACCATCTCTTAATCAAGTTACTAAACGTTTTGAGATGTGTTCAGAAGCAGCTTTAGGTCTACTGGGAAGTCATAAGCAGACTTAGATATGTTTTACATAGTGCTGGTGATTTATGTACAGATCCATTTGCTGTAAATGAGAACAGTAAGTATGTTTTCTGTGTATGGACAAGTGCCACACGTTTTAGGGAAGCCCAGGCAGAAGCTATAGCAGACTATTTGAACTGAGTGTGGGATAAGATGCAATGGGCTTTTATTAGAGCAGGGGAGGCCTAATTGGACATAGGAAAACAGTAATAACAGCATTTGGGCTGGATTGCTGGTCTGGAACCTTCCTCGTGAAGGTTTTTTAATGGGCTAGACAGCTATTTCTCTAGAATGGATGAACTGTGTTTTATCTTGCCATGAAGCAGGAAGGTATGTACTAGGTTACTTCTAAGAGGCTTCATTTCTGGATAACAGTCAGACTGCAATTGCATTGACGAGGCTATTGCATTTTAATTGATTTTTGTCCAAATTCGTTTGACCCTTTTGACACTGTGTTACAGTTTTCTGTATGGAAGTCAGAAACTCAAAAATTAGATGTTCATTGTTGATGTTTGTTAAGGTAGCAAACAGAAAATCTGTGTTTTCATTTACTTTAGAAGCCTCTATTTCACCACTGAAAGGAAGCAAAATCTTCCTATGCCTAAGTGATCCATCAAAAACTAGAAGCCCTGTGGCCTCAGAAGAGAAATCATTCAGAATAACAGTAACTCAGTGCTACAGGGACAGAGGTTTTTGCTGAAAGTCAAATAATCCTCTAATCTTTGTGCTAGCACTGACATTGTTTCCAAAGCAATGCTTGAACGTGGGCCAAGGATAACAAAAGGAGCTGCTCTTAGTTTAACAGCCAGGAGAATCCAGCCCCTTCACTCTTTCAGTTTGTTTCTGGTTTGTCTAGAAAGAAGTTAAATCCAGGCTACAAAGGAGGGCTTTGGCATCCTTCTCCTTTTTTCCACCAGGAATAAGATGCAAAATCTTTTGGAATTAGCAGTCAGGCTGCAGAGTTTCTGCAAGTGTAGGTGAAATACTGATCGTATTGTTTTCTCTTTTTTTGACAGATTCCATTGTGATTGGATTTTGGGTTGGTCTTGCAGTTTTTGTCATCTTCATGTTCTTTGTTTTGACCTTGCTGACGAAGACAGGAGCACCACATCAAGAGTGAGTCTGGAAAGTGAATGTGGCACCTCTGGTGTTCAGCAGACCATGAGCAACCAGTGGCAGTGCTGAGGTTGCGCTGGATCTGCACTGCCCTTTTCTGCTCCATTCTTAGGAAAGGCTGCTGTGTGTCTTTGTTTAAAATGTTTTTTGTTCCAAGCGTCTGTCGGAGAGCAATTTTGTAGAAGTACATGTTAATGCATTCTCTATTTAGCAAGTAGTATGTAGCATGCAGTAAAGAAGTTGGAATTACCACATGGATGCACATCAAGGCTGAAAGGAGGTCAGTAGGTAGGCTGCCAACCACATGTGGCTTTAGATGACTGCTCCCCACCTAACAGGGGTAATTCAAACTAAGCTCACCTTATGATGAGTGGAGCAGAGAAACGTGGCTATTGGCAGAGAGAATACAAATAAAATGGCATGCAGACACTAACCAGTTGAAGACTGGAAGGTTTTATATGCTGAAGTCCAAAATGTAGTTATCAATTGAATTAGCAAGACGTTCCCTTACCCTGTACTCACAAGCTTCCAAGAGTCTTGGTTTCTGCTGAAAAATTGCAGTAGATGCTGAAGACCAGATCCAGCTCCATACTTCCTAACACCAGAGTCCTCTTAGTCACAATCTAAGCCTTTTTCCACTTCCTTCTGGCTGCTAAGTATGTGCAGACCATATCCTGGCTCAGGCATTTATCTGCAAGTCTCATACTTAAAGCAGTTGTGCAGCATGCAGCTGCCAGTATCCCATCTGAACTCACATTTCTTCCTCTCGGGTTTGCTTCTCATCAGGTAGAAATAAAAAGGCTCACTGGAGGGGTCTTACAGGCAGGTAGTAATCATGAGAAGCTGATTGTGAGAGGCAATTGCCTGTGGTTATCACAGAAGCAGCCTGCCTTTCTCTGCCTACCCATTGTTATTTAGTCATAATGTAGGCTCTGCCTGAAAGCTTGTGATAGCAGATCTCTAGAGGCAGGACCGTGTTACGGAAGACCTGCAAGAATTGTGAGGTTCTGTGCATTGCTGCTTCTGTGAGAAAGAAGCAGAGGCATAAGAATTCAGCTTTCCAGAACTGACTTGCTGAATTTTGTAGCTGGTATTTTAGCTTTCTTCATGCATTATTTCAAGTAAAAAAAAATAAAGCCACACCATGCTACCAAATATATTTAATTTACGTAAATTCTAGCTCTTTTCCCTGCAGATTTTTTTTCTTCATTAAACATCCAAGTTTATATCTCATATGCATAATACTAACGGGAGTGGAAGTGATGAAGTCAAATACACGATAATTTTACATAGATATTTATCAAAATGATTGTTTGCTTTTAAAAGTGGACTCTGAAGTAACAGAGGGCTGCTTGATATCTTCTGCACTTGTTACTTCCACAGTACTGTGGGAACAGATTGTCTAGAGAGTTTGTGAAACCTCCATCTCCACTCAGCTTCTGCATCTAGAGAAAGCCTCAAGCAGCCTGGGCATGCCTTACTTTCATCAAGGCATTGGACTCAAGACCTCCAGAGTTCCCTTCCAGTCTAAATCTTCATGCTTTTCTTCAGCTGTTGAAGAAACCCCACTCAATTTCTTTCTATATGTATTTTAAAATTCCTTTGCAGCCTTGAGAAGCTATATGCTCAAATATTTTCCCACTTACTACATACGCTAGATGGGCACTTGTAACAAATTTGAGCACTATTTTTTATTTTTTGGATTTGGTATTTATAGCCTACTATGTATGGTACTGCAAATAGAGCATCCAGAAATAAGCTAAGAGTATTGAGGTATTGATGCCTTTTGTTTTTGCTACACGTATATAAAGACTGGACAACATAAATACCTGCTAAAAGGTGAAAACAGAGTAGACTGTGGGTTTGTTTTGCCTGCATCTTTCTGTCTCTAGGACTGACTGGATTCTTTATGACTCACTGCTTCATTTGTGGGCTGCCTTGCAGCTGTCCTTAAGAAATAGATATTAATGGTCTCGGGAGGAAGCCATCCTGATTGATAGACATGTCTCTGACTTCAGTAAGTCAATTTGGCATTTCTTTAAAGTAACATTAACGTGAGAGATAAATGTAACGAGATTCAGATGGATGGATCCAAAATAGAGTACTCTGACTTTTCTAGTAGTACTCTTTTCTTGGCTCACTATAAAAGGGTATGATAGCATACACTTCTTAAAATTATACAAGATGTTCAAGTTTGGAAACATCCTCAGCCCAGGGGAAAGGTTCAGGGCATGGATGAGGAGAGGCAGAAATGTAATCAGTTACAGGAACAATGCCTTTAGCACTCTTTTTCTGTTCTCTTGAATTAGTAGGTGCACAGTACAGCTTGTGCAAAAAATAAAAAGCATTTTTTCTGCATATCTGCTTAATACTGTGTCTAGCAACCAGAGCCTGGCACTGCAGGCTGGAAAATTCCCAAAAGGGAGCTTAGTTCCCTGTGTTATTCACTGCCAATGAACCAACCATTTTGAGTGGTTTTCAGTACCTTTGACACTGAAGATGGCTGGCGTTCACCATCCTGCTCTTGCTGATAACTTCTGGGACTCAAGAGTCCTTTTGGCCCAAATATTCAGTAGGGATTTGGTGTCCAAATGGTTGTTCTCCCTGCTGTGGTCCTCCAAATATAAACCTGGGATTTGAGACTGCTTTTCTTGTTTTATGAATCTTCTAAATAGAACACACTGACGTATGTTTGAGTACTGTAATGGGAAGGACTATAGATGTTTCTAGTCTAGTAAAAAAAAAAATGTCCCTCACAGTACAGGAGGAACAGTGTATGTGAATTTCAGAATCTCAAGAGATGACTATATACTAGACAATGTGTTCCTGATAGGATTATAGGATTATTCTGAATGAATTCTCAACATTATGGTCATTTTAAAATTTATCTGCATCTTCTATTCATCCACTGAGATCAGACTGCTGTTGCCAATCCTGGGTGCTCTTCTGTGCAGTGAGCCTTTACAGCTTTTAGGGTTATAAAGGAATTTCCCTTACTATGAACTTGCTTTCTTCCTAAATCATTTCTCTGTGAGCTTATAATGTTTCTTCTTAATGTGCTTGCCAGCTTTACTCTGTCACAGAACTGTAGAAGCAACTCTCATTCAGAGTGGTGCTTTATAAATACGTAACTGCAGTTATCTGTCCCAAAGATTACTGCAGCATTGTTCTGTACAGTTTGATTCCTGCTGGGTTTACAGCAGATTTTTGTCTACTCCAGTCTCACATCAGTTTAAAAATTATGCTTCTTCTACACGCTTCACTTTGAAATGCAGAATGAACCAACACTGTTTCCACCAGCTGGAGTGCTGTTTTGATTTGAAGTCTAATGTAACTGCTTTTGTTAGGCTCTAATTCTCACATCATGTAATGAATGTAAATTAGCACTTGGATGGGAGGGATCTCTGTGATTAACTCTGAGTGAAAGACTGATGGTGAGCATCCTCTGTACATGAAGGCTTTAGGGATAGATTTATGAACGTGCCAGATGAGGCTTTCAGAAGCCTGTAATCTAACTCTTCCAGCAGACTCTACAGTGTTCAGCCTGTGTCAGTAAGTGTTGCATGCACCTTCAGGAGTCCAAATATCTGGCTTCAGTGGCATCTGCTACTTGTCCACATCTTAGTGATATAATTTAGCAATGCTTACTTAGCAAAATAATTCTATCCTGAGAATGTTTCCATTTTTCACTACTCATCTCTGAAAGCCTTTACTGCCTTTCAGATGCAAATAACTTGCTTTTGGTGATGACAGCATATAAAGCCAGGCTGACAGAGAATGTATTGCTATCTGTAAAGCTTCATCATCTACCTCGAGCTTTCCTCACCCCCAGCTGTTGACGGCCTCTCACAAATCTATGTAGACTGCAGCTGTTCTGCAGAACTAACACTTCCAGAAAAGAGAGATGTCAAGATGTCTTTCCCGTGCTATGTTTCTGAAATTTTAAGCCACCCAGTCCTTACAGCACTCTTCTAATTTGGAAATCTGAGTGTCAGTGGCTGAGATCAGTGTGAAAGGTGGTTTGATATCTAGACAATCGACCACCCAAATTACGTCTTTAATGACAGCAGTGTTGCCTATGTCTCTGAAAGGTTCCAGCTATGAAAGATTATTCTCACAGCCTTCTATGAAACGTTTATTTTAAACTTCTACTGCTTGCTCTATGAGGAAATTCTGTACAGTAGTTCTGAGCTCATTCAGTGGTGTGAGCAGATTATTGAATTACACTGATGGCTAGAAGTGCCATTAAAGAGTGCTGGCATTTGTAACTTATTCCCATGGAAAATTACCACTCAAAATCAAGGCAAAGTAGCTTCAGTGGAAAATAATAAACACTGCTGGCTTGTAACTCTCAGAGACGAGCTGAAGGGTTTTCTTTCTTCCTAGTTATAATAACTGCTGAAACCAGACATGCTGCTAAGAATGCCAATAATTCTAAATTCATAGTCTCACTGTACTTTTATTTTCCCTAGAAATACAGAATCTTCTGAAAAAAGATTTCGGATGAATAGCTTCGTGGCAGATTTTGGAAGACCTTTGGAGTCGGAGAGAGTCTTTTCTCGTCAAATAGCTGACGAGTCCCGGTCACTTTTCCATTTCTGCATTAATGAAGTGGAACATCTCGACAAAGCGCAACAAAGTCAGAAAGGTCCAGATCTGGAGAGTAATATCCACTTCCAGGAAGTTTCCAGGAGCGGTGGAACATTAGAGGAGGACCTGAATTGTCTTACGAAATTTAACATTCCTAACTTCGTGAACACTGAGCAGAATTCTTCACTAGGTGAGGATGATCTGCTCATCTCAGAGCCACCTAGAGTTTTAGAAAGCAAAATGGCCATGCAGTCTTGTCATCGGATCCTTGACTGAAAATTTCTTAAGGTAAAAATTCCAGTCAGAAGCCCTTCTCCACCTTCTGGCTGTTTTGGTAGAAGGCATTTAAAGCATGTGCTTTTTTTTTTTTTTTTTTAATTGTATGTAAGAATGGCTGTGCTTACAGAGCAGTCCACGTGATAATTAAAACACCAAATGCTTAATTCCAGTGCCTCCTGTGGTCTAAGCCTCTTGTCCAGTGTTAGGTTTTCTTCTTGTTGTGTTGGTTTCGTTTTGGTTTTTTTTTTTATTGTTGTTTTGAATTCGGTTTTGGTTTTAAATGACTGCCTACCTCCAGCTTCTGACGATACCATAATCTGTGGGGACTGTGAAAGCTGAAGGCTGTTTTTGGGGATGACCAAGAAAATTGTAACCCCAAACTGAAGCTGAAGCAACTGCTAAGCAGGCAGCCTTGTGAGCAGCTTCTTCCAATCCCAGAAAGACATCTGAAATGGAGCAGCAGAATGGACACCTGCATGGTATCAGCTCCTGCTGGTAAGTCCTACCTGCTTTTAGGTACAGGCAAGACCCAGTGTGCAAGGTTCTAGAGGGAATACCTTGTATCTTCAATAGATCAGTAAGATAGTTTACAAACTGATGACACCACCTGCTGCTGGCTAGATAAAGCAAATTGCACTACAGTAATAGTACTTCAGTGTGAGTTACAGTACTTCAGTGTAACATTCTGTCAGTTGCTCATTGACACTTTGAAACCACTGATCTATACGCATCAATGTGATTTTTATTGTTGATGCGAGATTCCAGTTTGATTAAGTGCAGAATTCAATTGTTAAATCACAGGAAATAGGATGAAAAATATTCAACCGTTGCCAATAGAGTTAACGTGCCACCTCCATCACTTATTTCCATGTAAGTTGTGCTTTGCTTATCAGCTGAGCCTTCATCTGCTTTTCAGCTCTGGGAAATTCCCTTTTTTGACTGGCCAGCCAGCAAAGGACTGCAGGGAGGCTCTGAGGTAGTTTGAGGCCAGATTTAAAGCCTCACTGTACTTGTTCCATCCTTCTCTAGCCAGCTGAGTGGTACTGCAACCACAGCTGTTTTACCAGGCAAGGGTTTGTAAATAAAACAAATAGGTATAATTTCAATCCTTAAGTTCCTTTTTTAGAGAAGGAATAAGGTTCTAAACTTTAGCCATTAATAAATTTTTGGGCAGCTTGCTTGCAGAGTTGGTTAACTAACAGCCAAATGGTTTTAGAGCAAGCACACTGAGCACAGAAGAGGTTTGCTGAATGTGGAGTAACAGTGCTTTGCAGGAAACTCCCAGTTCACATCAAACTAGGAGTCAAGATCATTTGTCTCACTAGGTTTTTCTGAAAGTAATCTGCCTTTCATGTGACACATTTTGTCCCAGTGAAAATGTTGCAGTGGCCTTCTGACAGGTTGCTTAGCGACATTCAAAGGAATTAAATTCTTTCAGATTAGCTGTCAGGAGGTTTTTCACTCAGAGGACAGTGAGGTGCTAGCACAGCTGCCCAGAGAGCTGTGGGTGCCCCATCCCTAGAGGTGCCCAAGGTGAGGTTGGATGGGGCCATGGGCAGCTGAACTGCTTTGGGGCAGTCCTGCTGATAGCAGGGGTTGGAACTGGGTGGCCTCTTGCAGTACAGAAGAGGCTTCCATTTACAGTAAGTACTTAACCAGGAGCAGAAAGGCTATGCCTGTGAGCTTCCCATTTTTTTCCCCCAGTATAATTCTTGTCCCTTTCCTTATCTTTTCCTCAGTGTTTTTTAGCTTTTGCAACAAGCTACTGCTTAGGCACTGCACAGACAGCCCTGATACTTCATGTGTTCAGAAGGCGTCGTGGCACAAATTGTGCTATCCATCTCCCCCACACAGCTCTTCTTAAGTAAATGTTCTCCAATGAAGTTAGAAAGTCTGCCAAGAGTGTGGTTCTTTGGATCCCAAATATTTTGAAGCGAAGTTTTGACTGAAGCTAAAACTTTTCATTGTAGTCTGTGTACATGGAGGAAAACTCAACTTTGTCAAAATCAACTTAACTAGGGCAATCTATCACCTCCTCTGCAGAGAAACTCTAGGCGGTTCAGCAGTAAAATTCATCTTCACCACCTGAGGGCAAACCACCGCCTTCCGAATGCAGCCCTGCTTCCTCCTCAGGGTGCTCAAGTGTCTCTGCTGCCTAATGGTAAAGCTTTTGTCTGAACTGAAGCTCAAATGTGATAGTTCTTGCTAAATGCACCTTTTATTGCCTTTTTCTGGATGACTGAGCTGCTTTCAATGGCATTTGATATACTGTTTGCTTTTATCATGCTTGAAAACAGAAATGCTGCTTAAGTAGGGAAGAACCTGTGCAAAAGGAATTATCCATCTCTTTGGCTATTGAGAAATGAAGCCTACTTTGAAAGCATTTAAAGCTACTTATCAGTCATACAGGCTTCGCTCTAGCAAAAACAAAACTTGCTCTTTGCTGTAGGCTAACTGAAGCTTCTCTTCTCCCACCTTAAAACTTCAAATCTTAGGTGCAGAATTGCTTCTTCTGGAGAGAAAACTATCCATGTGACACAATGCCTGGATGAAAGGTATTTAACTAAATGATCAAGGGCTAACACCAATTGAGCTTACTACATATCTAAATTGCACCCCTGGTGTCCTTCTCTAACAGGAGTTAACCATATAGGGGTAATTAAGCATTCAGTTCCTGCTTCTGTTACTCTACTTTTTCATCTTGCCACCCTTCTGTCTTTGCAATGCCCTCACACTCAAAAGCAGCAGAACAGCCTGGGCTTTGCACTTGCTCTTGTGAGTACAGCTCAACTCAGCTTTTTTCCTCTACATCAGGGCAACAATTAAGAGCAAACACAGAAACCTTCTCCAGTCCTCTAAACCAATAATTTTGAAACCATTCTTAGTTTCGTTTTCCTTTTTAATAATTAATAGACAAGATTTTGTCTGATAGGGAAGGATACTGGTATAATAATCAACCTTGTGTATGTTTAAAAAAAAATAATATCTTTTCCCAGAAAATCAGCATCAGGCAAAGGAAATAGTTTTGAGGAGGGTCATCATGCAGCAAGAAGGATTTGTCACAATTTAATGATGTTACATTCTCCTAGGACAGAGCTGTTTTTCTTCATAGTGTCTGGTATGATGCTGTGCTTTGGTTTTAGCAGAAAAACAATGGTGACAACATGCTGGTGTTTCTAGTTGTTGCCTCTTAGTGCTGTACAGAGCCAAGGCTGTTTCAGTTTTCTCAGCATCTTGTACTGTCGTACCAGCAAAAGAACTGGGGGTGAGGGGGAAGGGGACAAGGAACTGGGAAAGGGACCAAATCAGGACAGCTGACCTCAACTGGCTGAATGGATATTCCACACTAAGGGACAGGGTTTAGTGAGGAAATACTGGCAGTAGGTGGATGGTTGCTGCCTTTTGCACAACAGGGATGTAGCTAACAGTATGCAAGGTTGCATGTAACACTTTGCAGACATTTTTGGAAGCAGTGTGGAAGGATGTGTTTCCAATCACAGAGGCTCCCCCTCTGTGACCTATCCTTATGTCCTTAAATGCAGTGTATTTACACACAGCTGGTATTTCATGTACATAGTGTTGCATCTAAACATTTTATGAATGTAGACTAATACATCAGTGTCCAGTCTTTTGGTTGCAGGGGCTGTGTTAAGTGAAGAGGGACGCCCTGAATATTTATTACCACAGAAAATACAACAGATACAAAGTGCACGGTAACACCTGTTGAAATAGCAAATTCTCAGCTACAGAATGCTCTTTTTCAACACAGTCACCACCATTAGTTCTGCATTTTTGCCAACAATGAGCAAGAGCACCAGCAGAAGTGACCCACTTCTGACCCACTGTCAGCACTGCTGAAATGTACCCCCCCACCACCTCACTGTGCTCATTACTATTTGGCCTCCATCAATGCTCAGCAAGTGTTGGTGAATGTCAACGAGTGCCATTTTTTCTGCATGGAGGAATTCAGTGACACACCTTTGCTTTATCCATGTGCACTGCCATATCAGATGCCATCTTGTCAGACTGCTCCTCTGCTGCCATCTGTCACATAACCACATGTACCAGAATGTTCAACCTCTACTGTCGTACCACTACCAACAACCTCATGGGAGACAAAATAAACCAGAAGGCATTACAGTCAGAGCAGCCCTCATAAAATATATAATACAGTGAATATGTAAGTAATACAACAGTTTAATTTTTATTTTATTTTTTTATTAAAACATAAAACAAGAGAGCAACAGAACCATAAAAATAGCGGGATATCTGACTTTGTTTTTGTAAAACTAATGCAATACCTGGTTTGATGGGGAGTGGTTTCAATTCTTAGTGAGCTCTGAGGGCATTCCGCAGAGATTTTTGATGGAATTTTACTCCTTCCATGCTTCATCCTTGGAAACAGTTCTTCACAAACATGCAAACTGCCAAACAGCAATGACACGAATAAGGCAGATTGTGAAGTGAGGGGTATTTCTATCTGGGCAGAGAAGACTTATAAAAGTCTATTAGAGAGATATGATCAGAGTTTTGAGTTGAATATCTGCTTGCAACTTTATACATTCCATTTGAAAACCTGCAGGTCGTGCATTCACACTGACTGAAATGGAGTCAGAAAGATACCAAAGGAATGATAATTTTTTGGCAGTCTTGGAACTACTCTCAAATCCCTTTAGCAGAATAGTAAGCACGGCTGTGTATTTTTCACTGTTCACAGGGCTGTGTTTAGCCAGTGTATCAAACTGCATAAAAGTATTTGCCATAACTTGAGCAGGCACAGCAGTGCGTCCCATGCTCTGCTTCCAGCCCAGATTAAGTTAATAGTGCAGTGTTGTTTGGTTGTTCCTCAGCAATGGACAAGCCTGGGCAAATACTTCATCATCTGAGGAAAAAACATCTATAATTATTTTCAGCATCTTTAGCAAATGTCCAGAAACATCCAGAATTAGTGTATTAATACTTTACCACCTTATATATATATGTACACACACACACACATATACACACATGCATATAGACATACATAATTTGAATGTGTGCAGTCAAAAAGATCTTGCACTGTTAATTACTGCCTGTGCCTCTCTGATGTAAGTGGTACTATTTGTGCTTTCTGCACACTCATGCACATGTATCTCTAAGTCAAAATGCATGGTTTACTGCTGGTCCCTAACAAAGTGAGACATAAATACAAACAACTCCGAACAATTTCACTTTTGACTTAAATCTTAGCTTCATAAAATAAAACCAATGATACAAAATACAGTGTAGAAAGCACAGAATTATGGGATAGGAGCTCAGGAGCACATCTGGCCTTTAGTTTGTCTGTGCTCTAAATAAGTATAATTGGTTGAGCTAAAATCTCTGTACGTGTGCTACGTAATTTTTAAGGACTTGCAGTGCTGAGACGTCAAACTTACAATTTACTGATTTTATTCTTCAAAATCTTACCCACCAACAAACAGAACAAAGAGGATCTCATCCCTCCTGCATGAACAGTATTGGTAACAGCATACACTAAAAATACAACCAACCGTATTACTGAAGCTGTTCAAACAGGACCTGATGTAACACAAGCCATAAATGGCAGTTAAAAATGTTCAGGCGTGTTCTACAGGATCTGAAAAACACCACTTGGAATTTTTCTGGCAACTGCATCACCTGGAATGGTAACTGAGTTTACAGAATAACCTCAGTGTTCCTAAAATGTAAGAAAGTATGAATTATATCACTAACAAAATAAGACATTTAACTGGGGTGTAGCTTAATGCTCTACTTTTGGACAAGTAAGATTTCAGATCAGAATGTAATTCAATTTGTAAGGACTTCATCGATGGTTTTCAATAACGTTTCCTAACCTTAAACTGAAACATTCAACTCCTGCTCCTGTGAAACCACTCATATCAAATCACGTCTTCCAACAGTTATCTGTTAACGAGTCCACTGCAATTAGGCGCTGGAATAACAACCCCCTGTTTCTGCAGTTCCCTTAAAACATCCAATATGGAATCCAATTCCACTCGAAATCTCTCCAGCTCTTCATTCTTCCGCTGTGCCAGCTTACGCCACCTCTCAGCTTCACGGCTCTGCCTTCCCTCAGTGATGTGCTGTGTTAGCTGCGCTGCCTGCGAATGACAAGCAAGTCAGCGTGGGGATTGGGCAAACAGTCAGGTCTGTCCCTCTGCAAAAATAATCCACTTAATTATATTTGATGCTCAGTCTCAAAGCCCAGTGCTGATGCTAAATGGGAACAGTTTGTTCTGAATATTACAAAAATTGTCGTGGTAGCAATAAATGCCTTCAAATATCTCCACTGATGACAGAAGAGGAGAAGCCATTATTGACTAATGATCCTCAGGAGAATTTGACTTTTGTCCTCTCCAATGCAGCAATTAAAAGTTTAAGTACATATGACAAAGTTGAGCACATAGTATAAAGCCTTTTGAAATCACAATGACTTTCTGAATTGTCATTTAAATGTGCTAATTAAAAGAATGCTGCAACAGAAAAACAAAAGCTGAATTATATGTCCCCTGCTACTAATGTGCTTTTAAAAGCCACCACTTGTAGGAATTATCAGAAAATATCCCATATGAAGGCCTGTGGCTGCTGCAGATACAAGGTTCACATGAATCCATGGCACAACCCTATGAGATTATCCAAAACAAACTGTCACAGGAAATCAGAATCTGCCAGCCACTAGGAACTGTCACAGCTTTTTAAGGGAAGCTCAATCACTTAAAAGCCACTGGTAGTTTCCTAGTTCAGCAGTCTTTATGTTGCTCAGTTTGTTATTGTTCAGTTTGGGGACTGTTCAGTGCCCTGCGGCAGATGAGTAAGGGTGCAAAACCAAAAGCTGAATGCACAACAAGGCTGCAGAACAAACTTCACAAACTAAGAACTGCAGCAGGTTTGATCATAGTCCAAGGGATGAATGCCTCTCTTACAAGAGCAGACTGAGAGAGCTGGGGCTGTTCTCTGGAGAAGAAAAAGCTGTGAGGTGACCTGATAGCAGCCTTTCAATATCTAAAGGGGAGCTACAGGAAAGAAAGGGACAGACTCTTTAGCAGGATCTATGGTGACAGCACAAGGAGAAATGGTTTCAAACTTAAAGAGGGCAGATTTAGGCTGGGTATAAGGAAAAAGTCCTTTACAGAGAGGGTGGTGAGGCACTGGACCAGGTTGCCCAGAGAGGCAGTAGATGCCCTGTCACTGGAGACACTCAAGGTCAGGCTGGACAGGGCTCTGAGCAACCTGATCTAGCTGTACGTGTCCCTGTTCACTGCAGGAGAATTGGACTGGATGGCCTTTAAAGGTCTCAAGTTTCTAAGCATTCTACAATTCAATTTCAGTCCAGCTGCCCTTCCTTGACTTCACGGGTTTAGGTAAAGCCAAAGCTGAAACACTGATGAACAACTATTAAACACCAAAGTGATGAAAGCATTGAGAAAATCTACCAGGACAGAAGCTCCCCACACAGAAAACGGATGGAGGCTACGTAATAAAGTAAGTTTTAAAAACAAAATACATAGCTTAAAAAAATGCAAAACTTTTACGCATTGAAGTGATACAAATATTAGATACTAAAAGCTGTGTCAAAAGATCCAACTGTCTAACAACCAATAGAGAACTATCATGTGCAGTTTGTAAAGGACAAAGGTTATTGTTGTTTTGGGTATTAAATGTGATAGACTGCAGGAAGATGTTTCTCTACCTTTAATGCAACTTTCCTGAAGGGAACTTCTAAGAACAAGAAGTAAAATTACTATTTGAGGAATATATCACAGCTGAACCAAATTACAAACTCATCACATTTTCCATAGCAAGCATCCATGGTAACTGAAATACGAAGTCACAGATATATAGAAAAATGAGACTTCTGGAAATCACATACACCCACTGTCTGCTAAATCAGGGCCTTCTTAGATCACGTTGTGAGGAAGTTACACAGGTGTTAACTGGAACCAGGAAGTGACCAAGAGAAAACCATAGCTGTATCGAAAAGTATTTACTCCTCTCCACTGTGGGGTAAATGAATCCATGCTCATCTTACAAAGCTACAGTTCAAGTGACAAATTGCACTTGAGAAGTAAAGGCAGATGTGGCATGAGGTACCTTTAGAAGTTCTTGTTCTCTTACTGCATGCCGGGTCTCAATATGCTTGATCTTCTTTTCCAGGCACAAGAAATGTTTCATTTCAGGGCTCTGGCTTTCCTTAGCTTCTCTCAATTCTTCCAACAATTTCGCAACCTATGAGATAATTGATGAAAATTGTTATCACAGTGTTAAATAGTGTATAAAACAGATGCCTTTCAAAGTGCATTTGTGTTGTTCAATCACTCTATTCAAAAGCTGCACAAGGGAAGACTTCAAAGAGAAATCTCCTTTATTCAAAAGCTTAGAAAAGGCTCAAGGACTTAGATTAGGATCTTTCATTTGTACAAAAAGGCCTGAAGATAGGGAAGTCTGGTCCTCTTTGATAAATCCTATCCTGTGCATAATACATCAAGAACTGCTTATTCAGTCAATTTTTGTACTTTAAACATACTCAAAAATTCATAGAAAACGTGATGATTCAATGCTCTTACACTCTCTCTTCTCACACTTTCTGGATGAAGATCAAATACAAAACGCATCAGTGAAGCTCATTTCTACAGAATATATTAAGAAAAGACACACTGCTAACACGCAGTGCTGCCAACCTTTTGGGCTAATAACTGGTGGGTGAAATCAACTCAGCCATGGCCTATAATTGATTTCCTAAGCCTCCAGAAATCCAAGTAAGTTTTCTTATAAAGCTCTATTGGCTTATTCTTTTCCTATTTTAAGGACCTTGGTATTTCTTCATTCAATATCCTAAGATGTTTTTTGTGTTTTTTTTTGGTCACACTCTTACTATATGCAAGTAATCTGAAGTGAAGTCCTTGCTGTCTTTGTTTTTTTTGTTTTTTCTTTTTTACCATAAACCTCAGCTCCTTTTATCCAATATCTGAGCTCTATCAAGCATTATGCTGTCCTTGGCTCTCTGCTGCCAAATCCAAGCAGCTGGAGGCACTGTGAGAAGATGCTGCTGTTGTTACCCAGAAGCGACTCCACGACGGCTTACTATTATTTCCACTTTTCAGCTTGATTTTCTGCAGTAACGAGGCCTGTGTTACTCCTTTTTTGCCTGTCCATTTTTCCAGTAGCTTCGATCCTGCAGGCCATTTTCACCCATATTTGTCAGAGGAGTACAAGTCTTAATATTTTCACAGGATCTCTGAAAATGAGTCACTGCTGCTTGTCTGCTCAGTTGTTCTAGTGAAGGAAAGAGCTGATGGGTGACTTCCAGCACATCATTAAACACAGAATTCATGGGGGAGATATGTGATGAGGGAAAAATGCCCCACAAGAATAAATGGGCTCCATGCATTTTGCCAGCAAGAGAGACATTTGTTAAACACAGAATTCTCCTATGTGCAGGCTGTTAGCAGAAGTATGCAGTTATAGAAAACATCCCTGAGCAGCATTTTTGCAATTAGTATTCATGCAACAATCTTGTGGCAAACTCAGAACAGAAGTGGGAGTGTTTCACCTCTCTTAGAGAAAGGAATCTCAATTGTATTAGGCAGAATTGCTGGCATTTCTGTCATGACTTCTTACATTTGAAGTTTTAGTTGCTTTCATTTGCCAGCATAATTTACTGAACCATTTAATGCTTAAAATGTATTTTCAAAGCAGCATAAATAAAGCAGTCGTGAGAAGGCGAAAGCAAGACTTTGCTTTGACATTACTTTCTGCATAATCATGCATTGATTTTCATAGCAAAGGCACTCTATTATATTTTCTTAAATGTCAGCACCTGAAACCCAACGTGAAAAACACAGCTCAGCTATGATGATCACCCTCTCTTAATCAGTACCATCAAAAATTCTAAACATGCAGAGAACAAATCTATGGAATAACATTTGCCTCATTGTATTCCCACTGCATCCTGCGGGGCTGAAGCATTATATATGCACACTGAAATCACTGGCATGAAACAAGATCTGTAGCAAAAGAAAACATCTATCATAACATTCATAATATAATCACAAAGTCTGGCTCTATTTTGCAAATACAGTTTGTTTGATGAAAGATCTTCACAAACCTTCACTTTTTTATAAAGGCTTCAGAAAAGAAGTGGAATTTTGCATGACTAAGATAATAGATAATATTGAATGAGTTCTCTGAGATAAAGATTAATGATATCAAGAATGTACTAAAAACATCCTGGAATTTCTTTCCTTTCCTCTAAATTAGATGGAGCACGTAAAGTCTTCTCAGTCCTGTATTGAAAAGAATTCTCCTTTTCTGCAACTATTGCAGGCTGACTGCTGTATTGTCAAAATGAAGTGAAAATTAGCAGTGTTCATCCATTAAACAAAGGAAAAGAGAGGGAAATTAACCTTGGGCACGGTGCTCAAGGTGTCTGTATCATCCTCCTGAAGAAGAGGTGAGAGAAGTCATTTTTTCAGTACCTCCAGAACCAGACAAACATAGCCAATAAGACAAAAAAAAAGTTGAGCTGAACACAAACTGGAATTTTACAAACTGAAATTTGTTAATCTCCAAATGAAACCACAAACAAGTGTGATTTTTATACATTATACGATAGTAATAGAAGTAGTAGAAGATTAGGAAAAAACTGAATACCTCTCAAAAAACACAGAAAGTCAATTCCAGAAGAACGGTTACAACTAAACTTCTCATGAAAGACCTCAAATTTCTCACATATCAACATACAGAGATCCAGTAGATAACAGGTTAAGTCAATTTGTGGGAACAAAGGATGAAAATAAGAAGGCTTTATCTGGCCAAACATTTTGAATTCAGTAATAAAATATCCTCTTGAAGAAGAGAAAGTCCTGTGTTCTATCTGCTACCCACCACAACTTCCAAAGAAGAGGTTACAAATGCTTGGCCTAACTTAGAATCATAGAATCACCAAGGCTGGAAAAGACCTCCAAGATCATCCAGTCTCACCATCCACCTATGGCCATATTTCCCCTTACTCATCGATTTTTATGAAGATATTGGATATTTCTAACTAATTTTAAAAAGGAGAGATTGAAGTTCCACCTTCTGTGTACTCTGTGTTGTTTTCTTGTTTATATTAGAAACATGCATTTTCAGACACTAATTGATGCAGGAGATACTGATAAAGATACTGCTACTAAGGTTTATTTAACTACATACAATTTGAGGCATTTTCATTACAAGAATGAAAGTGAGAACAAAAATGATCATCAGTATCAGGTATTCTAAATCCAAATTTAAACATACCTCTTTTTGCAGGAATTCCTCTCGCATTTGTGAAACTAGGAGGGCTTCCTGATGTCTCTGGTGTTCGCTGATTTGTTCTTGCAGATGTTTTATTAAAATCTGTAAGAAGTAGTAAAATATTTGTCATTGGCATATTCTTGTGACAACATACGAAAGCCTACACAGGAAAAACATGCCAGAAATATAATCAGTACTGCAGTTACAGGTGATACATATATTAACAATACTTTCAGGTGACCTCAGTTGTTAAACAACACGTCTGTTCTTTTATAACACATGTAAACAAGTCTTACTCTTCAATTTACTCTCCTCAGTTGAAAAAACAAACAGACACTTGAAGATAATCTGAATCTGTTGGTATTTCCTATCTTCATTCACATGTGCACTTTCTCCCAAATTTTATTGCCACAAGGTAACTGCAGGCTCAGATCCTCACGGACAGCTTCAGTCACCCCAGTATTTGCTAGGCAGCATAAAGCAATCCAGAATCTGCCTGGAGAGCACTGATGATGACTTCCTCATCCAGGCAAGAGAGGAACTGATTAGAAGAGATTTTCTACTGGGTCTCAAACTCACAAACAAGAAGGGACTCATAGGGGATGTGAATGTAAACGACAACAATGGCAGCAGTGATGGTGGAATACAGGATCATCCAAGGAGACCAGTAAATATGGGTAACCTGGGGGTTAATACTGGGTCCAATCCCACTCAAATCTTCAACAATGACTTGGACAATGAGGAACAGAATTCTCCATGAGTTTGCTGATGTGATACAAAACTGAGTGGTTGGCCATTGTGCTTTCACCAAGTGACCTGGTCAGGCTGAAAAAATGGGCCAAACGGGCACTTCATGGAGGAACACAAATAGTTCTGCCCATGGGACTGGAACAACCCCAGGCACCAGGACATGCTGGGGGCCAACCAGTTGGAAAGCAGCTATGCAGAAAATGGGATCCTGGTGGACACCAAGTTAAACACAAGGTGACTAGTATATGCTGGGCTGCATTAGGAGTAGTGTCACCAGCAGGTCAAAGGAGATGATCCTGCCCCTCTGCTCGACACTGGATGAAGCCACACCTGGAGTATTAGGTCCTTTTCTGGGCTCCCCAATATGAGAAAGGCATGACAGATTATATAGAGACTCCTCTCTCTAGATGATAAAGATGATAAAGGGATTGCAGTATCTGCTATGAGGAAAAGGTGACACCTGGGACAGTTCAGGCTAAAGAAGAGGAAGCTTGGGGCTGGGGAAATTTCCTAAAAATTTATCTATACCTGAAGGAAGGGCATACAGAAGAGAGAGGTGGGCTCTGCCATAGTGGTGCCCAATGGCAGGACAAGAGGCAAATGGAACAAACTGAAACACAAGATATTTCCTTGCAACATCAGGAAGTACTTCTGTGCTGTGCATGTGACTAACAACAGGCACAGACTGCCCAGAAGATGGGAGTCTCCTCTTCAGAAATCACCTGGACATGGTCCTGAGCATCCTGCTCTGAGTTTCCCTGCTTGAGCCAGAAGGGCCACAGAGCCCCCTGTGGATATCAGCCACAGTGGGAGATTCTGTGAGTACTGTGATACAAGTCTATTTTTGAAACAATACATGAACAATACTTGAAAAGAAAATAAAAGTTACAGTGAAAGAAACAATTTTAACAGATATCTTCGTGTAATTAATATATCTATAATGTCTTACCTCTTGTGTTGAAATTCTGCCATTTAGTTCAGCTACTTTGGAAGCAGAATGCTCTTTTGTGTACTGAGAAAGAATCTTCTCTACTTCTCTTTGATGGGAAGCTTTCAGAGCTGCAACATATTCTGATGTGTCTTCCTGTATCCTGAACAGGAGAAGAAAATTAGATGCATAGAACAACTACAGATATTTCTTCAAAAAATGAGGTGAATTTTCTCACTTGAACACATAAAGTATGAAGAAATGTTAGGGTAAGCATGCATAAGAAATTTCATAAACATTTGCAAGAGATACCACCACCATTACTTTTGCTGCCCTGGAGGGATCACAGGGAGGGAAGCCTACACTGTTGGTATGTGTTTCATTTTACTAGAGGCAGTGAAAATGTTGAAAACTCAACCAGTCATGTTTATAGGGTCCTCTTATGAAAATCAAGGGAGAGAAAGTAGATGCTTTTAAATCGTGGTTAAGCTGTGCTATTTGAGGTATTTATTTTAGAATAAAATGGATCGTAATCTAAATGTGCCTATCACCTCCACCATGAATATGAAAGGGAGCTAATGGAAACTGTGTGAAGGGTAAAGTTTCTACTGTGGGTCAAGTAACTTGCACTGAAAGCATGCCCCAGTTTGAAGGACAGTATATGCACCAAATATGAATACTGAACAAAGCATTTAGGATTCAATGATTTATACCAAAATCTTATTACTGAGAGCCATGACAATTTGTAGCACTGATAAAAAGGATTAATACAGGTTTCCCTGTATGAAAAACTGTGACTGTACACCATTCTGAAAAATCAAAAGAGAAAAAATGACATTTACAGAGAGGATTGCTCAGGTCTAAGGTAGCTTCACATATTGATGATCATACTGACTCATCAGCCATCAGCTAAACTAGCAAGTTTTTTAAAATGGACACGTTGAGCATTTACCTTCTTAAATTATTTTCAGAATAAGCCAGTGTTGCCTGAGACTTCACCCTCTGCTGGTTCATTTCTAGAGACAATTTTTCTAGCTCCTCCTTCAACCGTGCGTTTTCTTGCAGAACTTCCAAGACATTAGAATCAGCAAAGGTACGTGGCTGGTATATTTTGTCATTGTTAAAAATGCCTATAGAGGGTTCGCTGTTGATGGAATTCCTGTTCTCTGTTGCTGCAATATTCTTTTTCAAGATCTCTTGGCAGTTTTCCTTATTATCAGTTTTATTTCTTAAATTATTATCGGACAACATTGCCATCCTTTCTTTTTGAAGTTTCTCTACAGTTTTTGTAAGGTCTTGTATTTCTCTATTTTTTGTGATCAGCTCTTGGTTTAGTTTCAGCAGTTTCTCTCTTGTGTTACCTTGTTTCGTTTGCCAATCTGTTGACTGAAAGTCTTTATTGTCCTTCTTACTTCTGAGTTTTAGTTGGGAATTTTGACTCTTGAGGTTTTCAATTTCTGTCTGGAGGTTTTCAACAGTAATCTGATGGGTCTTCTTCAGATTCTGAAGCTGCAGTTCAAGTTCAACAGAATTGGCTTTATCACTGTTCAGTTTTGGTGATTCACTCTTCCACTTGTAAGCAAGTAGTTGCTCAAGCTCTACAAGTCTTTGCTCATACTGCATCTGGAGAAGGGATGGGGAAAGGGGAGAGGGTGAGAAAAAAAAAAGCAGTTTCCTTAACTACACATTACAGCCTCTTTTATTGTTTTTTATGTTTGCTCCAAGTTTGAAGCAAGACTTTATAAGGATACAAATAAGTATTACTAATAACACTACTCATCCAGTACAGAAATTATTGAAGTTTAATGAGTTAAAAAAAAAAACAAAAAAACCCCCACACATATATATGCAAAGCAAACCTAAGTCTGCTGCAGAACAGAATTACTCAAAACATTTACTATGAATTTATCCTCTACCCAAAACAAATACAGTTGCTATGGAAAAGAAAATTAAATTGACAAGAAACTATTTCATTTTTAGATAATTTTGTTCAGATGATACTGACTCAGACAGGCAAATTAGCATTTTATTTTCGTAGAGCAAATCTTCATTTCTGTTAAACTGCCATTACATTTGCCATGTTTACAAACATTGTCTTATTTCTCAAAACTGCACTTCACGTTTTTAAAATTATCTTCAATTCTAACAGGACAGAATTCTACTTTCATGTATTTATTTAAATTATGTAAGTATCAATACAGAGATATGGAATTTTCCTCTGAAATAAGCTGAGAAAAATCTAATTCTTAGCCTCGATTGCCTCTAAGGAAAACACATCATGTTACTCAGGTTGGATACTGGATATTAGGAAAAATTTATCCTCAGAGTGAGGAGGCATTGGAACAGACTGTCCATGGAGGTGGTGGAATCACTATCCTTGGAAGAATCCTAAAAACACGTAGATGTGGCACGTAAGGACATGGTTCAGTGGGCATGGTGGTGATGGGTCAATGGCTGGACTAGGCGATCTCAGTGCACTGTCTTTTCCAGCCTTTATTATCCTATGATTCACATGAAAAAGAGGAGGAACAACTGATCATCAGTGCTGTACCTTCCTGCTCATTAAGAACACATGCACTTCACCTTGCCATGAAGAGAAATGCCAGATTTCGGTGCTTCCTAAAGCAATTCTTAAAGAGTTGCTATCATATTGTTTTATGGGTAAAAAGTTTAGCTGGCAGGAAACCACGCTACTGTGTGTACAGCAAGTACAGCTAGGCCCAGGAACTTTTCCTCCCAGTTCTAATACTTGGTTGCACAATTTTAAATGCTCTTTATACCCTATGCTCCAAAACCACTGAAATTCTGGTTATAAATTCTTCAAATGCTTTTTCATTCAGCATAGTCTTTGATTTCTGTTTTCACCACTGGTCTTTGGTAGAGACCAGCCACCTTACAGCCATTAATCGCAGTGCAGACTACTCAACAAGCCTCCAACTTTTACCTTTATCTTTTGAAACTGCTGTTCCATGGCACGGAGACTTGTTTTAGCTTCATCATCTTTACCCTCAAGTTCTGTTTCTAATTTTTTTATTCTTCTTTCCAAAAAATCAATTGTGTTTGTTTTAGCTGAAAGTTCATCAGTTTTCTCAGCAGTAGCAGCAGCATAAATCAAAGCAGGCAACGAATTCGGATAGCGCCTTCTTAGAATGCCTTCCATTTCTTTGATCTATTAAAAAGAAAATTGGCAGAAGTCAAAAAGAAGAAAGTTCTAACAGAAAGTGAACTGAAACAAGTGACAGAGCACTAACAAATGCAATCCATTAAGTTTGGTGAAGAATAACATGTCAAGATGCATTTACCTGAGAATTTTTGTTACAATGATTTTTTACAGTTTATGTTATTGCTTACAGGCGATGAAGACTCATCATCACTTACTGACTGACTCCTTATACATCATCAAAAGAATACTGCTCTGGTCTTTAGACTCAAACATCTTTTATTTACTTTCTAAGCATTTAAGCTGCATTAGGCTTTCAATGCTGTTAAAATATTTGGTTTTCTTATAGACTTAACATTCACACTTCCACATTCCACTCTACTTTTCCAGCTGCTTCAGAGAAATTACAGGAAATTATTCTCCCAGCAACAGATTAAATGTCTTTTTTTTCTTTTCCCCATCATTATTTCATTGCAGACTCCAAAACAAACACCTTGTGTGCAAGACTGATAAATGCCTCTTTTTAATCTACAGCTAAAAGTGCTTTCTGCACTCTATCCATTAGAATGCTGCAGAGACTCTTTTCTATTTGTTCTGCATCCCAGCCTCTTCCCAAGCATAGCTGTTACCTATAAAAATTCAGGAAGGCACAGTTCCTCCTGACATTTTCCTCAGTAGAAACATGGGTTTTAAGATCTCTGCTCTGCCAGTTATTATGGCTCTTGTAGGAATTTCAACTCCTACTTTTGAAACAACACGGCTGATACTGGTCAGAATGTTAAGAATGTACTGAACAGAGACAATGGGAATCCCAGAAGATAAACAGAAAGCTTGCATGTGCTTTTGCCCTTTTGCTCCTTCCCTAGAAACTGAACAGTACTTTAACATTAGAAGATCTTGTAAGGGTATAATAGCTTATTAGAACACAGCAGCAAGAGATCCCTTCGTAAATGAGCAATTATAGCTGTTTCTGTTGAGTATTACATAATACAGTTTCCTCTCTTGTAGGGCTGCAATCAGAGCTTTATCCTTATAAAAGCACTAAAGAGTAAGTGACCTTATCTGAAATGAAGTAAATCAGTTATATTATTACATACTTGTCGTTCAAGGTCCTGAATTCTTCTAGCATCTGCCGCTCTGTCTCTCAAACGCTTCTTCTGTTGCACACACTGATGATCTCCAGCTTCAGCTCTGAGCTTCTCGACCTATCCAATTTATGAGAAAAAATGAATTATACACATTCAGTGATGTTTTCCAGTAGCACAGAGGTAAATATTTCAAATGAACACAGTAACAGAAGTATTTAACAACTTAATAACTGGTAATACCCGGCCTCAGGCCCAATGTGGCTCTCCAGGCTGGATGTGGCTCTGGGCAGCCTGGTCCAGTGGTTGGCAGCCCTGCACATAGTAGGGGGGTTGAAACTAGATGATCTTTGAGGTCCTTTTCAACTCAGGCCATTCTATGATTCTGTGATTCTACTATTTCTACAAAAGTAAATTTTGAAGTACATTATTTTTGTTTCCAGAAGAATAATCAATAAGTCCAATGCAAGCAGCAGAGGTTTAAGCATTTTAGATTTGCAATTCTGACTGCATATACAGTTATATCTGTTTTGAATATAAAGACACCCACATTTGGTTTAAAGGTTACGGTTTTTTCTTAAAAAAAGGCACGAGCATTATGGAGAACAAAATTACATTGCATTCATCAGTAGAAATCATTAGGTGCCAGCACCTTAAGTTATGCTAAATATTATCACCTCTTGTTTCAGTTTTTCAATTTCTTCTCTTGCATCTTTAAGACGGGCTGCATCTTTATCTAGAAGATCTTGATTTTCTGCATACCAATGAAGCCGCCTTTTTAGATGAAGAATTTCCTGCTTGTATGATTCTTCCATAACTTTAAATTCATGAGACTTCTCACCTACAAGAATAAAACTCTTACAATTATGTGTTGAAAATGTAATACATAATTCAATATATTTGAATGTGTTGGATAGTGAATACTATTTTAAGCACATTTCATACAAGAGCAAAATCAGGATTCTAAATGCAACACTACTAAAGAAAACAAAATCAGAGAATAATAATTCTCTCATATACAGTAATAGTCAATAGTTTACAGTTTACCACAGAAAGCATTTAAAACAGAATCCCTGTGAGATCTATTCTTGAATGCAGTTGTAGTAAATTTTCAGTAACGTGGATGACAGAATATAGAATATATACTTTGATATGCATCAACTGTACTCCTCCCACTTAACCATCAAGCATTCTGAGAAGAGCTCTTACAGCTCGTAACAAGTGTGATGCTTGATATGGGAAGTGAAAAAGGTCCAATTTCTGGGCCTCCTGATGGCAATCTGGAAAAAGTTTAGAAATGGAAAAATTCACAAGGCATAAATTAGGAGTAAAAATAGAACAAAGTTTAATAAGCACATCTAAATGGCAGAGTAAGAGGCAACACAGTAAATCTTTCCTTAGGAACAGAGGTGGCATAGAAAGGGAATCGTTTTGCCCTCTGAGAGATGGGCAAGTAATCAAGCTTAATAAGCAATAAAGAGTTTGGCTGGATACAAGAAAAGGAGAGTGCCAAAGATACAGTGGCCTCTCCTTCACTGTATGTTTTTATTAGACCTTTAAACAATATTTGGAAAAGGCCTAGATCACAGAATGGCCTGGGTTGAAAGGGACCACGACTATCACCTAGATTCAACCCACAAATAGACACATTAAATACATTTCACTAACTCATACTATATAAAGAAGCAAGTTTTAGTCACCTATTTTTCTAGTGAAGTAAAGAACAGGCACAAGTATTCAAGAAAATAAAGGTGTTTTACTTGATGTGGATGTAATCTGGACTTTTGCTAGATCTCTCTCTTTCTTTGCTTGCCCCAGGTCTAACTCAAGAGCTTGTTTATCTTGTTTAAGCCGTTTTACTTCTTCTCGTAATTTAGTTTCTTCTTTCTGAGTTTTAGAGGAAACAATAATATGAGAAAACACACACACACAAAACGCTGATCATGTTTTTTCACCATAGAATGATTAAGTTATGTTTGCATTGAACACATACTAGTTTTGGCATTATTCTCAAGCCTTGCTACAGCAGAAGTTAAGTTAAACACTATAAAATAAAGGCATGTCTTTAGGAAGCTTTGTTTGTACCACAATATGGAGGTTAGATGTTGGTTTCTTGTTTGTTTTTTGTTTTGTTTCTAAATCTGAACATTTGAAATACAGTTTTGGCATACACCTACCCGTGCTGCTCGAAGCTCTGAAATCAACTCTGTGAAACTTTGATTTCTGGTTAGTTCAGATTCCTGCACAATTTGTGACTGGATAGTAGTCCTTTCTATCTTTTCTCTAAAATAAAAAGAGGAAAAAGTCATGCAATATGGTGACTTGTGTCATGCGAGGGGGTGACAATGGCATACTAAAAAACAAGCACAGTATGCTCAAGATGATACTATAAAGTTAATTTGTGGAGGTTCAGACCAAAGCAAGAAGCAACCATGCCACACATCTCTATAAAAAACAGGAAAAGAAAAACAAAAAACAACAACAACAAAAAACACAGCTGTAAGCTGGAACCTGGTCACCTTGCACACTTTTTTGTTGGAACTACATGAAAGAAGGAAAGAAAACCTTCTCTGCACCAATGGAATTCATGTTTCCTTAGCAAAGACACCAGAAATGCACACAGTTGCTAATTTTTTTCCACTTATTATTAACACTGGACACAAATCTAACAGGATCTATAGAGCAGTGAATCTAATGGTTCCACCATTATCAAGATCTCCTGTGATTCCTCATCTACTATTAGTGTTTCAATAGCAACCAAACATTTTGACATCTGAGCAGAGACAAAAGCAGAGCAAGAGTAGTATATGCGTGAAACATTCTGATATGAGAAAAAATATTTGAATAGTGAAACATCCTGATATGAGAAAAAATATTTGAATTCTAACATTGGAATATTTCTCATATGGAAGGCTCTCACGTTCTCATAGCTCTCCAAGATCAGCAGGAAGACAAAGAATTTAAGTGTCCATAATCAACGTCAAACTACTATCAAAAAAAAAAGAAACCAAAACACTAAAACCACCAAACCAAGAATCACAAAACATGCATCCAACAGACTCTTCACTAATTCTCTTCATAAACAAAAATAATAATAGTAGCTGAAAAAATCTACATCAGATGTTTAATTAAGCCTACCTTAGGGCTATTAACTCAGACATTAAACACTGATTCTCCTTATACATTTGTTCCTCATTTTTTTTGTTTTGGATTTGCAGCTCTTTCATCTGTTTGTATAATCTCTCATTTTCCTAAAATGAGATAGACAAAGTTAACATCCATAGACAAAAAAAATTCATAACCACTGTTTTACCCAGTTCAATCTATGAATTGCACAGTCTGCCTTCTGAAACACCAAATGTTTTACTATCAAAATTTCCAAAATGGGTATCTTTACACTAAAGTATTTTACTGTGACCTCTAAAACTTTGTCCAAGTGCCTGCTTCCTCTGAATAATTACTCCTCCTGGGTCAGCTCCTTTGTGAAGTTATCCCAGCTGTATTCTCAAAGCATACAGTGGATGAGTGCTGATAGATCAAAGCTCAATCTGCCCATGTCTGATCTGGGAGCACAGATGGTCACTGCTTTGTAATGCTTACAGCCACACCAACAAGCCATTGCATGCAAACCATACTAAGAAATGCTGAACAGCACCTGGAAAATGGTTAAACTCACATACTTTATTTTTATTTATAGTTGCAAGTATTCAAAAGGATCATTAAGCTTGCATCATCTATTTCTGCATTTGACTAAGTTTATAAATCAGGCATGCTAACAAGATTTCCTAGCAATCAGCTGCTCCAAATCTATGAAAAAAACGCACATCTTAAAATAGAACCCTCTGGGCTTCCAATAATACTTAAAACCACACATTTTGTACTATATTTGGGGCAAAGAGTTGAGCTCAAACTAAACACGTACGAAACACTTTTAAATTGCACAACATATCTGGACCTATCACACCTACATTTCATCTGTGTTCTAGATAACAAGACAGCTATTTTCAATAGAATAGAAGTAACTGCTTGACAGCTTTTTTTCTGAGATAGGCTGGAACACAGCTAGAATATGCTGTGTGGTATACCTGTTGATAACCCTGAATAATGACCTCCTGATCTTCCATTTCTTTTCGTATTTGTGACAGTTTTTCTTCAGAGACAGGAACTGTTGCTGTATGATGGATCCATCTCTTCTCCTTAGACAGCTCTTCCATGCTTCTCAACTTTCAGAAAGAAACAGACAATATGCCACAGTATCCCAACATAAAGTACTTTCCCACTTTTCAACAAGTAGTATCCATTACTCTCTTACTCCTTTTGTTTTGGTTTTTTAAAACGGCTGTAAGAGCACATTAAACTTTTAAATACAAACATATAAACACATGAAAACCTGCTGAAGGACCCTTACAATGTTAAAGAATAAGTGAACTCAGGATAATGTAAAAAACATTACATCCTAATCATAGTAAATGTAGCAGTGGGTAAATATTTGTAAAAATAAATGTAAATACACTATTAGTTTCTATGTGTGGGTTATCTTCTTATTAGCAACTCACGTGAAGTAAGATGCATTTAATTTTCAGAAGCAACCCTTCTCACGTTCTATACTAATGGGACACAAAATGATAAAGTACCTTGCTCTGAAGAACATAGTTTTCTTGACCCAGCTGAGAAAGCTCTTTTTCATAATGTGTTTTCAGTTCTACTATCTTTGTCTCCATTTCTTTCTCCTTGTCTGAAACTGTGCTGGTTAGCTGTTGAATCAAATCACGTGCACTATTCAGGTCCTCCTCAGCAATTTGTGCTCGTCTTAGCAAACGTAGTTCCCTCTCACAACTTTTGACAGGAGAAACTGGTAAATCCTAGCAAAGAGAAATTCAGAGAACCATTACACCAAGTTGACTATTTACAGAAAATTCACCAGTTTCACTTAACCGGATTGTCTGGCTCTTAGAAACCATATAAGGCACCTGAAGAGAAAAATCCCATCATTCTAATTGCAAAACACCCTACATATTTTTCCTTTAATGAGATACTTTCCTATTTCTTAGATATGTGTGAAAATTTCTTAGATATGTGAGGAAAACAAAAGAAACTAGAAACAAACACTTCTGATATGAGGGCTATTGTACAGCCACTGGAGTTACTCATCCATTTTCTTGAAAAGCAGTAACAACTTAAGCACTCAGTGATACATTTTTATACAGTTAATATGGAAGAAAGCAAATCCATCATGGCACTGCAAATTCAGCCATCCTGGAGAAGTGAAAATATTCTATTAAATCATCAGTGCAACCCAGGTAGAAAAACAAATAGAAGTACCATTTCAGATCCTTAACAGAGTAATTTTTAATAACAATTTTACTTAGAAGTATGTCCATTTGTACAGCAAAATTTTGTTTTAGAAATCTATAAGCATTAAAAGTACACAGAACTACCAAGGCAGTAGAACTATCCAAACAATTAAAAACCAGTCTCAAACTTACAGATTCTAAAAGCAAAAATAAGTATTTGACTGAATAAGACTTTATTGAATATTTCAGCACTGGTCAATCCTGTTAATATTACTAAAAGTCTTGACAGGTGTGTAAACCAACTCGTATGTACTATAATTGGGAACATCACTAATTACTACTTACACGATGATGATGTCTGCAAGAATCCACAACTTGGTGTCCAAGATTATGAACTGACTGGTCAGACACAGCTCTGTTAATACCCTCCTTAAGTTCATTTGTTGCAGATCTTATTGTCCTTGTAGTAAATAAGGCTTCTTCATTTAGGCAGAAAGTACAATATAACAAGATTAAGTTTAGAATTTAAGTTTAGAATTCAACATCCTTAATAAAAATCTATTCATGTGATTCTCCAATAAGCATGCAATTTAAGTGTTTTACGACTTGTATGTCAGATTAAATATAGAAACTTCAGTGTAATCAGACAAAGAATATGAAGTGACCATCAGTTTTTTACACATGTGTATGTGTCATAGCCTGAAACACTCACTGACCTGGGGAAACGACCAGGTCAGCCCTGGGAGCACAGGTGAAGGCAATTCAGCTGTGCCACCCAATGTTGTGGAGCCTGGCTCCACCTCTCTTAGACCTCATTTAAGGGCTGACTGCCACTAAGGAAGGATCTTTTTTCAGGAGATTGCTCCCTAGTGGAGCTTTCCCCTGTGAACCTGGAATCTTTTGATAAAGCTTTTCCCTTCCCTTTTAGCACCTTTCTATCATGCTGATCCTCCTATTGTATTGAAAAAAAACCAGCTGCTGCCACGAAAAATGCAAGCATAATGAAACAAAAATCAAGAGAACAACTGAGATAAGTAGCTGGATAATAAATCCTTCATGAAATAAGATTTTTCTTCTGAAAAATAGACATTAGCTGCAATTGTCATTTTATTTCTGCCTGTAACAGTTTAATCTAAAAGCTCCTTCATCAGGATGTCATACACAGAAACAAGCAGTGATCATTTTCAAGATGAAATAACTTTTACAATGCTTACACCTCATATAGGTGCTTCCTTAGCACTGACAGTTAGGGAACTCTGTGCTTCAAAGCCATTCTCTTCCTAGCCTCTGCGGTCTCCTGTTGCAAGTAACTTCTGAACGTACCAAAAATTGCCTTGGATCATAGTACGGATACAGAGAGAAGAGTGTGTCTGAGCGAGGCTTAGTGGCCTCATCTCAGGACTCGTCTCTCTTCCATCGCCTCCATTTCCCTTCACACCTGCCTCATCTCCAGCTCCATTGCAATGCTTTAAGGGACAAGGGTCCCTTGGTTTGATGGCTGCCATTGAAGCATCTTCCTGAGATGGGCAACATAATCCTATAGTGGTTTTTCTAATGCTACCTGAAAGGTTTTGAAAAGCATAACAAGAAAGAAGTGTCCTAAACCCTGGGCATCTGGAAAGTTATTTTCCCATGCCTCACAGACTGGAAATATGACTTGGCGAAAGATGGTCAGCTTGCAATTTGATTTTCACTGTCCTCACTTTACTGTTCCTTAAAGCTACAACAAGAGACACAAACAGAAAAGAGGGCTTTTTAAAATAAAGTGCTTGTTTGGTATTAATGAAAAACAAAAAATAAATGAAAGAAGCTGAGAATAATAATTAATCCAGCATCACATGCATAAGCGTGTCAGCAAATCTTTGCATTTACTGTAATGAAACATGTAATATGTAGGTACATACTTTTGAACAGCAGCATCTACTGTTGTTTTCGTCATATTACTGAGCAATAGGTAAGTCTTAAACATAGTGGTAGTTTATATAGAGAAAAATAGAGGAAAAAATAGAGAAGTACTCAATCACATTTAGTTTTAGATTCTTCTGCACCACTACTTCAAAATGGAAATATACATATATTTAAATGTGAAGTATGAACAGCAAAGCTCTCTGGCCCTTACAAGTAAAATTCAGACCTCTTAAGATAGAATTACCTTTAGATCTTGCTCTATCTGCAGGACTTCCAGATTTCATAATGTTTTTTTTCAAAGTTTCTTTTGGTATTTTCCTTTCAGTAGCTGGCATGGACTGTTTTGAGTATGAAGTGGACTTCCCATATCCAGAACTTCTAACCACCCCGTGAGGACTATATGAAGACTTCTTTTTATGTAAAGGTGTTGTACTTCTGATATTCTTGAACATTTGTTTAGTTGTTGTTGATTCTGATTTTTCGTTCTTCAAGCAACAAGACTGCAGAACCTATGATAGAGCACATCTGTTTAGAACAGGTTTTAGGGCCCAGTGTGATCTGAAGTTAGATTTCACTGTTAGAAAAGCGTAGAACCAGTTTCCAGAATTATACAGCAGTAAGACTGCTGAGTAGGAGGGGACAAAAACAAAACAACCATGGGAAATAACTACTTTTAGACAAATGAATAACTTGAAATTATGAATAATTTATTACGCTTTCCTACTTCAGAAATACACATGTACTTTGCACTGGTTCTGTTGGATTGTTCTGTGAAGTTGCATTTTATTACAGGATCTCTAGCTTGCCAAAATAGGTAATTTTTCAGGTTATTTGACTGAAAATTAAATCACAGTGAACAGAAACTCAGCAATGAAGAGAGGAACAGCAGCAGGCAGAGGAACCCTCCAAAACTTCATCATTTAAAAATTAAGTATATGGCTCCTAAGACCAGCAAGTGAGAAAGTTTAGCCTGTTGTCACTGGTAGAAAATCCACCAGGATGAACCAACCAAACACAGCCCCTCCTCAATGCCTTGCAGGCTGAAGGGGCGACTGCCTAAAGGAGTGTGGGCTTAATTTAGGAGATGCAGGGAGAAGAGAATTTGGAGATTGTGGAAATCCTGTACTACAAATTAGGTAAAGGTGAGAACTAATATGGACTAGGTAGAAATAAGTGTAGAAAATAGACAAAAAACAAGAATAGAGAAGCCAGCCAGGGTTGCTGGCCAGCATTTTAGTCTGACTAAAAGCCTACATTTGATCAGTCTAATCTATGCTCTTACTGAATTGTATTTCTAACCACCCATTCTATAGGTATGGTCTCAGTTCTGAGCCTTGTGTGTGTTCCCTCCAGTAAGCAGACATGCTCATATTCAGAACTAGCTTGAGCTGGGGATGTAACTGCAGCAGCTTTGCAGCTTTAAGGCTGAGATTCTTCACATTGTGATGATCCCAAATTCTACTGCATGTGGATGCCTCTAAAAATAGCAACATGAAATTTTCAAGAAAAACAACACCACTCTTACTTCCTAAATGTCAGTGCATAACCAAATAACAGGCCAGCTAAAATTTTATACATTTTGAATGTATTTTCACATAAATTATATCAAACAGATTTTTTTTTTGTTACCTGTTCAGTTTTGCTGCCTTGTGAAAGCAGACAGTCTTGTATTACCTCTTCACTTAGCACATCAGGTTGTACTTCACTGGTCTGAATTTCTTTCTCAGTCATTCTCTGAAAGCTATCTTCATTTGCAGCTGTCTGTAGAAAGATGCTGTCTTCTCTGTTAAATTTTTCAAGTAAGCTTGCCTCCCAGACCGAATTATTTTGGTGCTCTTTATAGGGTAAGTGACTGACAAGTTCATTTACCATGCTGCCTATCACCTTCACGGGACTACAAGAGAAAGGAATAGGGTCATTTATATACAAGATTTTTGCCCTTTGCCTTTCTGCCACTCTGGAAAAAGCAGGCCATTTTCCCTTAGGTAGCATCTGTAAAAACTGCTCAAACTTGAAAGAATCACTAGGCTCTTCTTAAGAAAAACCATGCAGTTTTAGTTATAAAAACCAAAAAGACTAGGCTGAAGATTCACACTGTGAGAAGACTGTCTCTTGTTCAACAAGAGACATTTCCCAGCAGTAACTGTTTTTGCAGAGGCACCAGATTGGGCTGTAAGACAAACACTTGCAAGCATGTAGTCAGTGCTAGTAAAACAATGAATGGTAACTCCTGCAGAGTACACTTGCTTGTTAAGTTCCCAGAACCAATCTGCTAAGCAAAACCTGTTTCTGACAGCTCCAAGACCTCTACGTTATTTGCTACACACAAGCTGGTGTAAAGCAAAAGGAATTATGGAGTACAGGTTAGTTGGAATTACAAGAGTAAGCAATATAAAATGATGTGACCTTTTGCCAGACTGTAGAAGTTGGAGAATTAGGATAGGATGTGGGCTGAAACCCACATAGAGGGAAAGAGGCTGATGAGTAGAGGCCCTTAAAAGCCGAGATCTTACTTGTAACAGTTGCCAAGACAGAGAAAGACTCATCCAAAATGACTTGGCAAACATTGCTTCTTATCGTCTAAATAAACTTTGGACATCTCCATAACCAATTAATTGTATATTCCTTTTACAATTCATTGTAAAACACCATAATGCCAATGCAAATCATAATGAAATTTCAGTCTTTAACTTGGGGAAAAAAAACAGGCAAGTTGTTTTGTAAGCTGTTTATTCCACTAACAGTTAATGAGCTTAAGTTAATAAAATTCTGAAATAAATACCTTTCAGGTTCCAAATCAAAACATCTGGCATTATAGGGATCTCCTTTAATAGGTCTCATAAATTCTTCCACAGTAGGCAAACCTAATTAGTTCAAAATAACAAAATCATTTTTAAAAGTTCAGAAAATGCATTTGTAAAAAGGACATTGAAAAATGTTCCATAAATGTAAGTGTTAAAGATATTAATAGCTCACTTATTTTACATCTTGCAAAAAATATGCTTTCCATTGAGGTATTTACCTGACTCAGTAGTTGATGTGTTTTTTGAATAGAGATCATGATTTTGTGAAGTAACTTGTGGCAAGCATTTTGAAACGGCCATGGAAGAATCATGTATTTTTTGCTCATCAGTGTCTCCCAAAGACTGATTGACGTGATGATACGCACGGTGTAAGGCTTCAGTGTCACTGGTAGTTTCTCCATGCAAAGTGCCTGTGGAAAATGCAGCCTCATAACAGATACTATAGGACTTTCTGATTGGGAAGTAACACACCACGGTCTGTTTCAGTAACTGGCTTGGACTGTTAAGTGAGAACAGTGCTTTCCATTTCAGGAAAAGAAAAAATCTTTTCTACATAAATATAAATTATAGTATTATATTATTATAGTAATATAAATTACTATAAAAATAAAAAATTATCAAGTTAATTAGTACTTGATGTTATTGATTATTAATGCCAAATAGCCTTATCTGCAGCTTGCATGCCTTTCCTGCCCCAGCCCCCAGTATTTTTTTCCCCTCTAAAATTGATAGGGTATGCGAAACGACTATTTTAATAGATGCTATCACAATGTCATGCTCTGGATATCTCTTTGGGTACAATCTCAATATACTGTTTATTTTACAGTTATGTTAAACACTGACAAAGTAAAATTTTAGCCATACTGAACCGAAGGATATTATATTTAAATCAGACTGCAAGGCAGAAAGCAATTTTCCAGTAATCAAGGGTCAAGAGATGTGTTTCTGCTAAGAAGGCAGATTTTTTTTACTGAAACAGTTCCTCCTCCTCTCAAGATTAGTTAACAAAAGCCAAGGGCTTCATGATGACTGACAACCTAAAAACAAAGGAAGATACTAAGGAAATTCTTTTGTTTTGTTTTTTTCAAAAACAGCCTTTACCTGCTTCATTCATTTCAATTCCACTAACTTCTTGAGGCAGATCATTTTCACTTAGACCTACACCTGATGTTTCAGCAGCTTTCTGGAGTTCTGTAGTTGAATCTTGTGAATCAAGTAGTACAACTAAAAACCAAGAAGATAAGAGTTAAAACAATTTTCCTATTTATAGTCTATCTACACTATAGAACATTCTCTTAATGCTCTAGGTGGGCAAAAAAATGCCATATAAATAACTACAATGCCATTAATGGTATAACTCCAAATACCAGCATGAAAAGCACTAAGTAGAAAAATAAAACTTACATAGGTTATCACTTTGAAGTGCTAATAGATTTATTTTTAAGCATTTTGGCCCAACAGATTTCCAGTAAAACACAATAATATTAGGTTTTAAGTATCAAAATAATAAGTTCAGATCAAGTATCAGAAAGGTATATTTAATATTCTTCCACTGATTAAAGATTATATTTTACCTTTAGCCAGCATGCCAGCGTTTGGTTCCTATGAAAAATAAACAAACAGAACAATAGCACTTTTTGAATTTCAGGAAAAAAAGTATATCCAGACAAACTTCAAAAGCTGCTCCAAAATCTATGAACTAAAGCTGCTCTTCGGTGCTTCAAGCATATGCACTTTGCTAAAGCTCTCCTCTCTCAGCATTCTGTACTACAAAAGACCTCTCAGAAGTGACTGGGAACTAAATGCTACTCTGCATAAATGAAACAATATTTTTTGCACCTTCCTGGCTCACTTCTATCAGTGTAGATTTTGTATTCTCTGTCCAAATTGCTTCTCTATACAGATGTGAGGGGTCTGCGGCATCTGCTGGTGTACACCTCTCTAACAGCCCCAAGAGACAGATTCATCAATAGTCATCCTGAAGCTCCAGCCTGAGCTCATTATTTCTGGACTCTCAATACAGTTCTTCATTCAAAGGAGCAGTAAGCAGGCAACTTTGAGGAAATGCTTATAGTGACACGTCACACAGAAGAGTATATCCTTAATAAAACAATATAGACCCATGACCATAATATTCTTTTGGACAGTACACACAGTATGAGTTTAATATATTAATACTGCAGAAGTTTCATGATTCATGAATTAATATCAACATTTGGTATGTTACACTTCTCTTGAACACTTCAACTCCTGACATATTTTGATTTACCTGACTTTCTTCAGTTTTAAAGGCAGGATCAGCAGCTGTTTCTTCTTCAAAATCTTCACTGTAGCTGCCTAAAGAGTAAAATAAACATCAAACAGATGAAATATTCAGGGAAGATAAAGCAGTATGGGGAAAGCTATTTCCCTTCCCCAATCCCTAGGCTAAGAACATCTACTGCTGCTATTACTCTTTTTCAGAAGTTTTGATACTGTGCATGGTACAAAATCTACAAAAAAAAAAAATAAAAAAAAATCACATGTAACCTCTCCAAATTAAATTGAAGTTTGTCTTATGACCAGACATACTTCATCTACATCCCCTTGTGCCCTACAAACCATATTCTCCTACTTTGGGGTGAAATGATGCAAAGCCGCCACAGCACTTCTGCTGTAACTACCACGACTCCTTGCAATCTACAGAGAAATCAGGCTTTCAAGGAGAAAAGATTTCTTATGATTTACAAATAAGCCCTCTTAATATTCGGGAAATCTCCGGATTCTGGAATCTCTAAACAAGAGATCAAACTCAGATGTGAACAAAAATATGGAAGATGACAGCTAAAACGCTGGAGTATCTCAAACATTAAGAGCTATTTCAAAATCAGGGCCAGGTGTTTTTGTAAATCTTTGATGGACAGATTTATTCTTCTTTCCTCTTTCTCTTTCTGGCACTGTTCACAATATACTAAAATCCATTTCAAAAATCAAAAAAATATTTAAACAAAATTCAAAAGTAAACCCCAATACTCACCTATCTGTACACCAGCTGCACAGACATACTGTGTAAAGCTGATGCAAAAACTAGATAAATTCAGATTACATTAATTTTCATATCAACCTAAGCCTTACCCACAGCAGCAGGGAGATAGGGAAACAGAAGCTAGCTGGCTTACATATCACACTAAAAAAGGTTCACAGAGGATGCTGGCCTATCCTGTGAATCTGAAACCTACCAAGTGCTAAGCTGTTTTCTGCTTAGCAGGACAAGGCAACACCGAGAACAAAACAAGCTAAAAACCTGCAGTATCATTTCCCCTTTCCAGACCTTTGAATTCTAGACCTTTATATATTTTATTATTATGGATAATATATATATGATAAATATTATATAGTGTATATATATTAGATATATATATATATATAGTGGAATATATATATATGATATATATGTAATATGAAGAGTGTGCTTTCCTCTGATGTCCTGCTATGAAGACTTTGTGTTCAAATCGCAGTACCAATCCACAGATTGCATTGCTGCTATTGCTTAATGAAACTCTCATAATTAATAGCATACACAGTATAAAAAAGATAATAATAAATTTTTTTTAAAAAGCAAGATTTTTCGAGTGAACAGTTTAGAAACCATTACCACATTTCTCCTCAGGTGTGGATTCCACTGCTTTTTCACTTTTTTCATTTCTAAGAAACAAAATAAAAGTTTTACAGTCTCTTTTTGGAGAACAAGTATATAGGCATATTTAACTTATAAAACTTTACTGGCATTGCTAGTTCTAAGAAGTATCAGAAACTTGAATTTGTCCATCAGATTAAATTATAGGTAAGAAAGGTAAGTGTCAGCAGTTGTTAAAAATAAATATTTATATTTTTACAACACTCCATATTTCAAATTCCAATCCAACCCTTTAGGAATTACTTCCTTTCTGCATTCCTTTTGACATCTATACCAGATTCTCAGATAAAAATTTATCAGATCTGCTTCTTGCTCTGACATTGTAAATCTGCATTACCAAAAAAAAAAAAAAAAAAATTTTAAAAAAATAAAAAAACAACCAATGAACAAAATACAAAACAAAAAACATTCTCCTTTCTTTCCCCTTTCCAGAACTCTGACCTTCCAACTGCTGGAGTTCTCAAGTCATCATTCAGTTACACTTTACTACTACAAAGGTTAAATCAACTTGTAACTATTGAGCTGTACTGAAGATGTATACCTTCATCCACCTCCAAGCCTTGCCTTACTTCTTTCTCTTATTTATTGAGATCGCTTCCATCCTTGTATTTAAAAACAAGACCCACTACCTACACCCAAAGAAACCCACACAGGATCTTGTCCCACAAAATCTCAGTGGTCATTGTACTCAGACACCTAAGTCACACATGCCCACAACACAGTCTACAACTTTTCTTCCCTCCAAATTACCGTACAAATGGTGCTAACATTACAGAATCGCTGGAATTCAGCTCTTTATTTAATCTTGAATAATCAATAGGTGAGGAAGCTTCTTGTTCAAGTTTAGCAAAAAAGATCTCTTTTTCCTCTTGTTCTTCCAAGGTATCCAATCCAACTCCTGTATTACTTTGATTAGGAACAGAAGCTACAAAGGAATCTAAATGTGAAAACACAAAATAGTAACAGTTAACTACAGACAGACTCATAAAAACTTACCAATATCAAATTATCACAAATTACTTTAAGGAGTCTTCATAAGATGCTGCAGAGAGAAATGAAGGATCCCAACTTGCAATAAAATAGAGGAAATTGTTCATAATAATAACTTAGATTTAGACCTAACTAACATGAAACAGTTGCACTCTCAGTTCTCACCATTTGTTTCCAGGCTGTCTCTAGTTAATGAGAAAGCGACTCCATGACTCTTCCGAAGCTGCATCTTTTCTGGATGCATGTTTTCATCAGTCTCCCCTGTAAGCTGCAAAGCCTTGTTGACAGTGCTTTCGCTGGCTTCAAGGATTTCTAGAAGAAAAGTTGCAAAGGTTCTGACTATCATCTTAAAAGCTGTTTGTATGACACTTCAGTCATCTTCCAGAACTGCTTTTTTTTTACTTTTTTTTATTTGGGATCTTGTTACAGCTACGAAGGTGCACACTCACAGATCACATTCATCTAGCTTCAGTTTCTATTACACATAAACCTTATTTAATTAGTTTATCAGCCTATTGCATACATGGGATAAACACAACAACTGTAAAAACTGATTAACAGTACTCATGGAGAAGAGAACCCAGAACTTATTTGGTAAGAACACCCAGAATCTATTATTGCTCTGTTACAAGTCTATTAATTTCCTTTGATCTACTATCCCAATGAAAGTCAGACTTTGAAAAATTGCAGCCATTGCTTTAGTAGATATGTCTGTTGCAAAGCAAATGTTCTAGACAAAAAAAAAACAAAACACTTTTTTTAGAGTTCACTGAACCAATACATAGTTCTTCCATTCTGTATGCTTTTGCAACCGCAACGTGCAGTTGCTCTCCTTACTGTAACTTCAGTTCTAAGAGGGGTCAGCACCACTGTTATTACCTTACATGAAAATTCTGCTTTCAAACAGAATGCTGATGTATTTCATAGAATCATAGAATGGCTTGGGTTGAAAAGGACCTCAATGATCATCTAGTTTCAACCCCCTGCTGTGTGCAGGGTCTCCAACCACCAGACCAGGCTGCCCAGAGCCACATCCAGCCTGGCCTTGAATGCCTCCAGGGATGGGGCATCCACAACCTCCTTGGGCAGCCTGTTCCAGTGCGTAACCACCCTCTGTGTGAAAAACTTCCTGCTAATATCTAACCTAAACCTCCCCTGTCTCAGTTTACAACCATTCCCCCTTATCCTATCACTATCCACTCTTGTAAACAGCTGCCCCCCCTCCTGTTCATATGTTCCCTTCTAGTACTGGAAGGCCACAAGGAGGTCTCCCCAGAGCCTTCTCTTCTCTAAGCTAAATAAGCCCAGTTCCCTCAACTTTTCTTCACAGGAGGTTTAGGAGTATCTAGTTCTTTACAGAAAACTAAATGCTAAACATTGCAGTAAATTACTAGTTAAATAAACCATATCAAGTTTCTTCTGCTTGATCCTAAAACACACATTTATAGGCTTAAATTCTTAAACAGATTCTCTTAGGATGTAGGAAGAAAAACTGCTCATGTATTTTATGAGATGACTTCACAGCTCTCACAGAAAGGAGCAGAAAATGTATCTGTCTTTTCCAACATGAATCCCCAGTCAGCAAAATAAAAAAGGAGATGCATATATCGATAACTTCAGATCAAGATCACTATACAAGTCTTCCATGTGCTGATCAAGTGCTTCAGTTCTAAGTTAATCACTCTGCCCTTGTACAACTAAGTTATTCAAAGAAATGCCATATTTATCTAAATGAAAGACATTTTGCTACTACACTGAAGATGATAAAATGCAAAATTCAAGGTGTTGTACAAAGGATCAAAGCACAGACAGTCCATCTCTGATACCCAAATGCAGTAATTTAAAGTACAAGGGCTCCACTGAAAATTATACCTCCTATTCTATGATGTTGGCCCATGATGACAGAGGTGGATGCTGGTGGTATGGCAGTGAGGCTGAACCTTCCCACTCATACTCCGCTACATTTTGTTGCTGCCTGATAGATGGCAGCAGAGGGACAGTCTCATAAAATGGTGTCTATCATGAAAGTGCAGATGTAGCAAAGGTGCGTCACTGAATTCCTCCGTGTGGATAAAACAGTACCTGCTGAGATTCATTGACACTTGTTGAATGTTTATGGAGACCAAACAGTGTCTGTGAACACAGTGAGGTGGTTGGTGATGTGTTTCAGCAGCGGCAACAGTGGGTCACCTCCATGGGTGCAAACTTGAATGAGCGCAGTGTGCAGACAGCTTGTTCATTGTTGGTAAAAATGCATAGCTAACTATGCAATAGTTAGTTCAATAGCTATTGAAAAACAGAGTTTTGTAGCTGAGAATTTGCTCTATCAAACAGTATGACAGAATCATAGAATTGCTCAGGTTGGAAAAGACCTTAAAGATCAAGTCCAACCACAACCTTACAATACGATCCTAACTCTGTTGTTGCGCTCTTCATCATAGTTTTCATGGAGACAAATAGGAGGCAATACTTGAGGAGCAACCTACACAATCTACCCATATGGTGCTTTATCCTAGTTATCAAGCAAATGGGAGTCTGTTTTCAGGCAGCTCACAAGTTGCTTTACACAGCTTCATATTAGCTGCAGTCTCACCAGATCTCCAAGACCTTGTTTTTCAATGAGAGAATGTTAGCAGAGGCAAAGATAAGTTGTCGCAGCGCTTCCAGATAAGATTTACATGAAGAGAGACAGGAATATTCTTCAATTACATATTACAATAATTTTCAATGGAACAAAATTTTAAGGAAAAGCATTTTCCTTAGTTTTATTTTAGCTGTCTTAAACTCAGTGAACCAACAGAGTTGCACCTCTCTTTTAAGTTTTCATGGTTTTCTGTAAGCTAATACATGGAAGTATTTTTCTAGTTCAAACCAGACCAGAATTTTTCGGTGGAAAAGCTCTTTCCACTATAATTTGAGAATGAAATACTATTTTAGGGCCACTGAACTCTGTAACTCAGCCAACTCCCATCTCCCAGACACGTGTACCATATTACATAGGGATACATTCTACTGTTGTTACTGAAGAGAAGCACATCTTTTACTAGCCCTATGCAACTGGAACTCTGAGAAACCTACCAAACTTGGAAAAAATGTCAACTTGGTTGGATTTCAAAGTCTATTTTTTCACAGCCATTTTGAGCTGTTTGTATTTGTTAACCCTTGTGAAAATCACATTTTGGAGCAGCAGTTTCATATCACTACCCATATACTTGTGCTCTCAATTCTTGCACTATTTAGTCACACTTAAAATATGTGGTATTCTTTAAATTCCTGCTCCCTGGAGTCAGTTAAAATAAGAACCTAAGCTGCACTTAGTTTCTATTACAATTTGCACTTGTTTCTATTACATTTGCAAAGGAAAATGTAAGAACATAAATACCAAGCACACAAATCTACACATGACAATAAATGTCCATTTAAAATCTAACTTTTAATTCTTAAGCTGAGCAGGACTTACAGAATTGAGCACTTTTAACTTTTTAATATCACATAGAACACAATAAATTTGTTACCCTTAGGACTGTCAGAACCATCAGAAGTGAGGCTTCCTTCTTCTTTGTTTAAATACGAATCTTTCTTGTTCTTATGAAATTTTTCCAGCATTTCGAATTTAGACAAAGCCTTGCTCCGAGACACACTGGAAGAAGGTTTAGGGGCAACTACTTTTAAGCGTACACAAACATTTATGAGTTTTAATGCACAATGGACAGGGAATACAGAAAAATAAAGTGTGAGAATTCAAATTGCTACTTCTGAAAAAGTAATACAACTCAGTTTTTTGTAGATTGAATTACCTACAGTTTTGTAGCTATGTAAAAATTAAAGGGTTAGTACTTATCTATTCTGAAACTACAAATAGCTTCTACTCTTTAAATAAAGTAAGCAAAAAAACCCAACAAATTGCTAATTAGTTCTTTTTCCATACATACTTTGCATTCAAATAGACTGTTCTCGGAGCTCAATATGTACATTACTTGAAAGCAGAAAAAAATCAACACAACTATTTCAACACAAGATGTACTGTCCTACAAATCTCAAAAGAAAGCATCTAGATCGGTTAAAAGAAAAGCAGAAAAACTTAGGTAGATAAGATGTGAATTATTGCTCGCTTTACCTCAGGCTGTTAAAAAAACTGCACTTGTCCACTTAAACCCATTGGAGAACTTGCTTAGCCACTAAAATCAAATGCCTTCCATTCACATCACCAGTAATCAATTTTTACATATCAATACCAATGTTGAAAACTCTGCTTTCTCATGAAACTTAGATGACAGTCACACTCTACACTTCATACATCTCAGACTAGCTAGGTGCACAGTATGAGACTGACTTATCCAAAATTTCAAGTGTGTACTTGGTGGGAGGAAGCTTATAAACTGGACAATTCAGAGAAAAGTTCTTGGTTCCAGAATTAACAGAAATAACTCTTAGTACAGTTATCTTGACACAAAAGAGAGCAGAAGCTGCCTGAGGAATGTAGCCAGGTACTTCTTTTGTCTAGAAACAGGACTGTGGGAAGATATGAACCATGTAGAATGGCCTGGGTTGGAAGGGACCTCAAAGATCACATTGCTTTTCTGACCAGAAGGTAGCACAAATCAGACACAGGTAAGATGACTAAATGAAGTTGGTGAACATCTGGTAGACGCATGGCAAAAGTCAACATATAAAAAAATGTAGAAAAACACTTCCTGATACAACACCTAGGTTATTTATTCCCACGACTGATGTCCATCGTGAGGCATCACTTATCCAGCTTCACATTCTCTCATATCTACTGAGAAACCAGAAGGGCTGACAGTGCGTAGTCTGTTGGAAGCAATAAAAAAAAACCCAAGGCCTTCCAAAACAGTGATTTGAAATAAGTGCCAAACTCCTTATACAGCTCATATTTCAAATATTAAGCCTAATTCAAGGCATAGAGTCAATTTTTGTGTTTATCTCCCAGACCGAGATGCTTTATACACATTTTGTGCAAAGGAGGCTTAGGAAAACAGGATGTACTCTCTAGAAAGGTAACATAAGGAAAATGTTCTATAAGCTACACAGTCACAAACATCATCTAAAGACCAAGTGCCAATTATTTCTTTGTCATCCAAAATATTATTGAATCTTCTTGAATTCAACACCAAAGCTGTATTTAACCTTATATGTCACACTAATTGCTACTGTACTTTACACATAAATATTTCACAGAGCAACAATTATAATTTTTAATTATTCTTTGGAGTTTCTTCTCAGATAGCATAAAGATAGTTACTTAACATAACAGGTTGAATGTGATATTACATCAATTAAAATGATCCTGCAAATTAAAAAAATTGAATTTGTCATTAAGACACCAACTGTACTGTTCCCACTTCAGGGCACCATGCACAGAGCAACCCGCTGCTCAGCAGGGGGAAAATAATCATATCAATAGAAAGTGCATATAATACTTATGCAGATTGGAGTCTTTCAGCTTAAACAAACAGAACAGTGAATATTACTATTTCTCCAATATAAAATACAGAGAAGATATTTTCTATTTACTAACAATACTGATCTTAGTTAAGACGCTCAGTTACTTTCCTTCATTTCCTTATATTCACCACTGTCTGTCTGCCTACATCACTACTGACAGTGATGTACGATGCAGCAACAGTAAAGCAAAGCTTCACATACCTACTGGTTTATTCAGGAAATGACAAATCAATTAAATGGCAGCTTGCTATCATGAGAAAACTATGGCCAAAAATTCTGCAAAGGATTTTCTACGGGAAAAGCACTAGTAATATAAAGTTGCTATTAAATTAACTGAACAAAACATAAAATTTAATAAAATACCAGACTGGAAATCAGAACGAGGAATCTTTTGTTCACTATTCTCCACTACTTCATCATGGATCTCCATCCTTTCCTTCTTATCTCTCAGTTTAACAAATCTTGTTTGGAAATCTTGAAAAGTGAGACAAACAGCAAGAAGAGACAGGCAAGTGTTAAGACAGGACAGGAGTTCTGATTATCCAATTTATCTATCGTTTAAATGACAAAAGCAAATAGACATTACATTAGCTACAGGAAGGTCTTTAACTTCTCAAATTTGGAAGACAGTATCCTGAATCATAATTTATACATTTCAGCCTAGAGCTGAAAAACAGACTTCAAACGTGTCTAGGATAATAAGCAGAGTAATTTGAAAATGTACTTTATTCCACTTAGCTGAATGAACAGAAACAATTTACTCAGGTTACTATCAAACTATAAAACTAAGTGAAAACAGGTGATTAGTGTAAACTTTTACTTATTTTCCAGCATTTCTGCAATACATGCCTTGGAAAAATCAGCCAGATAACAACTAAATGCATAGTATATTTAGTCCTCCAATCACTTGTATTACATCTTTCTAGAATGCACAATATAGGTACTGACGTTGCAGAAAAAAATGTAGCAGGAAGTAGGAGAAAATGAAAACCCCAAAATAGAGACAACCTTGGTGCATCATTCAAGCTAGTTAGCCAGGCTTTGTACCTTATTAACATCACAATATCTCTCTATGTTGTAACCCAACAACATGAACTCATATGGAGCTAGCTCACGTATTTGTAATGCTACACTGTGGTGAAGGAGAGATTCATACATTTACTTAAATTTGATTCAAGAGAACAAAATACTTTGAGAATAATATTTATTAACAGGCTGTCAGGTAACGTAAGAGTATTATCTGCAAACCAATGCAGAGGTTCAAGCCTGCAAGAATACACAAGAATCTGAAAAGTTTTGAAGAATGCCAATTTTACACTATTCCAAATTTATATCCAGCTAACGTCCTTACTTGTTATCACCACAGCAACATTATTGCTTCAGTGGGACAATTATTTTGGTATTCCTCACAATAACACAATCTGTCATTTTAAACCTCTGCAAAAGTTATCTACACAAATGAAAATCATAAAATAGCTTGTAGTGTGCACACACAGAAATCAGCCCTTTATGTAGGGGATTTATCACTCTCGACTTTACCAACATACAAGCTGTCTACTTTTATGACTGCAGAGGAAAACTGAGCTCATAGTGAAGGTGCCTAAATGACCTCTGCAAAGTGAACTCCGTTGCATCCAAACTTTAACTAGCAAAATGGCATCTCTTATAGTGCAGGCTACTTCTCTGCTGTGCAGTTCACAATCTATCACAGGCTAGGCTAATGCAACTGGTACTATTTGTGAGTGCCCAGTGTGACAAACATAGCCCTTTCCCCATGAGATGACACGATTAGGAACTATGTTTCATGACACAGAGATATATTCTCTTTTGGAAAGGAGCACCAACAAGCTTTTCTAGGAAAACTTGAAGGCCTCTCTGTTTTAAAATTCTGAAGTACTAGGTGGCATATGGCTTAATGTACATGACCCACAAGTGCAGATATCAATACCCAGGAGGAGGACAGATGTGCAGACGAAATAAAAACTATCAGGCTGGCAAAGACAGAGTTCAGAGAAGACTTCAGTGCAGAGATCCACCTTATTTTCCTTACATTCATAAGTAATCTCAGTTTTATTAAGTCCAACTGCCAAGACACATTGGACATCTGAATCAAAACCCATTATGCACAGATTACTTATGACTCCCTCTGAGAAAATAAGCCAGCCCCTCAAGAAAAACATGAATATGCCTGCTTCTTCCGCAGGTAAATGGATTCCATATTTAGAAAACAGGGTAGATTTCTCTTTAAATATTTGCATGTTGAAGAAGAAGCTTGTTTTAAAGAAACCTCACCCAGTTTACCAGAACTGTATGATTTATACGTTAACTAACTGCAGATCAGGAATGCTTCCATTCCATACCTCTAGTTAAATTACAGGGCCTCTAAGATATCCTTGGCTTAAAAAATAAAACCAATTGAGTTGGTTAGGACAGGAACAACTTGACATTATCACATAACTACTTATGCTGCTTTGTAGTTGTACTTAAACCGCACAAGAACTGTCCTCCAAAATGTCTAATTACTCTGCCCTTAGAGTACCTATTCCAGTACTTCTGGTTGAAATAACTGGAGAAACATCAGAGTGCTCTGTGGGCTGCCTCGAGCATCTCAGAAAAAAATGGATGCTAACTTCTAGACACCTCTGAAAATTTTCATTTATAAAAAGAAGAGAAATAAGGTCATTATAACCTCTTACTTCTCCTACCCTGGCTGGCAAGAACACTCTGACCTTCAGTTTCTCTGAAAAGGGATAAAAAAACCTATCTCATAACCACCATAACTGCCTTGCACTGCCTGACAGGAGCTCTCTCATGTTCACTGGAGTTCTCCAGCAATATCTTAAAAGCCAGAGATACATAGAGTCTAGATAACACCTATTAAGGCTATGCCTAGATGACACAATTTCTGACTAAGATTTGTCTCTGAGTTACAGCAGTGCTAACAGGACAGACCTCTACTTAAAATTAGAAGGCTTCCAGCAATACCTTAACCTCATCATATGAAAACATGATTTGTGGGACTGTTAAGCTCCACAGAATCACAGAATGGCCAGGGTTGGAAGGGACCTCAAGGATCATGAATCTCCAACCCCCTGCCACATGCAGGGCCACCAACCTCCACGTTTAATGCTAAACCAGGCTGCCCAGGGCCCCATCCAACCTGGCCTTGAACACCTCCAAGGATGGGGCATCCACAACCTCTCTGGGCAGCCTGTTCCAGCACCTCATCACTCTCTGGGTAAAGAATTTCCCCCTGATGTCCAACCTAAATCTCCCCTCCCTCAACTTAAAACCATTTCCCCTCGTCCTACACATATCAACACTTTTAAAGAGTTGACTCCCCTCCTGTTTGTAGGCTCCCTTCAGGTATTGATAGGCTGCAATGAGGTCACCCCGCAGTCTTCTTTTCTCCAGGCTGAACAAGCCCAGCTCCCTCAGCCTGTCCTCATAGGGGAGGTGCTCCAGTCCTCTGCTTATCCTCGTGGCCCTCCTCTGGACCCTCTCCAACAGCTCCCTGTCTTTTTTGTACTGCGGGCTCCACACTTGGATGCAGTATTCCAGATGGGGCCTCACAAGAGCAGAGTGCAAGCTCCAGTTGCAAATTATTCAAATCATGAAAATAAGAAGCCACTAATTATTACAATAATAATATGCAATCACACTGTGGAAACTCTGTATTCCTGTAGTTTATTACCAAAGAGGAAAAAAATGATGGCGTCGAAACCTAGAGGTGGAAAGGCTGCAAACAGTATTTTCTTCTGTAACTGCATGATCAAGTAAATACTGAACCAGCAGCCACGTTGTCACAGCCCTTTTTCCCTTAAGCTGTGGCTTATGGCAAGGGAAATGCTGAGTACTGACAGCAGTATGTGTTTTAAACAGCTGCTGTTGTTATTTCAGTCTTTATGAGGAACAGGTTGGTTACAAAAGAAATCCACAAATATTTTAGTTGAAATCCTAAGCTACATTTTCTAATTACTATACTCTATTTACTGTTTACAAGTTTCAGTAAATTGAAAACTATAAGAAAAAAAAACAAAAAAACAGCAGAAACCCTTCTCACAGTTGGAATATGATCTCTTTTTAAAAGAAAGATGTGATTACATTTGAGTTTTATCATTTGCAATAGTGTTCCAAAGTAACAACTCCATTGTGAAAAGAAAGAACTAGCCCGACCCCCTGTGGCCAAAAAACTACAGAACTACGTTATTTACCACCATCATCCAAATCTTCCTCACACAGCCACCACGGCACTGCATCCTTTTGCTTTGTTTCTTTTTTCCTGGGCAGTCCCAATGTCTCAAGAACGCTGGACTTCTTTTCTGAATTTCCAGGTGAATCGTCTGAAAGAGACTGAGTCAATTGCATACAAGATTAAAGACAGTTTTCACATTTTCTCACTGTTTAATTGTATTTCAGCCACACTGTTCTTCAACGTCAGACTTTAGCTGACTGTCTTTGTTCCCTACTACCTGCCTTTTTTGCATATGCCTATATAATTGAGTAAAAAGACAACAATCATATTTATGTGTATCAGTACTGCATTTAATACAGTAAGTTCACTGTCAGAATCTGCAAGTCTTAAAAGTTAACTTCTTAGTAGAGCGTATGTATTCATATCTTAGTTCAATATACAAGCAGGCAAAATCCTGCCTACATCCCTAAATATTAAATAAAAAGCATGGAAAAAAAAAAAAGATACAGTAGAGTAAAACCTACTTTGCTTTGCCAGCCTTTTAATGTGAGCATTATTAATATTCTAAAAATGAATTTTCACAAGCAACTTCCTAGCTCCCAGCAAATTGAATTTCAGAAATGCACTTTGTGCTTTCTCTTCCTGGAAATCAATAGAAATGCCAGAACTATTCCAAGCTGACTGCTATTAAGCTTCTGCATGCATTTTTCAGTTATCTATATTGATTCCAAATGATGGCTGACTTACAGTGAAGACAAAAAAAAACAACAACCCAACAATATCCTAAAAATGTAAATTGCTAAAGAGTAACAAGAAGGAAATATGCTTCATAATACAACAACACTTTTCTGACATGGTACAACTTTAAGAAAATTAATAAAAATAATAAATAATAATAAAATCTCTGGTCCTCTTTCTTAATACAGCTCTCTGTGGCCTATGGCAGTACCCAGTTAGCTGTCCAGACATCCAATATAAAATATATTTGTGCACAAAATAAACCTTAAGCTACACAGGAAGCCTGACACTTCCAGTCTTTTTCCTTCTTTGGCAGAATCCTGCTTTCTCTCTCTATCTGCACTACCAGTACCAAAGATTAAAAGAATTACTCCAGCACACTGCAGCCTTTTGTGTTACAGTCTTTGTGCTTAAATTCAGTGAGCATAAGGTTAAGGGGTGTGACATACTGCTTATTTTCATCCTAGGTTTTTAGTTGTCATTTTCAAAATCAATTGTCCTAAAATGTTAGAGAATGCAGTAAACAAAGTCACCAAAATCCACAAAGAATTCACATATGAAATGCATCTTAAGGCAAAATTTCAAAAGCTTTACTTTTCTAATAGTCACAAATAAGAAAATGTGAGAGCACAAACAGTTCTAGAAGCAACAGGACTGCACATGCTTAGCATGTAAAGTGAAATAGGTTATTTTATTAAAGTTATCTTCTGTAGACCAATGTGTGACACTTGTGTATAACAAACATTACTGCAAAATTACTCTGTATCTAAGGGCTCAATGTATATGCACCTCACAGGAACATCAGTAAATCAAACATCAATCCTCCAAAGGCACTGTGTGAGAGAAAAAAGAAAAAAAATAAACAACCACAATCTGACCAATGCCTCTGACCAAAAACATCTTCAGTTTCATTGTAACAAAATGCCTGACCAAGCCTCAGAAAGAAAATCTTAGTGCACCACGATTTGCAATGTAATGAAACAGAATTTTTGTAAATTATGAAACTGCCGGAGAACAGGATGTACTGCAATTTCTTTATGTTGGCTCAGTGACACACAGAACAAAAATGTCTTACATTTTTAATAAATATCCTATAAATAACAACTTCCTTATACTAGTCACTACATAAGTAGTGGTGCTGTTGTCCCCAAAGGTTTGGCTGCCTCTTGCTGGCCGCAAGTACCAACAGGTGTTTGATGCAAGCTTTGTTGTCACCTGCAGTTTCTTTTACAGCTAACAGAATCGTCTACTCTGCAGTCAGAACTTCAGTGATGCTGGTGATCCTTGGAGTATTGTAACTAAAGTAACTGAAACTCCCAGCTGTTGCTCTCAAGTTCTGGAAACTTTCTGTGTCCAGCCATCTTGTCAACTGCAGACAGTAAAGCTGCAGCAGCTGGGAAAAGAAAAGCTGACACAAACATGCTAGAGTTTTTTCAACATGTCAGTAGTCTTAACAGTGAAACTTACACGTTTATTGTCCAAAAGGAAAATTAAAGCTACAAAAATAATAATCAAATCTTTGGACCAGTAATGGATTTTCAAGAATCAGCAAGAGGCACAGATAATCCGTATTTTCTCTCCCCTACAAAAGAGCCTCTCAGCCTTTCAGGAAAATAGCCAACCAGAAGAATAAAAGAAATCAGCTGTTTAATCCAAAGTGAACTAAAAGCAGAATGAGTCAGTTTCAAGACCTGGAACAACTGTAGGGTAAAAAAAATGGACCTTACCATCTCCTAGAGACAAAAAGAAACTTAAGAAAGTAGACAAGCAAAGGCAGAATTGGATTCAGAACCCAAGACCAGTTGTCCTAACTATTTCATGAAAAAGCCTTTTCAAGTCTACTCCAAATTATCGTATCTTAACATACTTGATCTTTTAGTAAAAAAAAAAAACACATTTTTTCCATACATGGTTAAATGTCAAATATTGCTCTTCTGAGTATAATTTGACAGATTTCCCAATTAAGGCAATACAGCCTTTCCTCTGATAGCCTTCCGTCTCAGCTGTTACCACATATGGTGGTAAGTGTAGTAAGTAAGTAAAAGTGTAGTAAGTAACAAGTGGTGTCCCCCAAGGGTCTGTCTTGGGACCGGTGCTCTTTAACATCTTTATTAATGACATCGATGAGGGAATTGAGTGCACCCTCAGCAAGTTTGCTGACGACACCAAGCTGAGTGGTGCGGTTGATACGGTGGAAGGAAGGGATGCCATTCAGAGGGACCTCGACAGGCTGGAGGGCTGGGCTCGGGTGAACCTAATGAGGTTCAACACGGCAAAGTGCAAGGTTTTGCATTTGGGCCGGAAGAACCCCAGGCACCCGTACAGGCTGGGAGGAGTGGTCCTTGAGAGCAGCTCGGCAGAGAAGGACCTGGGGGTCCTGATGGACGAGAGACTGAACATGAGCCAGCAGTGCGCTCTGGCAGCTCGAAAGGCAAATGGGATCCTGGGCTCCATCAGGAGAGGGGTGGTCAGCAGGGACAGGGAGGTGATCGTCCCTCTCTACTCGGCTCTTGTGAGGCCCCATCTGGAGTACTGTGTCCAGGTGTGGAGCCCTCAGTACAAGAAAGACATTGAGATTTTGGAAAGGGTCCAGAGGAGGGCGACTAAGATGATCAGGGGGCTGGAGCACCTCCCCTATGAGGACAGGCTGAGGGAGTTGGGCTTGTTCAGCCTGGAGAAGAGAAGGCTGCGGGGTGACCTCATTGCAGCCTATCAATACCTGAAGGGAACCTACACCCACGAGGGGAGTAAACTCTTCAAAAGGGCTGACAACAGCAGGACTAGGGGAAATGGATCGAAGTTGAAGGAGGGAAGATTTAGGTTGGATGTTAGGGGGAAGTTCTATACAAGGAGAGTGGTTAGGCCCTGGAACGGGCTGCCCAGGGAGGTTGTGGATGCCCCGTCCTTGGATGTGTTTAAGGCCAGATTGGACGGGGTCCTGGGCAACCTGATCTGAATGTGTGTGTTTGGTGGCCCTGCTAGGCAGGGGGGTTGGAACTACATGATCCTTGAGGTCCCTTCCAACCCGGGTGATTCTGTGATTCTGTGATTCTGTGATTCTGTGATATGATGTGGGATAAAAGCCAGCCTAGAAGTCCAGAAGCAGATAATAGGTGTTTGTTTTTTTCTCCTGTCTGTGCATTGCTTTGTCATTAATATTATGAGGGTGGCTAGTGATAGGACAAGGGGGAATGGTTGTAAACTGAGACGGGAGGTTTAGGTTAGATATTAGGAGGAAGTTTTTCACAGAGGGTGCTGATGCACTGGAACGGGTTGCCCAAGGAGGTTGTGGATGCCCCATCCCTGGAGGCATTCAAGGCCAGGCTGGATGTGGCTCTGGGCAGCCTGGTCTGGTGGTTGGAGACCCTGCACACAGCAGGGGGTTGAAACTAGATGATCATTGAGGTCCTTTTCAACCAAGAGCATTCTGTGATTGTATTATCAAAAAAAAAAAAAAAAAAAAAAAAGCAATTAAAGAAGCACTGTGCATGAGAAAGAACTTGCATAGAACATCTTAAGGAAACTTCACAGCCAACAATCAGCACACTCACTGGCTATATCAAAATGACAGATGATACATAAGGAAAATGAAAGTGAAGTAGGATAAATACACTAAAGGTGGTGGAAGGCAGTGGAAGGATCACAGCTACATAGACAGTGAAGGAGGAAGAGCTATGGATGACAACACGCTGTTCTATAAAGTATTTTGGAATAACTGTGACCTGGCGGAGGAATCATTAAAAGAATGATTCTGCACGCAACAGTTGCTGTTACAGATTTTTGTTTCCCTCTGTGTAATGAAAAAAAGCCTAGAAAATCCTCCTTACTGCTGGTTTCTGACATTCAGTGCATACACCATACGGTTTCTTCAGTTTAATCCTCCTACTAGACCTGCATCATCCTAATGTACCTAGTCTTTCTTTTGACTTTGTTTTCATACCACACATGTATTTTCATCTCAAATCCTTCCCAAACAATAGTTCCATTAAGAGCAAGAGTTATTTAATAGGGGAAAAATACCCTGCTCCCTCTCTTCCCTGAAAAATTTGCTTAAACAAATCTTCTACCAACAACTAAGAAACAGTTTTTGCTTCTTCTCTCCACTTAATATACTCAACTACAAAGGTCACCTCCACAGCCATACATTCCAGAAAACAGACCATACCAGTTTCTTATTTTTCTAACAATAAAAGGCTGCCCACTTTTAATAAAAACTAAAAAAAAAAAAAAAAGAAAAAAAAAAGGGGGAGGAATACAGTGGAAGATACAGGTACCTAAAGTAACAGTGTAGATAATGTCATCATTTTTTGGGTCTGTATGTAGCGAGTAAGGCAAAAACCAGTACGTACTTGTAATGACTGGAATGAGAGTACACACTTCATAAACAGTGTTAGTTTGGGATGCTTAAAAATACATACATTACAGTGTGAGTTGCTAAAAATTACACGCTTTTCCTAAGTGCCATTTAGGGGAAAAAAAATTAAATCACAATAGCTGTACTGAATTATCGTAACCCAAGCATTCTCTATCTGAGCAATAAATAAAGAGCAAGAAGAGCATATCAAATGAGGAATGAAATACAAGGAATGATCAAATGCAGACTTTTGTCAGATAGGCAAAATAAATAAAACAAAAGCATAAATCTCTTTTCCTCAAAGCAATTTCACAGCAATAGTAAAGCATTTTAGATGAATGTCCAAAGTCTACTTTCCTTTTTAAAAAAAATAAATAATTCCAGTAAATTCAATAATGTTCTGTCAATCATATTAAATGCCAAAATATATCTTCATTTGTGAATCTTAATATTCAGATGACATATATACTCTCAATTTAGTATTGCTCAATTAAGTTACATTTATATCATAATTAGAAAAGTACCTCACTAGTGGCACAGTCAAGGCAGAAAATGTGTCTTACATAGGAAAGCTAAAAAATTCATGAAAAAGAAGTCTACTGTTATTACAGTTCTCTACTGCACAGTACAAACTGCTACTTTTATAGAAGCTGCTACCTACATTTTTCACAAGTAATTAAATTGTGGCATAGCCTCTGCATCAAAAAATCTTCAAGCATTTATTACTCGTAACAGAATCACAGAATCACTAAGGTTGGAAAAGTCCTACAGGATCATCCAGTCCAACCATCCACCGATCACCAATAGCACTCTCTAAACCACGTCCCTCAACACAAAATCCAAACGTTGCTAACAGATAACAGAAATCTCAAGAGTATCTGAGATACTCTGATAATCTGCAAGAATTGCAACTGTTAGCTATGCTTACATACTGTAATTTCATTCAGCAAAGGCCTTATGTATGTGGCATCTACACCTTACTGCACTGTGTACCTGATAGATCAGAGAGCAAACACTAAAATTACAAAGCCACTTCCAATGAAGAAATATACCCAGTCATGAAATTTTGACCATGTCTGATAATTCTGAACTTAAGTCATAACACACAGATTTGCATGATTTTTCCTGTACTCAGAGCACTATAAGCAATACAAAAGTTCAAATAAAAATTTCCCAATCCCGACAACATATTTCCTTACTGGTGAAATAAGAATTTTTAAATGCAACGAAATCAAAATTACTCAGAAAAATAAGGACATCTTAAAACACACCTTACAACTGCATAGAGAAAAGTATTTTGATCTCATTACCTCTATTTTCAATTAAATATCAATTTGAAGCCTCCACTACAAAATAACACAGACACACAAAACGAAGCAAAACCAAGAACGAAAGGCTCTTTCTGAAGATTCAACCTAGCAGTGACAACATGCTCGTATTTAATTACAAAACCATTCTCTTGATTTCAGTCTAAATTAGGATGAATTACATTTAACTACGATGTTGCCAAAAGCCACCCATTAGGCAGCTATGTGCATTATGACAGAAGCATAGCCATGCATTCTATCTCATGCTCTTCCACACCCAATTTTTCTTCTGTGTTTTAATGAGGAAAGTAGATGTGACTTTGTTCTGAAACTTACCTCTTTCAGAAACTCTTCAAACTGCTTATCTAATTCTTCATTTGAACACTGATGAGCCATAATATGCAACTGGATGTTACCTTCTAAACAACTGTCTTTCAATACTAAGACTTAAAATAAGAATAGAGTTAATTAAAAGCATTCTAAAATCAAACGAAGCCAAGCAATTTGCTACTTTAACAGAACTACAACAGAAAAACTTCCAGAAATCTGCCAAATTTTATCCCTCCCAAGCCAAATACACAAGTTACCCAGATTCTCTATAAACAAAATACTAACTTCATAAACAATAGATTCAGCATTTAAATTTGGAGAGAGAAATAAAATGTATCTTCATTGTCTTTACATTATTCTTCAAAAATAGCTCTTTTTTTTAAGACTTTTATCAATGATCAAATGAGAATACACTGCAGTAATAATTCCTACCCATTTTTAAGGGCTTTTAATTTCTTCTGACGATTTCTTTTCTTTCAGAATTAGAGACAAGTGGCATTATAAGTTTTGCTTCCTAATCTCTGCCGTGCCTGGGACTCAGAAATAGATGAAAGTCCTCAAGACTGGAAGATGGTATTCAGTTTGATGTGTCCTGACACAGGAATCCTATAGCACTTGCCCACAGCACTTTGCCAAAAGTCTTTGTTGATTTCTCAGGTATAAAATATGCCCAACACTCAACATGCCATGAAGCTTCTGCACATCGCAATGCTCAACATTAATGGCTCCCTTCTAAGCTGTGTATGCGTGGCAGCATTAAACTACTTCAGCACCTGCAAGGCTATGAAGGGCTATGCCAACCTAAAAGGGCTCAACTTCTGCAGAAATGGTTTTAGCGTGGAACAAAACTTCTCCCAGCACCGAACCCCTCAGTACGGAGGGCTGTTACCTACCTGGTAAAGTTACTTTGACAGGCAACTGTGAGAACTGCTTCCTGCTTTCACTCCTTCTCCATCCCCAGAACACCCCACACTTCAGCTCTGACAGGTAAGAAAAAAACACTCAACAGTTTGAGCAAGACAAGTCAGAGCAGACTGCCCGTGCTTCGAATTAAAGCAGGTATCCTTACGTAAGCACCTGGAAACATCTCTGAACACCCGGTAAGCAGATTAAGGATGTTACCTCTCAGGACACACATAATCTTTTATACCTTTCCATCGAAGGACGCTGCAGATAGGATACGGTTTAGCAATTTAGTTGCTGGCTACCCTAATTGCTTCAACAAATGGGGAGTACTTAATTCCAGCCGGGCCAGAAAAATAAATTAATTCTTCTGGTACATCTGTAATTGCATTTATCTTAAAACTGCTTCCCCCGAAAAGCTAAAAGAATAGATCCTTGCTTTTCAAAAAGACGAACACACACAGCCATCACCCTCTGCAGTCATACCGTTAAAAGAGGAGGCTTAGCAATAACGGAACACGAAACGCCCTGGGATCCGCGGCTGCCAAGGGAGAGGGCTCGGACTTCTGCTTCTCCGGCTCCGCGGCCCGACAGGCGCTGCTGAGTTTGGGCTGTGGGACGGTATTCAAACGCCAGCCCCGGCCCAGGCCTCCAGCTCGCTCGCGCGTGGCCGCCGTTGTCAAGGAAACCCTCCCGGCCACCGTAGCGCCCGCCGAAGCTGACCGCCCCGAGATGGACCACGTGACCCGCCCCCTGAGTTCCGTCTGGAGGACACGTGACAGGGGAGCGTGAGTGGAATAGGGGAGGGAGAGACGTCTCCAGCGGCCATCACTACTGTGGCACACGTAGGCGTGTGAGCGGCGGGCTCCGCGCCTTCACGTAGCGTGCGGAGCGGCTCCCCCTGCTGGGCGGCGGGAGAGAAGCGCCGGTGGGGCCCGGCGGAGGAGGGCGGGCTGCGGTGCTCAGCGGCGCTCAGCGGTCCCGCCATGAAGGCTCACGGCAGGACGGTGCTCCTTTAGCACCGCCTGCCGCTAACGGCTGTGCGCCAGGCCGGGCAGTGCTCGGGGAGCCTTTGGGCAATGCCTGCGATGTATGGTTGAATCACAAAATCGCTAAGGACAGAAAAGATTTCTGTAGTCCAACTGTCAGTCCTTCGCCACCATGCCCACTAAACCATGTCCCTCAGTGCCATGTGTACATCACAGAATCACAGAATGGCCCGGGTTGGAAGACACTTCAAGGATCATGAATCTGCAACACCCTTGCCACATGGAGGGCCACCAACCTCCCCATTTAATACTAGACCAGGCTGCCCAGGATCCCATCCAATCTGGCCTCAAACACCTCTAGGGATGGGTATCCACAGCCTCTCTGGGTAGCTGTTCTAGCACCTCACCACTCTCATAGTAAAGAACTTCCCCCATGAGATCCAACCTAAGTCTTCCCTCCCTCAACTTAAAACCATTTCCCCTTGTCCTGCTGTTACACGTTTCATGGAATCCATTCTAATTCCATTCAAGATTCTGGCATCAACATTATTTGCTTAAACATGAAGGTATTAACTAGTATAACTAATAAATGTGGAGGTATTAACTATTTCCTGCTTAGCTCCTGAGTTGCCCTATGTGGAGCCAGGAGTTGGTCACCACCTGGTGGATCCCAGCCAGAACGGGATATTCAGTGATGCTATAGCGTTGCTTAGGGCTGTGCTTCAAGGGAGAGCTGAAAGCGTGTTGCTTTCTCTCACAAAAGCCCGAAGGGAACGATCCCTTCTCACTCTTCCTCAGAAATCTCCTTCTAAAGCTTTCCTCATGCTTCCGCATGCCAGAGATGCGCTAAGATGTGTTAAAACCACGGCAGAAAAGCTTTTAATACGTTCTAGCGCATCTCTGGCAATGCTTAAAATATGCAGAGAAATTAATGACCCCTGCTTCCCTGACCAGTGTCTCTCAGGCACCGTGGAACAATTGCCGTCTGTGCTTACATGTGCTGTCCAGCACGGGGCTGCCAGCTCTGTTTGTTGTGAGAGTCACGTCGCTTCAGGAATTTATACGCCAGCATTTAGGAAATGGCAAAATAAAACGAGCTCACTTAGGAATACAAATGAATATTGTTCGCACACACACATTTGGGTTCTCTGTTGAGCAGACTCAAAATGAAAAGATTTTGAAAGGAAGTTTTCTTCAGCCGGTCTTGGATACTCATCGCAAGTGAGAAAGTAGTTAAAATTTGATTACTGTCTCTCATTTCCTGTTAGTGCAAGAGATAAAAACCGTGCTTCCAATATGGCCTTTATATATCCCAGATTGTTTTATGCAAGTATAAATTACAGTTTATACTCAAAGACGCAAAGAAATATGGACTGTGTATTTCCCATTGAAGTCTGTAGAAATTACTTTGCTGAAGGTGCCATGCGCTTACTTCAGTCGGGCCTTTCGTCTGCAGATGGAGTACTGTATTTCCATTTGCAAAATATGGGTCATTTGTTTTGTCCTCATGTGCAACTTCTCCTGTTGTCTATGGGAAACGTGGGAGCTGATCAAGGATAAGATGCCCGTGTAAACCAATATACTGGAACGATTTGTTAGGCATGACAGCCTGAAGCTGGTGAAAACATCAGTTTCCAACATTTGCTCTTTTCTCTCGTCTCGAAAAGCAGCATGGAGCAAGGCATGAGCATCTGAAGAGAAATATGGAAATTAATTAAGAGATGTCAGTCTCATGCTGCACGCCTTGATCCTGTTCACATTTAAGCCAGTGCAAATTTTGCTATTAACTTCAAAGTGATAGCCGTGACATCACTCATTGATCATGAGAGTTATTTCATATATAATCAAATAATCACATCAAGGGCTCAGTCGTCCTGCAAGCTGTTAAAAAACTGTTGCAGATTGAAGCCTTTCTGTCTGCAGAAGTGTGTTCAAAGGGGCTCTTACAAAGTATAGAAAAATGTGCAGAGGGATCAGTGCTGTTGGAAACCTCAGTACCCATATGGGAGGAAAAAACCCAAACCACTCTTGATGACTGTTGTGGAGAGGAGGCATTGCCTAGTGTTGAAATGTCATCCAGTGCATTCAAGTGACATGCACAATAGCCACTTAAAAGATTTCTCATTTCCTTCTAATGCCAACCATTTGTAGCTCTCAAGAGCTCTTAACAGTGAAGCTTAAAAAACTGAGAACAGGAATAGCCATGAATTTTAGCAAGGAACGTGGCCATAAATGCAATGTGGCAATTAAAGCTGAAGCGTAGCTGCAGGTTCTGAAGTTGATCCTGCTGGGTAGAGCCCCAGATTATAAGGTAAAATTCTGTCTCTGCTGACATCAGTGAGAGGCCTTTGTTGACCTGTGTAAAACTGGATTTTGCCACTGTAGTTACTGGTTTCTCTTTTAAATGTGGCTTGTGTATACTTAAACATTTTTACTTCAGATTGTTAAAATATAAGGCTTTAAATACATGTATAACGATTTCAAGCTATTAATGGTAAAATTAAAAGGGATAAGATATCCATACTTTTGTTTTTGCATGTCTTATTTCAGATTCATATCATCTGTAAATGTCAGTGGGGAAAAGGACATCAAATAAAAAAGAAACAAAACGTCTGCCACATCCACTTTGGCTGAGGCACTGCATTAGATAGTATTTCAGTACTGAACTTGCAAATATGTGAAATATGAGATTATGATAATAAATATTTAGCCATATTCTTGGTTATGTTTTTTTAAAGGTTAACAGTTTCATACTGAATGAAAAGCAAACAAACAGTGGTGAATTAAGAAGGTTCTTTAAACTGCATTCTCTGTTCATGCCTACTGTGATAATACTTTTTTACATGACTATGCACTTAAAATCCTTTCCACTATATGCATCTGATAAAAGAAGAGCGTTCTTTTAGGCTCATAGGAAACTGAAGTATGTGGAATTGTTTTGGGTTTTTTGTTTTTTGTCTCTCTTTTTTTGCAAGGAAAAAAAAAGTCTAGCATTGTTAAATTGGGATTAGCGATAAAATAGTTCACCTACGTATAATTTCAGATTAAAATATAGTTTTTAATGCTTTCACTGTTGTGTTACTGCACATCTTATTTTGCTCCATTCCTTATGAACCGTAGTCCTCAAATCCCGAGGGCCTGATTTAAAGTAGACTGTGTTACAGTAGCTGAACTTGACATAGCATCTCACCTACCAGGTCTTTTCCATCATGCAGCTTCTCCACTAGATTACAAGTAATCTGTTTGGTGTTTTAAACTGCTCCAGCAACTTAAACCCATTGCAAATCTTATTTCAGTTTTGTACTTGTGTCCCTCAAGCTGAGCTGCAAGATTGGAAGCTGTCACGTTGCTGGCCATTTCAAGGTTTGTGTACATTAGCAGACACAGTCTACAGCAGTGTTTCTCAGACTTTTTGAAAATGAATCCTCCCTTTTCCTCGTTTGTGTAAATGCTGAATTGCCTTAATGCTGTGCTCTGTGCTGCTAACATTTCAGTTGCTCTTGAACAGAGGGAGCACCAAGTTGCTGTAATTCTTAGCTGCAGGAGAGAAAGCTGCTACTGCCAGCAGATATAAGCAGTTAAAAGTTCCTTCAAGGGGATGAACGTCTGCAGTCAGTAATTACAGCTGCTTCTCACTCTCTCGACTTAAAGAAAGGGCATTTGCTCACATCTAACACTGGCTTTTCTATCGTTTTCCAATCGTCTATAAACTCTATGGAAGAAGTTGCTCTGCTTCATAATTCAGTCCATCGAGCAAGATCCTATTAAGAGCTTTCACTTTCGACAAATCCTGGGAACATTATTGTGCAAAGACAGATGCATGCATGGTTGGTTTGACAAACCCTCACAGCCCAGCAACCTATGCCTTTCACACATCCTTCTTTGCCATCGAGAGTTCTCCATGCTTGGCATGCTTTATAGACTTTCCACAGAACTGGAGAAACAACATGGTTTGCTTTCACCCCAAAGTTATTTGAACTGCAAACCCTCATCTGGTATGAATATTCTACTTTGTGTACAGAAAGCTGTAATAAATTTTTCTCTACATGAAGGTACACTGAAGATCTTCATTCAGAAAAAAAAAGTGAGGTAAAAATTTGTGTAAAATGTTTTTAGTGGCCTAGCAAAGACTGAGCTCAGAAAACTCAGTGGGGAAAAAGTAAGTGTGCTCATTTATTAAAATTATGCAGATCTGTAAAATCTCTTGTTAGTTCTGTCAGCATATCTTCTTCACATTGGCAAGAATATTAGCTTTGCATTTCAGGTTTTTGCTTGGTTATTTTTAGTTCTTCTGAAGCCTGGGAAATAAGAAATATAACCGCTTTGAACAGTCTGAAAGAGCCAACTCTAGCAGGGCCTCTGAATCTGATTAGATAAAACAACAAAGAGGTTCTGTTAGGGCAAAGGCAGGAAGAACTAAGGTGGGTGGCAATATCTGTCATAACTCAGGGGAAATGTAGCCTCAAAGCACTCAAAAGTGGGTGAAAAAAATAACATAAGCAGTAGACAACTTTCCCACATCTTAGGTCACTCTACAAATGCAGTTGGAAGAATTTTCTTTGCACTCAACTTTTTTTTGTATTTTTAAAGTACAATAAACAGTAGATGCATGTGTGTTTATCTTTAAAAAATCTTATTTGGGGGAACACCATCTCTGCAGATAAGTGTTCGAAAAGGCTCAGCATGGCAAGTGCAATTTCATTTGTCAGTACAGACACAGGATAAAATCTTAAGTGATGGGTTTGCAATTTAGACACTTCCCTTTGAAAGAAAGGTAGCCTTAGGATTACCGGAGTAGTTTTCTCCCCAAAATGCAGCTAGCAATAACATTGTGTTTTGCCCTACTGATTGAAAAAGGATCAAACAGTTGTGTTTAGTGCACCTGGGAGGTCTTCACGTTTTTTGGGGGGGTTGATTTAAAAATGATCTGTTATTAGAGTGGTGGGAACTTGGAACACCCACTTTGCCAAAGAACTTATTTTCCTGCTTTCTGCGCAGGATGGCTGTTTTAGATAAAAAGAAAGATTTGTGTAGCTTCTCAGGAAGATCACTGAATGTTTTTGACATCATTATGTATCTACAATGTTAAGATTTGTCCCTGTCAGAACTGTGATTGTTTCTTATTTGAAGCCAGCAGCTACACATGCCCACACGAGTGATGCCTGCACTGAGGCACAGGCTGCTTTTGTGAATGCTTTCTCCAGCTGATTCTTTACCTACCTGATGCTGCTGGCATGTCTCCCACAACTACAGGTTTGTCTTCCCTAAACAGACATAGAGCACAGCAGCAGGTGTGTACGTACACGACAATTCATGCTAATCCGAAACCAGCAGTTCTGCCCTGCCTGGGAACGTGGCTGGAAGAGCTGCCTCCATGCACAATTGTGCACCAGCAGCATGGCAGCCAGACTAAATCTGGCCACAAAAAAAGTAGCTGCTGGATTGCCAGTGGGATCATAGAATTATAAAATCATAGAATATCCTTATTTGGAAGGAACACACAAGGATCATCAAGCCCAACTCCCGGCTCCACACAGCACCACCCAAATTCAAACCCATGTCTGAGAGCATTGCCCACACGGTCCTTGAACTCCGGCAGCTTGGTGCTGTGCCCACTTCCCTGGGGACACTGTTCCATGCCACCGCCCTCTGGTGCAGATCCTGTCCCCAACCCCCAGCTGCCCCTCCCTGACAGCTCCATGCCGTTCTCTGGAGCCTGTGGCTGTCACATAGAGCAGAGCTCAACGCTGCCCCTCCGCTCCCTGTGAGGATCTGCAGCCACCATGAGGGCTCCTCTCAGCTCCTCTGCTCTGGGCTGAGGAAACGCAGGGACCTCAGCCATTCCTTAGACACCTTACCCTCAAACCCTTCGCCATTTTTGTACCCTCCTTTGGAAACTCCTTTGGATAGCTTTATGTCTTTCTTATATTGTGCCCAGAGCTGCACAATAGTTCAAGGTGAGGCCACGCAGCACATAGTAGATCAACTTTGTGCTTTCCATAATTCCCATAATACTACATAGGAAATGTCTCACTTTAAGGGCTGAATTTCAAGGTAATTAGAGCTTGAATACTTAGCACCTTTCACAGCCCAAAGCCAGGCTAAGGATTTCAGCACACTTGCATGGCTTTTAGTACTTCAAGCGTTGCAGGTCAAGCCTGATGCCATCTGCTATTGAATCTTGCAGCTCTGCTAGATTGTTTGTGGTTTCTAGAAAAAATATTTTGTTGCAATTCTATTGAGGTAATTTCATTAAACAGCAAGTTACCAGGCAAGATTCTCTTCTGCCTTGGAAGGTCATTACTTTGTTAATGGATCACTTGCTTTGCTGTATGCTAGCCTACATTTTTAGAAAGAAAATTTGGAATGAATATTTGCCAGGGGTTTGATTTAACTATTTAACCAATAATGTATTCCACAGTTTTCCTGCATGTCTGTTATAAACAGCATTGCTGTGAACCATAGGGCTTGTTAGCAGTGTTTCTATGTTATTTTCAGCAGGCTAGTGGTAGCCGTAGCGTGCCTCTGTACAGGAGGGGTGAAATGTAAAATTTATTCCAATGACCTTTTTTTTTTTTTTGGTAAAGAAGGCTTTAGATAGGGATATGACCTGTCATTACTTAGAGATTTTCAGCAGCTGAACATCTGATGTCTGTCTGCCACCCACCAAGTACCAAAATGCCACGAAGAGATCAGCTTGTCGATCTACCAAAATAGGCCTTAAAGCTTAGCCTCAAAGACTCATGACACCTGCCTTCCTATGTCTTCTCTTCCTCTCCATTTCTATCTCACTAATTAGCTATTAGCTCCTAAGGTGCCAGAAATAAACACTAGCAGCCCAAAGGTTCAGACAGTGTATATTAAGACCTGTGAAAACTGCCTTTTCCAAGCATTTGTCTTGAAAGTAATACCTAGCTTAAGGATTTAAAATCTAGTAAAGTTTTTTGTTGTTTCAGGCTTGTGGGAAGTGGTCATTTTCTTAATGTGATAAGAAACTAAAACATTTTCAAAGAAAAGAAATTCAGATGTGTGGCCTACATGTATTAGTAAGACTGGAAGCTGCTGTTACATGAGTCCCTTAATTATGACAAACCTCCTCTGTTCAGCAGCTATGTTTACTTAATAGCACTATAAGCTTTGATTTTTACATGTATACTGAAATTATTTACGTGTCACTGTTTTCTTGCAGTCTAATAATATTTGATTTGATTTATTTTAAGTTTAGATAAGCTTGGACTTTTGTTCATTTCCTCCATGCTGAGGGATGAAATAGCCCGGTGCTAAAGCCTTTTAAGATTTGACAATACTGTTCAAGCTTGGCATCTGCAACTAATAATAAAGACTATGCAACTTTGAATGAAAATATGTCTAATTATCGTGGCAACGGGAAGATGGTTGACTCATCTTCAGCAGTTTGGATTACATGTGTGGGATTGTGTTTTGGATGGAGCAATCCAGAATAGCAACACTCCATCAAAAACACAATCATGCACCTGTATTCCAAATGGCTGAGTAAGGCAAAACACATGTCATAGGAACACTGTGAATCAAATTAAAAAAAAAAAAAAAAGAAAAGAAAAAAAAAAAAAAGAAAGCTGGAAGAGAAATAAAGACAAGTACCATAACGTTGGTGTGTGTGAAGACTTGTTTCTCTAAGGCTCCCTGAGTGATTTATTTATTGCTAAACCTCTGTTCACAAGCCATGTTTGATTTTGCTTGATGCTGATATAGACACTGCAACCGGATCTTAAGGAAAGGGCTGCCAGCAACTGTTTGATCCTGATAAATTACAATAGCAGGCACGGTTTACAATGAGAAACTATTGCTGCTCCTGGCCCTCACGTGTGATGAGATTTGAAATGTGGTAGACTAAAATTCTCCTTACCCTGTGGCCCCCTTGGACTGCTTACAGAGGAGTGCAAGAGAACCACTGAGCAGAAGAAAATCACATTCACAGCAAGCGTCAGCCCCAGCTTTATATCAAAGGTGAGCATGTGCATGTATGTGTATCTGTGCGTGCTTGAGGTGAAAGAGACGTGGGGAAAAGAGATACAAGGAGGGTGCATAATTCACATGTTTGGAAACTTCTGTGTTAAATGAGCAGTCCATTCCCCTGGTTTCTTCTGCATAAGCACACACACACCAGCATTTATGCCTGCTCTGCATATGTGTTGTGAATATTGAAGTATTCTCTTTGGAAAGTTAATTGATGACTGGCTGCTTATTTGATCTCACAGTGTCAAGTTCATAATGTAATAAGCTATTAAAAAAAAAAACAAACACTCAATGGCTGAACAGGGAAAGAGGTGCAAATTCAGGAGGGGATGTGAAGTGATATGAATTAGACCCTCTGTGTATTTTCTTTGCAGTAGCATTCCAAGACACCTGCCCCTGATTTCAGCAATATATACAAGCCGCCATCCACACCCAGAAGAGTAATGCCATATTTCTTCTGATATTACATTGCCTGGAAGCTTTTGATAATCCCCTCAGATGCCTTCCTGCCTTTTTAGGGAACTAAGAGTCTGATTAGATTAGCATACACAATCTTACTGCTGTGCTAAAATTCATCTCTTCTGGAACTCAACTGTTAATCCAAAAAAAGAGATAGATTAAGGAGTGGACTAAAATGAAAGTGAAATTGCAAGGAAATGAAGTATAAGAAAAAGTTATAAACAGCATGTTTAGAAACTTTTGTGTTCTTCGAGGAACTTACATTTCTGGTTCCTCCTATAGGGAAGCATACAGAGGCAAAAGTGACAATTTCATACTTCTGTCAGTAAAATGCCTAGAAAAATTGTACCATGAGAGTGGCTTTAGAAAGTTTCTGTCACAGTGCCAAAGTCAATGGCTCTGACAAATAGCTTCCTAGACTTCTGAAAGACTAATGCATACTCTCCTAACTCCAGTCTTCAGGATGGGTTAAATGAACCAAGTCTGTATGGTAGCTCTTGCCTGACCTCATCTTCTGTTGCTTGTCTCATCCAGCTGCTGTCATGCTCACAGAGGAAATGTCCGGAGAGGATCAAGAGATTTCATCTATTCACAACAAAATTCTCCCTTGCCCTAATGGGTATATGCACTTCTATTCTATGCGCTCACACACAGAAAGCGGAAACTGCCTTGAATTCTCCTTTATGGGAACATCCTCAGATGAAACTTCTCCATGCTATTTGCCCTCTATAGTCTTCAACAAAAAAGCTGTGCCATTTCTTGGTTTCTGCCCCCTCACTTCCCAATTTAATATATACATATATTCCACTATTCCTTTTTTTTTTTTTGTATGAAGAAATACACCTAAACATGCACATATGACCTTTACTCCCCCCAGATTTTGCATAGGATCAGAATCTCCCATGCTGTCTGTTGGAGAAGAGCAGGCTGAACTGCTGGAATATTTGAAATGTGAGTGCATGCGCATGAATGTACATCAGAGCAGTCACATGTGTTCATATATAGGTACACCCCTGTCTCAAGAAGTGATTGATTTACTCAAGGAGAGTGAACCTGGAGTGGTGAGAACCAAGTTGTAACTCATGGAGCACATGAGTTTGTGTGGAAAACCTTGGAGAAGGTCTGGGAATGGAATATAGCTCTAGAATGCAAAGGGGACTGAGGACAAGAGAGATTTATGTTCCTGTATTTCTGTATCAAGACCAACATTTTATGCCTTCTGTGTACGAAGGGGTAGACGACCTGAAAAACAGAAGCAAAGAACCATGGTTCAAGAGGTTGCCACTTGTACTAACTCTTCTGCAGGAAACTTGGATGCCGAAAGTTAGGTTGGAGAGTTACAGGCTAGATGCCAAGGTTATACACTTATTAAGGGAGCATATAATAGAAATTAAAAATAGAAATGTCAAGTGGATCATATAAGAAAAAAAAAAGTTGAAGACAAAATGTTCTGAAGGGGGAATCAGCTTGAAATGTATAGTCAGGGAATTAAAAAGTGTCCTGAATATTCAAAATTAGGACACTCAATTGAAAATGCCTTGCATGGGTCTGTTTTTTCAGAGCATGACCTTCAAGTTGTCAGAAATTAACAGACTTAAAGAATTTTTTCAGCAAGTAACTGTAAAATTGAGGCATTTTTCTCCGCCTCTCCTGCAAATGTGTTCCAGAAGTTTTTCCCCCACTCTTGCACCAGGGAAGTGTTGAAGTTTTGTGCTAGCGTGTAACTGAACAGCAGGGGAAGTGCTCTTCTTCCTCCCCGCGGATCTGAGTCCCTCTCACATCCCGTGGAGGAGGAACTAGTGTCACCATCCTCTTCCTGCACTGCTGTGGAGTGGGATCAGAATCCACACGGGTCTGGGGGGTTTCCAGAGCATGGAGAGTGAAGACCGTCACGCTATGTTGCTTCATCTCCTGTCAATCAGGAATACTGTGGGACTGAGACTGGGAACTGGTTTAACCATGATCTGCTTTCTAGGAAAGCAGCCACAAAGACATCACTTCCCCTAGTAACTGGTTCTCATCAGTAACAATGATTAATCCTTTTGTTAAAAGCCCACTGAATTCATCACTTAAATGTGTTTGGCTTGAGCCTCCAGCTTGTTAAACCATTCCCTGTTAGATTAAAGAGCCCTGGAGTATGCTCCACCTCATCTCTACGGCAGTACTACCAGCAAAACCACTTCTTAATCTTCTTTTTGACAGTTGTGACTTGAAACAAGCTTCATAAAAACTACAGAAAGATACTCAATTCTGTTCAGCATTTGAAAACAGTGCCTAGGATAATTTAACAGCAGGGTGTGCAAGTGGCTGGGGTTTGCAGTTCCACCTGTTGGTTCTGACTCCCGCTAGCAAGCACAGATGAGAAAGCAAACGACCAGAGACAGTACAGTCAACCACATGTGGGCCCCCAAATGCCAGCTTCGCCTCAGCCGGGTTGGCGTGGCTGTGTGGGGTTTCGTAAGTAGCAGAAGAGAGATTTCAGGCATCCCTGCTGCCTGCTCTGTCCGATAGGCTGCAGCCTACCTCAAGCAGTTCAGGTTTCATTGCGGGTTGTGTTTACTGAGTTGTCAGAGATAAGCCCGGCCCTGCGGGCAAATGTTAGCAGGAGGAACAGAAATGCCAGCAGCGAGCACATATGGCACTGTTTGTACTCTTAAGTTTGAAAGAACTAAACAAGTTAACAAATACAGATGTTTAAAATCAGTAAGAGTGTTTAATGAAAACAAACAAAATACTGTAGTCTATAAAGCAAAACCTGTTTTTCTTTTGCTCCTTTTGACCAGCTGGGATTAGTGTTTTTTTGAGCCTATGCCCTCCTTTGACATATGGGACGTTTTTGAGGGACATTAGTCTGAGCAGATGCTGGGTGGTGCTGGGGTGGATGCCTCTGATTTTTGGTTAGTTAATAAATCAGCTTTTACAACCATGTGTATCCTATGATTTAACACATGCGTAACAATAATACTGGATTAGGAAGAACAAATTGTTTCTCTGCAAAGGATATTTTATTTCTTAGTACTATTGCATACAATACGAGCTTTTCTGTAAAATAAACAAAGGATTCGTGCTATTCTTTCATTTAGCCGGTGCCCTTCATCCCTGTGGGTCAAACTGTGCTCAGAATTGCATTAGTACAAATGCAGAGTACCTCCGCTGAGTTCAGTAAAACTCTTTCCATTCACTTCAAAGGGCACTGCTTCAGACCTTATGGAGGCTGCTTGCTTTAGGCATCGGCAGCCACTTCCTGCCTAGTAAACTGCCTAAGCGACGTTCCTTCAATTAAAATACTTGCGTAATGCTTTACCTAGTCAGAAGGTTAAATACAGTGTCATGTCAGTTTCCTACAGAAAACTTGTTTTTCTTATGAGTCTTACTCTGTTGTTTCAGTGAGAAAAACTTGCTTTTTAATCTTCAGGCTTCCACTTCAGATACGTGCAAAGCTACCAGAATACATGACATCATCTTTGGCTTCAGCCTTTGAAAGAGAAATGGTGTTAAAAATGTGAAATTCTGGTAGCAGTGTCACACCCGAAGTTGAAGTTTAAAGCAAAACTGACAATAAAATCAACTGTCAGGAAATGGACTATTTTTTAAATTAGACGTCTATCATGTCAGCCTTGAGTTAATCTCTGGAGCCAGCTCAAGGATGGATGAGGTAATATTTGCACATGTTATGGATAAGATAGAATGAAAATGGACTTTTTTTTCCTTTTGGCTAATGTGCTACAGAGATTATGAGCCTGATGGTTGGAATCAGTACGAGCTGCCATTGAGGGGTTATGTGTGAAGCAGCAGATTAGAATGGTTTTAATATGTTGCATGATGGCCTCTGAAAGTCTAAGGCAATGCGCAAAGTGTTATGCATAGGGCATTTGCAGGAGGCAGGAAGATAAGTGATAAGTGGAGGGTTGACATAATTCTGGAAAAAGCTCTCAGAGCCAACACATTGAGTGGATAAGTTTAAGGACCTAGTTTCATTGCTTTAGTTATGAGTGTCAGAGACTTGAGGCTGCAGCAAGGAGCCAGAACTTGGTGACTGAGCCAGCAAAAAGATAGCTGCATTTAAGTTATCGCGCAAGAAAGAAAATGAAGCACTGAATCATAAGCTGCTAAAATAACAACCACTTTTGCTATTAAGGAAAGTATCTGAGAATTTGTTTTTGTCTGTATTAATAGTATTTAAAATGCATGTGGATTACAGCTGGGGAAGGGATTCCATGTTTTCCTATTCTGTGTGCTTTTTGCGAAAGTTTTTCTTAGCCTTGTCCAAGCAGTTCTTTACAGCACACTTCTGGCAAAGGCCAGCATTTGATCAGCATTTGCATCAAATTGTCTGTGCAGAAACTCTGAGAAGCGAAGCTTAGAGAGCATGGGTCTCAGGTGGATTTTAACTATCCTCTTCCTCCTTTTTCAGCCATCTCCATGGTCTTCTGCATAATCTTGGTTGCTGAGTTCCATTCACCCTTTCCAGGAACCTGCCCAGGGCTCCATGCTGCATCCTTGTCCATAACACTCTCCAGAGACCACTGTCACTGCTTGGAGTTTGTGGAAGGCCCCTTGGAGTAAAGCCTGTGGTCTGTATGAGGAAACATCCCTCGGATGCACCAAAGCGTTTCAGGGTCACTTTGTGTTTTCTGGCTCCTCCTGCTGGGGCTCCAAGTGGGCACTTACATGCCCCTGGAAGCTATAAAAAGCTGGTCCTTTAATCTGTGTCTCCACACCACTGGTGCCATTTTGTAGGAGAAGAGTCAGAAAAAAACTACAGGGTAAATTTCCACAAACCCAAAAGCAACAAAGTGAGTTTTATTGCACCTTTTGTGTCCATTTCTCTCAAGAGGGAAAACTGAAGTACGTAAGAGGAGTCAGGGAAAAAAAGCACAAATTCCCTCCGGAGCTGAGTGTCAGCCAAGTGAAAGAGATATGCATTGCTTTCTGAATCAAAGAAGCAAAAGGCTGTTCAAGAGCCATCTCTGTTTCTCTTGAGAGAGGTGCAGACAACAGGCAAATTTAAGTCTGTAATGTCAGGTTTGCTATTGCAGGAGCTGAACTTTCTTCCAGATGTTTTTGCCATGGGCAGTTGTGAGTTCATTGCAATCTTCTGGAAGCTCCATGGTCAGGGAAGCGGCAATCTTTGTTTTCAAATGACCATTACAGATACAGCATCTGTATGGGTGGTGTTGTGTTCTGGTCCATGGAAAACATATCTGATGCTCTGATGTACTCCTCAGAACAAGGCACAGCAATACCAACATTGATGTTCTTGTTCATCCTGCCCTACTAGCTTCATTTGAACCTATCAACTGAAAAATAAATTAGAAGAGTTTGCTTTTAAAGTTACTTGCAAGATTATTACCATTGTCACAAGAGATTGCCAAAACTCCCCAGACAGCTGAGGAAAAGTGAGAGTTAGTCCAGACAATGACGTGAATGTGGTCCACATTTTAGCATCAAGAATATGAATCCTACGAATTATAAATCTGCTCTCTATCTGAGTAAAGGATGAGGAGCAAAGACGTTGTACTGCCTAGAAAATGCCAGGGGATGCTCACGTGAGAAGCAGCAAGGGAGAGAGGACTTAATGCCAGTCCTGGCTGCCTCTGCAACCCAGACAAAGAGCTCAGCTTTCCCTGAAGAAGGCCACATTGAAACTTCTTAGAGGACCACACAGAATAGAACACAACACAGACCATTTTCACAGCTGGCCGATACTCTGCAAATGGGTAGAAAAGTAAAATCAGAAATAAAAAGGGCCAGTGGTTGTGAAGTTGTTGAATTTTTCAATAGAATGTAAAATGAGTACACAATATTCACTACTTTCGAAATAGAGTCATTGGAGAAAATGTGGGTTTGGAGAGGAATGGAAATGAAAAAGTTGTTTTTTTTTAATTGCTCCTTTCTACTTCTATTTTCTTAGGAGTCTTGGTTTGCCTTTTTTTTTTTTTCTTCTTTTTTTCCCATGCATTCATTTTAACTTGTAGAAAGCTGTTTACATGTTATTTATGCTGTATGCATCTCTCTGAAGAAAGTTACACAAGATGTATGTTAGTCTAGTCAGGTGTTTATAACTGCAAATGTTACTTTTGTAGTTTGCCAAATGGAAAATATACCCAACGGCATCTTCTTGAACCTGTAAGAAAACTATTTTCCAGAACAGCCATCAAGCACATCATGAAAGGAAATGGTAGAACAATTCCACTGACAATAGCATGAGAAATATTAAGAACCAGATGTGAAACAATGCAAACATTAGTGAAAAGAATACTTTCCATCTAACTGAGCATGACAAATCTTCAGAAAACACATTGATACTGATTGGATGTGCAATGAAAATAAGCATGTGATGCTCAGACTGGAACTGCAGGCTAAAATTGTTCTGGATGAGCTTGTGAATGGCATGTTTTCTGTATTAACACCAACCAAATGCCACTCATCCCTTCCACAAAGTTTAAGATTTTCTAACACATCTAGAAAGCTTCCCATAAGGAAGAGGAGATGTCCATCCAGTGGGAGAAAGGTGTTGTTAAGCCCACAGCTACTCTCTGCTCCACAGCCAAATTGTGGAGAGCCTGATTCCGAATTTTGGCACATATATACTGCAGACAAAAAGGAATCAATTCAGTGCTTCAAACTTTGGTTCCTTCCACTCTTAGTGATACTGTGGGATGTTCTCACAGGTGGATGGATACTGGAGGGCTAGGATAGGCTATCTAGGCAGGAGGGGATGTGGAGTATGGTGGGTCCTGCACTGCAGGGACCTTCAGGGATGTCTCAGACATGTGGGGGCATTTTGAAGGTCTCTAAGACCTATTTTAGGCAGTTAAATCATGCCTTGGGTATCTCATATTAGGAAAATGCTGCCAGCTTGGATGTGAATTCAAACGGCAATGCTTCACTACGGGTTGTGGGTAAAGGTAGAGAATTGTGTAACCCTTGTGTTTCAGAAACAGAAGTTAAAGTTTCAATCTGGAATTTACCAGCATAATTGTGCTAACATGTATATTATCCAGAATAATAGCATTTTGTCTATTTAACTAAGTCTAGAGCTCTTCCTTATCAACAAAGTATTTATCAATTGATCAGGCTTCTGTTGAGACTGGTTGAGGATAAACTGATATGATTATAATATGACAGTTCTTTATTTACCACTGATGCTTCATGTGAGAATTTCAACAGCCCATCTGGTCTCAGCTGGTGATAATATTATTTCAAAATAGCCACATCATCAAGTATCATTCAAAATGTGAAATGTTTATAAAACAATATAAAAAATATGTATTATAAAAATATATAACCCCATTTCAGTTCACACAATTCCTGCCATCCTACCAAAATTGTGTCACATGAGCTTTTATTCTTTTAATAAAAGGAGATGTAAAGTCATGTGGCCATCCTATCACAAGCATTTGCCAGCTGTAAACCTCATCACAGTTCCTGTAAAGTACATTTCCACAGATCAAGTTACTGCCGGGGAAGACTTTAACAATCTTCTACCCTACTTTCAACCAGCAACAATTAGTATTAGCAAATGGTTCAGGCCACTGCCTGGAATCACATATGATTTCCATTCAAGAAAGACAAACTTTTATTCAAACCAGACCCATAAGCTAAACACATGAGTTTCCCTGCTTAAAATAATGAATCTGAAGTAGTTTCTATCATTCATTTTAAAAATCACTCTCACATTTGAAATCAAGTTGGCTATTTTCCCTTGTCTGTATTAGCCATCTGGTAAGGGTGACTTTCTAACACTGATGTCTAGGGTTAGGATTTATTCTTTAAAAAAAAAAAAAATCTTTCCCTTCCCACCTTATTTTTTCATTTTTTTGAACCTTGTCCTTGTAATATGGGCAAAACTCATCCTATCTTTGAAAGCAGGGAACAAAAAATAACACACATGGCATAACTTCCTCTATAAGATTCTTAATATATTTTACAGTCAGAATGTAGTTTTGTATGTGATGATTTAAGAAGGCACACACGTGCTTTCAGGTCATTAAAGTGCATTGTAAAAATAATAGAGACACAAAGGGCTTATTCTCAAGAAACGATGCACACCCTCTTCTCAGTGGAATATTGAAGATCTGTTTCATTTTTCAATATAAAGCAAGTTCAAGATGCTATTTCCTTACCACATACCTCAGTGGTGCATGACCCCAGAAATAAAAAGTGAATGGATTTATATACAAAAGAAAAATCTTGGCGCTTCTTAACATTTTACTTCTCTTCCTAAATAAAAAATTCAAGAACATATCCTCTTACTGAAGTTGTAAGGGGGATTGCTCTATCTGGCAGCGTACACCTATTCTCTGTGGATGTTGGACAGAATGAGCAGAGGATTTCGTTAGATGTTTCTTTGTAACAAGAACTAGGGAATTAATAGGTTGTTAAAATTGCACTTTATCCATATCTGATGACTGGCAATCCACAGTGAGAGAGAATATCAAGCACATACATAAAAGCAAGTCGTTACTCTTCTGAAGAGTGGTAAAAATACAGAGGATGAGCCTCTGAACAAGGTAGCACTTGGAAGACAAAATGGAACCCAGTGTGTGGTAGATGTCTTCCAGCATCTCCCAGGAAGAAAATCTTAGCGTCCATTGATTTTGCTCAATGATTGACTTGACTCAAGACTGTGTTGAAAGTAGCCACGTAAAAGACCTGGAGGTTCCTGTGTGCAGAGACATGCAACTGGATGTTCAAGATGCTACTAGTAGCAATCACTACTGATGATCTGTTTTTTTTCTGCTGTTGTCACAAGGGAGCAATGGTTTTGCTAGAACTCCAAAGTCTCAGTGTATTCATAGGAACTTGCTTCGCCCTGTGACATTAGATCCACTAGCTTAACACTGGCACTTTGCAGAGCCAATCTGTACTTCATCATGTAGGACTAGCTGGAGAAAACTCCTCCTCCCTACCGAAAGGAAGATAAAAATACAGATATGAAAAAAAGAGAAAAAAGCAGATCACTGAGAAGAAACTGAGATGCCTGCACAGCTGTGGAAAAGATGTATTAGTGATTCACTAGCTCTGAAAAAATAGTGAAAGTAAAAGCCCAAAGTCAGTTCAATCAGGATATTGTCCCAGTTAAGTAGAGCACGAGGCCTCTCAACCCGTACATTTTGGAAGGGAGAGGCTAACTATTTTTTTTCCTCCTTTAAAAACATAAAATGGAGATTTCAGAGAAATGGAGATTGGTACGTTGCTTCTCCATGGGAGTATAACATGCATGGTATTTCGGATAGCAGTTCTCCTAGGTTTATCATCTGTTCTTGCAGTAGTTCAAGTCTGTCCTCTGTGAGGATGTTGGTGAGTGAGTGAATGGAGACTAATTCCACTTACGCCATGTTATACATCACCTCAGCCTTTATTCTTGCCCTAATAACAGCAGATTGCAAGAGAGGTTCTGTGTGAGGAGCAGAGCTACCCATGTTACCTGGAACAAAAATGAACTCCCATCCCACGGATGGGATATAAGCAGACTAAAGCTTCAAGCAGGAGAGTTTCACTCTGGTTTCCAGCTACAGGAGGACATCATGTAACTAACATAGACTTTTAAAGCTGGCCTTCTGATCTGAATAATAAGGCACTGCTGGAAATAACATTTGCAGCATTTTGATCAGTCAACGAGGCAAGCTTTGCTAGGGAAAGCAGTATCTTTTATTGCACTAGTCGGAAAAGCAGACAAGCTTTCGGCACACAAACTCTTCCTCAGGTCAGTAAAGATATGCCTAGAGAGCTGTGAACGTTTTGGTTTTGTATCCACATTCCTGGTACAAAAAATGTCCAAAGACATAATAAAATTCAAAGCTAGCTGAAATTGCACAGTGCTCTGAAATGCTTTTCTTGAACATTTACACTATGTATTGTGTTTGGAGAATCTGAAATCTATCATCGATTTAAAATCTATCAAGGATCTCTGATGTATGTAACAAACTGTTGGCTTACCAATTAGTGTTGAGCCTTCTGCATTTAAATACATACATTAAATATTTTAAAACTGTTTATAAACATTAAAAATGTTGCCAAAAAGTGAAGCAGCAATGAGACAATGCTCTTAAAGATAGATGTGCTAAGAGAAGGAAGGATAAGCACTTGCCATCAGTGCTCTTGAGCTACACAATGGTTCTTTATGGAGCAGCCATTCCTAGCTATGCCAAATTGTTTATTTATGATGACATAGTACAAGGATCCCTGCAGGACGATGCTCTAGGACTGTTCTCACCATTGTTACTGGAATTTCAAGCTCCAGAGCTGTCACAGATGGGAAGGGAGTTGAAGAAGATCCATCCAGTGCACACCCCTTGGGAGAGGACCTTTCTCTGGCTGGGACTGCTGGTCCAGAGCATCACTCCCACCTGCAGGGAATTATCTTCCACACTGCAAATCTGTCTGCCCACATCCTCTCCCATGCTCCACTCAGACCTGGGCTGAATTAGGAGTGCAGGGCAAACGCCATCACACACAATGGCCTATTTTCAGGTGTAGCTGTCTAGACTACTTCCTTGTGGCTTTGGCTCAAGAAGAGCCTTTTCAGTGTGATTGCTGGAGCGTGCACACAGAAACTCTGGGCTTCCTGCAGGCGACATTTCACTACTTGGGGCTGCATTGTGTGGGGTTCTCAAGAATTACACGTGGGGAAATATTACACATATTTCCACCAGATTCCTGCTCATTTGTACTTTGCTGGGGACAAGAAGCCTTGCTGCTTGCTGCAGGATGAGGGGTTTAATAGCCACAATCCAACCACTACCCTGGTCTAGGTGGCCGTCATCCTACCTCAGGGCAGCCGCTTGTCAGCAGAGGGTGCTCCTGCAGCAAGGCAGCCCACTACTCCTGTGTGTTACATGCCGTGCCCAATAGGAAGCATTGGTTTATAAATTATTAACCACAGTCCTCTGACACACCGGCAGACTCACATCTGTGGACATTTTATGTAAAAGACAAGTAATGGGAGAAGGTGAGATCTTCAAAGTGTCTTGTAACTCAAGAAGGTCTGTACTATACAAGCACGGAAGGCAGCAAGGGATTATAGTAAGTGGTGTTTGGGCTACAGCGTGGAGCTTGGGCTCTTAGGGCTGCTGTTTGCTAACCCTGGAGGGAAAATTTCAAAATCCTTTTGGGTGGGCAGACCGCATTCAGCCCATGAATCCTCATGTCTTGCCCGTGTGTGTAGGGACAGGAGGAGGGCTGTTGCCTAGTGGTGACACGGCCAAGGGTGGCTGTGAATGTGAGTGCACCAGGGAAGAGACGGATAAAAGCAGAAGGAAAAAGCAAAAGAATAGAGGGAGGAAATGCTGCTATGTCCCCAGACACCTGCTGGCTTTGCTGCATTTTTCATTTCATACTGTGATTGTTTTTCCCAGTGCTGTGAAAACTCTGTGCATGCCTGGTGTGTGCATGTGGAGAAGGGGCCGTACGGATGCCTTGCAATGCAAATCCTACAGCTTGCTGTGCGGGTACAAGACTTGGAATGCTTGGAACTGACTTCATCTTGGTGACCTTAAGAGCTGTGTTAGAATGTTGGATTCTAGGTACTTTGTCATCTCATTCAAGCCAGGTGATGTGTTGGCTGGACATCTCTTTCTAGGTGACATTTTTCTTTGTTATTTGCTGGTGTCCAAGAGGTTGGCAGTTAGGAAAATGAAGTTTTTGTTTCTCAGATAATTTTCGCTATTAAAATTCACACTCAGCATGTTCTCCTTTTGTCATGTTGAGAAAACCTAGTGCAATTACCAAGCATTTGGGTGTAGGCAATAAAATAAAGTAAAATAAAAGCATTTTTGTACTATCTCATACTGTTAGATCCCAAGGGACACTCTCATAACCATGAGGAGGGAAACAGACATAAATTCAGCTGTAACTACAGCTGACTAAATAATAGCCAAAGTTTTCCTCAAGTAAGTTGTTCAATTAATATTTTTGCTGTCTTCAGCAGGAAGAAATTACTTGACCAACACAGTTTTGGTTTTTTTGTTGTTGTTATTCTTGTTGTTGTTTTGCTTTGTTTTTCTGCTATTAAAAATAATGATCAATATGGTCTTTTTATCCTAGCGTGACTGGCCAGCTCTGCCTCTTTTAACTACTCTTAAAATATATTTATCTTAAGTGGTTTATGAGTCTCCTTTTCAAAGAGGCATTTACAAATCAGAGGAGAAATAGGCAGCCAAACCAGCTTCCAAACCCTGATAATGAGCAAAGCTTATTCTGCTGCACTTTTATTTCCTCTGTTCTTGACCCCTCTCTCCAGCCCAGGGTGTTTCTGAACCTTTCTTTTGCTGCTCTGTGCAGCCAGCCCCATCTGCTCCTCCTGCAGTCCCCTGACTTCGGGGGGACACAGGAGTGTGTGTGAGGACGTGCATCTGCTGCTGCAGACAGCCCTCTTCTTTGAAAGCTATTTCAGTAGTGACCTTTCCTTCTGCTTGACTGCAGATCCTCCAGCCCACTATTGGTGCTCTGTGAGCGGCAATAACCATATGCAACCAAACTGGGGTAGGTCAGCACTGATGTGTATAGCATGTGTGGAAAAATATCTGCAGGTCAAAGAATATGTGGTAGTTTGGTAAAAACTGAGCTGTCTGGTGGACATGAGCACCCTCATGTCCACTGTATCCGTTGCTGTTGACAGTCTTTATAAGTGCAGAGTTTTAAAAAGGAATAACAAGGTGTAACATCAGCTATCCATTAACCCAGGAACATTTCAGCCTCTGTTTATCTCTGAAATTCTTTGGATTATCTTCACCAGTGACACTATTAACTTATCCAGCCTTCAAACAACAGCAAATCAGAGCATTTTCCCAGACCTAATTCCTCTGGATATTTCATTATCCAGATGAGCCACACTACGTGAAGTGCCTTTTTGTTCCCTGGATTCTCAGGATTAACCAGAAGAATGTGTTTGGGAGGATTTAGGAGAAAAACGGCATTTTAAGCCTTTGCAAGCATGTGATACCTTTAACTTGACTCACTCTCGTTTTACTCCAGTGGGTCTCAATGTAAAACAAATCTAGGTTTGCTCTGGAAGTATCTTAAGGGCAGTTTGGATGTATCATGGCTTGTATGCCCTGGGGGTTTGTGGCAAAAGGGTGCTGGAACCACCATGTTGTTGTCATGCTGCCAAAACAGCTCTGGGCTATTTGTTCCTAAGGGTGCTTGGCATCTTCAAAATTAGTCTGCATCTGTCAGGAAAGAGACACTTACAGTGACCATAATTGCATAACTTAAAGTGCACATTTTGCACATGGAAAATTTTCCTTTTGCAGAACAGAAATGCCAAGCTAATCACACATGATGCCTACAAGCATTTTTTTTCTTGCTTTGCTACAGAGTCTTCCTAATCTAGAAGAACCCCCCACCAGTGGAATTCAATGGCAAAACTCCCATGTACTCAACAGGACAGAACTCCTGAAACCCAAACTGCTCAGTTGCTGAAGTATTCCCACCGAATCCAAAGCTACTCACATACACTGAGACTTGTTTAATGGACTACATTAAAGGACTACTATGTGTGCTCAACAAATTGCAGGATCAAACTGCCTGCCAAATGACTAACATAGGATTGCAGCTGCTTGACTTGGCCAAATTTAGAGTGTACTGAGAAACGTTGCTATTAAATGGCTATTCTGCCCTGGGGACTCTTGGGGCTCTGGCTCAGATGCAGCAGAGGATTAATACTGGATGGCTGAGATGGCTGCTGCACCAGCCATGTGCTCTGGACAGCCAGTAGGGATATTTCCCTCTGGGATGAAGCCACAACTGATGTGTGGGCAACTTGTACCCCAGTCCACCCCAAGGTGGGCAGAAATTCCTTCTGGTCCACCCACAGTGCATCAAGCTGTAATGGCAGTGGAATAGCTGCTTTGGTTGTACAACACGTGTTGGGGTGGGATGAATGATTTCAGTGTATAGCCATTTCCAGACCAAGATAAAGAGAGATGGAGAGACCGCACTCCTGCCTCCTGTGGTCTGGAGAGCTGCTTAAGGGTCACTTCCACTATAACTGCAAAACAGCTCTGCTTTGCCACTGCTCTCAGGCTGAGGTTTGTGACTGTTTTGTCTTTCTGTTGACTGCTTCTAGGGTAGATGATCTGTTCATAGTTCAGGGGGAAAAGATCAGGTTAGCCTAAGCTTAAGAAATTCTGGCATCTTTTGTGGATAGCACAGTTAAAACCTGAAAGTTTAGAAACACTTAAGGGTCAGAGAACTTTTTTTAATAATTTGTTTTCTAAACAAAAGGCAGAATATTTTGGAATGGCATCTCCTATTTTAACTGTTAAAAATAAAGCTAGTAATTATAAAATACCTTTGTGAAAAGTTAGGATTTTGTTTGGTTATTTGTTCTTAAACATTTCCCAAGCATAATCCGTTTTCTTAGATGTAAAATGTGTTCTTAAACTATGCTGATGATATCAAGTCCACATTTATGCTAAAATATATATATTTATATATTGATCAAGAAAATAAAACGAAGAAAAAAATTCCAATCATTTTATTCTTTATTCTAAAGTAAAAAGGAATGCTACAGAGCATTTTAGTGTTTTTCTGGTAATAAATAAGTCCCTGATCCAGCACCAAACTAAAATGTATTCTTCTAGCATTAGCCATATATAACATAATGACGTTATGTAGTTACAGTGAAGCATGCAAACACAAGGATATATCTTTATCTGCAACAAGGATGTGGCTTTATCAATGAATTCATTGCTGATTAGTGGAAATTTTAGCTCAAATCTTAGGCGGATTTTTCTGGATTCTTGCAATGATTACTGTGTGCCAGCCTGTAACCTGAAGCACATTATGCCAGCTATGATATCAAGTAAAAGAAAGAAATTAACAGTCAAATCACATGTAGTGAAAGGAGCATTTACAAATAGGAAAAACATCTAAAATTAGTAAGTAAGCTGCTAGCTGTAAGTACACCACGGACCTTAGTGCGTATGTTCTTCTACAGGCCTGGAAGAGGCAGGATAGCTTGAAAACCAACAAGCCTACATCAGATATTCATGAAAAATGCAAAACATTGAGTTTTATGCAGTTTAGTTTGAATTAATATCTATGGATTGACAGGAAAATATTATTTTGGTGTTAATTTTTTTTTTTTTTGTAAAGTTTAATTTAGTGCTTATCTAGTAACCCAAGTGAATTGGAGTTTAAATCCATTTGGCTGTTAGTGAATTTTGTCTCCTGCCAGTTGCAATTCTGAGTGTTTGCATGCTCTACATGAAATTGGCCATTTTACAAAAGACTTATACAAATCCTAGAATTCCTGGCTTGCAGATGGACTGGAATGAATTATGACCTTTTCCATAAAAGCGTGTCATCCTAGTTGTTGTGTATTAAATTATCTAAAACCCCAAGTATAGGAAAATGCCTTCAGCAAACCCTTTTCTGCTACTAAAGCTCTCTCTAAGAGATCATATTAACTGTCTCAGCTCCTTGATCTTTCAAGAAATGTAGTGCTTTGCAAAGATCAACAGATCCTCTGATTAATATAAAAGCTTTGGTTTTGTGAAACTGGGTTCCTTTTGTTTTAGGAAAACAATAGAAAGGCTTCAGCATTCCCTTTTTCTTTTTTTTCTTTTTTTTCTTCTTCTTTTTTTTTTTTTTCTTCTTCTTCTTTTTTTTAATTATTTTATTTTTAATGGAAAGATTCTCAGATTCTCCTGGGCTAAGCAGTTGATGCCTGTGCAGTTACATCACAGTCAGCAGAGCCCAAGTAAGTGAAAGGAGCTGGGCCAAATCCAACTCTAATTATTCCTGGAGTGGTGATATGGAGTCTCCGCGTGTAGGAGAAATGAGGAGTGATTGCCATGGAGCCTATGTGACACAAATGAAGATTTGGACGCTTGTGTCAAATGACAGAAGAAATTCCTATGTTTGTGGACAAATCATAACTGACCAGAAACATTGAATAACTGAACAACATTAGATGCAAGCCTGCATTCTGGGAAATTGCTCTTACCACAACAAGAGACGCTGTATGTATTCCTCAGAGACTGAAGGGAAGAGCTGGGGATTATGTATCGCTTAAAAGTGCCACACACATTGTCTCCAAACACTCTAGTAAAGAGAAAAGCGTTTTCTACGGTCATGGCTTCCCCTCTCTTGGCTGAACAGTTTTTAAGAGGAAAAAAAAAAAAAAAAAGAATGAAAAATTAATGAAAGAGGAGAATTTTTACATGCTTCACATTACCTTTGTTTGTTAAGCTGGAGTATGATGTGTGGAAAAATTTAAAATCTTCAAGGCATCTTTTAATATTTTAGTTACCTGAAATATTAACTGATTTATTAGGTTCTATGATATTGGATCCAGGTCAGTACAGGAAATACTCAGCTGCAGTGAGTCTCTACAAAAAAATAGGTCAGACTATCCATATATCTTCTTATATTATTGGGAAATTGCTTCCCAGATAGGATTGTAAGTAGAAATGTGAGGTTTTTTTGCATCTCCCTGAATCCCCAGTGGCTGCACTGTGACTTCCTGCACATGCTGTTCCAATGCCCCTCTGTCCTAGTCCATAAAAGAGATCACTTTGTATTCCCCAGGATATCATGAAATATAGAGACAGCGGTATTTTCCAATTTGAGAGCAGAGCACATTGTCGCATTTGGGGGAAAAAAAAACAGTGACCAAACCTTTTGGTTATGCTTTTGCAATGTCTTAATATCTCAAAGGTGAAAGAGCTTCGAAAGTGTTCTCTGTAGAGAAACACAAATATTTTCAAAACCACCATGTATTTACTGTACTAAAAGAATGCAACTTAAATTCCACTACAGAATTATGTATTTGTCAGAATAATTATATGAAACAGACTGTACTGTTTGCTCCAGAACTTATCGGTTTTATATACTTGTACATACAAAATCAAGATGTTGAGTGAAATTCTGCAGTGTCAGATGTAAAATGTTGTGGAGGTGAAGATGAGATCTGTTATTTCAGATGCTGGATTTTCAGGTTCTGTGTAGTTACCTTAGCCTTTCTTCGAACATCTGACAGAGAGATATATGTGGACATTCCTCTCATTTTACTCAGCTGAGACTGCAGCTTTCTGCCCAGTATTGCAGCCAAAATTGAGTTGGATACAGAGTGAGAGCTGAACGCTCTACTGTAAGTCAGGTGTATTATCTCAGGCTGTTTGTAGTAGGTTGTTATGCAGTTTCTCTCAACTGAGACAATTTCTGCCCATCTTGGACGTGCTGCAGAATAAAATGTGAAACGGAACTTCCAGGAATGGAAACCTTGCTTCTCTCCAATCTATTGTGTTAGGGGTTTTTTTAGTGTTTTGTATTCCCTTGGCATCTGTGAAGGCCTTGCTCCAGCTACAGGGCACCCTACAGACAGGGATTTGGGTGGAACTGGGTTGCCTGAAATTAGACCAAGGAGATCTGCACATCTTAAGGATGTGAAGGAAAGCTGTTTTTTCTTTCCTCTGGATTATGAATCAAGTTCAAAGCCTGGATTCTTGTTTTCAGAACAAGCCATGATCCGAGCTTAGTCTTTCTAAAGCACTGGCTAATATATTTGGGGGAAAAGACCATGAATGGCTGCTGAGCTTAACTCCGAAGGTCCTGATGGAAGCAGGGATCATCTAACCATCCATAGCTGACAGATGGGCACAGTCAGTGTCCATTACCCTTCCTCTTCAACATACTCATCATATCTGTGTACCCAAAAAGCAAAAACCCAAAGGAAATATCAAAGCAACACAAACTACAACAGCAGGCATTACTCAAGGAGTCAGCCAGATACTTAAAGCATTATCATGCTAAGAAAAGAGGCTTGCATGCTTGCATACTTTGTTGTGATCAAAGTTGGGTGGAATGCAACAGGTAAAGCAGTTTTTCTGATCTCTAAATCCAGAGCAGCTGCATCTGGGGAAATTACTTTCTTGAAACACTTATCATGAACTTTGTGTTCCTGTTGCGTTTGCACACTGGGATGACCTGGCTTGTTGTTAGTGCATCACTATCTGAAACACTTGTTTATACAGTTTTAGTCATGATATCACAGGAAGAGGATATAATTTGTCTATTTCTAACAACGCAGCATGCAGTAATCTGAGGAACAGTGGGTCTGAGGGAGGCCTGGTGATAAGAAAAGGTTATAAAGCTACTTTTTTTTTTTTCCCTCAAAGATAAGGGAAATTGTTTGATATGGCCTTGCTTTATAACTCAAAATGATTAAAAAAAGAAAAGGTGACGGTCTACTACATTAAGCCCAAATGTAGTTCCATAAAAACAAGTAGGCATTGTAATGTCCAGGCTTTAAACATTATCTAATATATATGTTAGGGTTGGTGCTTATGGAGTACGGTGCATGGGTCAAATGCCTAAGAATAAAAAAATACGAAATCCAACAGGCTGAACCAGAGCCACAGGAGAGAAGTTGAAAGAAATGGTGAAGAGATAAGTATATCTTAGAGACATAACCTATTGTGGGACTTCAGTTATTGACACTGCATTCGCTAAGACTTGCAGACTTAAGTGCCCGTGTTGAGTTCACTCCTCTCTCTGAGGAACATTTCTATTAACTGTATTATGGTTAATGTCTTCTAGGTGAGATGGTGACTTCTGCCCAGAGCCCCATTTCTGGAGGCATTCATGCTCTGGTTGGGTGAGCCCTGGGCAGCCTTAGCTGGTGGGGCAGCCCTGCCTATGGCAGGAGGTTGAAATTGGGTGGGCTTTGAGATCCCTTCCAACCCAAACCATTCTATGATTCTATGATTCTATGACTGCTATGGTAGGTCAGTGAGGTTTGGAGGACACAGGAATGACTGCATGCGTGATGTGCTCTTTTTATCCTGTAATCTTCTGATCTACTCAGCATACAAAATCACCTTGTCATGCTGCTCATTCTTTTGTCTTTCCACCTTTCCTGTTTAAGTACAAGCTGTTTAAACATACCTTATTTAAGAATATGCTCTCTCTTTGGAAAAAGGAGTGAGGCAACCTTCATATAAGATATTCTGTTAGATGTTATAATCACAAAAATGTTCAGGTGAGATGACCAATACCTGTTCGTGAAGATCTGGCTTGCCTCATTCTGGTATTATTAATGGAGTGGTAATTATCTCTTTTGGACAGGACAGAATGGTGCTGCTCTATGGCTAAGAGCAAATGAAGCAAAAAGAGTTTGCTCACTTTTATTTTAGGTATTGGGAAGTTTTGGCATATACAACAATCAACCCATCAGTAATTTGGTTAAACTGACATTACTCAGCAGTGCAGCATAGAGTGGATGGTTATGTCATGGGTGCACCATCCAGGGAACCTCTCCAGCAAGAGGATGTGTCTTCTGCATGGTGTCCAAGTGTCACACCTGCAGAGCAGACACAGCTTGCTCACCTTTCATCTGGAGGAGAACCGGATTCCAGGTTGGCTCCACACTCTCCTGCTGTGCCTGCCAGGGGCTGTATGGACCTTCTGGATGTGAGAGGCTACCTCTCTGTCAGTGCTGGCACGATGGTTTGCAATGGGGAGATTCAGGCTGGACATGAGGAAGTATTACTTTTCAGAAAGGGTGGTTAGGCACTGGAATGGACTGCCCAGGGAGGTGGTGGAGTCACCGACCCTAGGGGTGTTCAAGGAAAGGCTGGATGTTGTGTTGAGGGACATGGTTTAGTAGGAGCTATTGGGAATAGGTGAACGGTTGGACTGGGTGATCTTTTAGGTCTTTTCCAACCTTGGTGATTCTATGATTCTATGATTCTATGAATGGTTCTAAGATAAGCGGGTAATGATGGTGCTGGTATGAAGCCTTTTCCCACAGGCTATATCAAACAGATTTATTTTCCAACCCATATATTTCTTTTTAATAAGTTGTCTCTGAATCAGACACCAAGAACACAAATAGGTTTTTCTATATCTTTGGATGGACACATAACATATTTTTATAGAAAAAAAAGCCTCTGTTTCCTCTCTTTCACGTTGCCAGTCTTCCTGCCGTTTTATTCCTCGTGGAGCAGAACAGCTGTCAGGACCATGCATGTGTTTCACTGCAGTTGCATCCACAGTGACAACAAAAATAATACAGGAGGGAGATAATTAACATATTGCTACTTTTCTCTTTGTACTGTGCTGCTTACACATGTATTTACTAACATGCTGCTTTATCATGGCTCCCATTAGAGTTATAAAATTTTCCTACATATGGGCTTTAAGCTTTTCTAAGCACAAATTTGACTTTTATTAGAGAAACTTGATATAAGACAGTAATTTCAAAACTGACTTATTGCACACTTATTGGCTCAATTTGTGAAGTTTTATAAGATGCCATTATTTAATTCCCAGAGCCTGCTTACAGCTGCTGCTGCTCTTCTTGGAACACCTTTTTCCCTTGGCAAAATTGTGCACTATAACCCCCCTCTGGTTGGTAAACACACAAACAGACCATTGAGCTCTGAAACAAAGTATTCTGTATGCTTCTGTAAGTGATCCCCAAGTCACTTGGAGTCAAGGCTTTTGAAAAGCAGGTCTTGCTGTGCAGAACCACCCCAGCAAGTGTCTCCCGGACCAAGACTGCCTGTGGTGCCATGGGGATGGTGTGCTGTGGACGCATGCAAGCTTTAAGCAAGATAGATGAGACACTGGGAAGAGGCCACTAAAATCCAAGGGAGAGGATGGCTATTTATATGGTCAGCTGACTGCGCCCTTCACACCGCCATGGACATCTGTGCACACTATATTGCCCCTGAGCTTCTCAGTGGTGCTACTTGGTGTTGGAGGATGAGGAGGAGGAAGGGGACCAGGAACATGTCGCAGAAAGGCTCAGGGAAGCTTCCACAACACAGGGCATTCCCCCTCATGTCTTTATCTGTGGGGCAGCAACAGCCAAGCAGAGTAAATGTCAGAGCTGCAGGCATTTTCTGCACTCCACAGGGCTCTTTCCACCCACTACTTCGACCGTGCTGGTGTCTTGCCATCAGTCAGCAAGCTGGTGAGGTGAAAGCTAGTCCAAGTGTGTCCACAGGATGTCTGGACGTCTGTCCCATGTCTAAATTTTCCCTTAGTTCTGCATCATTTTAAAACGTTGGCCTACGTAGTATCTCTAAGGCTGGAGTGCTCCTAGGAACACTCATTTTAATCCTTTTTTTTTTTTTTTTTTTTTTTTTTTTGGTGGACAGACCTGAGCTAGGCTGTGAAGAGGCTTACATTTCTTTTTGTTGACATCAGGATTTTTCTGGAATTGCTTCCTTTGAAGAACTGAGCAAGCATGGCCCAGCATTACACTGCTTTGGGCTGAGGCTGTTTATAAGGAAGGTGGAAATGCCAGTGGTTATCTAAATCATTCTGGTTATTGGTTGACACTATCTTTGATGTTCTTCACCTATATGCAAGGAACCTGCAACAGCAACTGCTAGCTCATTTTTGCTGTAGCTGATTTTCCTTTCCATATGTCTGAGCATTCCTACATCTGGTGCAAGAAACCATAACAAAGCTAGCAAAACCATTACACTGCAGAAACCAAATGTGAAATGTTCTCGTGTGCGCTGTGTATGTGTGTATTTTAAAATGTGGCCATTTAGAGAGGTGTAAGAAGGCGGAAAACAGCCAGACTCATTTCAGCAAACATGTGAAAGGGTGCTTTAGCTCAAGACTGGTCCAAGGAGTTCCCTTGCTCTCTAAGCACCAACAGCTCCATGCTCCTCTGGAGGGAGACAGTGAGCAGGAGCCTGGAGCCCGAAGTCAGGAGCTCGTTTTAGGAGCTACCTCACTGGGACCATCCTTGACACAGATTTTTTCACTTGGTGAAACTAGAGTGAAAGTGATCTGATAAAATGCAATTTCAAAATAAAGGTGTTGATGTATCTTTGATTGCACTTGCATTAACACGAGTGATTCAGCTTTGTTGAAACGTTCAAACTTATTTCATTAAACATACACATTTACGGAGTGTACACCCAGGGTAACCTGAATCTCTTGCTTCTGTAAGGGGAACATACCTTATTTTCTGAAGCTCAGGGTAATTTCCTCTGTAGGCTTGCCACCCTTCCATCAGCTAGTAAGTAAAGTATGCTCGAGATTAAAAACACTGCTTAAGATACTAGGTGATAATTTGGCAATGCTGCAATGGGATTGTGAGTTTTCACTGCTTATTCATTTGTTTGCTTTGTAGTGTTTCAGTCAGCGACTTTAACATTTGAACCAAATACTTGGTAAGATGTCCGATAAGTTGCTAAGCTCTCTGGAGGATATGAACATGTTGTCATTGTGGAAAGTTGAAGATCACTCAGATCTTGCTGCTAACACTGGTTGACAGCAGGCATGTAGTGGCAGAGTAGTAGTGCAAGGCAGGTGGAGCTTCACTTATTTTCCTAACCAGTGTAGATTAACCTTCCATAAATGTCTGATTCTTTTTGGCTTGTGTAACTGAGATGCATGCTATGTGAAAATGTACTTCCATATGGGTATTTTAAACATGCACATATTTCACAGAGTGGACAATGGCAAGGGTAGGTCTAAAGATGGTGCCCCAAAACAATGAATAAAAATTTCCTTTTCATCTTTGCCATGCCACTTAAATGCTTTTGATCACTCTGTAGTCTCACCATTATGCTGCACTTTTACAAACCTAAGATATCTAACCTAAGTGCTCTGGTCATGAATGGAATATATTGTGATGGTGTAATTGTTCTGGCAGTCAGTACTTTCTTTAATGCTAGTATGCAAATTCACAGCAAATGAGGATCTCATCCAAATATGTGCACTCAACCAGACATCTGAAATGAATATGCACAACAAAGCCTCACATTTTTACTTGACCTTATTCCACAGATATGTTGTTCTCCAGGCCTGTGTAATGATTGATTTAATACTCTAGCACATATGTGCCCAACCCTCTTGGTTCATGTTTTTTTTTAAGTTCTAATAAAAAATATTTTAAAAAAGTTTTGTTACTTACATACACTAATGCTGCCCAAGACAATTCCTTCTCAATCAGTACAACCCAGGCAAGCCAAAAGGTTGGACACTCATGCTATATCAGATAGTTTTTCAACAAAGTGGACAGTATATTTACAATGTAGGCAACAAAAATGAAAGACACGTAAGGACACGGCCAAGTAATCTGCTACCAATTGCTTTTTGGCCTAACTTGTTAGCTGCAATTTTATCTCTGAATTTCGTATGCAGTTCTCCTGCAAATATAATCCACGACGAAACCTTTTTGCAATGGATCTCACTTTATATGCTTTACTGTGAATGCCCTTGCTGTGCAAAAAGCACTGCAACTTTTTGAAGCCTCTTTGTCCATGAGTCTGTCCTGATTGGCCATGAAGTTCTTTCCCAGCCCTTACGTTGTTCTCTCCCTCTAGACATTGCTCTGTGGGAAGGCAAGGATGTTTTGGAAAGGGAGCTCGTTTTCTAAGCAAATTCAAACCCTCTCCAGGTCTTACACTGCAGTCCTCTCTGTACTGACTTTACTGGACTACTGGCTGCACTTATTTTTCCCTTCTACTGGTCGTATATTTTGGCACTTGAATGCCTACATTGCAAAACCACCATCCTCAGACCTATCCCCAGTGCTCAGGTCACACGGCGATGGTTTTCTGCGCCTGTCACATTTCCATTCCAAAGCTACCTGAATACTCAGGAAGATATAAGCCTGTTCCGAGGACTGCTTGGATCACAGTTCTGTGTGCTAAAGGCTGGTCTCCCCTCAAGCTTTTTGGGACCTGCACCACTGCCCTTCCTTGTGCTTAATGAGGCCTGTGGGCATAGGGCTGATTTAGTGGAAACTAACAGTCAGAGTTTAAATATGCTCCGATGACAGCTGACTTCACTTGCGAGAGCTGTTGCACAAGACTTTTGCTAATGATTAAAGCAGATGGACAGGAGGAAGAAAGCAGAACACTCAAATGTGTGAGAGGTGAAAGGGCAGGAGAATTAGCCCAGATATTTCCTGTGGTCTGTGGGTGTTTTGTGTTGTGTGCTAAAGCAAAGAATTGTTTTTAATGAATGAAATTGCTGTACTTCAGCAGCTTAATGAAAGCTAGCCTCTTCCTTCCTCCACGGTGGGAATGGGTGTTATTTTAGATGTGCTTGTTGCAGAGTATAAATTGATCTCACTTTATGTTTCTGGCACGTTGTTTTGCAAACACCGAATTTGGGGCAATCCGTTGAAAGACCAGACTGTGAAATGTGGCTCACTTCTGCTGCACTGAAATACTGTAGGCATTTTTGTTGGCCATTGCATGGCCCCACAAGCATCTGAGCCCCACAAAGGGCATGCTCTGGTGACTGAACGCTGGGGAGTTAAACCATTCCAGTGTGAAATTCCCAAGTGCATGTTTCTTACCATATCATTTCTTAAGCAGGGCCTATTGCATTTCTCAATACTCACGTTCTGTATTCTGTGCCCTTCCTTTGCATTTGGCTCAGGTTTGTATGTCTTCCACAACCTCCCTGGGCAACCTGTTCCAGTGTGTCACTTTCACTTGCCTATTCCCTGTAATTTAACATTCGGAATAGTAATTTGTTCTAATCTCTCCAATAAAACCATGAGAGTTTCTTTCTTTTTTTTGATTGAGTCTGCCTACTTTAGGCAAGAAAAGTTCTATATTCTGGAAATATTTATTTGTTTTGGAGAAAATCACTTGAGAAAACTATGAGAACTTCTTACATTTAGGTGAACATCGGTAGAAAACAATCAGGAAATGCATTGTACTAAAAAGCAACACAATTTTCCATTTGTATATGTGCAGGAAGGCTAAAGGCACAGATAAAATATTTTATGGATTTTGGCTCAAGATGAAAAAAGAACCAAACCAAAACAACATTTCTTCCTGTGGAAATAAAAAAACGAAAGAATAAAAGAAAAAGAAAAGAAAAAAATACAAAAAACCCAATAACTTTTGTTCCAGTAATGTCTCTCTAACTTTGATTTAAGCTTCAGTTTCATTCAAATGAAACCACTTAGCTTTGTCTGGTTTGAGAGAGTCATAATCATACAAAACAACCATGTTTTGCCAAACACAATACATCAGACCAAGGTCAGTTTAGATTTGTCTCACATATTTTCCAAATTCAATAAATATTTATAGCAAGTTGGACCAAGGTTTGAGGTTTCTAATGGATTCCCTAACTGTGTTGGGCCTCCTTTGATGGTTTGATGCAGAGAGAAGGCACAGTTCTGCTGAAATCTAGAAGGTGGTGTCCATGAGAGGCAGATGGTCTGCATACATATTTCTTCAGATCCAGAATTGCTTAACTCATGAAAATATCTCTACAAGAGAGTGCTCTGCTGATAATTAGCCATACACATGGTCATAGAAGTTACAAATGTTATGATGGTACCTGAAATCCCAAATGTCCCAGATGAATGAACTGCTCCTCTCTGAGTTGTGCTATTTTAGTCCTGAGTAGAACTGTGTAAAATTGTGGAGCAGTGTAGGATACCAGGCTGGATGTGGCTCTGGGCAACTTGGTCTAGTGGTTGGCGACCCTGACAATGGCAGGGGGCTTGGAACTAGATGATATTTGAGGTCCTTTTCAACCCAGGCCATTCTATGATTCTATGATTCTATGACAATCTGTTCATACACAGGGTCTTGTTATTTTTGTATTTCTGGATATACATTTAATTAGCCTGCAGGCAATCCTCCCTTTCAATGGAAATATTTGTATTTCGATAAATACTCCTAGTTTGTTAGGGAAATAGGGAACTGTGGTGCTCTGGTGACCCAGAATTGAAGGATACTGATCTGTAGTGATGCTGTGAAGTTTGTAATACTGTCTTTCATTTTATAAGGAGTCCTGCCTTCTGTTCACAACTTCTTCCTTTCAGCCTTCAAATAGAAATGTCTTTGGTGAGGTAACGTCGTCAGATAATCTTGAGTACACAGAATTGCAAAATGTTCCTCATAGCAGTCTTGGGATTAGGGAGTGTTAACAACAAAATGAACCCACGTGGAAATAGCAAAGTAACATTGACAGTTATCTGTGAAACTGAGAAAAATTGTGTACGTAGATTTAATTTCGTGTTAAACTTTTCAAGTATAAAATAATGTATTATTTTTCCTCCATATTAAATTAATATTATGTTTACCTTAGAGGAAAAAAGTATGTAAGTGATATTTAAAATGTTGTACAGCATGCTTTTACTTTAATGAAACTTCAGTTAAAGGAGAAGATGCATTTATAGCAGGCAAAAAACTATCTGCATTTAATTTCAGCAGAAAGGGAGAGTTTAAGCTATTTTCCATCAGAGAGCACACAGCTGAACTATCCTCACTAGTGAAAATAAGCCCAGGCTGCTGATTCTGCGTGTTTATGGGCACTTTGATCCCTACTTTTGTACAACTGTGAGAGACTCCTGCTGTATATGCTGCCATGCAGAATAAGCAAAGAGTGAAGCGGAAATAAAGCTATCTTTCAGTCACATTGCACATAGAAACATATGATGGTAATTATGAAAGACAATGAGCTTGGACAAGGCAATATGAGCAGGTACTTCAAACATCCAGAGCTGGCTCCAGCCCTCCTGGTTTTGTTTAAAGCCTGTCCGTGTCTTTGCTGGGGATGCCAGTGGAACCTTGGGATGGGGGAAAGATGGTGTTGGGGCTGCTGGCACAGCCTGATTTACGTCCAAACCTATGTTCAGAGCTATGCTTATGTTACTGGTTTGAGTTTAGCTCTGCATAAAACAGTAGGGGACAACTGAATGTATCCAAAGCCAAAACGACATTTTTTTTCAAGTTACCACATGAATCTATGGCTTGAGCCAGGGAAACAAGCAAACAACAACAAAAAATGCTGATCTCTTTGCAGCTGTCTTTTGCAGCTGTCTTTGGAAGGAAGAGCAATGAAAAATGCAAAGCATTTTTTGTCCCTAATGTTACTAAAAGTATGTGGCATTGTTTTTCTCAAATAATGTGTTTTCTTGCTGGATCACAGGTATTCATTTGTCTCAGTTGTTCGTTCTGTGTTTGCCCTTTGGGTAGCGGTTTATCTTCAGAGGTGTGTGTGTGATGCCTGTAAGGTGCGTTACCTAGACAAAGAGGAGCCAAACCACTCACAGATTGTGAAGCCAAGAAGGGAATCAGGAAAACTGAGATTCAGGCATGAAAAGAGAGCTCTGCCACTTCTAATTCTGGAAGTAAGGAAGTCTGTGAAAGCAGGAAGCTAGGGAAAGAAGCATTATATGCTTCATACTTTATTTGATTCTGAAATTGTGTATGGATGAGCTACAGATAAGATTAAAGGAGAATAGAAGGTGCCAGGACTAAAGAGGGATCAGTGCATAAACCTCCAGTCCAGAAAATGATTTGTTACTTTGTTTTTTAATCCCTTGTTCTGAAAAGAAGGAGGGTGAAGATGTGAGAGAGCAGAACAGGCCGTGTGGAGGAACTCAGCTCCCACGGCTCGCAAGTGTGTGTGTGGCTGGAGCGTGGCAAAGGAGTAAAGAGCCTCTGAGCCTAAAGCAAGGCTGGCAGTGAGCAGCAAGTGCAGAAATCTTGAGATGGAGGTGAAGGCTGGATTCAAAGTCAAGCCAACACAATTTGGTACAGAGAAAAGATAATTTACAGAGGGGGAAAGGAAGTGAACAAAAACGGAATAAAGCGTATTGAAGAATAGAATGTAATTTAGCAAAAAAGGATCTTGCTTTTGTTACATGTAGTTTGAGAGAGCAAAAACTCCACGTGTGGGAGTCAGTCCAAGACTGTAAGTTTAAAAAAGGGTAAGAAAACATACCAGCAGGAGTGCTGAATTGAGATCAAGAGCAAGCATCCTTACAGGTCACTGGAAAATCAACGTCTGCCAGTCATTAACTCACTGAGACCACAGATATCTGCTGTCCAAAGTGTAAAGAAAAAACACATTAATCGCAAGATATCTCTGTATGTTAATTCTAGATCTGTGACGATATACTGATGATACCGAGTAAGATCTTTGGATCTGATGAGTAGTGCCTGAGCATGATTCAGGACTAGCCTGAAACCATCTGATGTTTCGTCACACGGTTGTCTGCCCCAGCCCTGTGGCCCAGCTCCCAGTAGGAAAAACAGGATCTACCCTGCATAATGGGGGACAGAAGAATGCCTTTAGCTCCACAAAGAAAATGCAGTGTGGAGTTTGAGAAGAGACAGCTCATTTCTGTGGCAGTTGTTGCACAGTGAAGTTCTTGTAGATCCACTGGCAGATGCCAATGGTGGGGCTGGCCACTGTTTTCTTACATCTTGACAAAATTGCAACTACAAATCACAAGCTTGGGACAAGCTGAAAATGAAGCAGAGGCCTGGACTCCAAATGTTCTTTGTTTTATGGGGTACAGTGAAAACAATGGTGGAAGCAGTTGGCAGGTCATATTTTAATGACTGAACGTTTCCATTGTTTCATATTAATTTTCATAAATATTCATTAATGTGACATGCAAAGTTGACTTGTGTAACAGTTTGCAGTATCTGAGGCCATTCTGTTGGTCTGATTGTTTTATCACTTGCACAGCTAATATTGACAAACTGGGCAAGCTGAATGTGTTTATCCTGAGTCTCAGTCTGCTTCGTTCCTCCAACAAATCCAGTCATTCCTCCCTTTTATTCCCTTTATTTCCCCATATTTTATCCCTGTTTGACTGTCTGGTAGAAGACTAGTTGAAAGCAACTCACGCTGCACCCTGGCTTCTGCCTTTGTAATCATCATAAAACTCTCGTGCAGTGTCATCTTTCCATATTATGCACACCATGCTTCATTCACCAAGGAATCAGAAAGCCTAATGTGTCATGTAACACCCACAGAAGAAAAGATAGGAATACATTTACTGAGCAAGTCACCTCCAGCTTCCTTCTCCCACCGTTTCCTGTGGGTATGTAGCTCCCAATTCATGTTTCCCTCAGCTATAAAGCCTTAAGAATTTATTATCCTTATCGTCACCCCTGCTATTACTATTTGGAGAATAGTAGTGGCTCAGAGCAATGTTGTCTCAGACACTGTCCAGATGAGTGACATGAAAAGCATCCCTATCCTAGACAAATTATAACTATAGTAGATGAATGAAGGAAATGTTCTGATTAAATAAACAAAAAGGTAAGGAAAACAATGCAGGAGCATATGCTTTCCCCAAAAAGCTGTGACCAAGCCTTGCTATAGGCAGAGAAGGCAGTATGAAAGGCCTTTGAGAGCTGCTGGAGACCACTCCTTGCAGGCTTGAGTCCCTGTCAGCTCTGAGCTCAGGCTGGCACCCAACATATTGTGACTGACAAGCTGCAGAGCTGCAGCAAAATGTGGAGATAGGAACCACAATGTTATTAAAGGGCGTCCACAAGGAGCACGGCTCCTGTCTTCTGCCTTCACTAGTCTCAGACCAGGAGGAGTCCAGAGATGGAAGCTGCTCAGCAGCACTTTGCTTCTGTAATGCACAGTAACTCATGTGGCTTCTACTGATACAAATCTCTGATTTAGGGAAGAAAAAGCAAGCCTGTCACATCTCTCTTACAAGTTCACCTGCTACAGGATTCACTGGTCTATGTCCATTCCATCAAGCTCTCTGAAGGCTTCCTACAAACTCCTTACTACTATATGAAGCTGACAGAAGTCTCTGAGGGCAGTTTTACCCTATACCTATGTAGCATGTACATTTCAGGAACACGGAGCCCACAGCATGGGTTTTATATACTATACACAGAACAGGATCCTTCTGCCATCAGATCAACTCCAGAGAGGTCTCTTGGATTGACTTGCAGAGTTGCTGAACATCTGCTGTTCTTGCTGTCTTCATCACATGGTGCAAGAACTCAGCAAGAGCTCAGCAACTCTGAATGCCAGATTGGCTGTGTGACGTCTGAAACCTCCTGTGGTACAGAGAGGTCCAACAATGGGTTTGATCCTGGCACAAGACTGGGTGTTTCAGTGTGCTGGAAGAAAAAAGCACTCATGCTTTGAGGCGAAGCAGGCAAATGATGGGAGAAATGCAACTGGCACAAAAAAAAATGTGGTGCAATCTGAGGCAATCGTCACTCCAGCACTCACAATGAACACCTTCTGGCTACATACGTGGCTACATCTGTTATGCGTTAGACTTACACATGTTAACTATACCCATATATTTTTTTCCTTCTGCAGAGATAGCCAAACCCTGGTACTAATGGCCAGGTTGACTGACTGAGGTAGGATGCTACACCAGATTCACAGGTCTGTGGCTGCAGGAGGCTCAAGAAGACCCTGAGCTGCTCAGCAGTAACTTGACCTTGTGTGACTGCTTCTCTGCTGCTACCATTGGATGTCCATCCTATGCCTTTTCTGCAGCCGTAAGCTCCTATCAGGAAAAAATGACAGGAGCCAGGGAATAGATTTAGCAACCTCCCATGAGACCTATGTCCTTCTGATGAGTATTTTCCTACTGCTGACCTTATTCCCTGCTCCAATTTTAGCATGCTACTGCTTGTCACTTAAAGGGAGTTGAGCAGAGAGAGAAGATGTCCTTCTTCTTCAGCATGTTGTTATTCAGAGCACTTAAAACCTATTGCCATTTCTTATCTCTATTTTTCTTTCCCTGGACAAAACAGAATGAAATTTCTTTCCTCCCCTTATTTCCTCAATCTCTGTTTGTACTTGCTGTCCTTCTGTAAGTCTATGGGTGCCCCTTTCATCACAGCATTTCTGAAGCACAACCTCCAAGACCAGAGCCAGTAGTTCAGCAGAGGCCCTTTGTGATCATCGCTCCTGTTCATACCCCCAGTATTCACCTTTTCTGCACCTCCTCATTCAGCCCTGGCAGCTTCCATCTGACATCTAAATCAGGGTCACCCACAGATCCTTCTTCCATGATCCTGCAATATAGCTAGGATTTTTTTTAGCCTGCTTTCTCAGAACAAGCCAGAAAGCCAGTGCTTTGACACGTGGTTCATTTTGAAATGGACCATTATGTACCGAGCAAAAAAATGGAGAACACAGCACAAATAAAACTGTTTTCCCAAATCCGTGGTGGGCTGTCTGGCCCCGAGGTCAGTTTGATTTAACCTTTACTGGCCCAGCCATCTCAGCAAAGAAAACTGCTGGAACAATAGTAGCAGCCACAGCAGCAAGGAAAACAGAAGCGGCTAGAATTGCAGGAACTGGATGCTGGCCATACATCTGGGCAAGCCCACTGCACTCAACCCGTGATGCAAGCCCTGCTCAATACAGGCAGACATGTGCATTTAAGCCCAGCCTACTCATAAGGTTTTAGCAATTGGAGGAGCCCCTGGAGTGTCCCCTTTCAGCATTAAAGGGGTTTTTATTTCCGTCCTGGAACATCCTGGAGACAGGCATGGTGAGGGTAGAAGGGAAATGTTACAGGATCTGCCCACCATGAAGTCCTTCCAGCAGGCACTGATGCCTTCTCCTCTCACTTTTTTAATTCTCTTTTTGGGCATTATGTTCAAATTTTAATCTAGTTCAATACTGGTGAAAAAAATAACCCTTGATAAATAATGTGAAACAGTATTTTAATTTTCACTCAGAATCACTGAAGCTGAGATTCATTCATAATTTTAGTGATGACTCAATCAATGGGAGGATTTTGATTATTCTCCACCTGAAAAACCAGTTTGCAGAAGGTACTGTGCTGCTCTGCATAAAAGTGAAGGCTTACTCTTTTCACAGCTGTTTTAAGACAAAGCACACTTTTGTGATATGACTATGGCTAAAGGGTCCTCTGCATGTTCACGCATGTGTGAGTATGTGGGAGAGAGAAGCACACAGCGGTTTTTATTTTCCTTCATTTAATGGGGCTATTTTGTGAGGCTGAAAAAAAACTGTTAAACTTGCCTTAATTGATTGTTTAAAGTACCATGGTGGATTTGTCTTTTAAACATAGCCCGTGGTTAAAGTTCCCGTTGCATTGTATTTGAAGTAGGTCCTTTGTGCTTTAAAATGAAAACTGTAAAACTTTTGGTGTTTAAGGCTTTCTGACTCCAAGTTAATTGTTTTCCTTTAATATGAGCAGAATTAAAGATATTAAAAATCGACTGTTGGAGCACATAATTGTGGCCTCCCATCTATTCTTCTCGTGGAAATGAAAGGAATATTGAAAGAGTTTCTATTTTACAATACCAGAGGTGGCCAAGCATTTACAACTCTATATATTCTTTTAGTTGAATTCTTCTAAACCTCACGCCTGGCTAGCAGTTTTTTCCCAGACGATTTTCATTTTCAAAACATTCACATCCAATAAACTACACGAAACATAGTGTGAGAGAAAAAAGGGGACAGGAAATGGCTCTGTTGCATGGTTATTACATCCTATTGCCTGTGGGTTGCTTTGTTATGAGTTTTAACTATGTAAATATGACGTATATGACATCAGAATTTAATCTAAAGCTACTAGGTGGGAGATAGAGTGTGACTTTATTGTTAAGGCTAAAATCAACTGGGTGTTGACAGGTCTCAAAAGTCACCGAGCATAAGCTTGAAAAGGAAAAGCTCAGACTGATAAGCTGTTCCTTGATTGACAACTTCAGGCTTGACTGCAAGTATTGAAAACAGTTGAGCAAATGGAGGGAAAAAGTTTTATTTCATAAGAAACTACACTGGGAAATACAGGAGGATTTATAGGCTGATGCAGCACAAAAACCTAAGAAAAACAGGTGTGAGGTTTATAAAATCTGGAAACTGGGAAAGGACATTGTCCGTGAATGATTTCTCCATTATGGTTTAATTAACCTTGTAAAAGCCCCTATGCAAAAATAATGCCATGATGGGAGGGAAAAATTAAACACTGGTGTCCACTAGCTTCGACTTTCAACAAATCATATGTCAACAGCTCATGGCAAGGAGGTGGGTTGAGAAAAAGGAGAAGAAAGAATATAAGAGGGAAGATTTTCAGTGGGAAATAAATGCACCAGGGAAAAGAACACACTGATTTTTCATCTTTCTAGTGAAGTCAGACCAATTTTTGGCACTGTAAAATCCATTATGGAGACAATAAAATAAATATAGTTTAAAGTAGCAATCGTGGGTTGATTGAAATGTTATGATAGCTACACATGCTATATCTTATCAAATATTATCCATAAGGAAGTATTCAATTCATATTGTGCCAATTATCATACTCTGTGCATCATAAACTTTTATTGCTTGTTATGGAATGCCACTCAGCCAACTTTTTCTTCAGATATTGCATCATCACATTCAGATGGAAAACATATTCTAATGTGGCAAAGTGTTAAAGAAATCTAATACTCTGGGGCTGAATGAAAATGTTAAGGTTCATCTCCTGGATAAGAAAAACAATTTATGAATGCAATATTCATTTCCTGAGGTGGGCATAAGCAAAAACCTCATCTGAAACTTAAAACCGAGATGTTGGCCTTCCCCAGTTTCCTTAGTTTAACTCATTGATGTCATGTATTATGGACCACTGCTAAGACCACATCTGGGAAGGACTCTTTTTTCAGCTCTCCAGATCACATTTATAGGGAACTACTTGTATAATTGCTTGTGCTGAGGCTGAACCTCAAGGTCCAACAGATTGTGTTTCACTTTTAATATATCACTGAAGAATATCAAAATAGTCTACTTGTTTAATCTTGATCATGCCAGCTGATTAACACTTTGACACCCTGAATCACAGACATTAAGTACTACAGGGTAAGGTTTCAATGAAGCATACAAACGATAATGAGACTTTGTGAAGTTGCAGATCTCAGGTTAATGTATTTACTTAAGCATTCACAGTAGGCAAAGCAGTGCTGTAGCTATCAAAAGATGTCTTGGACAACACTCCTAAAAGGGACACATTTAACATGGGAGTCGGTGCTGAAGTCAGCATTTGCTGACTGGGTGGGTGGGGAATATTCCTTCCAGAGGCAGCAACAGAGTGCTTCTGATTTCTCTTTCAGGATCTTCATAAATGAAGCAGGAAGGGTACTCACTTCTGAGCCCTTCATGAGTTCCTCCCAGATAAGAAATCTTAGCTACGCCCAGTTTACCCTGGTGGAAAGTTAGCTGGCGTTTGTGATATGCGCATGATACCAGGCTCTGCTGCTGTAATTCCTGTTGCATCTCAGTCCTTCCTGAGTGAAAAACTGAGAGCACAGAGATCCTCCATCTCATCTTCTTTACACAGTTCAGTGCTCTGCTAGGCTGCATTTTCCTTTCTTGCATGAGAATTAAGTGTTAGATTTGCAGAAGAACTCAGAAGTGGATTTTCCTGTTCTTTTCAAAGTCAGTGGGATCTGAGTTAAAGCCAAATGCAGGCACTTGAAAATTTTCTGAATCTTAAAATGGGTAGACAAAAACAAAGTTTCTTGAAGAGGCTGTGAAACTTCATGGTTTGTAAAGGTCCTTCTGCTCAGGCAGAAAGGCTGTGCTACCTATGCCCAAAGAAATGCTCTTCTTTCTCTCCACTTTAGTGGCAAGCACAGCCAGAATCCATGCATACATAGAATCATAGAATCATAGAATCATAGAATCGTAGAATCATAGAATCATAGAATCACAGAATCATAGAATCACAGAATGGCTTGGGTTGGAAACGACCTCAAAGTTCATCTACTTCCAACCCCCCTGCCACAGGCAGGTTTGCTAACCACTACATCAGGTACTAGATCATGCTGCCTAGGGCCCCATCCAACCTGGCCTTGAACACCTCCAGGGATGAGCCAACAGAGTATCTCCAAATCCAGCTCTGTTGGAAGGAAATGGGCAAGCAAACTTTAAGCCACATGCACTGTGCTCGCCCATACAGGAATTTTCTTGGATTTTCACATTATTGAAACAAACAAACAAAGACAGATTTAATGTGAAGTGTGGAAAAAAATATGTTTTTAAACAATGAATATTTATTTATTTAACTCAGCAGTTACCGGTCACAAATACAGCAAAATACCACAGTCTTATTAATAAAAGGATACAATCATGAGGTCAGAGCTACTCGTCATCCCAAAGGCCATGATAAGTGGTAGTTAGAAGTTAAAAAAAAGAAAGTATATCCACTGCATCTCTCAAACTCCCATTAAGCTTTCTGCCTTCATTTTCTTGAATGCATTTTTTCCCCTTTTCATCAGTGCCAGAACTCCTACCTCACACCTCTGGATTTCTTTGCAGTGTCATAAAAATAGATCCATCAGCCACCACCAGACCTAGCCTGACAAATCAGTGACAAAAGAAACATGAATATAAACAAAATTGATTACTTGAATGACAAAAAAGAATAAATAGTAGGGCAACATACTGCACATTTTTGAAAAACTCTTTTTGGAATAAGACTCTTTTCCCATTCAGTTATGCTTCAAATCTGACCCACTGCACAGGAACATTTGTCAGTGAATTTCATAATCCTTATGACAGAATTTACCACTAAATTGCTGCTGTTGTTACAGCTGCAGGAAGACTAAGGGCCTTGATCCAAAACTCAGCACTAAAAAAGATGTGGGAACTCAATACTAGAAATGATGTGGGGACGTCAGCCCCACAGAGGAGCCTAAGAGGGGGAAGGAGGGCATCTGTTTACCTCTGCCTGCACCTTTGCTGGAGAGCTGGATGGACACAGCAGAGAGTTCAAAGACAGCACAGCACATCCAGCCAATGTGGGTTTGGTCTGGGCACAAATACCTTGACAAACCACTTACTCCAGTGGCAAACTGATGATTTGGAAGCAAATATTTCTGGCTGCTGGGAGGTGGGATGTGGATCCCAAAGACCCTGCTGGCACCAGGGGAAAAGCTGAGTGCTTGAGGGCAGCGGTCTGAGGGAATGTGATCGTGTTTCCCGAGGCTATTAGCAGATCTGTGGTGACTGCTGTATTTACAGCACAACCACCTATCTTTATTCTTCCTCATGCATCACTAACGTTCCCTTATGAGCGTATCTCGTCTCTGCCAGTGAAAACAGCTCTGTCTAATCCTTCTGCCAGAGGCTGTAAAGCAGTAACAGAGACCAGGTTCAAGCAGCTGGGCTAGACCGAATTGAGTGTGAATGCTCTGTTGGCTTTATCCCTGCCCTGTGTAACTCCACTGAATAGCTAGTAGCATGCTCTAGGGCTGAGTTCTGGACCAAACCAAGCCATTTCCTCCAAGGAGCAGCTGTGAAGGATGGGGGAGAAGACAGCTCCTTCCAAGGTCCTCACCTCCTGGAGTGGCAGCAGGGATGTCAGTCGGACTGTATTTACCTGGAGATCTGGCAGGAATCCCCAAAATGCTTCAGATGTACCCTCTGAAAGCCAGTCAGCTGTGTCAAACACCTTTCTAAGAACAAGAGACTTAGCTTGGCACTTGTGCAGTCTTTCCTTCCCACTGGTTTGGTGTGAAATGATTTTGCCAGCAGAGGAGAAGACCCAGCAGCTATGCACATATGTGATTATTGTAATGGGCCCCTACAGCAAACGAGTGGGAATTCTGTTTCCCATCTTTCAGATCAAATTGTTGATAGGAAAGAGCAGCTTCATACTCCTCCCTTCTTCCCCTAAGCCCTCCTCACAGCAGGCTATTTGCAAGCAGCGTCCTCCTAAACTGTGCCAATATGAGCAGATTAAATGGGCTATTCTCTGGGGCTGAAGCCAAGAAAAGAGAGCCTTCATAAAATTCCCATGCTGTCCAGAAGAGGGTAGAAACTTCAAATATTCTTTTTTTTCTAGCAATATTTAGAAAGCTGAAAATGTCTTTGTCCTTAAATTGCATACAATGAAAATTTAGAGTAAAATATCAAAATACAGTGAAGATGTTTTGTGTCTCACTTCCTACTATACAGTGGTATAGAAAGGCAGCTTCTTACCTCTATAGACTCAGAATTTATTTTTCTCAGTAACTAGTTGAAAGTCACTATGATGGTCTCACTGAAAAAAGACTTTCTTTGGCATTATTTACTTTGCTTCTGCCTTGGGCTTGGAGATGTCAGGCATGTGCACACATCTTGCTTTTCAGCTGTTTGTTACACATTCCAATGTAAGAAGTGTGCCCAGTCTCCACTGGATTGGTTTCTGCACCAAATGCTAAAATGCATCAACCAGAAAACTGAAAGAGCATCAGCTGTGTTTACTCAAGGATGTTAGGCATAGCTCTCTTTCTAAGGACTGACATATCCCTTCTCCATCTTTTCTTCTGTCTTCTTAAAGAGGCTCGAACAATTTGGGAGTGCTATTTGAAGGAAAAGGAAGGTGATGGGAGGTCTGAGAGCATTCTGCTTTTTCTAAGCTGGGTGCTTTATTCAGCATGAGTTAGCCTCAAAAATAAAAGGGAAAAGCTGTGGCTTACTCCCAAAACTGAAGTCTATGCTAAGTAGCAGCTGTAAATAGGCTCACTTATTTACTTGCTGACTACAACTTTGGTCAAATTTAGCTTGGATTGACATCAGCATAAAACTGGAGTAATTCCATCAATTTTCAGTGAGAACAAAATTTCTCACTCCCAAAAGATCATTAGGTTCCTTCAACACTTATTCTTTATATTGCCAAGATAAAGATTCAGATGTTTTGATTTTTCAGTTCCGTTTCTAGAACGCAGTTGTTCTGTGTTCTGACAACATATGGCATGAATATGTTGTTTTTTATTTAATGCAGGAAAATTAGTCAAAATGTCACTCTTGCTTTAATGCTCTTCATTCCCTTGTAAATTCTTTTTTTAAAAATTATTATTTTTACTGCCTTCTGAGCAAAGTCAAAAGTCAGGACCAAGGGAGAAAAAAAGAGAAAAAAATGGAAAAAGAAGAAAAAGCCATTCCACTGATTCCACTGAAGTGTCCTCTTACTGAAATGTTGGCATGCCTGGAAACGGAGAACTCTAGGAGGGGAACACTTACAGTGTTCACTTTTTAAACAACAAGGCTGCTTTGGTAGAAGTTTCAACAATGAAATTATTGTACATATATTTGCTTTAATGCCTCTGCTGTTATCATGGTTGTTTTTTTTTTAGCAGCAGTGTTGGCTGCTGCCAGATGTTCCGCTCAACAGTGCTTCAGCACACATGGGAATGCTTGTGATGGCCAATCAAGTGAGCTGGCAAAATGGAACCAAATGGCCACGGGATGTGTGCTTTAACACATATTTAATGAAACGGAGACCTTGCATAGCTGATTACGCTGCACTAATCGCTGCTTGCCTATCTTAGAGTCCTGATTATATACCACCTAGTGACCTAGTTTTGAATTACAGCTTGTTTATTCAACTAGCCTTAGCTGCATTGGATTGTAGCAAAATACGGCCCAGTGCAGGGGAAAATGCATTAAGACTGATGGATTAATGAAAGCAGATGTAAAGAACTACAGCCTGACTTGAAAAGTGCACAAAACAGAATAGAAACATGCTAATGATTTATTTTGTCTTTTACCTTTTAGTGGTTTTTCTTAAATAACGTAGAGGCCATGGATCTTCGAGCTGCAGTTCAGATCTGAATCCAAAGCCACTCGTGGTCCATTATTACAGTGAGAGACAAACTTTAATAGATGCCCTGTGAGAGCAGAGATGTGTGCCAAACCAAATCCTAGCTGCACCACTTCCCTTGGTTTTGCTGGGGCTCTGTAGTTAAACATTAACTGCCCTCAGCTGCAATCCAATGGGCTCAGGAGGGCAAAAATCATCCAAGAAAAGCTGACAACTTGGGATCTTCCCCATCTACAAGAAAACTGCATGATCAATATTTTCCTGATTTGGCATCAAACTCCAAATTAATTGCTAATTTCAGGGGTATTAACAATATTGCCTTGTCCCATCTGCAGAGAGGCTGTAAATCCATGCTTAAATGTATAATAACTTTACCAACAATGATTTAGTTCTAAAAATCCACCACAAAAATCCTTCAATGAAATACCCGTAACCATTCAATCCTGAAAAATCATGGGGCAGGGAAGGGATAATAACAGTGCAGTTATTGTGTATGTCTCCAAAATTGTAGTTCATGTTTTCAGGCTTTCCTTTTCAGTAACAGGAGCAAGAAGCTTTGCTTTTTTGGAAAGCAAGTTGATTTGAATAAAGAAGAGCCCTACGGATCTCAGGGGGCTCATTGCATTACGGTCACTGCTGCCATTTTTGTACCCTGTAAGTGCAGCTCTGCTGGGTCAAGAATACAGGGTGCTGGAAGGAAAAATGAAAACGAACATTTATTGTCTTTCCTCTATTGCTGCTACATGTTGTGGACATTACTTAAAACATGTGGGTGTTGTTGGTTTTACCTTTGTCAATGAAGTAGTTCAGTATTGAATCCGAGAGGTCGAATTTAGAAAAGTTTTGTTTTAAATTACTTATAATGAGAGTTGAGGAAGGGGCAGGAAGGCTTGTCCTTCATCTCAGAGAGACCTAAAGCAGCTGCAGGAGTCTGGTGGGGGAAGCTGAGCAGGTAGTGTCTGGGAGACACCATGCACAGCATCCAGGTACTCGTGCTTTGACCACAAAGAGTGCAGCTGTCTCCTGCCCCAGTGCCACCATGCCCAGGCATAGCTGTTCATGCTTTTGCATTGCACTCCATTCATCTCCAATGGCCAAAGTTCAGCATCTTCTTCCCTTCACGCCCACTGAGGAATGTCTGCCATTCCACATTTGTGCATAAATTATTAATAGATGCTTTCACTCTCCTGCTTAGAGTATTACTGAGGTTTTTCCACAGGCTCAGTGGCAAGTTTTATTTAAGGGACCATATGTTATTTTAAACCCTTTACAGATTTTCTTTTCTTATTTTACATGTGTAAGAAACAAACAAGGTGGGGGGAATCCTTAAGCCCCACAGAAACACTTTTTTTTTTTTTTTTTTCTCCAGATTATGTCTGCTATAATCTCGTTTTGGGCCAAATATAAACTGACAGCACTTCTTTAAAGCATGTTCTCAAACCTTCTTTGCACTTTTCCAGTAAAAATGGTTCATATATTTTTGGAAGATTACGAACAATGGAATGTCAGATTTCAGTTCCTGCTCTTAATATATGTAACCATTCAGCATACTGTAATTGGCTCAATCAAAAGTTATTTCCCTTCATAATACAAACAAGACCCAAAGGATGATGAAATAATTCTGAAATGTCAGTCTTTCAAGATTCAGATATGTTCTAATAACATTTCAAGAATTCCAGAGGTCTCAATTTGGAAGTAAAAATAATACCACCAAGCACAGACAAATTTTTAAGGCCAGAACTGATGGTGTGATTTGTTCCCTTAAATTCCTTTTTGGACTAAATCTTCCTCTTTTCAGACTAAAATAACTCCAAAATATTGTATATCTAAACTTACAAGAAGGAAGTGCAGGCACTAGCTGCACATATACCTAACTGTATTTATACTTGAGCTTTTCATGCTTAAGAGCATGACAAAATCCTCACTAAGGCTCCTTCGAGTTCTTTGACATTCCCTTATGCAGAAGCGAAGCTTTCTTGCCTTTCCTACAAATATCACATAATATACACTGGGTAATTCAACTTAGAATGATTCATTAGACTTTTAAACCACAAATATATTGAATCAATACAGATTATTACCATCCACAAGCAATGATAATGTTCTATTCTATATAGCTGCCAAGAGTAATATTTATGTTACCTTTGCTGTTCTAACACCTCCTAAAATAAATTAAAGGATTACATAGCTTTTTTAGCTAGCATCTTGGAAGCATCACTGCAGTGCCTTGGCAGGGCTTGGGTCTGATAGGTGGCAGATGAGAGGACTTTTCTTGCTTTGTGCTCAGCAGGATGCACGGTAGAGTTAAATACGTTTATGGGTATATATAAATACCACTGAACAGAAGCAAGAGACAGCAGAAATCACAGGATTTGATTATTTACTTTTCCAAACACTGTCATTACTACTACAAACAGCAGAAATCAAATTGATGTCTCAACTGCATTTTTTGCATTCAGAGCCAAGATTAGAATATGGGTCAAAGCACACCTTACAAACAACCCTTTACCAATCCAGGTATTTTCTTTCCAATACTTACCTTCATCTCAAGATACAAGTTCGAACTGTGACTGCTGAGAGTATCTACTTATTTTGTTACATAAACAAAATAACCCCCCTAAAACTAAGTAAAATTAGGAACACCCAAGCCTCCAACTTCCCCACACTAACTTATGTTTCTTCCTGGGGCTTTTCTATTCTGAAATCTGATGGCAGATAAATTTAATATTTATATACTTCTTCACAAACCCACACAGAATGGGAGGACAGGTTTGATTACAAACATTTTGTGATGGGTGATAAATTACTGCTCAGACATAGCTAACAAATGGTAATCCATCATATTGGTATAGCCTAATCAACCCAGATCATGTGCAATTAATTATGTATCAAAAGTGAGTGTTTTCCTAAGTGGGCTGAGAAGCTGCTATTCAAAACTTGCGTAAAGTTGGATTTTGAATAGTGGGAAGAGTAAATATTTCAAACAGTGATCACAACAAGATTAGCATAGAATAAGTATCTGTTTCTGTCTCATTACTCTGTTGTGAGTAGCCCATAGCTCACTGGTATTGATGCTGAAGCAACTGCAGCTGTGTGAGGGGTGTCTTATGAATTCTGAGGTGTTATCTGATCATTAGCCTGTTTAGACATGTCCTCTAGCTTCAGTTATTAAAATGCAATTGGTCAAAAGGCTAGATTCCCCACTTGAAGCAGATGAGTTTTGGTTAAATTATTAGCACATCTAGAAAATAACAGATACCCATAGTCACACCTTACCTAGACTAGTCAGAAAATTGTTAGGTGTTTATAATTTTATACCGCTTCAAAATCCAATTTTGGTGTTGTATATTAACATTACTAAATCAGCCTAAGTGACTGCTGGCCTCTGGATTCCCCTGACCATCTACAGACACCACTCCTAACAAATGGCAACGTATCACTTTGAAGAGTGGTAGTGGGAGCACAATGGTATTTAATCATGGTCGTCTGACTCAGTGCAAGACAAGATACAATAAACTGTGATCCCAGTATTCTATCTGTACCTACAAATCAGCAAATATGTTAGGTCTTTCTCACGGACAGAAAGAGCTAAAACATGATCTCCATGGCTATGATATCAGCCAAACCTGATCAATGTTTTGAGTGGTGCTTGGATGTTACTGATAATGTATTACATCTTGAAATACATTATACATACAATACATAGCATTGAAACCTTTATCAATCACCAGGAGTGAAAGCATTGGCCACTTTCAGGAGTCAGACCCTGAAGCTATCTGGCTATCTGGCTAACAGTAACTTTACTACATGCAACTCCGAATTCCTTTTTTGTTGAAGTTGTTGGAAACACGAGGTGCTAAGAGTGAGCAGCCTTGGCAAAACCTCTTAGACACAGGCTGCTGAGTGGCACCACACGTTTACACACAGTTCAGACTGTTACTATTTGTATTGCTACTCTAAATTGGAAGTTTCATTATTTTTATGTATTTTTTGTGCTACCAGAAGACCTAGAAGCTCTTATGATGGATCAAGGCCCTGATGCAATTGGCAAAACAAAAACTGTGCCAATAGCCAGAGGATGCAGAAGAAAATTCATTTTGAGGAGTTAAATGATTTACTTTAAAACTCTGTTATTGTTACCTTCCTTATAACACCACCACCTCATAACACCTTAGATGCCTGGGATAGTGTTATGATGAGAGCAAGCTAAAGTATATTTATAACAAGAATAGGTCAATGGTCCAGAGAGTAGTTTCCTATTATGGGAGGGATAAAATAACTCAAATCAATAAATCTCCAGATCATAAATGTAGCTACAGTCTGGGCAAGGTTGAGAAAATTATTAGCAGAGCCTCATGATGTCTGGATATTGTAGCTTGTAAATTTATACATACATATGTGTGTGGTTATGTACACGCTTGCTATTCATCCCCCACAGAATTCATTGAAATGCAAAGAGGAATGTGCATTCGGTGCTCCTTTCAGTTCTAGTTAAAAAATAAAGAAAGGAGGAAAAAAAAAAGAGAAGAGAAGAGAAGAGAAGAGAAGAGAAGAGAAGAGAAGAGAA
>NW_024884142.1:27399995-27537620 GCF_019232065.1 Centrocercus urophasianus
AGAGAAGAGAAGAGAAGAGAAGAGAAGAGAAGAGAAGAGAAGAGAAGGGAAAAAGGGACAAACAGCAATTCCTGAGAATGCGTGACTTTGCTGTTTTTGCTTTTCAACTCAGCTATATGGTACACTTTTTCATATAACTAACTGTACAGAGACATGACAAAATGGCTGCTTGTTCTAGTAAGAGATCTGTGTGCTCTGAGGTCTGCAAACTGTTGGGTCTTGTTTAAATATACATATTTTCTCCTCAATCATTTCCCTCTCATTCACTTTCATTCTGAGTTATCATTTCCTAAATCTTATTAAAAAAATAATAATTTCCTCTCTTCAAACTTCAGATATCTAAAGGTCTATTTAGCACATTCACTTAGATTCCCTTTGTTATCTGCTGAGAGAAAAGGGAGCTGCAAGGATTATTTCATCACTAGCATCTAAGATCAGTTTTTTTGCCAGATTTGTCAGATTTTTTCCCATACTTATTAAACATGGAGATTTAGACTGAGTGAATTATTAGTCACTTTCAATAACAGATTGATTAAATCTCACCCACTGAGTTTAAATTGCGAACTAATTCTTTTTGCAATTTGCAAGCTCACATAAATATGTAAAACGTAACTGAGATAATACATTTGTGCTTTAGTTAACATTAATAGCTAGATGTTTTCCGTCCATCTACTACTCAGTAATAGGGTGTTAGAGTGTAAAAGGAAAAAGCCTAATAGTCACAGATGATAAAGCATTTAAAAAAAAATAAAAGTGTGTGAGCAGTATTTTCAATGAGCTGTTTGATGTATTTTCTGGAGATGAGCTCAATCTCAGACTTGACTGAATCCAAATACTCACTAATTTGAGAAAAGTATGAGCCTTGTATTCAGATGTGAGCTTTGCCCCCCAGGCAGCTCCAACATTGAACTGATTAGGCTTTCAAAAGGCATGGCTGGTTTGGAAAGCTTTAAAAAAAATAAAGGAAAAACTCTGGAGAAAGTCATGACACTCTGATGTAGCTGGTGATTCCAAGACCGTAGTCACCCATGTTTTTATTGATTTTGCTTTTGCTAACCCCATTATTTTGTTCCTCTCTGGTTTAGATTAAAAAGTTGTTCTGCAAAGCAGAAATAATGATGCCTGGCTATGTATTTGTGTCTAATGTGCCCATGTACTCTTTCTGCTCTAATAGCTATAGTTATGTCCCTGCTCATCTCTCTGGTGTCCATTGCTGTATTTTACATGGTACTCTATCATCCAAAGCTGTCTTCCGTATCTCTGCTAAATCTTCCCCACATGCTCATCCATGCAAAAATTACTGGGATAGTAAAGAACAGGCAGGTAGAGAAGCTTTTTTATGGTTCTGCTGGTCTTGCTTCACAAAAACATCAAGGTATGTTAAAAAATGATTGAGAAAAGAAGATACTGGAGGCAGTATTTCATAAGCATGAGATATGTTCCCCAGTTTAATGGATATTATTTGTTATATATATTAAAAAAGAAAAAAAAAGAAAAAAAAAGCAAAACCAGAGCATTTAAAAGATCAATGATTTTTAAAAAGGCTTTAGGATTTGTCCTAACAAACTGTTAGCAGTTATAAAAAAGGAATGTGTTAAAGCTCTTGCCAATTATCCCAACCAATGTGAAACTGTGTATGAGCCTGGAGAGGCAAGAATTTCTCTAGCTGAGGCATTTTAAAAGAACTAAGTTTAACAAGGATGTAGAAGAAAGTATGGAAAAGGAGCCAGAAAACTTATGAGTAAATGAAATACCTCAACGTTCAGAGCCTAACTTGGTGTTTTTAGGAGCTGTCAGAAGATTTATTAAGTCTTTTAACTTTACTACGTGCAACAGAGAAATTTAGAAATTATAGACCAAACCAGAGGCTATAGAGGACTCAGGAGAACCAACAGGCTGTAGAAATGGCATGAGCTGATCACTCAGTTCTCAGACAATCACAGATTACTTTGGAACTGCTGTGGGACTTCTCTAAATGGCAGTAATAAGCTCATTGAAATGGTAGCATCCCAGAGATCTTGGACTCATCCACTTCTGTCTGTTGAAACTATAGCAGTTTCAAAAAAGAGATAGGAAATAATAGTTTGTGACTTTATTAAGATAGCTCTATGGCTTGACATAACATTTGTGATAAGAAGAGGGCTATTCTGCTGGGAAAAAAAAGGCTTTTTCTATCAGTGGGCACAAAATGTGCAGCTTTCCTGTCCTTAGCAGGAGATCACCTTAGCAGGGTGCTGTATGTAAAAGAAACAAAAAGATGTTTCCTATTTTAAAGAAACATTAAAGTTTGAAAGGCCACTAAACCCAATAGGAAAGCCAGAAGATTCAAACAGCAAGAGACTCAGAAACAAGGAGGACACAGCTAAATGAAATGAAATGGATGTTAATCAGCACAGAGAGAAAAAAAAGAAAAAGAAAAAAAAGAAAAAGAAAAAAGAAAAAAAGCAGATGTTGTAGAAAACAGAAAAAGGGAAATGGATTTAGGATAAATTACCAGTGATTCAAAAGGATTATAAAAGCCCAGTGGGTTAGCAGTGGCATCAATAATAGAGAGAATGAAATAGAAAAGGAATAAGCAAAGTCTTACTGGAAATTTAAAAAAGAAGGAAGGGGCTCTGATGGAAAACTTCAGGATAAGGAGCTTATTCTTGGGAATCAATAGCACAGAGGAAAAGAAATACAGTCTTTTGGCTTTGCTAGGAAAATGAAACTGAATGTGGCATCTATCCTGAATGGTGCATGGCAATTCCCACAGATCCACACTGAAGTGGGAGTGGCAGACAGAAGGAAAAAAGGCAAAGCTCAGAGATAAGTACTGTTTAGAACAGAAAATTGTAAGACATTGAAATTAAACATACTGTCTTCTCACAGAGTGAAAATTCAGTGAAGACAGTAAGAAAATGATGTAGTTGGTCAATTGATGAAGATGGAGCTGGTCAAGGAAATCCTTTCAGATGAATTTATAACAAAAGTAAAAACTTCATAAGGCTCAACTTCACCATAGAAAAGTAGTCACCTTTAGTTGTATAATACAGCAGATGAAAGGGGGGAAATTTTCATGGCATCCAAATATTTGCTATCTGTAGCTGTACATGAGCTATTTCTTCAGATGAATCTGCTGTATTGTTCAGCTGTGATGCAGATCTGCACTGTAGCAGTATACTGGTCTGTGGGGTGAGAAGACAGGGCAACTCTTGGCATAGAGAAAGGATGGCCTAATGCTTTGAGGAAGGATAGGGAGGGTGCTGTTCTGTGGGACACATGCTGATGCACTGGGGTCATGTCAGAGATGTGCTCCTGGAGTGGGGATGAGATACAAATGCCTTGCTGCTGCCTTAGATGGGGCTGTAACTTCCTCCAGCCCTCTCAGCAGGTGGCACAAATGAGCATGAGAGCCAAAATGGTGCAGATGGTCTTGAGCAGGCATCAAGAACCCCATGGTCTCTCCTGTAAGTCAAGATCTGCTTCCAGCACAGCTTATGAGGTTGCTAGACCAAAATTTTGGGAGTAAAACTGATAATTATCCTTCTAGTAATCTAGCAAACTTAACCTTTTTATTAGTAACTAATGTTAAATTCTCAGGGAAGCAACTGGTGTTCAGTCAGTTCTGTGGGTTACAGCAAGTTTGTAAAGATGTGAAAAGTTAACGAGTTTTTCCCTTCTACCACTATTTCCGAGTATTTCCTAGGCAGAAAGAAGCTCAAAATAGAGACTTTGTAGGTTTTGGAGAGAAGCCACGTTATGCTGAGGGTGACTAGATTGTCTTACCTCAATATGGCTGAAACCATTGCCCTCCTCATCCCTTCCAGCCTGTCCTTCTCTGATTGCTTTTTTTTTTTTTTTTTCTGTGCTCAGAAAATGGTAGCAGTGCACTGCTCTCTACACCACCTGTTTACACAGTAGTATCTGATAGTGAACTTGATAGTACATTTAATGGAATAGTGTGACAAGCAGGCATCATCCTACTGTGTTCATCTAATAGCTAGATCAACATCCTGCTTAGGAGTGTAGGATTTCCTTAATGTGCCATGGAGTATTTTTCTCAGGCAATATGCCATAAAATGAAATGTGGCAGAGTGTGTTTTATCATGGCATTTCAGGAGATAGATCCCAAAGAATTACACAGAAAAATCTTTCATGAGAGTGCATCAAGACAGTAAGAAAGTCAAAAGAATATTTTGCTTGTGAGCCTATGGAGCAATGCTTACTGCCGAATTCCATGTTACAGAAGACTTTACATGTCTGCCTAAGTGATAAAATGAAACTCAAGCTACAGAAAATACTTGATGACAGTTCTAACATGATGGTGGAGGTAACTCATGGCTTTCTTTAAAAGAGAGATTAATGCCCTCCCAGACCTTGACCCTTCATGGCCAGCAATACTGGCAAATAACATCACTACTTTTCTTCCTGGTCTTCAATTGCCTTTATAAACCCAGGTACTTTCTGTGTTTCCTTGTATGGATCTGCTATCCATCTTCAGCCAACTTTAAACTCCTTGCTGCTCACCCACTCTTGAAGCTGTCTGAAGATCCTGCGTACCAGAGAATCACTGCAACATGCCTGACCAAAAACTTGTGTCATACTGGAGATCAAAACCACACACTGTTTCCAAGGTCTCCCAAATACTGGAAGAGGGCTTAAAAAGAGCCATCCAGAAAATGCTTCTTGATGCTGTGGAAAGTGAGCAATACTCACTTCTTGCTTTTTTTGAAGTCCATAGTACAAACGCTCTTGAGAAATGACGTGTTCTAGAAATTGCCTGATATGCTCCTATTGCTGCACTACGCATTTCTATAGGGGTAAATATTTGCATTATTTTGCATTTACATGCAGTGAGGGAACTTGGGGGGTTTTGCTGCCAGACGATTACAGTATGTTTAACAAAATCAGAGAAAAACAAGTAATACAGCATAAAAGCCATTTCTCAGACAGGTGAGTACAGTTGCCATTCTTAAAAGTATCTGACAAGTGTAGCAGGTTTCACATGTGTATCAAACAAAACTGTCACACTATATGCCCTAAAATTCTCATGTCATTTTTGATTTTTGATCAGAATATTGTGAATTCTGTAAAGAAAATGTTGGAACCTCATGCATAGTTTAAAATCGAAGCAACAGCACTTGAAATAGTAGAGGTAACTGTGCATTAGTGGGAGAGATAGGTGGCCAGATAACCCACCAAACACTCATAATGATGGAAAGAGTCCTTCAGAAACATGCACATGGTGCTAATTTGAGCTCGAGAGTCACCACGTATGGACAGAAGATATTTTTCAAGGTGTGTCAAGTGCCTGCCCGTTCCACTGTCAGTGCCCTATGGTCACTGATCACTGACCAGCTGTGAGCTTCACCTCACTCAGCTCTATTTGTGTATGTGGTATGTGTCCTTCTCCTGCTGACTTGCCTCATTTTAATCCTTCCTCAGATTTTATTTCACTCACCAATGGACAGCCATGTACTGAACACACACGTTGCTGACAAGCTGCTTACAAACGTTGTCCTCTTTCTCCAACTACTATTTGCAGCTGATGGAGAAGCTGCTATTGAAGTGGACAAAGTCCTGCTGCTGCTTGCCCTTTGTGTGATCTAAAAACTCAAACCATGTTAGTAGCGTCGTGCTGGGTTGTTGGAAAATAAGGTGACATTGTGCATCAGTGAGTAAATCCAAGTAAAAAATTAAAGCAGATTTAATTGCATCTGTTTTCTATGCACCTATTAAAGCACTATAATTAATCTACATTTTATTTAGGCTTTTAGTTAATTCAAAAGAAATCCTTCCCATTCTACCTGGTAAACTCTAAAGTCACATACCAGGGCTAGAGAAAGTTCAACAAAAGGCAGTCAAAATGTGAAATAAGCAGGAATTGGGCATCCTCTGTCAGAATTACTGGTTCTATCTGTAGCATATCATTGATAAATTAATATTTTACTGGTTTTGTGGTAAGGTGCAGAGGCCTCAGTCAGAGCTATGCACTATTGTCCATAAAAATACAGAAATCTGTGTATACACATATCATTCACGTAAGTACAAACACAAGGACATGAAGTCTATTCTGAGAAGATCAAAAATAGTTAAAGCTCCCTGCTTTTCCACTCGTCTTTATACATGTGTTTTTATTAAAATCATGGCAAAGAAGAGTCTTCGAGGGAGAGAGAGGATAGGAGAAAGAAATCAGTAACCATCACTTACAGATCACAGAGCCTGGAGAAGTAAGCATGAAAAATTACTGAATCGGCCCTTGGGTACTTAAAACCAACAAATACTGAACCTTTTAGAGCAATTTAACTACCCAGATCATTATTTAGTAAAAAATATAGCCAAAGCATGCATAATCAAAGAGTTCTCTAAATTGCATGGAGACAGCTTTATGGTATTTGGCTTATACATCAGAGCACTGGCCTGTCGCCTATAGATGCATTTGAGACATTTGGCAAAATAAATAACAAATAATAAATACTGGAGCATTTGATGTAGAGTTTTATAAAACCTTGCTTCAAAATTAGTTCAGAATTGCCTGGTATAGGAAAGACAGCTTTCAAAATATTCGTGAAAGAATTCAAAAATATTTACAGTTCTTTGCTTTAAAACAACATCATCTGGAAAGGGAGAAACCTGGAAAGTGTTAATACCACTTAGGACTGGATGCAGCTATGGTGCGGGTAAGGGCTCTGCATAGGAAGATGGCAGTCCCCAGGCTGTTGGCATGGCAGCTGTACTGGTTAGTGCTGGAGAAGAAGCCCAGAAGAGCTGGAGAGGGCTGCCAGAGCTCCAGTGGTAGAGATGTACCAGCTGAAAAATAAAACAAATGTGAGAATGAGGTAATTAAAATGGCACTTCCAACATAGGCAGCTGCAGTGCCTATTTTGTAGAGGGACAGATGTTGTGACCTCCTTGGAGATGCACCCTGACTTGGTATGAGCATTACTAGGGCTCCCTTGAAACAAATGTGCTGCTACAGAGAAGAGTAACAAAAGAGATTAAGGTAAAACTGAGATATATTGGTTATTTGGACTGGAATTATGGGATCGGATGAGGTGGTTTGGAAGATGTGACTATATGGTAGCAGGATTAAGGTACACCAAGGCCTACGAGTAGGGCAAAAGTCCAAAACTTGGTGGGAGGTTGAAAATAAGGACAGCTTTCCAACTGTGAAGTAGATAAACATATGAGATAGTTTTGGAAAAAAGTGGTGGAAGTGCTTGAACAAGAGAGGATAATGAGCACAGTAATTTGCAGGAGACAAGGCATTGCTGGGGTGTCCCAGCAGATCTCTCCTGCCCATATTCTGTGTGCTAGGAACAGCAACTGCAGTCAGTAGGCAACACATTGGATAGGGGGAACAAGATATTTGTCTCTTCCCTCAAATGCTGTTGGAGACGACAGCTCAGACACATTTGGGTTCAACATTCTGATAACACCAGCGCTCATCTGGAAAGGGGCAGAGAAGGTGCCGGTGCACATTGTGAGGCTGACATGTCCACACACTGGCAGGAGCATGTGTGTATGTGTGCGGGGATCCGGGGGAGGCGGATGTTCTGGCTTGTGTAAATTTGGCTGCATGCCTCATGCTCACACATGCAGATCATCGCAGCCTGATGCATAAATCCTCCTCTGGCTTATTTATAAATGTTTCCACTTAAGCAAATTCAAAAAAATATTTTTGAAGTTACAATCGTTTGCTATCTTTTCCATCTTCAGCTTTTTTTTTTTTTTTTTTTTTTTTTTTTGGAGAGGAGGGGGAAGTGCAGGATGTTTAGCTGAAAATAAGAATGGGAAGAAGACAGAGAAAATAGAGAAGACACAGCATGCCCAAGGCTTAGCGGGTCTCTGAGCACACACATTTCTACTGGACAGCAGGCTCCAGAGGCAAGAACGGCATTGATCTGAAGGATCTGCCACCCCTTCTCGTGACTGCGCTTAAGGCCGGGTTCTAAAAGAGGAGTCTAAAAAAGGAGTCCTGTGTCCATCCTTGTCCTCTCTACTCTTCCACTTCCAGTTGGGGAAATGTCAAGCTGGGGCGCTCCCAAAGCCAAACTTCACCTCCCCAGACCCATTTTGGCACTCAAGTGAGGAATGCAGCAGCGGTTTCTGCTCAGAGCCGGGTGCAGGGAGCCAGGGCTCACAGCCTATCCTGCGCTGAACATCGCGGGACTGTGCGTTCCGTGCAGGTTATTAAAGATTCTGCTTACTTTACAATGGTCTGTTAACAGCTCTAATGTCTTTAACATGTGCAGTCCATTGACTTTTAAGTAACATTTTATTGAAGTAACTGCCGTGGTTATTAGGCAGTAAGATTTACGCTTCATTTTCAGTCCTGAATCTGGAAATCTGGAAAAGAACAGAAAAGAAAAGAAGGAAAAATAAAAGGAGGAGAAGTCAAGGGATGACATCCACCAAGAGACAAGGAAGGTACAACGTAAGGTAGTGGTCATGGTCAGCCGCAAGGCACCATCTCCTGATGCACCTTCCTCTTCAGTGCAGCCCAGTGTGAGCTGCTTGCTTTGCCCCTCTCAAGTATGAAATAATATTTGCAGATGTGAACTGAGGGAAAGGTTTGTGGCATGCTTACATCGCAATGCGGTTTGCATTAAGGACCTGGCGCTTGACTTTTGCTCATTGCAGAATTAATGTAAATCTTAAACCTTCATAATACATTGGCACCAGCGGTGAGCGGAGCGTTCGAATGCAATGCTGCATACTTCTACTGGCTTGATGTTTTAAAGTCTCGCGTCTTGCATAAATCTCTTTTTAATGCAAAATGAAACATTTAAAATAACTTGTTAAGCAATGACAGTCGGCGAATTTTTTTCAATCTGGAGTTTTATGGAGCGTGTTTTGTCATTCCCCGTGCTGCTCCTGTCAGTTCTGTCCTTTCCCTGAGCCGCTGCTTCAGGCCGGCTGGTGCACCCAAAGCTGCGACCACTCTCCCAGAGCTCTGTGAAACCAGAGATAAGGGATTTTGTACATTTATGGTAAAAAGAAGATTGCAGTCACTGCCTGCTCTTGGCCTGCCTCAGTTCCTTTGTTTTCAGAGATGTAATCTCTTCTTTTTCATCCTATCACCCATGTCTGAACTGATGGAAGATGATTGTCTGTCATACTCCAGGCTTAAGTTACCAGCCTTTCAGCTGCACAGAGGCCTTGAGAAATGCACTAATACATTCACAACAGGAGGAAACTGCCAACAGAAACAGATCCTGAACTGGTTCCCAAACAGGATGACAAAAAAAGTCCACTCAGACCACACACAATCGCTCTGCTTTGCATGTGGATCCCGTCGCATGCGCTCGCCTTGCCTGTGCTGTATAAACAGCCAACAACTGAACTCAGTACGTCAGTGCACGAAGACGGCTCCGTTTTAGTGAAATATTGCATCTAACTCAGCACCTCCACATTTACACTGGTAGAACTCTCTGGTTCTCATGAAGATGTTCTGCGCCCTTTTGAAAACACCGCTCTCTGGCCTTCTTTCAGCAGAGCCCCCAAATTCCAGAGGCACCTGCACACACATTGCATTTCCTCCAGCTCTTAGGAAATCTTTGATCTCAGCCCATTCTTATTTAGATTGCTGGGGCTGAAACAAAGCAAAAACAAAACAGCAACTGTGCGCTGAAGCTATAGAATAAGCCCTAATCGTGCTCTTCAAGACCGTGATTAATCAGGCTGTTTACAAAAACCCAGCTTTGATGATGCCACGCGTGTAAGGCAGGCATACACTGCTCTGGAAGGAGAACTTTCCAGCACTGAAGGCTTTCTTCGGAAGGTGAAATAAAAGTTCTGGGAAAGCAAAGTCAAGTCTCTGTGCAAAGGGGCAATAAAATCCAAGTTGCGCAGGCACAAAGTGTGAAAGCCCAGGGCCCGACGTACCTGCAGAGCATCACTCTGTTTCAGACTAATTATGAAAGCGCTCTGTCATGTAACCTGTGAAGAAAAGTTTTTGACGGGCTGAAAATGCTTGGCTGCTCTAAATTCCCAACCTAACATAAAGCCTCTATGGGGGACATTTCCAACACTGGATAATAGTCTAGTCCAACACCTTTAATAAAATCAAGGTGACAGACCATGAAAACATTTGGTTCAGCACTATAAGCAAATCTGATACTGTTGCTGAAAGATGCCTCAAGGCATCTGCACAAGTCTTCAAGAGAAGTGGCTGTGCTGCCTGTGTGTGGGGGGGCTTCATCAGCAAACCAGAGCTCCTTACGGACAGTGGCTGGAACTTTGATATTTTAAACTGGCTGGGAACACAAAGGGCTGAGTTCAAACTCCATACAAAGATTCTGGGGTAGAAGTTGTCACTGAAAGGGAATTTTTTCCTCAATTAAAATTTGAGTGTTTTTTAATGTTCCGTCACGTGAGAGATGTGGTTTCATAAATTAACACAGGTAGAACATGAAGGAGTCCAAGGAATAAGCATGAAATTATGTCACACAGAGGTGTGCAGCTCACACTTCATCAAACCTGACTGTGAAAGGGTACGATATGCAACTTCACTGCTAAATGGGGAGCAGAGATAAAGAAAGATGACTACTACAGCTTGCTTTCACTATGTTCAAATGCTGTTTACCTTATAAACAACAAGAGTTGGTTTTGAAAATCCCTGAACAGGAAGCTAGCAATAATGAACTATAAGCTGAATTCAGGATTCTTTTGGGATGGAAGAGTTTTGTTTAGCTAAGCCTTCATTTTTGTGTCAAAATCTAAGTTAAATTTATTTCAAATAGCTTCTGTATTTTTCTATTTTTCCCCCCTAATATAAGCACTCATAAAGCTTTTTTAGTTTTACCAGGTGTTTTCAGAAAGATCTTTTCCTGATTATTTTCTCAATGTGAGTTTGCTGCATGTCTGCCACCAGATACTGTCACAGCTAGATCTGTGTTACGCAGTAGAGGTGAGGCTGACGTGGCAAAATGTACAGTGAAACACATGAAATACAACATTAAAAAAAAAAAAAAAAAAGACTTCTAAAATCTGTTTTAATTTCAAGCCAATTAACAGTCAGGCTTATGCTGATTTGTGAGTTGGAACTGGACAGGGTTATTCCTAGCTCCTAACACAGCTACTTGCAGAAATTTGATAGTGGCATGGTGTGGTTTAACAGAAAATCTCTAGGCAAGAGAGGACAGTGGGCTGTATGAAAAGGAAAAGAACTGTAGTTTTGCTTAGTCAAACCGACATTCTGTGCCTCCTTTTTTTTTCTTCTTTTTTTTTTTTTCCTGTGAGATAAACAATTTAAAACCATGCAGTTCTTTAGAAGGAAAAGAGCAAAGCGGTAATTTGGTGTGCAAGGAGTTAGCTATGTAACATACCAAGGAAAGGGGTGAGTAGAATGGCACTGCAGAACAATTTTTCACGTTTCATTATTCCATGATCTGTTGTTGCAGAAAGGGGGGAAAACAGAATTATTTAAAAAGATGTAAAACACAGCTGAACTCTGTCTCGAGACCACTACAAACTTAAAATTCAGCCATGTGTAACAAAGCCCCACAAGACCTATAAACTCTTTAACTCCCTCTTAATCAGCTTTTTTAGAAGTTTTAAGAACTTCTTAAGTCTTGGGCTGCTCCTCTGCGCAGAGATGATGTGTCCCAGACAGAAGGTAAATTGCAGTAGGTACACTTCCTAATCGGGAGAGAAATCCATCATGTGACACACCAGCATTTCCCATCCATTTCAGTTTCTGGAAATTCCCTTTCTGCTCTTGGAGGACTTAAAGCAGTACAACGCAGTCACACAGAATTGGCTGTGCTGTGGTGAGGAACCATTGCAATAGCAGATTGCCTTTCAGGTTTGGTTTTCCTGAAAAACACCTTCCTGCAGAAACCCCTGAGGTGTGTGGGAGTTGTCCATAGCCCTCTGTGCCCAGTGTACCAAGGCAGGGGGAGGTGGGATGGCACTGTCAGCAGTTTAGGCACTTACACTGCCTTCTCTAGATGGTGATGGGACATGGGGGAATGGTTGCAAACCAAAAGAGAGGGATTTAGGTTAGATGTCAGGGGGAATTTTTTCACTGAGAGGGTGGTAAGGCTCTGGCACAGCTATCCAGAAGAGCTGTGGGTGCCCCATCTCTGGAGGCACTCAAGTCCAGGTTGGATGGGGTCCTGAGAAGCTGAGGTGGTGGGGGCAACCCTGGTGATAGCAAAGGGTGGGACTGGGTGAGTTGTAAGCTCCCTTCCAACTCAAGCCATTCTGTGACTCCACGATTCTTCATCTCCACCTCCCTGGTGCATGACCAGAGACTTTGCCACTGGGTGTTCCAGCTGTTGCCATGATATTATAGATGTGGAAGCAGTTAAGGCGCATTTCCTGCAGACTAAAACACGCCAAGCATTTATAGCTGGCATATACTTAGATCATTTATCTGCGGTGGGCACTGCTGCATTGTGCTGGACCTGACACTTGTAAGGGACACACTCAGATGTAACTCTTCACACTTCCAAACCAGGAAGCATGATATGGCCTTGATATCTGAGAGGATATAGATTTCATTGTGCAGTTTTAATTTAAAACATCATTTGAATCTTCTGTTCAAGTACTGTATATTAGAAGTGGATGTGGCTCTTTATTCTCAGAGCTCCATTTACCTCTAATCTTGCTTGGTTTTCTGAAAGTGGGAAGATGAAAAGAAATGTAGCATTTTTGTATGGTGGAAAAGCAATTGAAGAGTCTGAGAAGCCTCACTCACCTGGAAGAGGAGGCATTTTGTTTTTCCTTTCCACTCCTATGTGTCACTGGCTGGCACAGAGCCCTGCTCTGCACCTCAACTGCAAGATCCACAGGCAGGGAGCTATCGGGGCTTTCATCAATTTAATTTCTCAGTAAAATTTTACTCTGGATTGAAAGAAGACTAGAATTTGTTCAGTCATGTCTCACATCTCCATTGCCTTGTTTCTTCTTTTGCTTAGCTTTGAAAGCACAGTATTGAAGCCGAGGTACGACTTTCCATCTCTTCACTTATTTTTTTTTTTAAACTTTCATTAGCCCATTCTCAGCCCTGCGATGTTCAATAGCAAGCAGTTCAGCCCAGCCTACGGTGCAGATTAGGGGAAGAGAACAGAATAAAAATGACAGCTTCTTAATGTTTAGAAGCACCTTGCGTCACGCACATTCTTTCCGGTGTTTTTCCCATCCAAGCTGCCTGCGGATTCCAACATGTGACAAGCCTGGGGCTGGGAGCAGCTGAAAAGCCGTTTGTGCCTCGGTGCAGCCCCTGGCGCTGCGCACGGCAGCGGCTCCGCAGACATCAGAGCAGAGCTGGTGTTCAGAGCTCCCTCATACACACGTACAGCGTCCTGTGAAATTCAGAATGAGACTTCACAGTCCTTAGCAAAAAATACGTGTTGGGAATCCTACCAGAACACTGATTATATAGGTGCAGGAATGTGGGCTAGAGGGGCAGCTTATCAAATTCTACCTCTCTGTCCGTAACCACTTTATTTTGCAGTGTACGCAAGGAAAGAAAAGGAACAAAATGGAATGGAAATCTTCTTTCAGTTTGGGGGTGTTTCTGTCAGATGAATTACTGCTTTTGAAACTCATGTTACCAATAAAAATGTTGCTTTTAAAAACAGTTGTGTTTCAATAGTGAAAGGTGTAGCACAATATATTTTAAATGATGGATATAACAAATGATTTACTCTTTTCCTCAAAAACATGCCATGATCTATGTCCTTAAAACAGTAAATAGCATCCCCTTTATGCGTTTTTAAAGAAAACCACACAGCCACATAAAGAGGATTTACTCCACAATTACATTGCTACAAGTGATCTGAGGAACAGCTTTTTAGACCTAGCCGAGATCAGGTTTAACTTAAGGCAAATACCGTTTTCATTGTAATCAATGTTAAAAATAAAATAAAATAAAATTTAAAAGGCACAGTCCAAGATTAAGTAAGTACACCTAAATAAAGTTCTTGATGTAATAGCATTAAAAAAAAAAAAAAAAAAAAAGAAAGAAAAAGAAAAAGAAAAAGAAAAAAAAGAAGAAGAAGAAGAAGAAAAAAAGAAAAGGTTAAAATGAGATAGAAATCTCCCCTGCTAGTGCTGGCTGCTAACTGCCAGAAGCAAGAGGGAAACTTTCCTTTACTTCCACCCTCTGAGGCAGGACAGAGCTGCCGAGGAAGGCACAGTGAGCTGGGGAAAGCCAGACTGTGGCACGAGCGTGTTTTAGGACTCTGCATAATCTCAGTTCCCATCCCAAGCACTATGACGCTGAATTTCATTTTACTGTTTTTAAATGACAATTCTAGAGAAAAATTAGTATGCATTTTCTCTTTCTTTCTTTTTTAAAAAAGAAAATATGCATTAAAACTGCACATGTTTTGAGGAGGTCTACTTTTGCTAGCACATCTCAACATTTACAATGGAAAAAATCATGATAATGTGAAGATTGCCCTTTATTTTCTAGTACTTGGGACTTAAATCAATGGTGCAAATCATAACGTCAGGGCAATGCAACTGAATGACTCTGCAAAATCATTTTACTAAGTAGTTTCTAGTGTCGCTAGAAACTAGCAACATACTAGCTTGACATAACAGAATCTTCCTATACACATCCAAAAAGAAAGAAAAAAAAAAAAAGGTAACAAAACTGACATAAAGCAGTTTTGTGAAAGATGAACTTATAACAAACAAATCCAGTGCAATAGCTAGAGTATTTCTCTCAAAGTTGGGGTTGAAAAGACGGTACTTTCAGTAAGATCTTAGGAAACATCGGAGCGCTGGAGAACTGCGGGTAGAGCCGCTCCTCCCTCAGCTCACCGCTCCGGCCATGCGGTGGCAGCCTCGGGCATGTGTTCGGCCGGCAGCTGCGGCCCGCAGCCAGAGGCAACCCGCTCAGCTGGCACTTTCCCATCGCAGACAGCGAGGGACTTTGCTTGTAAAATTGCTCAGCAGAGTGCCCTTTCTCCATACATACGGACAATTCCCTTTAAAAGACAAAAAGCGAGAGGTAAGAGCAACATTCAAAAACCAGAGAGAATCTACTTCAATCTTTCTTGAGGCTACGTTGATACAGTGCCTTCGTACTCCGTTGCGGTTTCATAGAACACTGACCAAAATATTTGCGTAAACTGCATGAATTCCCTCTCCCCTGCCCGCTTCCTTTTTTCATTTTTCTATTTCCATGTGTTTTGCTTTCTTTTGTTTCTTTGTTTATTTGTTTGTTTCCAGAATATTCCAGTTCAGTCCTGAGCTACAAGCAGGCTTGCAGCCTTCAGCTTTATGCACCGTGTCCCAGTCCTGTGCAGTTCCAAAGCATTCTGTGTGATAAATGTTTTACTGCTCTGTTTATTTCACTGTTTGATTCCTGATGAAAAAGTTCACAGAATTTAACAAAAGTTACAAAAAAATACAGGATTTCTCTTTGGTCTTTAAACATTATGAGGAATGATTACTATTATAAATTAGATCTTAAACATAGAGAGAAAGTAACTATTTTTTAACTGAATCTGCTCGTGGTGTGCTCATTTTAGGACGTTGAATGCATGTCACTCTTCTCCAGCAAGATCTTTCCCTACAGATAGTTTCCCTCTTTTTCATTTTCTACCAGACAAACTGCCACTGTTTATCTTTCCATCTGTGCACCTTCTCTGTAACTGTCTCCATCTTATCATCATGTTCTTCTCTCAGGTACCTTCTCCCTTCATCTACTACTGTGATATTCTAGGTCTGTTGGGACCTACACTAAACATGCCTTTACTAAGTCATATACGCATATAATTCTTTGAATTCCATTTCTGTATTCTTCTAAGATATCCTACTTTAATTCCTTGAATTCTCACCAATGCTCACTGGGGCAAATAAACAAAGGCAGTTACTGTTATCAGTGTACAACCAGTTTCTGGCTTGCTTAAATCCACATCCTTCTTTCTATGCATTAAAAAAAAAAGGTTAAATAACCTTAATTTGCTCAGAACTACGCTGAGCATTCCTTCTCCCTACCCTAATTCAGTATGAGCTGATTTAAACCATCCTCTGACTTCTTTTGCTTATGGTGCACCACTCAGTTTCCATTCCACGTGACAATAATCATATCCAAACGAAAAAGAATTAAATAAACGTGACATTTTGTGACACACTGTATCAGATGCTTTCCTAAATTAAGAGAAACCACCCACAGCTTGGGAACCCCTGCTAGGCACATCACCCCCTTCTTCCTTTGAAGCTGGGAAGATGGACTTGGAGCCACGGTGGAAATATCACGACTCCCAGCCTGTCCTTGGTTCCAGGGTGGGCATTTCATGTTTTACCCCACACCTTCTTTTGTTAAATGCCCTTAAACACCCCTTTAAGGAGTGTGTCTACATCTGGTACCACTACATGGCCGAATTATGAGTTACTGGCGTTGGGATTGGCCTTTGGCTAGGCGTAGGCCCATACTCCCTCCAAGGCCAGGGAAACTGCCATGGAAGAGGTCACTACTCAACAGTGCTGGACTGGTCAAAGAGGGGGGACCAGCTCTTCCCAGGAACCAGAGAAGGAAAGGAGCCGCAGTCCCCACCTTGGTGATGCCAGAGCACTCACTGAAGGGAGCTCCGTGCTACACTGTGCCTCGCATGCGTGCAGCTCCTCCGGCTCTGTACTTCCAGTAATTCAATCAGGACAGTCACGTCGTAGCCATGTGGAGTCAGTTACCGAGTCACAGTGAATTACTGAGGAAAGGATTTCATAATTAAAAAGGACAATAAAACAAAGAGCTTTCCACAAAAGTGGAGTCCAGAATTGTAATGATGACATATGAGAAACAAGAAAACAATTACATTTGGGCTTGGTTTAAAGCAGGGCAGCACCTCTCTGGAGGAGAGCCTGGTCCTGTACCCCCCAACAGCCCACAGAGGGTCAGAAGAGAGTGAAAAGGAAAGAAGTGAGAAAGGGAAGTCATAAAGAAGATGTCCGCTCTTGTAGATAGACGGGAAGAATTTGACTGGGACAACCAGATGAAAAACAGCCCAAAACTAAGTATCAGCTGAGGAGTTCAGGAAGGAGGAGAGGCATGCATGTTTAGGAAAAAGCATGTCTGTGAGGCGACGTGAGGAAAAGCAGTGTTAGCAATGAACATTGCTATCATTGCAAGCCTTCTCCTGGTCTCAGTGGCCTGGCCCACGGTACTCTATAGGAGAATATTTCAGGTACTGTCCAACTTCTTGCACTATGTCTGTCTCTGTGCTAACCAAAAGCCTTTGTGCCAGCTGGCTTCAAGGCACTGAACCAAACAACTTTCCTGGCAGGCTGAACAACAACAGCAAAAATTGCTAACAGGATTGGATTTAAGCTGTCCTGCAGTTATTTACTTTCTGCCTTTTCTCCAGATTGCCACATAGTCAGACTCTTCCTGAGGGAACCAGGCCATCACCAGTTCCTCCTTGATTTTGTCCTACCTGGGCACATGTTGTTGTTGGCGATGATGTTACCTGGCTGCTTTGCATGCAATACCCCTTTTTTGATTTCCAACACATTAGAAGAGTTCTTGTTTGAAATGCAAAGTTTTGGCTGTTTTAAGATCCATATGTGTCATTTATATGGTCAGCTGCTGCCTGGAACAGGATAGCTGGGATAGTTTTCACCTTTGGAAACTATCTGAACTTCCATATGCACTGGAGGACATGGTGTTTCACAGATCAGGAAGCCCACGTGTTCCCTCTGTCTTTAATAATGATAAGGAAAGCAAGGCCCCTCAGTTCTGTCTTTCAAAATACTCAGTAAAGTTATTTTTGTAAAACATTCTGAACTTCTACAAGTGAAAAACATTAATGGATAATTGTCATTGTGGTGCCTCTGAGAAGGCATGAGGTGCATATACTTACACTTTATACTATAATAAAAATGTTGATTTTATATGGCAACATCTGTTTTCTTCTTTATTTCCTGGATTAAATGAAAGTCCTCCGTTGAAATCCGAATGTGGAATTAATCCTCTCTTTTGAGATGAAAAAGAGGTGAGTTGTCTCCCTGTCTGACTATTAGTCAACTAGGCAAAAGGAGTCATTTGCTTTATCTCATAATTCACCTGCTGGAGAATTCCTCACAGGCAGGTAGATCTTCTGCATACTGTGAGACTGTCCTACCAAGTCTAGGAGTTCACCTGCCAACACAGAATGTCACAGAAAGAGGCGACCTCTGTGAATTGCTGCTAAAAAGTTCAGAGATGACTTTACACCTACCACACTGAGACAGGAAGATGATTGAGATTGGTACTCCATTATTTTAGCTGGAGAAAGGCCACAAGTTTCAGAATAACATCAGTTTGTCATGTTGAGCTGAAGCATTTTCGGAACTGATGCATTCAGATGAGTACTGTACTCTGCTTTGGGTGTTTGCTTGTTGGTGAAATATAACTAATATCGCATGAGTGAATGAGTGAATTTCTTGTTACCTCTGCATTTCAGAATAATGTCACTTTGCTGATGGTCTTTCTCTTGCAATTCATCTTGACTAGGTTCCATGTAAAAGTGAAAGCAATTTTTCCTATGTCTGCAGTTTTTTGGTACAGAAGCATACTATGAAGCTCATTTAAACAATTCAGACAAAAGTCAAAACGTATAAACATGACATGTTTTTGCCTGTGTAAAATATTGGTGTATTACCAAGATGGCTTTCCTTCTGTAGTGTGACTGGTAGAGGAAGCCGAAGTGAAACACTGGCAGGCTTGAGTCTGAACCAAATCCCACTTTCAAACCATCAGTCAGGCCTGGCACACACAAAAGAGGTGACAGAGAGGTTGTGGATGCCCCGTCCCTGGAGGGGACAAGGCCAGATTGGATGAGGACCTGGGCAGCCTGATCTAGTATTAAATGTGGAGGTTGGTGGCCCAGCATGTGGCAGGGGGAGTGGAGATTTATGATCCTGGATGTCCCTTCCAACCCTGGCCATTCTGTGATTCTGTGAAAAGAGAGCCCAGCTTCACATACCTCAGTGAACCTTTTCAAAAGGCAGCTGAGGTTCACTCTTTTTCAATAAAGCACAAAACCAAGGAAGCTCTAGATGTTAAGTCCTGTTGATGATGGCTATCCACTTGTGGATAACTCAGTTTGGTGAAATGAATGATACATTTTCCTAACTTACTGGGACATTATTTAGAAAATAGTTTGTATGAAAAGATCTTATATCCATTTCCCTGACCACCTGATGCAAGAATTCAGGTTGATTCTTATGCTTTGAGCTGCTACCACACCTTAACAATCGATAGTAATTACCTGCTTTATAGTTCCTTTTCCAGATGCTCTGTGAAACAGTGCAGCACCTTTAAATTTAGTTTTTAATATCCGGTAATTCTAACATCTGAGTGAGAAAAAGTGTATAGCAATGTACATTTTTCTCCTTGATCTCATGGGCAAGCGTTGTCTGAGGACTCTGAAGCATTTGACATTGCATCCTCTCCTGGATCAAAGAAAACTCACATCTGCCTCTCAGCTTGGTATGGTCATTTAAAACATCCCCTCCCTCCCCCAGCTCCAAAAAACAACTCTAACACAAAGCCCATCCACAAAACTCACTAGAGTTTGTACAAATTATTTTTTTTGTTGGCATTTAAAGCAAGCTCCATTGAACTGGACACAAAAAATTGAAATCTTTCTTCTGGGTAATAGCAGCACAATGGGACTGGAAAGGGAATAGTGCACACCTGGATATACAAACTCCCCCAATCAAAGGGTTAAAAACAAGGGATCATTTGTTCTAAAGGAACACAAAAAACACATTCACCAAACAGCTGCTGTACAACTTGAAACAAAAGCTTATTAAGTGGTAAGTTTTAATGCAAAAATATGGGAGGGAGGGAGTACAAAACATCTCTGATCTCTGCATACCTTACAGTCTTAAATCTGCATTCTCCTCACACCAGTAACAGCTCAAGAACTCAGTTTGCCTCCTTGTGTCTGACAAGCTTGCATCACTCTTTAAAACAACCACAGCTGACAAACACCACCAGAATTGAATTATGTCAGCTTGTGCTTGCTGCTCCCCCATTCTTCATTAGAGGTAGAAGGATATTAGTGCTTGGTTTGTGACCACTGTAGTTAAACACCTTAAAGCCTATAAGTAAACTTCCCTGTAAATCAAAAAGGCAGAGAGTTCTCATTTCATCAAGTGTAGTTTTACTGTCTGCTGTCACCACAGCTGTCAGCAGGATGCTTAACTGCTCTAATTGTCTGAGGGCTCATTCCCTCACCCTAACTAATTGTTTAGATCTGCTAATCTGCATCCGTCATCTGTGAAGGGACTAAGGGTGTTCTCGTCTCTCAGTTTATAGGAACCAGCTATAGCAAGTCCGTAACAAGATCTGCAGGGTTTACCTACTGCCCTGTGGTGAGATGGTTGCTTGCAATGGAGTGAGTGATGTGTCGTGAGCTAGCTAGAGGATAAGAATAAAATCTTTCGGAGATGGTAAATCACAGCGGTCACCCAAACTGTGGCTTGCTGAGAAACAGTAGCATATAGTAAGTGGCTGCAGCCCTGTAGGGTCAAACCCAAGGAGGACTGGAGAGAGGGACTGCCTCAAAACTTGGTGTAATTGAGCTTTTAAGTAGATCTAAGTATTTGCCATGTGTATGTGCTTTTTTTTTAGTATTAGGTATGAAAAAATAATGACGTGAGTGTACATTGCATCTGTATATCAAATCCTCTTTTAAAATAAACCATGGCATTTCAAAGGACTTTCATCTCCACTTATTTATGCAAGTTTCATACAGTGTGTAGCACTTCATTTGGTCAAATGTTTATCAGAATTCATTTATTTAAAGACCTCTTTGTACATGGATTATCTGCATATGGAATATCATCACTTTGTGGGTTTTAGATTCTCTAGGATTTTCTGGTCATTCTGTTTAAATTCCTCTTGGGTTTGCCAAATATTTCTTGTAATTAATTATGGCTTGAAATTATCTAGATTCTATAAATAGGATTCTAGCTAAAATAAGGACCTAAGCAATTGCAGGTTGCTTCTGTTGCCAGTCACAAATTACTGGAATCACAGAAAGGTGTTGGTTTTTTTTTTTTTTCATTTGTTGTTGCTTTTGTGACTGCAGCTTAGTGTCAGGATTTATTTACATCTATGAAACTTACCCTTGGACTTGTCAATGTGGCTGATGTTTAACAAACCCCAGTTCTCCACATAGCCTTATTATACTGCTTGGAACTTAATGTAAAATACATTTTGCATATCTTCTCTGGATAATTTCCAAGTCATGCTATTTCTCTTGTTTTATCCTTTCGCTTTTCAGCTCTTTTCTGCTGTTGCTTCTCCTCATCCCTTTCTTCCCCCGAGCCACGCCACGGCTCCTTGCTGCAGATGCTGAGCCTTGCTGGAGCAGCCATGTGTAGCTATCTCAGCTCTGCTTCTGGCTGCAGAGTGCCAGCTACGTGGATGGGAAGGTTCCTGACAGAGTAAGGAAATACAAGAGTGTTATTTAAGATCTGTAGCCATTGATACTCTGCATTTCCTTTGGCTAAGTATGGGAAATAGGAAGTTTGACTCCAAGAAGCTCACACATTAGGATGTGTAGATATGGTGAGTTTTATGTGAAGAGGATGCTGATAATTTGTAAGCGCAGAGATGCTGGATTTCTTTGAAGAATTAATGCTTAATTCAGAAAAATAGGCAGAGGGTAGGAGGAAATCAAAAAGAACTTTCCTGCTTTACAAATGGAGAATATAGACATTGAAATCCTGTATTTATAACTCTTAAAAAAAATTAGGGTGATTATTTGAAGTTAGTCAGTTAAAAGATCTCTCAACAGACAATTAAAACAGGTAGGATTTGCTATATTCAGCTATATAGTGAAAAAGATGATGCTGAGTATATTGTCTCCTAATCTCTGCACTTCAGCTAAACTCCTGAAATGTGATGGGATGACTTTTGCCCGTAGAGATTAACTGAATTAGTCTTACACAGGAAATCCACAGCAGAGCCAGGAAGCAAGTTTACTGCAGAGCCTTACTTCTAAGACAGGACCTCATAAAATCAGTAGCCATCCACAGTCAGGAGATGACCCGTCCTCTGCTGTGTTCCTTGTTTCTCTATGGAGTTTTGTTTTCAGAGGAAGTGATTATAACCCAGTCTGTAAGACCTCATTCCTCATTTTGTAAATGTTCAAATCTTAATAAGAGTACAATTATGAGAAAGGAGGTTTTAAATGAACCAAATATGTGCCAAGTAGATGAAGGAATCTTTGAAGTGATCCCACCTTTGATTTATATACTGACAAAACCTTGAGTTTCAATCTAGATTTCCTCAGCAAATCTCTTAAATCAAAAGTTTCACTGCACTGCAGTTCAGGAGTTAATCTGACTGTGAGACTAAGGGAAAAATATTGTACCGCAGAACAGTAAACTGCTGTAAGCCTGAAGTTACACTCAAGCTAAAGAAAACCATGCTTTGTGTTATTAGTATGATAGGGCCTTAGCCAGCCCACAGCTTCCTCCTGATTCTTGGACTGCACTCCTATGCTCTGGGAGGTTTCTAATCTGGGCAAATGTTTTCTGAATTGTGTCCTCTCTTCAGAGCTGGAGTCTCGAACTCCAACCAGGGAGGACAGAGCAGTACTTCAGTTTGAACTTATTCAAGTATTATTGATATATTATATTTCATAATTACTTTGGATCTTCCTTTGCATTGTAGTAGAGATATATTTTGGCTCTACAGTAATACAGACTTGACACCTCAGTTATAACAGTTCTTAGAGAGTTATGAGGTGGCCTTTGGTCTTTTTTCTTTGTGAACCCAATTTAGCAGAGAATTTAAACAAGTGCATCTCTCTTCAACAAAATGCATTGGGCAGGGGGTCAAAAGCAGTGAGCCTGGAATTGAGGGCTGCAGACTGATAAGCTCCATTTGAGCCTCTGCAATTGGCTCAATGGGAGAGCATTGAGCTCCTTCTGGCAGGGGAAGATCCTGGGCCCCACTCTTCACTTCTTGGCAGAGTGCCCTAACTGCTAGGGTAGCAGGCAAAGCATGATCAGTGCTGTCTGGACAATGAGTCAGAAAGAACATCACAGGAGTGAATTACACTCCTAAATCAAGGCATTTTAGGCCAGGTTGGATGGAGCCCTGGGCAATCTCATCTAGTACTTGATCCAGTGGCTAGCAACCCTGACTGTGGCAGAGAGGTTAGAACCTGCTGGCCACTGAGGTCCCTTCCAACCCAAGCCATTCTTTGATTCTATGATCCAACCAAAAATGTCAAAGCTTAAATCTTAGGCATGTTCATCACAGGATGCAGTGAAGATTTCAGATGTGATTGCTCTTCTGGGGACCTCAATATGTTATAGGTGTCTCCAGCTCTTCTTGTTTATGACACTCTTAATCCTTTTCTTGCCCTGTGAAGTCTTTTTCCAGAGCTGAGCTCTCCAGTTCCTCACTGGATCTGATGCTCTGATATCTCAGGCACCTATGAGCAAAACAATTATGATAATATTCACAAAGCAGAATGAGATAAAGACAACCACAAAGGAGTCAAAGACTTGTATCATCCAGAAAGTAAAGGAAGTAATTTTAAATTAATTACTAAAGTTTCTCTAACTAATGTAGCTAGTCAGTAAGTCTTGCAAAGTACCTTTAATGATTACTTGCACTAGTCTTTTATACCAGTGGTAAGTGACAAAAATTATACAGTTCATATTGCTAGACCATGACATTGAAAATTTTAAAAGAAAATTGTGAAGTGAAAAGGTCTGTGTTTAAGAATTAGGAATATCAACTTTCTTGCTTCCATGAGATCCAAAATGAGCTGAGGGAAGATGCAGGATCATTTCTGGGACATGCTAAAGGATGCTGCGTTCAATGAACCAGAAGTCCTGCTGAAGCTGATGAAGGAGAGAGATGGAAGCAGAGGAGAGGCAGGTGAGTGTAGAGGGGGAAAGAAGGCTCTGTGACTGGGAAATCCCAACTCACCAGGGGCAATCTGACTGACGTACATGTGCTAAGATATCTAGCTGTAAATGTCCTTGTTCAGTGCAGGGGCATTAGACAAGTTGATCTTTAAAGGTCCCTTCAGCTCAAAAGAGCCTATGATTCTATGATCTAAAGAGCAGTTGAACAATTCAGAAACTGAGCAGAAAATGTCCAGACAGGGTTGTGCTGCTGAACTTGGCATGAATGGTCCTGCTTTCCCTGGGTGAGAGTAGTTTGAGTGGCTGTGTGAAATTGCAGGAAGAGAAGGAATCGACAGGGACAGGCATCCCTTGGGGAAAAAAAGAAAATGGCTGAATATTATAGCTGTGCAGCCTTCCATCCACTGTCAAAATGAAAAATTGTTTTGTGTCACTCACATGAATAAATGCTGAAGATATTGAAAGAGCATGGTAGTCTCTCTGGAGTATGCTGTTGCACCACTAAGAAGTCTACCTTCTCTCTGTTTCACTAAATTCTGCTCTCCTGTGAGCAGAGTGCCTCTCATGGACACCGTTTCTCTTAGGAGTATTGCCTAAATGCATTTGGATTTCTTTTCAAGCCTCCTCATGTGCCACCTCCTGTCTTCCAAAGTGGTCAGTGTTCTCAGTTATTGTTACTGTGGGAAAAGCTATATAAGAAAACTGAGATGCATAAGAAAAACAAAACACTTGGAAGATGTGGTGGTGGGGGCAGTTGTGACATGCCAAGTGCTTAAGGTAGTGGCAGCTTTATATTTTCAACTCCTTTGTGCAGTAGCTTCTGTTACCTTACATGCTGTTTGTGTGCTATTAATGCCACATACACTTTTGCAATGAATGAATGTTTTTATACAATGTTTATTCTTTCTTAACTTATAAGTCCCTGGATATAAGTTTTCATGACAAATGAGAACATGCTCAAATGACACAAAAGCAGGATTTTCTTTAAAATGTATTTGCACACATTTCTTTACATTTTAGTATCAGCAAGTAGGTGATTGATTACAGGACTGTTTTAGGTGGTTTATTTTCCCATGTGCAAATTTAGAGTTATTAATTGTAATGTATTTAAGGGTCATAGAAGAGAAGGGGAGAACCTCAGCTGCATAAGCCAATAATATCTGTGGAAGCTGCAGGCTCGAGTTGCTCTTGCAGCTCTGGTGTCTGTGATGGCTCCTGTTTCAGGAGTCAAGAATAACAGTCTCCAATTTAAAACGTATGGGAAATTTTGAAGTTCTCTGGCCACAACTCATTGTTTAAAAAGTAAAAATAAGAATAAAAATTTGAAATTCCAGAAGCCTCAATGTTCTTACTGCCAACACAGGAACTGCTGCTCTAGAAGAGGTGGTGGCTGCAGGAGAGAAAAGGAGAGGAGTGGTTGCTTCTTTGCCAGTGATGCTGTGTGCAGCACCCAGCTTAGATGTGGCAGTACCTGTGGAGCTGGGTGTTGGTCATGCTTTCAAACTGCAGGTCCCTCCACATCAGTAAAGCATGAAACCAACAGACTCTTCCTTGGTGGGCTTCATCATCAGTGGAGATTAATAAGATTTACACCAGGCTGCTCTCTTATTTTGGCCTTGTTTGCTTTCTTTCTGAGAAGTGGAAAGCAAATTGGCCCCAACTCAGTACCGCATGCACTGGCCTTGCATAAATCCCCCCCAGTTCCCCGACCCATGGATGCTGGATACAGTGAGCTGAGTCACTGTGCTCAGCAGAGCTGATACTTTCTACAGAGACAACTGACTTCATCACAGGTCTGAGTCCCAGTGTGTTCTTACGTGATAGGTGTCCAGGTCTGTGTCTGTCCTAGCAGTTTATTTCTTAATACATTAGTGGCATAACTCTGTGTAAATAAACAAAGCCTCAGTTTCCTGGGAAAAATGATGCTTACATAGCACTTACAGTTCTCAAAGAACTTCTGTTCAATCTCCACACTAATGTGGTTTCACAAGAAGACTGAGATTATTTTATTGCCCCAGGATGCCAGGAAATTTTCATTTGACTTCCTCAGATCTTTAGGATAAAAGTGGGACAGTAAAGAAAAGAATTCCCTTTGCTGTCTTAGATTTCTGTTCTTCAGGAAAATATGTTATGTTTTCTAAGATCTGATATTCTGTAGTTTATTTTTAACTTAGTGACAGTATTATTTTACCTTTTTTTTTTTTTTCCACAGAGGAATATCTTGCCCTCCGCTGCTTCCTGCTCCCGGTCTTTTTAATAGGCTTCTCTTTTTGTGCAGAGTATAGATAATGCTTTTCACACTTCATTGGTTTTAGTCATTATCTATTTCCTGGCTCTGTGGAAAACAAAGGAGTTGATGGCCACCAAAATGTAGATAAATATGGCTATCATTAATAAGCAGCCAAATAATCAAGACAAGAATGCTAGTTTGCTGGAGGCATGTGGACAATTTGGTGTTGGTGAAAATGTTATGCCATAGCATGCTGTTAGCTAATAAGAAGTGTTATCATGGTGAAGAAACACACATCTTTGAAAAACAAAATCCCGAAGCACACAAAACAAATCTAGACTGGCATTTTAACCCACTGTTTTATTTCAAGACCAAATTCTTCCAAAAGGTTTCTTCTCTTCTTCAGTCAAAACAAGTTCAAATGGGACAGAGAGAGCTAGGCACACCTGATTGCAGCCAGATTTGTCTCAGCATCACCGGAGCATTGATGGTCTATTCTGTGGGAATAAAAGGGAGTGGAGAACTGCCTTTCTCATGCCTCTTCCTGCACCTCCATCCCCAGAGGATGCTCCTTTCTATCATAAGGAGCAGAGGCAGCAGGTGCACAAAGCATCTCAAGCATTTCCATCAGAAGGGTGAGGAAAGCATGGTGGGGCATCATTCGTCAGCTCAGGCCATTTTAAGGTAATCTTTTATTGCTGATGTGATGTAGTCTTGGAGAAACTGCCTACCAGGCTCAACAATGTAAGTTCAGAAAAAAAATCACACCATTAAAATAGGCTGTATATTTTGTAGGTGGCTTGGGACAAAGGACAAGATACTGAACTTCAAAAAAGTGTTTGAAATTTTGATACAGATTACAGTGATCTGGGATATTACTTTTAGAATCCTTACAGTTTACCGCAATTTAAAACACCCTTTTATATTCTTCTGCTAAGCTGCACTAATACAAAGTTATTGTCTCAAGAGTCCTAACTCATGTCAGCAGTCATTGGTGCAAGTCATCACTGAGAAATGCACAGAAGCAATAGGTTAGCAGAAGTCGTCATGACTCTCCCTAACTTGCTTCTGAGTTAAGATCTCTTGGCCATTGTCCCCATCAGGCCTGAAGTTAGCTCGGTGAGAAGCACTTCCAACAGTCTTGCTCACAGTCTCCAGATCAAGGCTTTCAATTTAATGCAGCCAAAAGGACTTGCAGGTCACTTTCTTTTACAAAAACACAGTTTTGTTGACTTAAACATTTTCCTGCAGCCATGCTTTGCTCCTGTGTGGTCACCTACTTTGTGTCACAGCCACAACCAGAACAAATGATGAATAGCTTGGAAGAGAAATGCTCTGTTGCCTGCGATGTTCTGGAGCTTCTCCATGTGGCTCCTGCGATAGCAGGGAGAGGCAGCCAAAATCTCTGGGATACAAACCTGTCTTCCTTGCTGCATTTTCCTTTCACTTCAAACATCTATATCTGTTAAGACAGATAGTAAGACACTGATCTGATGTCTGGTCTTTTGCTAAGACGTGACAGCAAGATTTTGGCTCAGAGGAAGGGAATAGGACAGTCTTTATGTATCATTCACATTTTTTCTTCAATTATCTTGTTTGGATTTTGTTTTTCTCCATTTTTTACCTCCACTTTTCTTGAAATGTCTGGTGGATTAATTACAGACAAAAACTGAACTATAATATTAAAAATTCTGTCTCTGTTTTCACAAGCCTTTTGATGACTAAGTTGCACATGAAATGAAAATCCCAACTTTTACTATCATAACAACGGATCTGATCCATGTCAGGCACTAACTCTTTCAGATTTGATTCCTCCAAACGCCCCTCATTTGAGTACAGAAATGTCTGGATCATCTCCTGTCTCCATCCAGATTTAGTAGCAGTGTGCTGCAGTGGGATCTCACTGTAATACTGAGCCTTCCTGAACATACTCTGTTCTAGTGATTTCACTGAAATCTCATTATAAGTTATTTTCATTTCTCCCTTTCTAAGAAAAGTTAGCAGTGTATTTATTTGGTATTGCTGAAGGGGCTCTACACAAAAATCTTTGGCAGTAAGACTGATAGACCCTAACATATTACTTACCAAACTCTTTAAAGATAACATTACTTTTCAAAGGAATAGCCTTCTTCCACACAGCATCTTTTGCCCAGCCATCTCGTTATACAAACAAGTCCGTGGCTTTGAAATGGAAATAATTTCTTCTAAATAGCCACATCAGGATTTCCACGGGCCCCATAAGATCCTTATGAGGGAGTTGAGCTCAGCATCTTGTCTTTCTCAAGTACCGACTTATGCTCTGATCTGGGTTTGCTTCCTTATTTTAGATTTTTGTCTACTTGTTTGTTTTTTTCTTAAACAATGAGAAGACCCAAAGCATTTCACTGTAAAATTGTAAGAGGTATAAAGTAGGCACAGTAAAAAGTAGAGAAAAATCTTCTCCTAGTGCTATCAGTTAACTATTTGGTACTTGAACTCTTTGGAACTTGAAAAAAATATCATTGAATTTTGTGATCTTAAGGTGACAGACAAAAGATCTCTCCTACACCAGATGAACTTCCATCAGAGGAGGCTAAAGCCTTGCTCAGGTTATGGTATTAAGTATTACATCACTTTCTCAAGTTAACGTTTGTTCAGACATATGTTCTTTTCTTTCAAATCTTGTCAGACTTCTTATTCCGTTTTTATAAGACAGCCTTGACTCTGCACTAAACCATGCCACTAACACGTTACTTAATCTAACTGGCACATTGTAAAATTTTACACATGCGCTCATCCAGATAATTACACAATTAATTTTCACTTAGTACAGCTGAAACGGGGATAATGAAATTTCCACTGGTGTACTGTTACGTCCGGGGGTTAGGGGTCAGTTTCCTGTTTGGATAAGGGTGAGTTTAAAGAGGATTTCTGACAGTCTCCTTACTTCAGCTGAGTCTAAAAACATTGCAATGGAATTTCAATTTACAGCTAAGTTCAATGGAAGGAGCAGATGTTGGGAGTGTGCCACCGCCATTCTGGGAGTGCTTTCTATGCAGGTGTAGTCCAAAGTCCATATCCTCACTCCCACTCTTTATATGAACACCGTGATAAACTGACGTGATATGAATTTCTGTACTGGTCTGTAGATGCTCAAAACTTTGCAGAATTATCCCCAACCTGAGCAATTGTGGAAAGTTTTACTTCTTTGTATTTATTTATTTATTTGTTTGCTCGCATCTTCAAAGAAGTCTTCTACATAGACCACGAAGAACACTGGGGGAGCTCTTCCCCAGGCCTGTGTGATGTGGAAGTCCACACAATAAAACAGAAAGAACTGTGGCAAACTCCCACACCTTTGACAAGATCTCTGTTTTGGCACCAAGACATGCAGGTGCCAAACCTTCCATGTAAACCGAAGGCCAAATGGAGTGTGATTGCAGGGCTAGAGCTCTCTTGGACCAGTCTGTCCTTGATCCGCAGTGATACACTGGACCACTTTTTCTGACCCAAGTTGGAAAGCCACAGGGCTGCAGCTGTTCCCTCTAGCAGGGTGCCCATAGTGCATCAGCAGAGGAGGTTCTGGCCAGGCTGGAGTAACTGATCCTGCTTTGGTGCCAACCTAGTCCTTCTGCCTCAGAGTTGAATGAAGGCAATGCTAACATCTCCATTGATGTCATAGGCTAAAGGAATTAGTTCCTCAGATCGGAACATATTGTCAGCTAGCAATAGAGACTGTGTCAGAGCGCATCTCTTGCAAACAACATCATCTTATGATACATATTTCTGTGGTGCTACTGGGCCTTGATCAGAGGCTGGGAATTCACCATCCTAAAACAATGTGGAACAGAAGAGACAAATGTCTGCATTGTCAATAATTTTGTGTATTTCTTCTTTCTCCTGTTCAGCTTCTTTTATACTTTTTATAGTATACAGATGAGAAAGCATTAGCACTTGTTATCATAGACCTTGTTTCTCCATTCTCTCCTTTCATTCTCTTTTAATCTCTCTCAAGTTTTTCTAAACTCATCTAGAAGTCCTGCTTTATTTAAAACTTCAGGTTTCATGCTGTTTTCCTCTATTTTGGTCTCTTTGATGCCTTAAACATACTTCGCATGTTTTTAAGGCATCAAAGTGTCTTAAATTATACGCTCTCTTTCCTCAAGTAGCTAAAGATGTGACTAATAAAATCTCTCCTCTGTAGACCACACCTTATGTTATCAGTGCCCTGAGATCAGCTTCAGACACGTGGAGCAGCAGATGGATGCACTACATAACCCTCACCATCAGGGTCTACGCATTTACAAAGAAAGGAGGAAACCCCCCAACACAGATATTTCAAAAGAATAACAATTCTGTTTTACTGATCCGTAGGGAAAAAAAAAAGACACATGAATTCAGTTTGCTAAAGGTCCATAAGCAGTCTTTGCACCTCCTTTCAACATCAAGGGTTACCCTGACAGCAAAGGGCATGTCTAGGTTTTACAAAGGAAAGAGATGATATACTGTGCTGCAGGCATTGCTGTTAGTTGGCATTTTTGTCTCAGAAGTCAAAGCACCCAAGGGACAGCCATCTGCATGACATTAATTGTGTGACATCACATATGCATCTGTACCTTCAAACAATGGCAATACAATTTATTATTACAAGTTCAGTGTTATTATTAAACTTGGTTGTATTACTACCTCAGAAAGCACATATTGTATTTCTAGTGTAGTGAGTGAATGTAAAAAATGTGCCATGGGTAAAAATTGTGTGCACTAAGGAAGAATACAAAAATACTTTTTCACTTTGAAATTTGACCGGCTGTAGTAACACCACCACCTTTGTTACAACAGTTATCTTCAAGAAATAGAGTTGTTTTGCTTTGTTGGCATTAAAAATAGTACTTGGTGGTTTTTTTTTCAGGAAATATAGTAATATCAAACTAAAATTATACAAGACTAAATCATTAATATACTTCTGATAGTATTGGTTTTTTCTTCCCTATTTAGCAATATCTTTCCTATTCTCATTAGGCATTTTTTTAAAATGCAGTAGTGGCAGTGACCATATATGACTGTAGAAAACTGCAGAGCTGACTGCAGCAGTTTTTGTATTGAATGCAGGGTGTGAGTGAGCCCCCCCCAGCTGCCACTGCTCAGCAACGCAGTGGGATTGTCCCTGTGTGAGCAGGGGTGCTCTCCATGGAAAGGCAGCCAAAAGAATCATGGAATCATAGGATGGTTTGAGTTGGAAGGGACCTGTAAGATCATCTAGTTTCAACCCCCTGCTATAGGCAGGGACACCTCCCTCTAGACCAGGTTGCTCAAAGCCCCATCCAGCCTGGCCTTGAGTGCCTCCAATGAGGGGGCATCCACAACCTCTCTGGACAACCTGTTCCAGTGTCTCACCACCCTCACAGTAAAGAATTCCTTCCTATATCTAGCCTAAATCTACCCTCTTCCAGTTTAAAGCCATTTCTTTTCATCCTGTTGCTGCATGCCCTTATAAAAAGTCTTGGCTTTCCTGTAGGACCTGTACACCTTCTATTTGAGTTTCAGAGTCACTGTCATCTCTTCATAAATGTTCAGTTTGGTAAACAGTATTTTGGCTTACTATTTAACAAGTTTGCTTGTGTAATTGCTCTCTTCAAATTGATGCAAAGTAGAGGGTCATTTCCATTTAATTTAATTTACAATGCTTGCCCAGCCATCTCTCTTGCCTCCTATTTTCTGTTCCATGGAACGCAAATGGACTCACAGTCACCTTCTTAGTTTAAAACACTGAGTTAATAGAGAAAGATAGATTGGACTGAGAGTGAACTGTTCCCTCTCAGGACAAGTAGCTAAAACAAGGAGACAATTGTCCTCTGGAGTCTACTATCAATTAAAACAAGAGTCCCAAACAGTTATTCCCACAAGTAGCTAAACATAGATGGCTGACTTCCAGAGAGAAGTATCCCACTGTTATGAGCCCATTGTTTTTATTTAAATCTTATCTTCTGAGTTTTACTAGCTTCTCCCCATGGTGCAGGCAGGCAGGCAGGCTCCTCAAAGCCTCTGCAGAGATTTTGTCTGCATTCCCACTTCAGCAAATGATCTTTTGTTTAAAGTTGCCACACCACACACATTGTTTTAAAAGGCAAAATGGGCTACTGCTTTTCTACCATTTGTGCAAGCAGGTATCCCATCCTTCTGAGGACTCTACCATTTCTTGCTTTCAGGACAGAGGTCCTATGCACAGCTGCAGGTTAATGGTATCTGTAACAAATTGCCATCTATTTTAACAGGTGCTCCTCCTGTTGCTCTTCTCCTCCACAGTCCTTTGCCTCTATCAGCCTGTTAGAATATGTGATGGTGAAGGTACAGCCTCTTGCTAGGCAGGATGTGCAGTGGAGACAATTTTTGTGATCACAGTAAAAAGAGTGGTTGCACATTTACTGAGACTGCTTCACTCACCACAAATTGCCTGTGTTTGTTTATGTCTCCCTTTTTGGTTAAAAATACATCTTTCTTATTTCTTTTCTCTAGCTTGCCCAGATTTTTAAGTCTGTTATTTCTGGCATTCTGATGTCTCCTTATTTCTCTCTAGTTCCCCTCTCCCCCTCCCTTTTTTTTTTTTTTTTTTTTTTTTTTTGAGGGGCTGGAGGTTCTTTCCTCTTCTCCGTTTAGCCTGGCAGCCCTGGAGCAGGTCTATGTGTAAAATTCTCTGAAGTATTATTGATGACATCGATGTTGGCAGCTTCATTTACCTCCCAAAGCCTAGGAGAAGCTTTGACTTGCTTTTTGGTATTTTTAAGAAACCAGTTAGGTAACAAAATTCACATTTACTGTATGCAGGTAGTTATGGATTATATTGTTGCATTTAGCCAGTGTCTGCCATGAAAGGGTAGAACAAATCTTGTTCTCTGATGGGGTGTCATTGCAAGAGATATCTGTGCTCTTCAGACCTGTGATTTTCTGCAGCAGGAAGTAAGGGAGAAAACATCACTCTAGGACTCCACAAAAATCTCAGCCTCCGATGCAAAACAGCGTATCTCCCTGCAACGTCAAGAATAATGATGGGGGGATTATTGCCCTTCCCCTTAGTGCATTATCCAGTGCTGTTAAATTCTTAGTGCTTCAAATGCTTAAAATACAGAAGAGGGGAGATTTACACTGGATAAACGGAAGGAGTTGTTTATGATGAGGGTAGTGAGGCACTGGAACAGATTGCTCAGAGGTGTCGTGGCCGCCCTGTCCCTGGAAACACTCAAGGTCAGGCTGGACAGAGCTCTGAGCAACCTGATTTAGCTATAGGTGTCCCTGACAAGATCTTTAATGGTCACTTTGAACTCAATTCTGTAGTTCTACGTCTGTATTTTTGTTTTTTTGTGTGTGTGCTGACATACTAGTCTGAGGAATGACAACAATGTATTTTTGATATTGTGGTGGATTTTTCCCCTCCTTTACTTAAACAAATTTTCTGTTAGGACAAGAAGAAAACAATACATTTCTGTCCTCCCTCTACAAGCAAAGCTTCCACTATCACATCTCAACTTCACTCATAGCTTTGGTTATATCTTGACAGCTGGATGAAGATTTTTTTATTATTTTTTTAGGAATTTTGGCTGAACAGAACATTGATATCCTTGTGTGCTGTTGTCTACAGGAGGTGCTTTCATTACACTGAGCATCTTGAGGACATGTCGGTGGGATCCTTGGCACCCACACATCCCTGATCCAGACTGATCTCTAAGGAGCACGGAGCTGCTGTACTCCATGCTCAGGAAAGCCAGATAGCTGGCCACAAAGGCTACAGATGTACCATGGGCCAACAAGGCTCCTGGAATTATATCACATCACTGAGTGATATAATGGGAACATTGAACCACCACCAGCCCACTGAGATCAGTGCTGCAGACAACTGGAGGAGGGTGATGGGACTGAGGACAAAGTCTCACTGGTGCAAGTTCTGCTCTTACAAGTGTTGTATTCTTTTCTAGACTTTCCCTTTTGGGTAACATCAGAGACAGTCTGCTGGCTCTGACGGACCTTTGGTCTCGTGCAGTACAGCTAACTGATGTTCTCAAAAGAATGGGACAAATAATATCCTGCTATGGTGCTTCGAGATATATCCATACATTTTTTATTCTACTTTTGGGCATAAGCTTTCCATTTAAAACAGTAACAGATCCAAAAATGAGTATACTTTGAACAGGCAACTGCAAGTTTCCTCCTGCTGCAGAGAAAGTGTATTGGGGAGAAAAAAAATGCAAGATAATCAGAATAGTTGTTCTTGAAAGATGCAAATATTTTTCTGAACCATAATTTGATTTTCATGTCCCAACTTGGTTGGTTAATGTTTGTTATAGGAATGTAGGACTTTTATTCTAAATTAACACCTTTAGCTGTACTTAATGAGAAAAACTGCTCATTATATCCAAGTAATTTACAAACAATATTATTATATGAAAAAAAAAACAAGTTAATGTAATCTGGCATTTATGACTTCCACACAACATCAGCTGCTAAAGTAAGAAAACAACAAAAATACCCTTTATATTTGGAAAAAAACCTTAAACTAATAAGCATGTTCCTAATATTAAAATCAAGTCAGAGATTCTATTCACTTTCATTATGTATAATTTATGACACTTGGATGTAGTTTAATAAGGTCATAAAAATGCCAGTTGTGGTATCTCATAATACTTTTTATAAACTGGTTTTACAGTCTACCCTTTGTTCCAAAGTTCAAAGTGACAATTGAAATGCACAGGTTGCCCAGGGGTTCAGACTTTTTGCTGGAAGTACTGACTGGTGAATACCTTAATTTCTAATATATCTATTTTTTTTTTTCAAAATCTTGGTAATTGTGGGGAACATTCCTTTCCTCCAGATGTGCCAAAGCTGATATTTTTCAATTTAAAGAAAAATATCAAGAATTCGGTAAAAGGAACACATTTTATTGCTGTACACTTTTTTTTTTTTAGATGAAATGAGAACTGTGCAACATTTATTCCTTAGCAGGTCAAAGTCAAACAATACTTCTAAGTGCTGTTACAATAGTGGCATTATATTGTCCCTTGTCAGCTTTCAATTACTTCATCCACCTAGCTGATCACTGACTTATTTCCTGGCTTAGGTAAATAGGGCTTTTGGTGCACTTCCCTTAAGTCATTTCAGAGAAGATAAATTAAATAATGATTGCAATTTAATATTGTGATAGTGCTAAAATATTTCCTTCAAGCTTCAAGTTTGACCACAAGTTTCCAATAATATACTTTTTTTCACTTGCTTGCTCAAACCTGAGGTTTTATTAAATTCTACAGCTGCAGTCAGTATTTATGTTTTCATCTAGCAAATTGGACATTTTAAATAATAAAGAGCATGAAGTTATATATAAAAACAGATAACACTTGCAATTCATTTAAGGTGGAAACTTTATTTAAAATTAATCAAATTCCGCACAATATGGCACAGAGGCCCAAATTCTTAGCTCGTTATATTGGAGTAAATCTGGGGAAAATCCATTGACTTCACTGCCATTACTCCAGGATCTCAGCCAAATATTCAGACCTCAGCTGGGCATGTATTCCTAAAGGATGTGGTACTCGGTGTGCACCAGGCCTCCAGTGTTCATATGTTGGTCCCTATGGGGGTACGTCCCCCTCATTTCCAACAGATGAGTAAACTTTCACAGAATCACAGAATCCTAGGGATTAGAAGAGACCTCTGAAGATCATCTAATCCATCTGCCTTCTAAAGTAGGTTCCCTGCAGGAGGCTGCACAGGAAAGCATCCAGGTGGGTCTTGAGTATCTCCAGAGAAGGAGTTTTATGTACCTTCTCTGGGCAGCCCGTTCCAGTGCTCTGCCACCCTTACAGTAAAGAAGTTTTTCCTGAGGTTCAGAGGGAACTTCCAGTTTTGCATTTTGTGCCCAGTACCACTTGTTCTGTCTCTAGGCTGCACCAAAAAGAGCTGTGCCCCACCCGACTTGACTCGTGCCTTTTAGATAGTTACAAGCATTGATAAGATTCCCTCTTAGTCCTCTCTTCTCCAACTCCAAACTGTCTTGGTTGACTGGGAATCAAAGTCCAGGTGGCCCATTGTTACAATTAGAGCAGTATTTGTAAGTTCTCAGTCCTACAGGTTTTGTGGTTGGTCTCCTGCAGGGCTGAGAGAGGATGGAACAGGAGGTAATAGCTTGGAGCACAGCTGCAGAGACAAGTACAGGAACAATACTTTTCCCTACAGATAGGCACAGTCCTCATTTCACTTTGACCTTGCCCTTTGACGGTTCACCTGTATGTTCCCTTTAGGAGAACAAACTAATAAACAAAAGAGTATATAGTGTGTGCTCTCTGCAGATAAATGAGACGTGGGATCCTCATTTTTCACTTTAAAATACCTGTTCCCATCCACCGTTATTTATACCTTTTCCTGCCATGTGTACAGTGAAGCATGTTACTGCTACTTTAGAGGAGCAGAGGTCTGCATATAGCATGTCTCCATATGAAGGAGCTGTTTGAGGGATGAGAATAGACCCATGTTGAGAAATTCCTCCTGCTTCCCTTCTACTAGCTCTCCAGCATCCTCTTTGCCATTATGATAGCTGTGCTTGCTGCTTTGGCTCCATGTCATAGTTTCCGTCAGCTTTGTTTCAGATGTCAGCAATAGTTTTTCCAAGAGGGGAATATCCAAAATGACCTTTCAAGACAGTGCCCAAAAGGAATACTTAAGCATAGATACGGTGGATAAACTAGCTCAGATGGAGAACAGAAATTTGTTGTAGAAGAAATTCGTGAAATTTCTAGGGAGACAAATTATGATCAATCATGTTCTTTAGTCATACTTAAGGATGAAGAATCCCTACACGGTGGCACTGTGCAAGCTCAGCAGTGGGCTCTCCCTGCTATTAGAAGCCTGCAGTGTTCATGGACGGGTCAGAGGTGGACAAGAAAAGGGTTTTGGGCAGTGGTGGAGCAGCAGCAGCTTGGATTTGGCAGATTGAGCTAGGAAAGAGCACAAAGCACTACTTAGGCTTTCCCCTTTCAGGCATCTTGTTTCTTTTTCCTATGAAGGCATCTGTGCTGTACTTTCCCACTGGGAAATTCACCCTAGAGGTGAATTTGGCAATTTGAACACAAAGCTTTTCAGTTTTGTCCATAGGTCTATAGGCAATTTTAGAAGTGGAGAAATAAGTAAATAAATAAATAAATAAATAATGGAAAAAATAATAATAAAAAAAAGAACTTATCCTGGGAAAATAACACCAACAACTTTCAGCTGATCTGATTTTTATTTCTTCCCACTGTCCTGCAGGAAATTCTGACCTCATGTTTATTTTCCTTTCTTTAAGATGCTAACTTGAAAAACAAAAGGAAAAGGAATCCCATTTGGAGCCAAGCTGAAGCCACACAGGAACAACTCAGCAATACATAATGCAAAGGATTCCAGTAGATTTGCAAGCAGGAGGACAAAATAAGACAGAAAATAGTAGAGAAAATTCTGGTATTTCCATAGATATTGATCTTTTATTCATGCTACTGCAGGAATAATAATGTAAGTTAAGATTTAAGTGTGTGGGGCCAATCTCATCCCTGGTATATTGTAAGCATCTAACAGTTAGAAGAAATTTTGCAACTATTTCCATGTATAATATTCAGAGCATACAATGGAAGCACCATGTATGAAGGAGGACTTCACTAGATTGATGGAGCCTTGGGCTGACTGAACGATAGCAGAGGAGGAGAGCTGGATATTGCCTCTGTGAGCACAGCCACCGTCTCTGGGGTGGAAAGTTCAGGTCCGCCTCCCTGCGCTCCCCTCCAGAGCTTAGGGAATGCTGTGTTCTGCACAGGGGCCAGGATGCCTGCAGAGAAGTAGCAGTGGTAGCAGGGAAGCAAAGACAGTAGACTTCCTCTCCCTAAGAAAACAGAATTACATTTGTGGGTATGGGAGTTGGCAGTTACTCCAAGGAAGGGCGTCTCCCTCTTCTTGACTCTGGCAAGTCAAGTCATCCTCTTGGGCAGACAAATGGCATGGCCTAACCCTACAGGGAATGAGCACCATTTTAGTCTGTAGATAACATTGACATTATTTATTCTATGTGAACATATATATATATATTTTCCTAAACTCTGAGAGAAAGAAGAAAGGCAGCTGGACTCCAGGGCAGATTTTCATCCATCAGACAAACAAAGAGCTATGCATTTGTAAACTACCTCTGTACTATCATTTCCAGGAAGTCTTTTGGGAAGATTCAGCATTTTGCAGCCAAAGACCCATGATCAGCAAAGCATCTGGGCTCCTAACTCCTCATTTAAAAGTCTGAATTCCAACTGAAATCAGTGGGGAGTTTAAACAGGAGTTGGGAGATTCAATCCTCTGCTGAGTTCTGGCCACCAATATCAGTGCACTGCTTAACTCATAAACTATATTTACAATTTTTGCTCATATTCATCCACTGACACATTTCAGGTGCTTTTAGATGCTTCTAATAGTGTGCCGTAAATCACCGTAAAGAACTGGGATACAATTTTTAGAGTTCAAATGGGAATACTCAATAGATGTGACTGTTTGCAGGATCAGGACCTATTTTCCAGAACAGGTGCTTAAATGAAATGATGAAGTCATTGTAGTTGAGGAACTTAATACAGAGAAATAGCTCACATTATTCTAGTACCTATAGGGCTCTGGCATAAATGCCTAAATTAAAAATTTGAGAACTTATTAGGTAGGAGGATTAGATTTGGCATTTCAATTGGAGAGCATTCTGCGGATGTGGGGAAAAAAATAACTTTTTTTTTTTGTATATATATGGAAGAATTTTTTACCACCTGGAAAAGTTGCATGGTTTTGACATCACTTCCAGGTTTTTTTTCTGCTTTTGAATTTGCTCCCTTTCTATGCCACAAGCCTCCTTAGTGCTATGAAAATCAGTTTGCCATTGGAACATGCATATGTTCAGGAAAGTACAAAATGTCTGTCAGAAAGGCAGTATAGTGCACTCTTTGTGGTCAGAGTGTGGGAAACTCCATTTAGCTCATTTTCATGACAGAAGCACTGAACCACATTAACACAGAAGGAAGATGTAGAAAACGTTTAATGGTACTGCAACGCTTTGTTTATTCTTAGCTAAGCCTACACGACTTCCAAATGAGCCCACTATGCAATGTGACTACATAAGGCTAACTGCTGGGTACATTAAGCAAAATACTCTCTCTTAGATGCTTGTTTAAGTCATCATTTCTGACCATTTATCAGACTTAATGTGCTACAGCAGACTGCAGGTCACAATGTGTCATTTCCAAAAGAACTTTGACTTTTCCCTTTCCAGGGTCAGGAACCGGTAATGTTTAGCTGAAACCACCGCACTGCACTTCATAGCTTCCAGTGGATCCACTGAGGCTTTGGAGAGCTGCTCTTGCTAGACCAGAGTGCTGGCTCCAGGTATTGAGTACTAAAATTTGAGGATACTGTCTAAGTGCATACAGACAGCTCAGTTTCAATCTAGCTGCAGAATATCCCACTTCATTTTTGAGATCAGGAGAGATACAGGATGACTGATTTCCCAAAATGGTAGTGGGATATCTCTTAGAGAAAAATGCCAAAAACAAACACTCCCACTTGGCAAAGGTTATTTGTATGGAATGCAAGAAAAACTATATTTTGGGGTGCAATTTTTAATATGCCACGTGAGTATTTCTTCTATTCCTTAGTTCCAGGTAAAACAATAGGGCTATTTATCTAATGAGTTCTGCAGTTAAGTGAATTATTTGCAGCAAAAAATGTGCTTGATGCCTTTACTCTGCTTTTAATCTAGAAAATGTGTGGAATTTTTAGATCTATGTGCTTTTTCAGGTTAGTCTCATGTTGATGGAGATGTGACAAAGGTAAAATATAGGTAAACAGATGCTTTCTGTTGCCTTCTATTTCCTCTTTATATGCTGAGCTGTAGTCTGTTCTCAGCTACATTTGTGGCTCCAAAATAGACAAATTAAGAGGAGTGGCTATATTAAAAACATAAATCAGGGACTTTTTGTATGCTCCAAATATCATGCCATATTCTTTTCCTATGTATCAATCCCTTATTCACATCCTACATGGATTCATAAATATTTTAGGTGAAGATGGCACCACTGTATCTGGTGCACTGTCTGGCACTTCTCATTTTGAGATTCTGCTTCCAGCTAATAGTTTTACCAGACTTCAGCCATTCAGGAATTATTCTGTTTTGTTCTCAAATATCTCCTTGCTATTTAATAGATCTTTGGAAAAGTTTCAGGACATTTGGGGAGAATATTTTGCTTTATGTGGGCTAAAAAAATTCTTCAAATAGTTCACGGACAAGTAGTAAATATTTGTGCACTGAGGAAGAAGCCCAAGATCTACATTAGAGTAGTGCCTTTCACCAGTCCTGAGACAATCCACCTCAAGTGTGGGATGACTTAGGTACCTCCTCATTCATCCTGCTGAGCAGGATCCTCCATGCTTTATGAAGGTGGAGAGAGGAGCTGGGGAGCAGAGTGGAAAGTGGGGAGAACTTCACGTTATAGGTACTGGAAAAATAGGTTCATCCTTGTTTCTCACTCCTTGAGTTGCAAAATGGGAGACTGACACAAAGAAGTGCTTAAGAAGGAAGGAATATTCTAATATTCTGTCCCTTATGCAAGGTAGTCTGCCTTAAAGAAGTCCTAGGAAACTGTCTACAGAAGTTGTGGAAATGAACAAGTACTGTTAGGCAAATCTGTCGCAAAGTGGGGTATGAATCCTGTCAGAAAATAGTACACAAACACATAAAGACCACTTCATTCCATCATATGTTCAAGGGCAAGACAACGCTGTCTGAGAATTTTGGCTTCCACATCCTCTAAAAATTACTTTGCTTTTTGTTTTACTAATATTTTTCTAGTGCAAGTTAGTAATTAAATGGTAATTAAATAACAACCATGATGTAATTCTACAGGTCCAAGAGGTTTTTCAGATTTATGAAGACCCTGACTTGTGAGAAATTTAAAAAAAAAAAACAGAAATTATTGGGACCATTTACTTCCTTTTTGAACATTCATTAACCTTAAAAGTGTACTTTTCAAAGGGAGGAAAATGACATGAGGATATTCTCTGTGGAATTTTCTAGACTTAAAAGCTACCTTCTATCTCACAGGATTTTCAGAAACAAAAATAGCAATTTTGGAAGAAAAAGTTTTAACAACCGTTAGCAAATTGCATTTAAGTGTCTCGCTAAAAAACTGGGTTTCCCACCCATGAAGGAAAAAAACTGGGATGAGGAAGGAAATTAGGCAGTAAAGAAAAAGAAAGATCCAATTAATCTCCCAAGTAGAAACAGGACATAATGAAAAATGCCAGTTAACGCCTACCAGTTCTTCTTCCCTCCCTGCAAGAATAATAAACACAGTCAAAGAGAGGTTTATTTTCTTTTTATTTTTAATTAAATATTTTCTATTGACACAGAAGACTTATATTTTCTCAAAAGAGAACTCATTGATAAGTTCTGGCAATTTAATATTGCTTTAGTGTCTGAAGAGTATGGGCCACCTCACGGAGCGAGTGCTTGTGAGACTGCTGAGTAACAAGAGCCTACACTCAACAACTAGCCAGCTGCTAGAGGCAGGATAAGCAACAAGGAAAGGCTGGGCATGGCACGAGTTAGTAAAGCTGTACTGAGTGCTCAGTTTCTTCCTCTCGTTGACCTCCAACAAAAGATCTTTCTGGCTCCAAAAGATCTCAGTATTATTTTTAATACTGACTACTTTCCATGAGGTAGAAAAGGGGACATGAAGTGAAAACTTACAAAGGCATGAAGGAGTTCTCCAAGTTCAAAGTAGTCTGAGACATTTGCAAAGGTCAGAAGTGTTCACGTACTTCTAGTCATACCACTTAACACTCGGGTGCCACAAGCTGTTATCCCTGCTGGCTGAGAGAGTCGTAACACTCCTGTAAGGTCAGTGTGATTTGTTCATTCCCAATTTCCACACTCATGAGGAGCATTATTACTATGGCTGACTATTCATGGTGGAGTTCCGAGATCTCTTTCATCCACCAAGACAAAAATATTTTTTAAATTCTCTACTATTCTTTATCTGAGCATCTTTTTCTAGGAGACAAATCATTTTTTATTATTTCTATTACCTTATTAAAAATTATCCCAGACATGCCAGCTGCTGGAACATAATTTAAAAGTAAAAATGCCATATGAAAAATAAAAATAGAAAATCCAGCATAAATCAGTCTGCCTGTTTACATGAGGGATTTTATTTTAATTTCTCTCCTCTCATTCAAAAAAAAAGGATGCTGCTTTTTCCTCAAACTTTCAACAACTGAAAAAAAACAAAAAAGCCACAATTTGGCAGGGAACAGGACTGTAAAAGTTCAGCCATATAGGTGAAAGTTTTGGAAAGTTACGAGCAAATGAAAACAGGGGCTTAGAATGGAAATGCATAGGCATCCCTAATTACAGCTCTTGGTAGCTCTCCAGCTTTATTGCAAACGACATATGTTTTTTCTACTTAAAGTCCTAATCCCGTTAGTAGATGTGTCAGCGTGGAGCCCTGCAGCTGCAGAGTGTTCCCTGAAGTTGGAGGGACGTCTCAAGAGCGGGGAAGTCTCCGCTGTGCTCCTGATGCGTAGACATCAGCTGTGGATGGCTGCAAGGGAACATGGAGAGTGGAACAGAAAACTGAATGGTGCTAATGTCTGATGTGATGATTGGAATTCCAGTGGCATAAAAGCAGTCAAAGCTGAACGTGGAAGCAGTTAATTAATCCCGTGGGTTTAGGAACAGGACATTGGTGAGGGCTTGAGGTCATACATAACGTATTCAGTGTATTAATAAAAGATGAAGATTGAATAATAAACCACCCAAGCTGTGCAGTAATCCCACAAGAAAGTATTATCTGAGGCATCTTACTGAAATAAGTCTTACTGAGGAAGATGGGTTACAGTCTGAACTATATGTTCACCAGCTATTGTTAAAGTCGATGTGACGTCACTGAGGGACAGAAACTTCCAGTTATGTTTCTGGTCATGTAATTTCCAGTATACATGCAAGAGTCATGCTTTGAAGTGATTGCAACATCGTTAATGTGGGTCCAGTAAATCTGGGACTTTTGTGGGAAGTACACTGTAGTGAGGGCTGTTGGGCAATAAGGGCAGATAAGGCTGGATAAGGTAATATCTTGGTTCTAATTTACAGGAAACCTCATCTGTCCTAAAGATTATTCAACCAACATTTTAATATTTAAAAAAAAAAGTGTGTTAGAAAACATCTCTGAAGTTAAGCTATGGTCCCAGTGACTCAGAAGTGCAGAAACCCTGAGCCCAGCTTTGAGAAGAAGAAAGGAAAGGGCTCTGCCCTCTGTAGGGCTGCCTGCCTGCTGGGCCCAGTGCTGGGCTGAAAGGAACCTAGGGGTAGTGGACAAAATTACTTCCTGCGCTGCTGAAAAGTTGCATTCAAAGACAGAAAGTGAAGGATTTTTTCTCACCCTCAGGATTTGCTGTGGGCTACCAAAGCAAGCAAACAAGCACTTTCTCATTTTCTTGTTTGATAGCACTGAGAAGTAATCTACAAGTTTGCGATTACCCCTGTTTTTGGCCAAAATCAATAGCAGGTGGGCTCTTTCAGGCTGTGCCTCATTTTTGTGTTTGTACAACATCAACACCTTTAATCTTGTTAATCGTGGCAGGGAAAACGTTCGTTCACTGCAGCCTCTTTATACAGCCAGCTTGGGTTGAACAAACATTAATTAGTTAATATTTGTGTAACACTTTAAAAACGTAAAGCGCTATGTAAGTACTAAGGATTATTATTTTTGAGATCCAAGCAAGAATTTAGTGGGCTGCACTGAGAAGAGTTACTACAATAAAATTGCTAGAATTATGGTTTAAAAAAATAATGTGGCATGTAAACTAAATAGGATTTAAAAATGAAATAAAATCAAGCTGTCTGCTTGCATCCAAAACACCACAAAAACGGCTTGAGCAACATTTCCAAAGAAATTTACAGAGTATGAATTTTATTCCAGTACTCACTCTGCATTTTAAGAATAATTGCTAATAATTTTAGAAACACTCTGGGAAGTGTGTATTTGGAAGAGAACTACTGTATAATTGCCAGTAAGTTGTGTATTCCCGCATGTGTTAATGATTTTTTTTAGTAAGAATATTCTGAGAACACTATGAACTTTTATATATCTTAGTAATGAAACAAAAACATGTTTTCTGGTGCCAAATTTCTATTAAATCATTCTTTAGTAAGGAAAACCAAAGCTCCATCCCACTACAGTAAGCAAGATTTTATTACAAAGCATTACAATGGGTCTGGCAGGGGATGCTATGAAACAATGAAAATGTCTAGAAAAAGCTCCAACCTTAAACAACAGTAGTAGTTGATTTAAAAAAAAAAAAAAAAAAAGGAAAAAACTAAAGATTTTTAAGAGGGTTATAGCTCTTTAATGGTCTTCAAGGAAATCTCTTTTATTGTGTCTTCTCATTGAAAGTCCACTGCTTTCAGTGGTTTTGCACTATTGCTATGGCAAGGGCAGAGCCAGAGCATCCTTCACATCTTCCCATAATTGGTAAAATCGACAGCTAGCCTTGATCTTCCATATAACTTGGTCATATGTGGATTAAATTTGGGGGCAGGGGGAGGGAAACAAAGACTATGAAAAATGATAAAACTGATTGAGACTGAGAACTTTACATGAAATGCTTAACATCTGAGAAGCTTCACAGATGGAAGTTGTACAATGCTTTTTTTCTGCCTCCCACACTGGGAATTTGCTATACGCTCTCTTTTCTCTAGCTTATCTCACTTTCATTCTAGATTCCAAGTCCTAGTCATGTCAGTCCTACAGATTGTCTCTGTATTTTTTCCGTCAATATCTGAATGCTCATCACTCAAAAATCCTGAGAGCAGAGACAGACACCAAGGGCTTCCCCCCAGAAGGCCTAGAGTCACAGTCTGCCCTGTGCTTTCTGTGATGCCTCTTCAGTGTCATGTCCCTTCATTCACAGCAGGACAGTTTGAGCCAAAGTGGAGGAGATGTCTTTTCAGCCACACCTGGTATTTATGTGCTGTTTTTTGGGGCAATCTGGGGCTGCTGGAACCTTGCTTTCTTGTGGGACTCTAAAATTAGAAGATGACAAGAAAAAAAGTGAACCCTGTGGCCACTACATCCTCCTGTTTACATCTTTGTGAGAGCTCAGACCAAGCCAGACACAGAGGCTTTGCTCTGGCACTACAGTGGTGTTGGAGAGGCCGTACTGGAATGTCTTCAGAGGGCAGTGAGCCCACATGGATGAAATGCAAGGAAGACCCCGAGATTCCCCGCTCATGTATCTTCTGAGGACTCGGCCTTTGTGGCTTTTAACTTATCTCTTCCAGTAGGTTTTGTATTTCATAGCAAAAAGTTCCTGCTGTCACAAAGGGAACTTATGAAGAAGGTAAGAAGTCAAGAAGAAAGAAGAGGTGCAAAGCCATCAAATTACTCCTAACTTCTTTACTACTTCTACACACAGCACATTCTAAAAGCCTACATACATGACAGAATTTACATGGGATCTGTGGCAAACTGTTCTGGGGGTGGGTCAGATGGTGCTTCAAGGGATACCCCATTGCTGAGGGTCACATTAGAGTCTCAGAATCCCTGTACCAGCTGTGTACAGGTGGAAGAAATCTTCAACCATGGCACTTGACACAGGTCCTCTTTGATGTTGCACTGACAAGTTACTTGCAGTGTTTGAATGGAGCAAAGGGAAATTTTTCCAGAGGAAGCTACAAATTTGCAGCAAATGCCAAGAAGGTGTGCAGCCAGTGCAAAGGTGTTACATCCAGAGGTGCTAAGTACCTGAGCCCCTTCCTGACACCAGCAGAGCAGAGTGCTCTGCATTTCTCTGAAGGCAGGTTGCTTGTCTAAGTTCTTTGGTTAAAGACGGAGACAACAGAGATGATTGTATGTATTTGAAAACCATTAAATTGTTAAAAGCGTATACAGAACGAGTTTGGACAAGAAATTATTCCAGACCTGTACTTCTCCTTCATATGAAAAATATGTAAATAGAAAAGTGTAAATGTTTATGGAAATCCGTGAGTGAAAGCATACAATATTTCTATGTGTTCATATTAAAACTTAGTTAAAATCAGTGCTTTCTGGCAATTAGGGGACTGCCCTGTAATCTCACACCTAGAAATGCTTAATTCACATTTTAAAACAGGGTTTTTAATACTCTGTGGTATCATTATTAGTTTTCTGCTAACACATAATTCTTTTTCTGCCGTTGACCATTTTATCAGAAGTATTGCAAAGGCTTAAGAACCTGTGCAGTTATCACTTTTCTTGTTTTAATATGCCTTGTTTCAGGAGCACAAAATGCTCATCTCTTCTTTTTCTGTCCTTATTTTTCCAGCTCCCAGCCTCTAAAATCTTAAAAGAGATTTTATGTGGTGTGATTTGGGAAAAACTAATGTGTAGGAGGTTGGAAGCCATTGGGAAACATTAATAGCTCTCTTCAGTTGTGTTTTCTTTTAACTGTTAGAATCTGATGAGAGCTCTGCTGTGAAATTTTGGATACAGTTTTGGCAAGGCTATGCTGATCCATCAGTGAGGCCTCGCTGAAACGAACACCTCCAGTAAGCTTTTAATGGCCTTTGTAAACAAACAGAACAATTCCCACTAACTGCAGAAATGAGTTCCATATTTATTTATTTTACTTCACAGCCCCTATTAAGTTGATTTAATAAAATTCATTGCATAATGTTTTTTTAAAACAAACTTTAAATAAACTGGGGTAGGGTATTGAAGTTTGCACGGAGCTACCAATATTAATGGATTCAAAAGAGGCTGAAAGGCTGTGACTATCCCTTTGTGGTGTGACCAAGACTGAGACTCCGTAAGATGATAAAGATGGTTTGGGGGTACATAATACCTGATCAAAATAATGCAATCACATGTTGGTCCGTGTGAGGTCAGGTAGCTGATGACTCAGAATATTTGGCTCATCTATGTATCCTGTGTCCCCACAGCTCTGTGTCTGGACCTCTCTCAGCTGACCCATGGTTCTTCATCTCTTCTTTCTCCCTGCCTTGGCACCCAAGGTCACAGTTTATAAATGCACATGGTCCAACTCTGCCCCATCCACTTGCAGCTGGAACAATTCACTTTTGGATGCTTTGCTGAGAGAAGTTTGGGACATCTTTACAGTGGAAATAACAAGTGGGTTTGTGTCTTAAATCAGGAGGTGGACATCATTTCTGACAGAAGTGAAGTTCTGTGTTCCTCAAAGATCTCTTCCAATGGAGACAAGAAATGTGAAAATGATAACACAAGTATTCATATTGAGAGATGAAAGTAAGGGGAACAAGAATCCTCTGAATTTCAAATTCTTGGAGAATAAATTCAGGATCCAGGAGGAGAAACACTATAGTAACCCAAGTAAAGTTCTTTCCTGAGTAGGCTTCTTTTTACTTTGGGCTTTATTCTTTTTACTTGTCTTTTTTTTTTCTTTTTTTTTTTTTCTGGTTATTCTGTCTCTGAACAAACTGTGTATGTGACTAACCAGAGGATCTGGTTGTAGAAGTTATAGAACAAAATGATAGAATGGTCCAGTCATCAAGACTCGACAGTATTTGAAAGAACAGAAAGATAAAATATTGGAATCAATAAGGGTGCTATGAAGCTTACTTTTAAAATTGTACTTCTTCTTGAAGACTGGAGACATGTGTGGTGCTAATTTCTAAAAAGGCTTTGTGAGATATTCAGGAAACACATACCTAGGGCATCCTGCCCATGCCAGGCAAACTGAGGCATACTATCATGAAACAGAATTAGAGGACACCTTGCGACTTATAATTTCCTGGGGAATAGTAAATAACATTTTTATATGCGGAAATATGAAAAGACAGAGTTCTTTAAAGATGTCTAGAAGTGTATTATGATCTGCCTGATAAGTGTGTTTGGATTTCCAGAGGATTTTCAGTAAAATCCCTCATCAGAAGCCTTAAATGTAAGTACTGTCATGTTAAAACAGTAGTATTTAATGCTTGAATAATTGGTTACAGGATAGGAATCAAAGGTTAAATGTTCAATTCTGGCAAATAGATGGATACTATCAGGGGTTTTCCCTGGGGGTCTATGTTAAGATGTGTGCAGCACAACAAAGTGGTGAAGTGCCAAATGACACAAGGTGTGCTGAAGATGATAAGTTATTGTGTGTAGCAAGGATTATAGCCCTGTGCATTTGCTCTTTATAAATATCTGTGTTCTTGTTTTTTTCCTTGTCTTTCTAACACCTTCACATCTTTTTAAGAGTTACCAATACATGGTAACTACAGGGCAATGAGCAGTGTGACCATCCATGAAACCACTTCTCAGACAGTGGCTCAGTTCTTATGGGTCAATGAATGGATTTGCCCTTCGGCAGTGGTCCTGGCCATAAGTCTGGTTGAGTTTTTTGCACACATCCTTTGGTTATTTGTACAAGTGTAAGGGAAAGAGAGGCCAAACATAAGACACGGAAAATGATCAAGACAGATGAAAAAGCAGCAGCCTTACTCAGGCATTAAGCACAGGACCCCTTCGCTTTTATTTCAGCTGGCTCAAGCACTAACATAGTAAGTCCCGCACTGTCTGATTCCATGTCAGTGGAATTGACAAGCAGCCACTGTGGCATGAAGGCTCTACAGATCACATCAAAACACCTCCTTGTCCTGGATGTACTACTTTTTTTTCTGGGCACCATACAACAGAGAATGGTGGGAATATCATTACTTCTACCACAGCTAACAGAAGTGCCAGCAAAGCACTTGTGATATTATGAATGCTGGAAAAACAACTATCGTACTGATGAATAACCAAGAGAGGCTACAAGGAGATTGAAAGATGAAGGGAACTAGCCTGCTCCTTAAACTCTAAATCAGTGAGGGAAACCCCACAAAAAAAAAAGCTTTCTTTGGTCTTTTGGGTGTTCCTCATCTCTGCAGAGTGAAAGTTGGAGTATCATTTCCTGAATGGCTTTGCTGGCTGATAGAAAAACTGTAAGCTATAGAGCAAAGAAATTAATCAGAGGCCAGTTCTCAGATGACTACGGCATCTTTCCAACATACAGTTGGTGGTGCCTTCACCTACCTTAGCACATATTTCTCTGAACTTGGACTTTCACTTCTACCTTCCCATCCTTCTAATACTGAAAGAAATATATTCTGTTGCCAGCTTATTTCTCTGTTGTCTTTTCAAGAGACAGTGTCTAGCAAAGTATACAGTCTCATTTGTATCATCAGATCTACTGAAAGCCTATTGCACTATTTGTGCTGACTAGAAAATCATGCTGCTTGCACAGTGCAGGTTCATGCCTACTTATAACACATTTAATAACAAATTTAGAGGCAGTACCATGCCTTGTTCTCCATTAATTCAGTTATTTAAGGTAACAAACGTGGTGCCGGAGCTTCAGCTTCACAGTATGAGCCATGTTTTTACCTCAGGAAGAACAGAGAAGAGCAAAGGCACTAAGCTTAGTGTTTCTTGAGAAGGTGAGGACAAGGGTATACGAATAATAACTACATGTAAACTATACACTAAGAGTAAAGGTTTTAAAATATGTGATCTGATTGATGCTGCTACATTTAGATTGCTAAACCAGATCAGCAGTTAAATATTCACGTTCCTGGTTGACAATGTGATGCTGGAAAACTCCCCTGGAATGGACAGAAAATAACTTATACTGGCTTAACTCAGAAAGATCTGACTTATGGCCAACAGGATGAGCCCATCTGGCCCGCTGCCTTTTCCCTGAAGCAATGAACAGCTGTTTGGGTAGCAGGTTCAGCCTGTGCAGTTCAATGCCCCTCTTGCCCTTAAACAGCCAGTGCTGGCCAGGAGAGGAGCTGTTGCTGTTTTCTGCCTGGGATGCAGCCCCCAAGTGGGGCTCCTCCAGCCACTATGCCCAAAACCTGGCCTGTCCAACTGCTAATATGGTAGTATCACGCATCATAGTTCTGTGACTAGGTCAGTGACAGGAAAACCATGGGAATATTCTGCGTTTCTCTCAGGGAACTCTGCAAACTATGGAAAAAATGGCTCCACAGTGTTGGCATGTAGCTGGTAACACCTGATTTACTCCTACACAGGGAATAGCACCTGGGAGATGAATGAACTCTTCTTGGTTAATAACAGAGATATACTGCTGTTTTTCCTCTCCTCCTCCATTGTGTTCTTCAGTCCCCCTGGGGCCAACTCTTTCATTTCTCTGTGCTTCAGATCTGTCTTTGTAAAATAAGATGAACAATGCCAGGCTGCCTCACATTGATGCTCACAGGGAATAAATCTGCTATTTGTAAGGAAACCCCTTATAAAAAAATCTGTGGAAAACCACTCCTCCTCTTCTGAAAGACATTTAAGTCCATACTTAAAGATGAGCAGAACTCGAAGTGCTTTGCTGAGCAGGGAGAATCTTCAGCACTAGCTTAAGCAAATGCATGAATTGGGGTCAGGATGCCATGTTTCTCAAGGATGATGGTGACAAAGAGGCGTTTCACGGCCTGGAGGAAAGATTTATGAGCACAGTTCTGAGAAAGGAGTACAGGCAGTTCACTGCTGGCCTCACAAGGAGCCTGGCCCCACGCGTGTTTAAACTGGATTGCTCAAAATGGAGGCATTGTGCACCCTGCCAGTAAACAAAGCGAGAGATATCTGCAAGTGATAAAGCTCAAATTGATAAAAACTTCCCTTCTTCTAGACAGGGGCCACACATACTCTAAATAAAATGTGCCACTTAGGAGATGATTTGTGTTGATAAACCTTGATCGCCTTGTTTTTCCAAATGTTCTCTCCCAGTTGGGAATTTCACACTTGGGCTGGCTCCAGACACGGTCTTATGGAGTGCCAGCCTCCTTCCCTGACCTGACCCGGTCTTGTTTATACGGCTGTTTACACATTTCTTAACAACCTATGCAAATGGCCTCTAATTACTTTCACTCATGGTGGTGGTGGCGGCGGCTGAGGCGGCCCTGAAGCATTGCCAGTGTTGTGCAGTTTGTTTACACAGTGCTTCCCCACTGAGAGAGCACTGTGGGGCCTTATGTGCCCAGGACACGAACAGCTGAAGGAATAAATAACCTGGGCAAGAATCAGCTTTCACTAGCATCACTTCACTCGTGTCATTCACCAAAAGCATGCTGCTGCCCTGCAGTAGTGCTAGCGTATGGAGCAGTTTGTTTTAGCCACACATGTGCATCTCCATGGAGTCAGGGTTGTTTTGAAAACGGTTTAGCCTGGACACAGTGTTGCATCTCTATCACCTTTGAGACCACAGGAGACTTCAAAACCAATACCCATTGCAAATGGTTCCATTTATGTTGTACCCTTCCGGAACACATTATTGGGGCAGATTTATATGATCTTTGCACCACTGCGCCCCAAACATTTCTGACTCTCAAAGAAGGCACGTGCAGCTGCTCTGAAAAGGCACAACGTCTGTAGATTGAATATTGTTTCTGGTTTACTGAAGAATAAATTTTGTTTGAGACAAAACAGTTTAATTACTACCTTGGAAAGCTATGTAAACCCAATATAAATTATGAGGGTGTTGCCCTCTCTGACTTACTCTGTTCGAAAACCTTGAGGGCCTCCAGCTTGCCTGGACTTAAAAATGCTAGCATTTGTTTCTGTTAAAGCCATATTTTAAAAGCTTGGACAGGGTATGGGAGCGCTGATTTCCCTTGATTAGCCACAGATACCCCACAAGAAAAACAAAGTTCCTGAAACCTTTTTTCCACATTTTTATTGGAAAAAAACCATCTTATTTTTTCCTTCCTGCACCATCCCCTGATGCCCATACTAACAGTACTGTAAGGCAGCACCATGCATCTGAAAGCCTGTGAAGGAATATGTATCTCAGAGGCATCAAGGGTTTGCAGCTTGCAGCTAATATTTCACACCACTGGGGTCTATAAGCTAGGTATCCAACAAACCACATGGAATCCTTTCCTTACAAATGGTATTAGACACATTGGTCTATGAAATTAACTGGATTTGTGTTTATTTACTAACATGCCCGAAACTGCTGAAGCCAACTAAGAAGATCGAATCACAAACTGTTTCTAAGAGATAAAAATACATAATTTAATGACAACAAAAAAGCCATGACCCTACACCCAGAAAGTTGGCAAAGCTGTAGTGTTTTTGCACTATTTCTATAAGCCTGGGGAGAAACACCATACATGGCCTGCTGTCTGTGCCAGACACTGACATACATGCATTGGAGTAATAACAAGTCTATTAGTCTGGGATAGCCAGCAGTATAGCCCATACTTGGGAAGGAGGGTCAGAAGGTCAGCCCAGGCTACTCATTATCCCAGACCCTGAACTAAACTGTCTATCCTTGGATAGGTCCATCTTGGAATTAGATAGTATGTGCAGCACATTTTAAAGAAAATACCCCATGTGAGCTCTTTACTAAGCAAATCTTGCACAGAGTAAGAGTGGTATGTTCACTGCTTCTGAACTGGTGAGGCTTAAAAAGCAGGCAGAAAATGTTTCTGCAAATTTGGTAACACCATGCCATTTTGGCTGGAAAGTATGGAAGAACGATGGCCTTAGTTCTGTTCTACTGGAGAGGAGTGGGGACAAAAGCATCTTCCTTCCCAAAGTGCCTTTGCCTCTGCTAACACAGCTTGCATAGAAAACAACGGGCTTGTTCTTCATGGCTGACAGCTAGAAAAGTGGGATTTTAAATCCCACTTTCTGTTCATCTGCTCATCTGTTCATCTGCTCCAAGTCTTTCTCTGGAGAGCGCAGGCAGGAGAGGCTGGCATTTTTTGGTTCCCTCTCGAAGTGTGCTCACAGCCTGTCCATGGCAATGCCTCTCACCTCCGCCCGCCAGGCAGCTGTCGCGTGCCAACTCAAATTCCTCATCCTGTCGTTGCCTCTCCCAAACTTTGACTTATTTCCCCTCCCCAGCAGGCAGGCTCTTCTGCGGCAGCTGGCTGACCCCTCCTGCCTCGCTCTCTTGGTGTTATCGCCCCACAGGCTGTGGGCTCGCTGGGATATGGGCTCATCCCACCGACTCGAGGAGGTAGTGCTGTCTTAACATTTATCTCCCAGTTACAGCCTCCTCCTTCTCTGACAGCTCTTTCTAGGCCTGCATTTCATACTCATCACCAGCACCAGGGATGAACTTTTCCACAGGAAGATAAGTGGCACCAAATTAAAGAGCATTAAATGAATGGCTTTCCATATTTAAAGAGCCAGTAGCAATTCGTACAGCCCAGGCATGCCAGAGATGGTAAAATCTAATCACTTTCCATGCTTTAAATGCTGTGTAAACATGAGGTAATTGTTCTTACATGTGAAAAATGATGTGCCTCATGTCAAGAATGTATCAAGTACAAATTTTTAGCTTTGTGAAATATTATCGAGCCCAGCCCCTGCTCAGCAAATCTTTCCAGTCTCAAATAAGTCAACAAAACAAATAAGGCTGTTCTTATTTATGAGACTGAGAGTTTATCTTGATTAGATATAAAGGATGTAAGTAATGTCTCTCTCTTGGACAACTTCTAACATAAAAGAAATAAACTATATATCTATCTGTTTCAGTATATCTAAAATACACTCATCAGCCACTGCAAAACACTTAATGCTTTTGATAAATTAAATACAGGCAGTTAATCTCAGCAATTTTGCCCTTAAAACCTGAAAATCCATCTTTGCTGATATTTTTAGAAAGGAAATAGCAGCAAAATATACCATTAGTTGCAAAGTATAAGCTCTTAACATCAAAGCTAATGGTTTACTGACTGATTTTTCAAACCACTGTTTCAAGGTTTTACATGTCTGCTGGCATTTATTTAGCTATTAGTAAGATAAAGCAATAGAGGAACAAAGTTTTAATGTTTCACCAGTGTTAACTGAATGATTAATAACATCAGCTCTGGACCCCAGGCATGATGCGGGTAAGGCTTGTGGGTTTCCTCACTTTTACAATCAGCTTTCAGGGACCAAATTTTTAGCCAAAAAACCCAAATGAAACAGCAGTAAGGACAGAGGAGAGGGTCTTGTGAACACGGTTCTCTCATAGGGGTACATTTATCTCTGACTTTTTTCATCACACAGATTTCCTACTGATAATTTCCAGAATACTGAAGTAACATCAACACTGTATCACTTGGACAAGAATTAGCCCTCAAGACAGGCTGTGTTACAGTCAAAAGAAGCTGAAAAGAAAAAGCACTGCATTCACAATCTTTGGTTTATCATTGGCCCTGTGGTCTTTACACCATGTCTCCAGGGCATGGTGTAAAGTCTCATGTTCAGTCTCATGTTCAAATAAAATGTTGTTGGAAATATTCTTGTAAAGGCTACCAGTTTCTACTTTTTCTCCAACAGATCCTTAACCTGAGTAAAAAATATCTGCAGCTTCTGGTTTGTAATGATCTATTACATAAAGTATTTCAGTCATCTATCTTGGCAATATAAAGCATAGAATACAATTTTGTTGTTCCTTTGGCAAAGTTTCCTTCACATCTTGTGGATGCCCAAGGTGATGATCTTTCAAACAGCCATCCAGCATTTATGTCAGGGATACACCAGATCCCAAACCTGTTGAGCCAGTGGCTAATTAACTCTGTGAAACACCTCGACTTGCTACCACAGAACAAAATTTGGCTTGCCAGAGCTGCCAGCTGTTAAAAACCACTAAGCTTTTGCCTGGCTTATAGCACTTTCTGCCATCATCTATCTCCCGCAAAGAATAAAAGGGGAAGTTAAGTCTCTTTGTTGATTTCTATTTGCTAAAATAAAGGCCATGTTTTTATCTAGGCTTTCCCAAGAGGTCTAGTTTTCCAAATTTGAAATCACTCTACTTTCTCTTCTTTGAGCCTATTTAAATTGTCAATATCCTCTTACCAAATTGGAAATAATTTCCTGAGGTTATATACACAGATATACTAACAACTCAGGTACTACACTGAGAACCCAAAAGTAGGGCACAGCACTGCCTGTCTCACACATGAGCATGGGAGAAGTAAACAAATTTCAGACGTTCAGTCTTGCAGCGTAGCTGGATGTTACCGTCAGTGAATATAAAAAATTAATTTATTTGGGTGGCATTCCCAAATTATTTGATAGAATCATAGGATTTCTCAGGTTGGAAAAGACCTTAAAGATCATCCAGTCCAACTGCAACCTAACCATACTACCCTAATTGCAACCTAACCATATACCCTAACTAACAACTCTCTGCAAAATCATGTCCCTGAGCACCGCATCCAAACAGTTTTTAAACACATCCAGGGATGGTGACTCAACCACCTCTCTGGGGAGCCTATTCCAGGGCTTAACACTCCAGTGCTTATCACGTGGAAGGAATTTTCTTCCTGCTTCTAGTGAATGACTTAGGCTCATCTGCTGTATGGGTCTTCTGCAAATGAGCAGAAGATGTTTTGGGTCTTAAAACATCAGGTCTCAGAGTCATATCAAAGCTGCAAGAATCTCACAGAGAGCTCACAGCCCTTCTGTAGGACTACTCGAGAACTTCAAGCAGTTGTGTACTCCACCATCCCAAATTTTGTGCTATGAGCAAGCCATCCTACAACAGGAGCAGGGGGAAAGAAGTCTCAGGCATTTCTGAGAAATTAACACTCATTTTTCTAATTGTTTGCCAAGTGTTCTACCAGGCATGAATGCACGAAATGAGTTCCCTTCTGTTCCAGATGTTTTTCACTTAGCTCCACTGTGTAAATGGATACCCTATGCATAGAGGGAGAACACAATTATACTTTGGATCCCTGGTCTGATTTACAGCTGAGTAGAATTCTGCTTTCACTGCCAAGAAAATTTTAGGAAATAATAAAGATTAGAAGTTTTCAGTGACAAACATTAAGTCCAAATTCCATATGAATAATGTACGTCTCCAAAATCACATCTAAGAAGCCTTGTTTGCAGAGAGTTCTTGGAATCACAAGTTCCTCTCTCTCTCTCACTGGATGAAGCAGTCCTCAGCTCCAAAGAAGACTTTCACTTGATTAGGGGTAAAAAATGTTAATGTAGATGAGCACTTGGCACTGAAAATAGCTATTCAGGAAGATTCTAAGAAATTGTTAAGTCAAGCAGATATCTAAGTAACATCTCTTGATCCTTTGCCTTGGAAAAAAAGATGTCTAGCTACCTCTGCTGTTATCTATGCACAAGTGTTTACAGTTCTCATCCCATGTGTCTAAACAGAGATTTTTGTTCCCAAACTTATAAATCCAAATTTCTCCTTGGTTTGCTTTTGAGCTTTAGGAATTTCAAATCAAATGTGTATTTACTTTGTTATCTTAATAGTAGATACAGAATCAACTGTTTAATGCTGTCTGAATTGTACTTGGCTTATAGGAAACAGCATGTAACCTTTGGCCTGAACCATTTCTAAGAAGTGTGGAGTGTGAGTAGAGGAGCCAAAGGAATTACTTTTGCATGTAGTGTTTAAGAAATATAAATGGGGTGGAGCTTAAATCCCTGAGCTTTTGGAGATTATGTCCAGGAAACCATATTTTATGTGGCCATAAATAAAGCAAGAAAAATATCAGCTAAACTGTGGCATGTACCTTTATGTGGGTATATTATGGAATTCTAATTAAAATGAATGCAGTAATAAACCAATCCACCCTTAACAGCAAAGCAAAGCAAAGCAAAGCAATCTCTCCCTCCTGCTTTCTACCACTTTAATGGTATTCTGAATCCCACAAATAAAACTGGTGAGAATACACATCCTGATCTTATGCTATTAAAAACTCTAGCTGTGGATTATTGCAGTTTCTTATTGTTCCAGGACTCTTTCCAAGTTACACTTTATCACACCAAATACCAGGCAGACTGTTAGGTTAGCAAAGTACATTTGAAGCAAATGATCAGTGTAGGTGAAGAAAAGACATCCACTGCTAGGTCACAGTGATGCCAGATCTTTCCTGTCTCTTGAGGAAGGTAAGGGCTCAACCCTGCACTCCCTTACTGTGGGACTGAGTATGTGGACAACTTCTGCGAGGAGTCCTCACTTCATAGCTCTACTCATATTGAGGAAGTCATATGCACATACTCCACATACATTTAGCTCTGTATCTACTTGCAGAATTGGTGCTCTGTGCCAATAACAAACAGAAAATTATAGTCCATCCTCTGGTGGGGCTGCTAGGATGAAGTAGAGAAGCCTACTGAGATCTTACCTTCTGAAAGTGGAAAAAATAACCAATACAGCAGCATCAAGATACACCAAAGCTATCCTGTCTTTCAGGTGCTGGTGTGAGACAACTTGTACCAGTAGCAGCTCTAAAAGCCTGAAATCTCAAAGCTCTTTATGCAAATGTCTTACTACAACTTGATTTCATCAGCTAGCATGCAAGCTTCTTAGAATTCCTATTCTCTGGAAAGTCATATGTCAGTATTTATTGAGGCTTTAATATTTTGGGAGGAGCAGTAAGAATCCAGGGCTTACCAGCAGCAGAAGAGTGACATATTCCAGCACTTGTCATTTTCCCAACAGTAGGGTATAGAATAGCTATCTATACATTCAGTTCAACAACTAGCCATACTATTTAAAGCAGAACTTATTCTTCCACTTCTTAATTGCTCCATCCAGTGTCATCTTAAATACCATGCTATTGAGCTGTAATTTATTTTCCAGCTAGGTATAGGTTTTCCAAAACTTGGGAGATTAATTAAGTTCAAAGGAGAACCATAAAACTATAGAAAGGCATGCTTAATAATACTAATATCAATTCTGACAGATCTTGGTCTAATAGACTCTTGAATACTTCCAGGCATGGAGAATATAACCTCCCAGGCCACCTATTTCAGGACTTTTAAACCTTGCTCTTGGAAAGGTGTTCTTAATGTCTGTTTCTATTCTTCCTTACTGCAATGCAAGCCCATTGCTTCTTGTTTTGCAAAGCATGGATGTGGAGAACAGATTGTTCCCTTCCTCTCTGTAACCATCCTGTAAGTTCTTGACACATAATTTGGTGTGATTTTATGGGACTGTATGTTCAGCAGGGATTTATAGTTAAAATGATGCTCATTTGAAGTCACTGGGGAAAAAAAACAAACGAAGAACAAATGCACATTTGTTTGCAAACAAAGATAGTGAAGATAAAACTGAGAATCTACCATATGTTTTCACCAGCTGGAATTAATTCAACATATTGCTAGTTCTTGTCTTGTTGTGAAGACTCCTTCTGAGTTCCTTCTCATAAGCTACATCACTGTCAAGAAGTTCTCAATCTTTGGGTAGCATGCTGCAAAGAGGTCTCCAGTAGTTATCCTTCAGAGGAACATCACTAATGTGTTTCCCATTCCTTGCACTGAAACCTCCAATATGATGTCTTCCTTCCTTGCTTTTCTCCTGTGAAGGACTGGGATAATCCCAATGAGAGAACAGGGTTCGTGCAGCAATGTTTGAAAGTGCTTCTTCCAGAGCGTCAGACTTTTTCAAGCTTTGTGGGAATCTGATTTTATCTCTAAGGAGGTTAAGAGCTGTCAAACAGGATGCAGAGAAGAGCATGAAAGAGCTTGAGAAGCTCTGTTCTAAGACTACATGTATCTGCGCTGTGTTGCTCTGTGCATTACAGACTTATCCCTGTAATTCTTTCCATCACTGGGAAAGGCGCAGCAAAGAAAGAAGGGAATAAAATGGAGCCAGAACTTTTCACTGAGCAAAATGAGCAAAATTTGTGTGTTACATATACCCAATTAACACCAAACCATTTGTTTACAGGAAATCAAGGTTGTGGTGTCTGAACTGGGGTTCTATGAAAGTACGAATTCCTTCTGTGAGCCAATCTAAATTTGGTGGTAATTATGGCTCAGGACTATAGCAGCTAAACTATTGAGTGTAACACAACATGACTTCAAGGTTACTACTGCTCAGAAACAGCAGCATAACCTGAACAAATAATGTAAATATGAGAGAAAGGGAATCCTTGGCTCTTCCTGACCAGGTTTAAATATTCAGAAGTCTTATGTAGCAAAGTAACTCAATATTCAGTAAGATGGTAGTGTTTCGAGTTTGCTGCCAAGAAGTTTGTGTGGGGGGAAAGATTTTTGTTGTCTGTGCACTGCTCTGAATTAGAAGATGTGTCATATAACACTTATCTTAGATAGTGTGGGAGCAGTCAGTGAATGGTAACTGTGTTCTCCTGAAACAACAAGGATGTCATGTAGCACTTTTGGAGAGATAAGTGAACATTTGGACTGGAAAGGGTATGCAAAGGATACCAAAGTTCAGCAGCTAATTAGAGTGTTATCACTTGAAAAGTAACATAACTGAATGAATGAAGTCATGGCATCTAGGGAAAAGCTTGTCATTTGTTAAATTATATTGCTGTGTTCGTGAACTATACAATGGTGACATTCTTAGGAATGTAAAGCAACAAAATTGAGAAGAAAGTTTAGTTTTCTCCTTACATTAGGGCATCTGTAAACTTGAACATTTGACTGTATGCATATGCTCATGCACTCAGTAGAAAATTGAAGCTCCAACTAAAATTCTAGTCGCTGGAGCTTATAATTCAGGAACAGAATATATTCTAGCACACAATTCACTCAAAGATTATTTGAATTCTTACTTAGAAACTTATTTAGTGGAATTATTATTATTAATTTTATTATTTCATTAATTATCAATTTTTTTTTCCTTTGGACAAGAAAAAAAGATGGACTTTGACATAGAATTTACCATTCAAACAAGATCACATCTTACCCTGTCCCAGCCTGAGCCCTAATGTGGTAGCTTTCAAAATACGTAGGTGAGTGAGGTGGGTAACAGATTTATTTTTCAGTGCATTTGGTCTGTTTGAGTTAGTTGAAGGCAACTGAAAAGCCCCATACAGAGAAAGGCAAACCCATCTGAAGTCTTGCTGGCTCTGTGTGGGAGGGAGGCCCACTGCAGCAGGATCTGGCAGCTCTCTGTGAAAGGCTAGGAGAGCAGAGACACTTAATTTCTCAAAACATGTAGGATTACCCAGTAAGTCACATAACCTTGAACTGTCCAAAATTGTAACATGAACATGGTGATAGAATAATCACTGCAACCCATTGACGTAAACGGGACAACATACAGGGACATACCAACACTCCTAAGTGTGGGATGCAGAAAAACTGTTCCAAGCAAGGAGAAAATGAATGACTGGAGTTTTATCTAGCATGATAAGAGGCATTCACTTCTCAAGAAACTATTAAAGCACTACTTCTCTAGCATGCACTTGGTTTGGGAGTACTAATTTGGCAATTATTTGTAGAGAATAACGTGGCCATTAATGGGCCAATCTCAGTACCGTTAGAGAAATCTAATAATTGGAAGAGGGAATCAAAAGATGACACAGAAAGATGCAGCAAGTTAAATAAACTTTTGGGAAAGATTTGTAAATCACGCAGGAAGCCTATGGAGTACTCAAGCAAAGCTCCCACCGCTGCTGCTCTTTAAGTGCGGCTTAGAAGCCGTAAACAAACTTCCCTCATCCCCCAACCATCTCTCTGACCCTCTATACATATTAACACAATTAATTTAGGACAGTTTTCCCTTCGAATGCAGAGATTTTCTCTGGGATACCAGTTGGCATGTCTCTGGTATGAAAACAGGATTAAGCCAGCAGACAGATGAAACTTCTCTCAGTAGCTTCATGGGAATCCCTGAGGCAGATGAAGATGGCTCTGGATTTCTGCACAGCCAGGGCATCAGGGACACCTAGGCACAGCCCAAGAACAGTCAGGAAAGATTGAACTCAGCTGGGAATGAAGGTGTACGTAAAATGGCAGGGATTGTGCAGTACTGAGAGAGGAAAAATTGATTTAATCCACACATCGGACATAGGTGAATCTTTTGAGTGATGATGGCTTTTAAAAAACAGCTTGGAAAAGAGAGATGTCGCCTAAAATCCCCTCCTGCCCTCACTTCTCTTGCCCTGGCAGGTGGTCCCCATCTCTTTGCTCACTGCAATGCTCATTCTTCTCTTGCTTCTTTGCTTCAGGCAGAAAAATGTTACGGAGCATCCACGCACAGTTGTGAAACAGATGATCATTATACCATCTCACGGAAAAAAACAAACAGGAGGTGCAGTTTTCAAGCTAATGGGCAAAAATATCCTCACCTGCTGCCCAGCTGTATGGCTACTGAAGTCAAAGGAAGATGTCTGTCAGAACCAGTGGTAGCTGCCTCCAGAAGATGACGAATTGCAGACAAATTTGTGCAAAGCACCAAGAGACTGATCAGACAGGGCACTGAGCAGCCGGGATCCTTCCAATAAATTGTTCTCAACAGGCAGCTGGGCTACCTTCACATAGGGCCATGGTGAGGTGGGTATCTGTTGGGAGCAGAAGAGAAGATAAAGGCAAATGATGAAATTCTAAGTGAAATAAATAGAAGGAAAAAAAAAAGAAAGGGTGTAATTGAGACATGATTTTCTGCACTTTACTTAGTTATCTGTTCCCGCTTACCCACATGACAAAATAGGAAGTGGCAAACATAAGGTCTGCAGAATTCTGCAGGCAGCTTTTTAACTTAACATACTGCTTTGGGATCCAAATACGTAGATAATAAAAACGTGGGATGCAAACTAAGGCAATAGAGACATAAAAATACAGTTTGAGGCTAAAACTTTCTTCACATTTTTAAAAATCCACCTCATTCAACAGTGTATTTTCAAACTTTTTTGCTCAGTGATTTATTACAGGGGCTGTTGTAATAAATTACTTTCAATTAATAAAAATCTGGATACATTAATCGAGTCTATTTAAATTTGATTGTATTAAATAATTCTATCAGTGATCAAAAATGTATTTTGAAAGGGAGTTTAGGCTAATATATCAGCAAATGAGGCGCTATAAACATGATTAATATGCACATTAGACTTTCCTTATCACTTTTTGTTGGCAGTTTTTATCCGGTCACAGCTGAAATTCCATTGAGTTCTTTCTCCTTTTGTATAAAATACAGATTATGTGGAGACAGCCGTCTGAGCAACTGGAGTTTCATCTTGTATGGCCATTAATTATTATTGCTCCTTTAGTATTTCTTATCTATCACAGAGATGTAGGGCTGTATTTTTATAGATATTTGCCAGTAGGGAGAAAGCAGGCTTTCGTGTGATGGCGCCTTGCTCAGCCTTCTTCTTTATTGAAGAAAGGATAAGCAACATGTTTTGTACATCAGTGAATGGATGGAAAAAGATGTTTACAGCTGTCATCATTGTGTAGGTGTGTGTATTTGGTAATACACAAGGGAAGCTGCTGGAAGGCGTAATCTGTCTGTGATATTACTTCTTTTTAACACATAGCCAATTATTTTGCATTCATGTCAAGTGAACCACACACAATATGAATTTTTTCAAAGAATTGTCCCCACAGGTGGGGAAACTTAAGAATACACTGCCTTCCTGGAAGTATGTTAATGAGCAAGAGCTGCTCTGCACTCTGGTCATCTTTATTTATTTTTGGATACTTCTCCATACTTGCAGTGAAAAAGCTCCTGCTTCAAGAACAGATGTCTTGGGCCAGCCGGGCCAGAAACCTATTGCTACTGCAGCCATCTCAGACACTCCATGGTCATCACGGCAACTGTAGAATGTAGAAGGTGACTGCAGAAGGTGAATTTTTGCCCCACTGCTTCAATGCTCCCACCAGAAACAAACCTTCCTGCTTCCTGCCCAAATCTGCCCATCACCAGTGTATACCCTACCCTGCTTGTCTTAGGGCTGATATTTGACAGAAAAATGGTAATATCCTATTCAACTTTTGCAGTCTTTAACCCAGCCTAAACTGCAACTAGCCTCAAGAGCAAGATGGAAACATAAACCTGAACTCCTTTATATACTTATACTCTGTCTGAACTCGATCATCATATGTTAGCAACTGCTTAAATATTTTACACAGTTCAAATTTTTGGCACAACCATTTCATGTTGGTGACTCATATTCATCTTTTGTCCTAATACCCAGGCATTTCTCCTCTTCAATTGTTCCCTGCCAAGGAATTACTGCTTTTATGAGAAATAATTATGAGTATGAACATGACTTCTTTACTATTTCACTTCTCCCTTCTCCCAGTTTGTCCTATGTGATATGCTGATTCTCCTGATGGAAGCTTGCCACCCACTTCCTCTGGCTTGCTATACCTCCCTTCAGAGCCAGCTCCTCACTCACTCACCTTTCAATTGGTACACTGAATGAGGCTTAACGGAGTATTTCTGATGTAGCTCTAAACACATGCACAACAAAGACTGGATCCTTATGGAGGGGTTACTCTAGATTTAAATCCACATAGATGGCTCCTCTTTTCTCCGTAGAGTTCGTGAGTTGCTTTCAGTTCTGCTCATTTGTTTTTGATAACTTTTACTCCTTTGGAAAAAAATAGATTTTATTTTGGGCTTTGGCGAAGAGAATTTGTTTGGTTTTGTTTTTTTCTAGTTTTTTTTCTGTGTAAGTGTTTATAGTAAGTATGAGTTCTTTTCTGTATGAAAGAGGTAATTGCAACATCATCTCCAGCTGCTCTTGGGAAGTCTTTGGGTGAGATTGGAGAGGGTGTGGGCTGTGAGCACGAAATGGGTATGTACATGGGAGATGACCTTGTGGAACCCCATGAATGCAAGGGCTCACAACTGAGTATGGGGAGGCCTCCTGGATGGCATGTGGGAAGGGGATTACGTATCCGAAAGGGGACCAGGAATTGTGGTACAGCCATCTCCAGGAGGTGGTCTCTGTCCCAGCATTCTTAAATTCACCACCTTCTGTTTGAACACAGATGGTTACTTATTCATAAAACTGTCTTGGAATAGTAATTCTGCCATAAGTTTATCCTCTGTCTTCCTCAGGAAAAAAATTAAAAACAAAAAACAAAAACAACAACAGCAACAACAAACAAACAAAACAAACAAAAAACAATCAAAAAGAACCACCACCAGTCAACAAAAAAAACCTTCATAGACAAGCCATAATGAGATATAGTTGGCTTGCTGTGTGTTCAGGGACCTGGTTTCCTGCAATGTAAAACAGATGCCCAAAATTAGTGGATACTTTTTCTTTGGTCTTTGTGTGCCTCCATTTCCAATCTGTGGAATGAAGGATTTTTTAGTCATTACTGTGTTTTCAGGCTGAAGTGAAAATCAGATTGTATTTGCAACAGGTTCGGATTTTCTAGATGAATGTTTGAATTTGAACACTGAAGAGAAATAAACGGCCTAAAACTTCATGAAGAGGAAAAAATTAAAAAAAAAAAAAATTATTAATGAAGTGAGCCTGGTGTAGTCATGTGGGTGTTTAAAAGGAATAAATGCCTCCTGATCTCAGTGTTCTTTTAACATCATCTGTTGGATGCTGTTCAATGCACATTGCCTCACTCTGTTTGAGGAGACCACTAAGGGGATTTCAGTCAGAAGTCTAGGCCAAACATTTACCATTCAAATTATTGCTTCAGAAGGTACAGGTGATAATAATTGAAGAACAGAATATTTGCCAAAATCATTTTTGTGTTTTTAATCAAGCACTGTGCCATGAGACACTACACATATAAATAAATTCTCAACAAATATAGCCCTCCCCCCCCCAAAAAAAAAAAAAAAAAAAAAAAACAAAAAAAAAACAACCTAAGTAATCCAAACTCAACTTTAAATACATTAATTACATCATTCATTACAACAGAATAACTCTTGATTTCTGCTTTGCTAATATTAATTTCTCCTTTATTTTCTCTTGAAGTAAGCTGCACCAAGAATCCAAGCACAGGCTCAGGAACTCACACACAGTCTATGTCCAGGCTAGTATATTAAATGGGCTTAAGGCACAAGTCCTGCTGTATCGTGCAGTCACCGATGTATGTCTAGCAGATGTTTTTTGATTTGGACCAGCTAGTGTTCTCCCATTTCATCCTGGAGCGATGCTCAAGGAATAAGCATGATCCAGGCATTATCTCCTAATTTGAAAACAAATGCCTAGTTTTGAAGGTAAAAGGTTAACATTATAGACATGGCCAAATTATTCCAACAGGCAAAACATCCAGCAGGCCAGTCCTGACGCTGGTTCTTTTACTCAGATAGAGGAATTACAGTGTACTTAGCTTCATGCAGTGTTGATAGTACATTTATGCCAGCAAAGCAAGCTTCAGAATGATTCTGTTAATGAAATCACCCGAAATCCAAATGCAATCAATCTTCTGGAAGAATTAATAGGTGCAGCAAATGTTCTGCACAAAGTTTTTACATTTTTAATAGTGTTGGACAAGAGTGTGTCTCCATATTTTTTGTGCAAAGGTTGGATGGCAGCCTGAGACTAAAGTTTTTGCAACCTCTTTTTTTTGAATCAATTTATACTACTGAAGGTTTTGCTGTTCTCTACAAAGCAGTTGTCACTGAGATTTGACTCAGAAAAAGCAAAGGGCAAGAAACAAAAAAACAGCTCCAGAGAAAGATTGCTGAAAGAATTACACTACTACTAAATAATGAAGAAGAATGTAAACAGATTATAGATACAGAGAGTCTGAGATCAGCTAATGGCTGTAAAAATAGATGACAGAGATAAAAAATGATAAGACTTGTCAGAAAGAACAAAGACTGTGTGCGCATCATTCAGCTTAAGGAATTAGAGTCAAAAGGTTAAGTGTGAGCAACAATGAATATGAAAAATTGAGAAAAAAATGTAAAAAGCAAGTTTGTTTCATAAATCAGTTCTAGTCTAACACTGCTGTAGGAAAGAAAGTGTTGAAGTCTGTTAAACCAGTGGATAGTTTAGGCTGGACATCAGCAAAACATTACGACAGGTATTGGTTTATTTTCAGCAGCAGATAAAAGTGTTCTGTTCCAAGTGCTGTAAATACTGGCCTCAAGTTGGCTATCATTACGTTTTGTCTTGTGGTGGCAGTCAAACTGATCTTCAGTCTTACAGCTCATGAGACTGAAGAATTTTTTAACATGTTTCAGTGCATTTGATGGGCCTAAAGACCTCGGTTACCTTATACAGCCTTATATAGGGATGAAGAAAAGAGGTTCTACTGAGCCATGGTAGGTGGACACAGGCCATGAAATATGCAGTCACAATATACAGTAACGCAGGGTGTGCCTGTAACATCTGTTCTGTTTACTGCAGGAAATGCTTCTGAGAGAAACTCAAAGTGGGCAGCAGATATCTGAAAGCACTTCCAGTTTATTGGATAAATATGGAATCTTTCTAAATCTGCCATTTTTAGAACAAGCGAAAATATACTCTGGACAATTACCAGCAACAATAGCTAAATTTACAGTGCTTTCCTGTTCTAAGTTTAGAGACATTGTTGAAATCTGCTCCTGCTAGTGAAGACAAATCCAATTGGTTACAGTATACATTAAGGAGCAGGAGCTCCACATCTGCAGTTTCTCCACTTGAGGAACAAAAGCTGGGCATAGTTTGTACAGCAAGTAATTTGGTCCCAGTCTTTTCTTCAGATGAAACCATTTTCATTTCATCCGAAAACACCAGCTATTCACATCCCCTTCATCATGTCAGTAGGATATAAAGTAAAAAAAACCTTTTTTTCTAAAACTGAACTGAGCACTGCTCATAAAATCTCCCTTAAGAACTGAATGTTGACTTGTGCACAGGGGCCATAGAGATGCCTTTTCTGTGACTAATATATAAAACAATTATTATTTTATTTCCAAGCGTCTATATCCTCTGAGATGCACTTGTAATGCTGTAAACAGTATGTAAGAATAGTCATACCAATATTTGGACAGAACTCCCTCTGTATAATCCTCCTGTTGCCAGCGGTGGCCACGGCAAGGTGTCCAGAACAGTGTACCAAAGGGTGAGCATATACTGATACTTTCAGCAGCATACCTTCCCACTTTCCACCTGTATGTGCCTTTGAGGTTTCACGAGGTATTGTTTCCAAGTTGCATTATCTTTACTGGATCCTCTTACCATTAATACGTTTATTTTCTTTTTTGAACCCATCAAAACTTTAGTATTCTACATATACTGTGACAATGAGCTGTAACCACACACTGCAAAAAGAGCCACTCACTCTAGTTGGACTCATGGTGTTTAAGCCCAGGTCCTTCAGGGTAGAAACTGAAGAAAGACAGAAGTCCTGTGTGTTCCTCTATGTCTTAATTCCCCTACTCCTCACTGCTTCATCCTTGTTCCTTCACCCTGTTCTATGAAGGAGTGCTACACAGTCCCTTTCCACTCTTTCATTTATAATAATTATATTAATTAGGTCAGTATTATGCATGTAACAACACAATATGATGTGCAATTTATTCAAAATTATTGTTCTATGCTTGGCACGAGATGCAGCATTACTCATTTCTTCATGGTCTTTTTTGTGGCATTACTTTCCTTCACATCCTCGTTAGCACAGAATAGTTTGTCTTATAGTGCCTCTCTGAAATGAATATTCATGGCCTATAATTAGCTGCATTTTGCAGCAAACAATGTATCTCTGAAATGAATATTCATGGCCTATAACTAGCTGCATTTTACAGCAGAGAAGCCGAGGCACAGAGCATATGGCACGCATTTACGAAATGTCTAGATTCGGGTGGTCAGTTCAAGTCATGCAATGCCACATTTTTCCAAAATGCTGTATTTGCTTGACTATAGACCAGGGTTGATTGGAAACAACAGTGCTACACAGCATGACTGCGCAACTGTGTCTAGTATCTACCAATGAAATACAACTGTTTTTATACAGCAACACATAATGGATGTGCTCTCACTTTTGGGGACAAAAATCAAAGAACAAACAAGAACCACTAACGAAGCAAGCATGAAGTTTAGCTTTTTATTTTTGCCAACTCAAATAGACTCCACTTTTTAAAATGGACTTCAGTTGACTCAAACTTCAGGATGTAATAGCTGCAGTGCACAGCTAGTTCCCAACTATCAGCAACATGACTCAGGTGAAGTAGTAGAATTTCCACAGAAAATGTAACCAACCAGTAATGGCTGGTGAGTTCTCTAATGAGCTGCCTTCTTCATTCTCTCCTGCTTACATTTTCTGCACTAGATGAAGACAATGACACTGAAAAACCCCGTTTCTCCCTGTGAGTGCTACTAATGAGTACCAAACAACGACATGTTTGGAGAAAAGAAAATATATTTCTATGTCTAAGCATTGTATCAAACAAAACCAAGCAAAAGAAGGGATTGATGGGCTGCTTGGACCACCCTCATTCTGACATTTCCTAGCTTATGAGTCTTGACTATGCCATTATTTGTGGTCTTTAAACACCCACTCTTGCTCTCTCCCCTCACTACTGAACGGATGTTATATAGCTGACTTCAAGTGTAAATGAGGTAAAGCACACTTTGTAGAGCAGATGTAAGAATAATCTTTTTCAGAGATGTGCCATTTTGCAATGTGTGGGTAGGCTTTCATAGGAATAATGCCAGATATGACTTCCGCCACAAGGCAAGGTCTCTGTTAAATATTATATCCCATCATGATATGTGGCAGAACTAAGTTTGCAAAACCAATTTGTTATGAAGATTTCTTTCTAGACAGAACTACATTTTGTTCTATCCTCATTTGTAAATATATTGATATCATGTTTGCGGAGACTCTCTCAAAAAGATCAGCCCAAGGCAAAAACACTCAGCACAGATAGTTCCAGCCCAAGACGTTAAAGTTCAGAAGCAAATAAGCAAGTGACAATGGGGTCTTATAAAAGAAAGGTTTGGATAACCATAGGTGCCAGCTCTATCTATGAAGGACAACAGTAATTGCAGTATCAGCTGCATGTCATAACAAAAAACATTATTTCTGGCATAGAAGATAGAAGAAAAACCTCCTGCCTACATGAAAGAAAAGTGGGTTTAATTTCAAATGCTAAGTGTTATAAATTTATGTTATTTCTGTTATACATTCACATTTGGATGCAATATTTCAAATAAGAAGAGAAGTGGGTGGAGTGGTTTATCTAATTCTAGAGGGAAGAGGAAGAAGCAGCATTGGTATCCATGCCATGGGGATCTTTGCTGGTCTTGGAAGCAGCTTTTGAGTGTTTCCTGAAGCACTGGGCAACCTTACAGGCCTAGTTTGGCAGGGGGTTGGAAGGCAACTGGTGTGCCTGAACAAGTGGCTGTTCATGCATTGTTGGGCTCTAGCTGTATGAAGTGAAAGCAACTTACTGGGCTGCAAACCAGAGTCTAGATTCACCAAGGGACTAATCAGTCATCATAATTAAAAAGCATTTTATGAGTCGGCATCAATTTGACAGAGGCCACAGTCATAAAAGCAAGCTGAAGGCCGCTCTTCACTGCAGTACCACTGAAATCTGGCCAAGTTTTCCAAGTGTGGGCACAGCCTTTGCCAGCTACTACAGACAGGGCAAGAAGCTTCAGAAATGGCAGAGGAGGCAGTTTTCCTTTCCTCTGCTTTGGGCAATTTTGTCATGACTATCTTGTGTGAGTTCCAGAGGTCCTTAAAAAAAGAACCCAGTACTGATGTACAACACAAGTAATGCAAATCCAGAGATACCCCTTACAATGCATTGCTTGCCTGGAGACTATGGGGGAACACTCTCAGGGATATCATTAATACCTGAAATAAATTAATGAGGAAGTATAAGCAATATTTTCATGTGGTTTTGAGTAATGTTTTGTTTTCTGCCTATCCAGATACATGAAATTCTCTATTTTGTTATTCTCCAACCTGCAGGTATTAGGTTACGGTTGTTATGTGGAATGAAACAAAATCTATGCAACTAATTATCTCCTCTGTGTACGCTTTGAATGTTTCAACACTTTCTTCCCACACAAACTGGAGAGAATTTGTGGTAAGCAATTTACCACAGCAGAAATAACAAAAAGGAAAAAAAAAAAAACTGGTCCATGTGAATAAAACAGGCAGATTAGAGTTTATTTCTAGGCTTTTCAGCTGTTTCTGCATATAAAGACATTTGCATGCATACATACACGGGTAGGTATTTATATCATATCTTTAATTATTTGACAGATTTTATCAGACTAAAAGAAGCCAAAAGTATAAGCAGTAAAAAATGAGTAGCTTCTTACTAAGAAATAAGAATCTGCTGTAAGCATCCTGAAGAGAAGTAAGTTCCATCATTCATGGATATTATTTATTTCATTATTTGTTACTAGCTGGGCATCTGTGTTCTCAAACCCTCAGTAACTTTGGATGGGTTGAGATCTCCAGGCTCTGCCTCTGCTGACAAGCTGAAATATCGTAGTTGCCTAGCATGGGAGTTAGGAAAAAAGCAAAGGGAGTGACCAGAGGTCTCGAAAAAACATGACCCCTAAAGAAAGATGAATGAATAGAGTTGTTTAGTCTTGAGAAGAAAGGACATGCTAATGATTTTCAAATACGTAAAGCACTGCTGCAAAGAGGAAGAAGGTTCTGATTTTTTACATCCATAAAATAGTGGGGTTAACTACCAGCAAGGAAGACTGAGTTTAAATATTAAAAAAAAAAAAAAACCAAAAAAACCCCAAAAAACAGAACAAAATGAACAAAGAAACAAAAGCAAACAAGCAAACAGACAACAACAACAAAATCTTCTTACCTATAAGATTGGAATAGACTTTAAATAAATATTTTCATGGTGATGACCTAAGTAGGAACAGGAGAATTATTAAGACGATCTCTATAATTCCTTTCCTTATTTACTGGCTTATGAAACTCTTATTCCCTTTTTTTTTTTTTCTGTAGGCAATGCACATATAAACAGATTCTCCCCTACAGTAGCCGTTCTGAACATGGAGAAAAATATGCTGTTGCTCCTTCTAACAACAGTTAGATTCTGCCCTAAACCAGACTCTCCATTCCTCTCTCCTACATCAGTTTGCTGTCATTTCTTTCCAGGGACAGCCATTGTTTCTGGACAGGTTTTTCCTGCATATCATTTCCCTTGGCTGGGCACAGACTGCATCTCTGCTGCCTGAGCGTCCTTGACTCTGCCTGCTGGGCCAGCACCATCTACAGTTTCACTGTGACCACTGGATAAAACTTGTCCACAGCAACGCACACTGATGTACTGACACCACCTTCATCTTTTAATAAAAATCTGATAATAATACCTGTTATTTATTTCCATGGAAACAACAACAGATACAAAGAGCACAATAACACTATTTGATAGAGCAAATTCTCATCTACAAAACACTATTTTTCAACATAGTCACCACCATTAGCTATGAATTTTTGGCAGCAAAGAACAAGAGCTTGCATGCCACGCTCATAAAAACGTGCATCAGCAGAGATGACCCACATTTTAGCTGCTATGACAGCACTTTTCCTAGGGAAATGTTGCTCATGTAGTCCATCTTTCTTCAGCCTGGACAGAGGGAAGTCCGAAGATGCCAATTTTGGACTATATAGTGCGTGTGTGTATACAGTACAGTCAAGACTGGCAAAGTACTCTATGGTCATTAAACTGGTTTGGAGTCTGGCATTATTGGGTTGTGAGAAAAAGGTTATCTTCTTCCCTGGCTTGATTGGAAGTCTGAGCCTTCAGCTAACTCAATCTTACGATGTAGTGGTCAGAGTTGATGGTTTGTCCATGTTCCAGGAAATCCAGGATCACCCCTTTCCTATCCCAAAAGACTGTACATCACTTTACCAACTTAGGGCTGTGTCTTGAACTTTTTCTTTAATGGTGAATTCACATGTCACCACTCCATAGTCTGTTGCTTTGACTCAGGTTCATAATGGTGGCACCATATTTTGGCACCAGTAATCATGAAATCCAAGAAGCTGTAAAATTCCGTCTCATATGGGTTCATTACATCCTGAAAAACTTGCATATAGTATTCTTTCTGTTCCTGTCTGGGCATTCATGGAACCCATCTAGCACAAACTTTGTAGAATTCCAATGCTGGCATCATTGTTTACAACAAATTGAAGCCAATATTTAGCTCCATACACAATTCCCCGGTTGTAGTCCACTAATTTGTGCAGATGAACTGATAAAAACACTCTTCATTTCATAACGTGACAGCTGTGCATGGCTGCCTGAAACATGGCTTGACATTTATGTCACTGTTGCCAATGCTGAAATGCACCACCCACCACCTCCCTGTGCTCACATCCACTATTTGGTCTTCATAAATGTTCCGCAAAAGTTGATGAGTATCAGTGGGTGTAGTATTTTCCATATCAAGGAATTCAGTTGCACACCTTTTCTCCACACGTACTTCCGTGTCAGCCCCTCCGTTGCCAATCTATCACACAGCAACAAAATGTAATGGAATACTGGTGGGAAGATACAATCTCTACAGCTGTACGATCAACATCCACCTCTGACATTGTGGCCAATACAGTAAGTTAGGAGGCATTATGTTGGGGGCAGCCTTCATACTGTATCAAACAACTTTTTGTGAAAGGACAAACTGTCCTTAAATCTGTGTGGGGAATAGAGTGTGAAGAAAGAGCCCCAGACATGAGAAAAAGCAGAGACATCAGCAGATGTGGTGGAGCATGTCTAGTGTTTCAGAGGAAGGCAGCTATTGTGCTGATCTCAAGCTACCAGTACTTTGCAGAACATTTTTTGCATATTTTCTGGAGGGTTCAGCTTTTCTGGAGCAATCCCATCAACAGTAATTCACAATTTACCACTCAAGAAATGCTAAACCGAGGCCCCAGCAAACTCAGCAGAACTACCCCCTCTTTTATTTATGTGACATGCAAGTTAAGGAAATAAATTTCCTTTAAGTCAGTAGAGTGTATGAATACTATGGCCAGAAAGGGTTGTACAGGCCATGAGAGCTGTTCTGAGCCTCCAGGCAAACAAAACATACAACTGCAGCATGCAGCTGCCAGCCAGCTCCCCTCAGTTTTTCGGAGTTACCAGAAAGTATAGAGGTGAGCAGTCAGTGGCATCAGTAAAAATTATGCCAGTAGTCCTGGGACCAGTGCCAGAGCTGGGATTTCTCAGGACGTATTGGTAAAACTTTCGAAGATTATATTTAAAATTTGGGCTGTTGGCAGTTATGCATGAAACTGTCTAATCCTACTCCCCAAATCCCACTGCTTTTGTGCTTATTTTCAAGCTGATAATTCCTTTTAGAGGAAACGATCCAAAACTTCAGCAGCCAGCCTTGAAGTAATGTGCATAACCAGACGCACTCAAAGCACAGCTTCCACATTCCAGCAGAAAAGAGAGTTTAACACAGTGGTCTTCATTTTTTCCAGTCTTCTGGACTGCCAAAGAAAGAAGAAATGGTATAAGAAATGAGGGGAGAAGGAAAGAAGACAGGTTATAAGGAAAGAGGATAAAAGGAAAGAAAGAAAAGGTAGGAGAAATGGAAAGAGGGATAAAGAAAGAGAAAGGAGAGTGGGAAAGGGAGAAAGCACAACAAGAAGGGAGGGAGAGAAAAAAAAAAAGAAGAAGAAATAGAAAAGAAAGAAAGAAAAAGAGGAAAACAAAAGAAAGAAACAAAAAGACAGGAAATGAAGGAAAACCTGAGAAAAGAAAGACAAATATGAGAGAACAAAGGAGAGAAAGGAAAAGGAAAACTAAGAAAGAAAGGAAGAGAGAGAGAAAGAGAGAATGAATGTAAGAAAGAAAGTCAGAACATAAATAAGTCAGGCAGGAAAGAAAAGAAAGGAGAGAAATAAAAAAGGAAGAAAATGAAGAAAGGAAAGGGTCCTGTTGCATGCAAAAAGCAGATCCAGCAATGGCAAGAGCTGGGCAGAGTGGAGCCTTTCCTGATAATATCAGTTTACTTTTTAATTAGATGCTGAGCTTTTAAAGACAATAGAGTAGACATGATAAAGAGCAGGCTATTAAGTGTCCCAATTACAGAGCACCAAGAATCCAATAATTTATGTGCTGATAATCTCCTGGTAATCCTCCGGGTGCTGCCGGAGCGTAAGCGTCCTGATTACTCCTCTGCTCTTACACGGATTTGTTCTCCTACCATTGCCGAGTTTCCCCGTTTTGTTTGGCACAGCTCATTTAAAACAACCACAGTTACCTCAGCCAAACCACTGGCCTAAGTTTAGCTAAGATGAATAGGCAGCAGTTCATCTGCGACAGAGCCTTTGGTGTAAGTGTGGCCAATTAGTCACACGTTTGGTGTTCTAATTAGGCAATGCTGGGCCTTGCAGAAAATGTGCTGTTGATTTAGGTACTTCCTCAAACAATGCTAAATTGTGTTATGTGAAATTCAATTAGTTCTTTTCTAAATGCTTCCACATCTGTTATTCTTTAAGCATAAAGTGATGAGGAGAGAAGGAGAAGTGAAAAGCCAGAGTCTCCACTGGTGAAATATGTTAGGCCTCTGGGACCAGCCCTTTTTCCAGCTTTTGACCCTGAACAGTGATATACAGGAAGGAACAAAGTTGGAGAGCTATCATGGTGAAGCCCTTTAAAATAAATCATTATAGAAGAAATACTGCAACTGTAAGGGAACGTAATCTCTTATGATAGCCATAAACTAAGCTTTGTTTGGAAACGGATGGCATGGGGAAAGCACCATTAAGCAAATGATTATAAATTCCGTTTTAAGAACTGCTCTTTTTTTTTTTTACGATAATAGTGATATGTTCAAATCCCAAGATTAACCAAAAATACGCATGTAACCAGTTCAATGTTCTGTGGAGCAGCTTTGTTCGGATTTATTTTTGTTTCAAATTTTCCTTCTAGAAGCTAAAAAGATGTCAAGGCCTGCTTGCAGGAGGGGGTGCGAGTGCATTTATCCTTTTCTGTCACCGCGTTTTGCAATTTTTCTCTGTGTTTGAAACAACAAAGTGCCACAAGCCTTTTGATCCCGTGAACAAAGCATCAGGCTTTCCCTGGAGTCTCTTAGAGATGCATGAGGTTTGAATTTGCAGGAGGCTTCTCCCAAAACATGGGCTACCTAACGGGCCTTGTCCCAAACGCTGCTCGGTTGCAAGTGGTCTGTGGGCAAGCCCGCTAAGGCAGAGCAGCCATTTCTTGAGTATAAAGGCTCAGCCAAAAACCACAGCTGTCTAAAGGTGAAGTTGTACATGCATTTGATCCTTGTTACTGTTATCACCTTTTCACTGACCAACATTTCAAGCCTTATCTGTGGCTGGCAGGCCATGTTTCAGGTTTGTCAGAGCCCGGATATAGCCCGTGTGGTTTCCCGATGATATATCTTGATAAGATTTGTGGAATGCGAGAGATGAAGTTGTCAGCGCCGCTTTGTGGCACCTCTGTACATGTCAGAAAATGAAAATATTTTCAGAAGTGATAGCGTTATTTTGACTGGTGACACAAACTTTTAAGACAATGCATTTCCTTGGAAAAGAAAAAAAAACAATTCACAATTTTTATAACAGAAGACAAAAAGTAAAGTCTGCCCTGGAAGCGCACTGGGGGGAATCACTCCTATAAGAAAAAGAGCACAATAATTATAAAATGAAACCTTTCTTGGATTAAATTGATGAATTACAATTTTTGGCTGTAACTACTGACACTACTTAGACACTGCATCTCTTCATAACTCAGGGCCTTTAGGTCTTCCTGTTGAAAAACAAATTGCAAGAAACAAAAATTATAATGAAACCAAAGGCACAGAACTTTCTTTGCCTTCAGAGTTAACCACCATATTATCTACAAGTCGCCCAGTTACATATCACAGACTTCTCAAAAAGACTGCTTTTTTCTCCAGATGATCTGTATTTAAATAAATGCTACCCTTTACAGAAGCCAAAAGACGAAAAGCAAACTTCCATTTGCGTGTTGCTTCACATGTCCTTCTTCAGGGCTGGTGAAGGTGCTCAGGTTGATCTGGAGCACACCGGAGCCAATTTCAACGACAGCACTAATCTCAATCTGCTGAATGTAGGGCAGGATGATCTTACAAATAACACAATATGCAGATGTTATTGCTTAAAAACAAACAGCAGGAGGAGGCCAGCTGTGAAGTCATTCTGCATTCAGAAAATTTTGAGAGCTTTTTGTTCAAGAGATGAAGGAGAAGTGGAGGCAAATAAATATTCCTAATAGTTGTTGGAATAATTCAGATATTTTTATTGAAAAATGCTGTTGCATCAAAGCCAAAATATTCATAGCAATGCATATGTTTTTGGAAAAAATACCTGGCCTCTTTTAGAGAAATAATAAAAAAGAACTATCCAAGTTAAACTTCGAGCTTGTTGATATAAAAATTGAAGTTTTGGCAGAATCCTTTTCCTTGAAAATACAAAAGTTAGTTTCTTTTTCAAACTGCAGAAGCTGTTAGAAAATGGGATTGTTCTCCTGAGAGAACAAAAGTTTTCTTTTGAATTTCAAGCTACAGGCATTGGAGCTGATGAACATTTTCGAAGATCAATAGAAAGTGTTAAAATAACATTTTCTTCTAAAATGAAAATTGAACATCTCTTAAAGTTACAAATTGTTAACAGAGAAACATTCTCCCTACTTCTCATGATGTCTTTGAATTTTATTTCTAAATCAGACCAAGTGCATTAAAAGTTTCTTAATCCATCTTTTTCTCCAGAAATATTATGCAACTAAAAATAACAAACTATTTTTCTAAACAATAAGGCTTTTAAAGTCCACTCTGACAGAGATTAGGTTTAAATAACTCTCTAAAACAAACAAGTGACCCAGATTTGAAAGAGATCTTCTATTATCTGAAGTCTATGAAGCTGTTTATAATAATAGTGTTTTTGCTGCTCCGGAGGCATGATGTCTCACTGGAACTTTCTGTTCTCAACACGCATCTTTGGAGGTCCCACACAGCAGGCATTTCCCAAGCATCTTAAAGCCATCCAGAGCTAGGCCAGATCCACCACCTCATTTATTAGGTGATGACCATAGCAGAGGCGAAAGCAATCCAGGGAGATCACCTGGGTGCAGGATGAGGTGAGCTGCTAAAATGATTCATTTGCAGTGACCACAGATCTTGCCTGCAGTTGTATTTGTTTTTCAGTTAGTCATGAAGGAAACGATAACCCTTGGCACTATTTGCATACTGTCAAACATCTTCAACTTGTACTTGGCTCATTTCAAGAAATTGAAAGTCCTGATTATAATTCAACACATTTAACACTTTTCCAGAACAGGAAGGTACACAATTTCAAGAAGAAAAAGAAACATCTGAGAAGAAAAGCAGTGATGAGCTAGGGAAGACTTCATGAAGTCAGCAGTTTCTCTGGGAGTACTGTGAAGGAGAAACCCATCTGCAAGGCACTGCAGTGTGAAGCACGGGGAAGGCAGAGCTGTACTCAGGTCCCCTGTCATCTGGCATTGGCTGAGCAAGCAGCTTGGTGAAAGAAAATGCCCTCATCTTAAACTCTGTGCCTGGGGCCAGAAACACATCAACCTTCATCTCCTGAGTTCATGGTTGTGTTCCTAACCCAGGCACGTTGAGCTCTAGCCCTCCCAGCATGGGGCAGTGTTGGGGTTTCCTGGAACTTGCTTTTAGTGGAGAATATATTGGCCAGATGAGATTCTGGTTTTCATCTTTTATGGTTAATACAGGCTTCCACATCCGAAGGAGTTTGGGGTTGGCTTTGAGCTGCTTTTATCACAGTTTGTGGCTATATTTTAAACTACAGCATTGTCTATGGTATATTTTTCAAGCAGAGGAAAGGAGATCCTTCCTTTGTTTTATCTGTACAGTTGTCACGAAATGGATGCACTCACAAGAGTCACAGACCTTAAGCTGCTAGCCTGAGCAGACACGTTTAAATCCTTTTAACTTGAAACACCGGAACTAGTGATGCTGCTCCAGAACTTTCCAGTGCTTGCAGGGAACCTTCACATTCTTAGATTTTTTTTCTCTCCAACCCACAATATATGTACTTTTGTCGTTTTCTCCTTTGGGTTGTCCTGGGGTGAGCAGTGAGAACCCTCTGCACTCAGCATCCCAACTCCCACCTGCAACACGAAAACCACCATTCGGCTGCCTCTGCTGTGACTTAAGCAATTTCTGTTTCACTGCTACTTCATCACCTTGTCTCCTCTCAGGTCACTGTGTCAAATCTCTAATTTCAGTCCATGGTCTCTAGCAACAGAATTGAGAGCCCAGTTCTGAGGAATCATGGCCTTTAGAGACTGTGCTAGTAGTCAGTCCCAAAATGGATGGGGACAGAAGTGATGCAAAACCATCTCTGTCCCATTACACCCACGTCCAGAGAGAACAACGAGATAAATGTTTTCCAGGTAAATTGTCCATATGTAACTGTGAAGTTTAAAAAACAGATTTGCCTCACTTGTTTAAACTTGATAGCATCTGTGAATTGTTATTTCATGCATGGAGAAATGAAGAAAAGCTGTTGCTCTTTTTTTGTTTGTTTTGTTTTGTGTTTGCTTGTTTTGAGAGTGAGACTGTATAAAAAAATCATAAGCCATCTGAGCAATGAAGAGCATTACAGGAGTCCTTGGAATTGTAAATGCCTGCTTTTACATCACCCTGCTATTTTAAAATATTGACAGTTACAGTAGTTTGAACCCATAATTGACAAATCCTTTTGTGCAAGCCTTCCACCAACAGAAATTGAGAGTTCTCCTCACATTATGTCGTTTTGTAAGATTTTTGCCAGGTGCTGTCAACAGTAATAAAACTGGCATCCTCAAAAGGATGTAAAAAACTTCTTTGCCCACAATTTTTAGGCTCCCTAAATATCTGCTCTTAGATTTTCCTTTCCTAAATACTTCTACCACTAAATGCCTGAATAGATGATATTCCCTGCTCATAGCAGTTAAAAAAAAAAGCCAACAATTCTCCCTAGACTTGCCACAAGTGGGAGCTTGCCCTCCCTGTGCTCTGCCCAAAAGCTATGTCACCAGATTATCCTGGACCTGAGCCCAAGCTAAGATGAAAAGCTTCTAGCAGGGCTTATGAACCAGAGCATATTACTGCTGCTGGGTCAGAGCATCACACTGCACTTCTCTCTACCTCTGGCAAGCCACGCAGACGAGACCTGTGTCTGTGAGAAGAACAGCAAAGCAGTTACGATGAAAGCCAACCCAGTACTGACTTCAGAAAATAGGACAAGAAACTACCTACAACTTATTACCAGATACTACAGCTCTGTAAAGGCTTCTGATGTTCACATTATAAAGAAGGATATTGAAAAACTGGAGAAGGTGCAGAAGAGAGCTGTAAAAATGATTCAGAGAGTGGAGAAAATGCCCTACATTGAAGCACTTAAAGAATTAAATCTGTTTAAGTTATCAGGAAGAAGGCTAAGAAGCACTTGATTAGAATGAGCAATATGTTCAACAGGAGAAGCTTGTGGTCTGCTCAGGGCTTCGTTCTAACAAAGACAAGAAAGACATGGCCAGAGCAAAGATGGTAGCTCGAAATGTAAAGTGGAAAAGGTAATTATTTAAGTATTATTTAAGTATTATTTATTAAAAGTAATAATTTTTCCCAATTATTCTTCAGAAAAAAAACGTCCTGAGAAAGACGGAGGATTGTCCTTCTTTTGATATCTTTAAATTGGGACTAGATGCTCTCCTGGACTCTGCATCAGTCACTGGGCTCAAGGAAGGCAAATCCACATATGACTGAACAGTGTTTAGTTTTTCCTCATCATCACCCGTCCTTACCCAGTAAGCTCTACTGTGGTTACTCTCAGTGGGTAAACAAGGCCAGAATCCTAATGTGGGCTTTGACAGGCATAATCCCTGTGCCTAGCAATCACTTCTTAGATTTGCCTGAGAGAGGGAGGAGAGAGATTGAGGAACACCAAACCTGTGGTCACTGACTCTCAAGAAGCAAGCAAGAACTTCACTCATCCTTCAGAAGCAGCTCTGAGTTTTAAGACAAAACAGATGATTTCCGAGCTCCGAATCGAAGAAAACCATGGGAAAGATAGGGAGGCATACTGAAAAGGAACACAGTGGCAATAGAAGACCATGTTCAAACCCAGCAGGCCATTGTCTGACACACTGTAGAATCAATCTGGGTTCACAGGGTGCCTTGAGGGTGCATGGCAGTAGCACAGTAACTACCTGGAGGTCCTTCTTAAATTCTTTTATTTAAAAACACTCTTTTCCTGATGGAACTGCTTTATTCACTAAGCCATTGTATCAGGGTACGAGAAACCTCCCAAATACACAGGAAGGATTCTGAATTGGGATGCAGACAGGCATAGATCTCCATGTTGTCATGTTGCCCTCGTGTTACCACAGCTGGAAGCAGAAAATTTATTGCACTGGGGTGTGTGTGTGCAGCTGGGGCCTGGGCAAATCTCTGCCAATGCGGACATCCAGTGTACTTTCCTTCCACTCTTCACCAACAGATGGTGTCAGAGGGAGTCCCTTTCCTGCCCAAAGCCTCCAGGCCACAGCGGTTGTATTTCCTTTTAATTACCTCTATATGAAAGACTACTGTATTCTACAACATTTTTTCTTCCTGAGGCAGTTTGCAGCAGTGGCACTACTTGTGCACTACTACAGCATGAAAGCACAACTTAGGGCAAAGATTTCAGTGTACTCATTTTCCATATTGTGCAGGAGTTATGTTCAGTGAAAATTATATAAATGTCGTGTACCAGCTCGTATGTCATTTCCACAGAATGTTACAACTATTCTGTTATGTAATAGTGAGCTAATAAAGTCAAACCAAAACTCACTATATCACTTTCTACGTGAAGTCACCTCATTTATCCTTTTTCCCTTTAATTTAAATCTCATCTCTATTTCTACATTTACCTCCCTATGTATTTCTAGCACAGCGAATTCCCGACACCCTTCTTATTTTACTGTGTGATCTAAACAATGCAGAATAACAGGGCCTGAAAATTTGGACTGGAAATACCATGAGAACAGGCTCTGTCAAGAGCTTTCCAGTATTTCCTGCTTCTGGTTGAGCTGGAAATACTCAAAGGGTGAAATCCTGGCCCAGCTGAAGTCAATGGGAATATTGCCATCAACTTCAATGGGGCTAGAATTTCACTCTTGGTATTTGTTCCATGTATCAAGGCTCAGCTAGATCTGGTGTGGTGTGAAAAGGAAAAGTTTTCTTCTTTTATTTTTTTATTTTTATTTCCTTCCTCTTTTAAGATTTAATGCTTAAAAAAGCCTCACATATTAAGATTAGATGTAAATGTCAAGTAACACCAGATAGGTTCCCAGGTTGCCCAAATGATCCATTTCTTCCATCCAAGTAATTGCATATCAGAAATAGTGGTATTCTAAATATAAAATGATACAAAGATTAAAAAATGACAATTGTCTGTATAAAATAATTAAGAAGATATACTGGGTCTCTTTTGACAAAGCATATGTTGTAGGCAGCTACCTTGCTTTTACGATCCTGATGCCAAAATCTTTTGCAGCCAGCAGTGCAGTGACTGCTACATGTGCAGAAAGTTTGAATTTTTGCTTTTAAACAGCACTTTCTTGGCAGAGGCCTTCACCATCAGTGAAAGAGGTTTTGCACTTCTTTAAATTTGATACCTTTTGATCTTTACTTAAGATGGCATAAAACTTTCAACTAAGCTTTGAGGAGCAGGTGGTCCTCAGCGTTTTGCTTGTGTCTGCCACTTTCTTCCAGGAGGTGGTTTGTAATTCCTTGCCCACTAGAGACAATCCATTACAGCAAGTCTTTTCCTTTCAACAGATAAAGTCAGTTCTGTTTCTACTAAATACCCTATTCATTACTGTGTTCATGTTTTACATTAAATAAACGTTTTTATTTGCATGCTACTTAATAATGACAGTCACCAGTAGCAAACTGATTAGTCTGAGACTGTACTGGTAAGGACTCATTGGCAGGGAACATTTCAGCAAATCTCTGTACCTTTTTCTGCATTCCCAGAAGACCTAGTGAAGGTCTGCCCAATAAAGATGTGTGCTTGAGCAAAAACATTGCCCCCAGTTCTTTCCTAAAAGAAGAAGTTTTCTTCAAGAAAAACAATAGTAGAAGCATTCAATTAATTAACAGCTATTCATTTTGTCTTCATTGACAATTAGCAGGCCTCCTGACACACTGCTGTCTCCCTTCTGCAGCAGAAATTTTTGTGCCAAGTGGACTTGGGCTTACACAGTCATTCATCAGCATGTGTTTCCTGGTGCAAATAGTTTCTAACTCCTTCCCAAGAGCAAACTCCAAGGGGAAAAAAAAGAAATAAAAAGGGCTTTGTTCTCTGTGAAAAAAGCTGTGGCTGTAGTCAGGAGCCCTGCACACTAAAGCAGGGCTGCGAGGAAGAAAGGGAAACATGGTCCACAGCATCCCACTACAGTACACCCAGCCCTGCCTGGACACTGAACCCAAACCTCTGGCCACTAACATCCTCTGTCCCCACCAGCCTGAGCCCAACATGAGCTGGAGCACTGGATACAGGAGTCAAATCTTGTTTTCTTCAAGGTATAGCAGGAGGAAGAATACAGTGAGAAAAAGGGAGAGTCAACAGAACTGAAACAGACCTGAGCATTACAGGACTGACATGCTGCATAATCAGACTCTCTGAGAATTCAGAAGATGCTTCAAGGGTGTTAACGACTCTGTATGAAATATAACTGTAGTGGCTTTTCTATCTGCAGAAAGGTAAGGTGAGTTTTGGCATATTTATGACTGACTTGTTCACAAGCATGTCTAGAATTCATACACTTGAAGGCCTGACCGATCAGGGAGTCACGGTGTCAGACAATGCTTTAGTATGTGAGGTAGAGTACATGGATTGAAACAGCCTTTTGAGGACAGAAAAAAAAAAACGCTACCTGGGCAATATGGGGTAAAACAACAATTTTGCAAGTGGAAATGTAAGCTTTTGATAATGCCAAGTTTCCCTTTTCATCTTTTTTGCAGATATGCCCAGCTTCTTTGAGACTGCGTTTGCAGCATGGCTCTGAGGAGGATGACCAGCTATGCGGCCGTTCTATGTCACTCTACTTGTTGAATTTTGACCTATATTCTGAAAAGCAAACTGTCAAATTAACAGTGCCACATGTTCCTCATCTCCCCAAGAGAAGACTGATGGAGATAAGCAGGCCAGTGCCACCATTTCCCTTTGACCGCATGCCTTCCCACTCTTCCTCAGTTTCTTAGACACCAGCCTTCTGGAAGCTATGCTAACAGAGCTCAGAGCCACCAACACCTTTCCTGAAGTCCTCTGTATTACCACTCAGCAATCACTTTAATGATTTCATCTGCAAATATTTTCTGACATTTTCTCTCTTCAGGTTGTTACATGGAAACCGACAGTCTTTGTCACCTTCCTCTCCCCACTCCCTTCCTCAGGGTCTCACCAACCACCCTGCTGGGTGCGTGGAAGTTTCAAGTAAGTTCTCTGGATCTGCTGACTGGAATAAATTCCTTCTTACCCACTAAGATGCAACAGAGCCTTTGTTACTTTCTAAACTTTTAGACACAAGTTTCTGTATGACGACCAGCCGTATATTGACACACCTAATTTTTTAAATGGACTTCAAGAAACTTCCCACACGTATGCCAAAACAAGTGGTTTTCCAAATAGTAGAATCAGGAAGGGATTTTTCTCCTCTTCAGCTCCTGAGCTGCTCATTTATTCCTCACCTAGTTGTCCCCGTTTGCACATGGGAGGGTTGTGGACATAGCAAGACCTGTGAAACTCCCAGCACCATTGCTGAGCCTTGCCTACGAGGTGAGGGACTCTGATGTCATATTGGGCTGAGGAAGAGTTTCTTCTTTCAGACTAAGCTTTCTGGATCTTGGGAGTTTTATGCTTATCTCTGAGGCCTGGGGCTTGGTTTGTCTGACAGGAGTGCCAGAGCTTGCTGAACCAATCTCAGATCCCACTGCCATAAGGGACTAACATCCAGGAGGCGCCATGCCCTGGCATTTTTCTGCTGCTGACACGAAGGTCAGCTTTTAAAGCTGCCTTTACTGACAGCCTTGGGCTTGATCCTTGCAGCCTGTGGTATTTAGGAGGACAGGGTATACAATCCACCAGCCTCTTTCTGTCTTTAATTTCTAGGAAACTATTATAGGGCCTTCCAAAACAGCTCATGTCTGCCTGCCAGCACCACATTAGCATGACTACTGCTTTGAAACACAATAACTGCAGCAGCTCAGTATCTGCAATTCATCCCTTGCTGTACTGTGTAGCTCTGCACACGCCTATGTGCCATTAATGAATCATCACGTGAGAAGTGTTTTCATTATCCCTTGCCTTTCCAGCACTGGGGCTTCTTGGCGAACGTGCAGCCCAGGCCATAGCAGCTGTCTGTCTCACTCTCCTTCATTTAGATTAAAAACTTTTTTTGTTGTTGTTGTTTTGAAGTGCCCATTGAAGTGACAGGATGGAGAAGGATGGCTAAGTCCAAGTCCGAATATCTTTATTTCAAGACTACACTAATAGCCTCTAAGAATTTTTCTCTGCTGCACTTCAGATAAGAGTGGTAAGCCTATAAATTCATTAGTGGGTAATGGAGCAACCTCACTTTATCTATGTCTTTTCACAGGACTAGGGTTTCATTCTGTGCCAGGAGTCATACATCACACTCAACATGTACGTCTCCAGAGCCAACCAAGAGAAAGTGCAGAAAAACTACTGTTAACAAGGGAGTAATTACATTCAGTATAAATTAATTATTGGTCACTCAGGACTGGTGGGAAAGGGCCACACAGACTGTGTCTGACTGCGTTCCCACCTCTGAGGGAAGAAATATTTAAATATGAATCATAAGACAATGTGAGGTGGGCCCTTTTTGGTCTACTGGTCTTTAACTTTGCTAATACGACATGTGGATTATTTGCCTTAACACTATAGGTACATTGTATTTTTTTAGGGCAAACATGAATGATAGTCATTCAGACAAGGGTCATTTCAGAGCAGCCAGTGTCAGACCCAACCGAGTGAAACCAGGAGGGACTTTAAAATGTAATTCAGCCAGAAGAACAGGACACGGATCAGCAAGTGAGTGATGGAAGGTGTTCATGAGGAATTTAGATTACCACACACTGCAAACAAACCCTGAGAAGCTGGAGCAGGCAGGGAGTGAGGAAACCAGACCAATAGGCAGAGAGGAGCCCCCCCAGGAGTGAAGATGTAGGGTGCACCCTGATCTCTGCTGAAAATATTAGTGCTTGCCCAGGAAAGTTTAGTTGTGATTTCTTAGTTGTGAACCCTGAAACTTGGAAAGGTAGGGAGATACATAAAATAATGTTGGGCTGATCTCCAATAACCAACTAGGAGATTAAAATTGCTAGGGTTTTTTTGTGTAACATTAAAACTGCTCCACGTCTTGACAAAAATCAGGAAATTCAAAGTTAAAGCGGATCCTCATAACTGGAAATTCTTGCCATCATGGGAAATAAAAAGCATATCAAAAAGTAAGTGACAGATGTACTGTCAACTGGGAGCCCCAGCTTGGAATTTCCTGGCTTTTTTACTTATTTCACTGCTCTTAACACAATGCATAGCCAGACTAGAGTTTATTCCTCCTATTCTCTCCCTTATTTACAGATACTCATATACACTGATAAATAACTACACATGGTGTGCAAATTAAGGTTTTGGGGTTGTTTTGTTTTGTTGTTGCTTTTTGGTTTTGTTTTTGTAATTGTTTTTGAAACATACTAGTTTCAAAAGTTTTTGAAGCTTATTAGATAACTTGGTAGGAAATTTTTCTCATTTGGAAAGACCCATGTATTACTGAATGCAAAACTGACACCTACCAGTTACATTTTCCTATAAAAGAGAAGTCAGCATCAGTTTTAAAATAGCCTGATACATGAAAAATCAGCTGTAAGATAAAAAAATGCAGTTTCCAAGCCCAGCTTCATCTAGTTCATGTTGAGCATCCTGATCAGCAGGTTATTTTAGGATATTCTATCTTGGTTTGCCCAGAGTTTTCACTTCAGGCCTTAGAAACCTTTCGTTTTACAAAAATACCAAGAATAACGAATCAGCATTTTATAATGAAGGAAGGTTATGTTGAAAAATTCCCAACCAGTGCTGACTGCCCACACTGGAAATCTTCATGCAGGCTGTGGAGCTGGTCCATGGCTTCCTGCCAGTTGCACTTGATAGGGAATTTCAAAAAGCGCTGCTCTGACCTCTGAGGCTTGTTTCAGTTTAAAAATATACCTGGAAAAAATTCTAGTGGCTCCAGTAGCTGCATTGTCAACATTTTACTCTCCATGCCTCTAACACTGCCTCCAACCTCCCCACTTAAAGTGCAAAAGTGCAGTTTTGCAGGTTCTCACCTCAGCCACATGGCAGCCAACAGGAATCAGATCATGGGAGCCTAAATTTTTTCTTTCACTTATTCCCCAGTCAGGAGTCCTGGCTACTTTGATCCAAAAAACTGGCACTTTGACTCATTCTGAGCTGCTGTGGGACACAGAGCATGCCAGCCCAAAGCTCAGCCATTTATTGCTCAGCAAGGCTGCATCTCAAAGTCATTACATGGCATTAGCTTGACTCCTTTCTGCAAAGTACAGGCAATTTTTGCTTCCCAGAAGGGACCTGTTTTTTGTGAGGCTGCTTTAGGATGAATTTAGATTTAAAATGAGGTTTAAAAGAGCATCATCATAGAGCTTGAATAAAGCAAGGCCGCTGGCTTTCCCAAGCAACTGGCAGGGAGCAGATGCCACTGGAAGAAAATCATTCTCACAGCCTCATGGCTTCAGCCCCTCAAGCCAAAACACTGAGAGAGGTCCCACAGTTATTAAAGCCAATAAATCACGTCTTGAGAGATCCTGCATGTAGACTTGGACAGCGTTTGCATTTTTCTGCCCTCAGATCTTGAAGGAAGGCTTTTTTTCCCCTTTACCTCATCTACCTTGGGTATCTTAAAAAAAGGAAAGACACTCCTGGGACCCAGAGACTTCTATTAGATGTAATTACGGTACCTTACTTTTAAAGGTTTAAAAGTGCATCTTTATGGGCTTACGCAGTCACAGCAACAGTAACAGTGTTTTATGTGTTTGATTGACACAAAACATGCCTTGGCATTAAATGTTTCCTCAATGCCTGGGAACACTGCACCCTGCACAGTCTCTGCATCTCTAGAGGTGTTGTTGAAACAAGGAGAATGGGATTGTCCCAAACTTTCTCCACACATTTCCATTATCATGAGCTACAATGTCATCACAAAAAATGCCATCAGCTGAGGTTTTTGGCTCATGCTTCTGAAGAACAGAGATTTGCTCCTGTGAGCCACTAAAGATAAAAGGAGATAATGTGCCATTGGGCAATTTATGAAAAGTCTCTCTGTGTCTACAGTTAAACACAAAGCTCTTTTTTAATATGAGCACAGGTCCTTATTGGGCCTATGAGGCACTTTTGTTCTTTTCTTAGATGAAAGCAGACTTTGTGCGATACAAAAAGCCAATGTCATATATGTGGACATGCCCACCAAAATTACAAACCTTCAGAATTTCCTTTCTCCCATCAGGTCACAGAAAAGCAAAGCAAACATCCAGTTGAAAGGTTCAATTTCAAATCTTTATGATCAGAATTTCATAATAAAAAGATGGTGGGACGGAAAAAGTTCAGATCCAAAATTACCAGTGGAAATTGGAAACAAACTGCAAATAATAAATCAGATTAAGAAAAAAAAAATGGCAATCTGTCTGCAGATAATTCACAAGTGAAAAAAGTTCATTACAAATGATTTGCTCTGCTGCAAATTTTTAGTAGCGTCTGTGTACACTACTTCATAAAACTTCTGCCCTTGACGTATTTTAAAGGAATGCCATTACTGACTGGGACTTCAGTTGGCAGCCAGGGAACTGCCAGAAAGCAGACCTTGAGTCTGTGTCAGATGCAGGGATGTCAGAAATTTCAGGAGGTGAGGAGGTTTCAGAACTCCTTTCCTCCATAGCAAAAGGGCTCCAACAAAACAACATCCATAAATCTCATGAAAAAAAAAAAAAGAAAGAAAGAAAAAGACCAACAATGTTGATACCTACACTAGATAATGTAGGGAGAACAAGTTTTAATGATAACTGTTTTTTTTTCTTACTGCATAATGAAGATTCTCAAGAAAATATTCATGGTTGGAATTATTTCCCATCATTTCAGAAGAGAGGCCTCAATGCTTTCCATCAGAAAGATGTACATTTTTGTTTCATGGATGGAGAGGGGATACTAGGAAATTTTGGAACAAGCTGCCAAAATTGCAAACAACCTTCACAAATCAAAGCAGATGACTGCAACAGAAATGCAGTCCTTATATCACCACACTGTCTTGTAAATTTAATATCTGAGAAAAATTTTTAAAAAGGGAGAAAATGGTCTGGTTTTATACTGCTTTGATTTCCTTTATTTCTCCCCTATTCATTTTTATTATGCTCTGGCATTTGTTTGTTTGTTTGCTTTTTCAGCATCACCGAAATATATGGCTCTACATACTGGCATGAAATAAGGTCTTCCCAAAATATTTTTCATCTCTTGTGTCTCTTTCTGTGTTTCTTTGCACACAGAGTAGAACAGTTTTGTTCTGACTCTGGAAGTTTATCCTTCCTTCTGTGTCACTTTGTTTCTGGTTTCCAGGTAGCTAAATTCACTGACAAATCTTCCAGATGGATTTTTGCTCTCTCCTCCAATGCCAATGCGAAGGTCCCTTTTCCTCTCTGGGTTCTTGTGTCCTCTTCCTTGTGCCTGTACCCTCTGCTATAGCAGGCCAATGAGAAGGGATGGAAGCCGTCTGGGCAATATCTTTAAAGCAGTCGAGAGACATCTATCATGACTGCTCACCATTTACCACAACCATGTGTGCATGTGCACAGTTTACAGTTGTGGTTTTTCCGAGGGGATTGTGGTATGGTTTTATAGGCTGCTCAAGATGTCCGTTTGGGTGTAAGTGTATCTATCTAAACAGAAAAATATATACACGCATTTTAGAAAATGCTTGTGTATTTTTTATTTACTGTAACATCCTGGAATTAAGCTTCCTCAGGAAAAAAAAAAAAAAAAGTTTACAACTCCTTTCTGCTTCCCCCCTTTTTTTTCCTTCTCTCAAACGATTCTTTTATTCTGCAGTTCCTTTTGCCCTTCAGCTTTGAGAGCTTAAGTTTTTTTTTTTTTCCTTCTTTTCCACTCTAACCTTACTTTCTCCTTTGTTCCTTTCCCATAAACTTATTTTCTCCTTTCTAGTTAACTGTTATTTCCTTTTATATCTGTCTTTTCCCCAACCCTATAATTTTTCCTTTGCTCCTTTTCATGTTCAATCTTCTCACTTTCAGTTCCCAACTGTAAGTTTATATATAAGTACATACTGTAACAGCATGAGATACAAGAGACAGTAACACATTTTTAGGGAGAAAATGATTGCTATTATGTTTCTGTTATGTTGATTTGCTCATTGTCTTCTGGAAAATATAGCATAGTTGACTGTGCTGTCTGGAAATGAACATACAAGGGATCCATGGAACGATTTCTATTTGAAATACTATATTGCTCTGAAGGGAAGACATTCAACAAAAGCTTTCTGTTTTTGATAATGGTGATATGCCATTTTCCAGAATGGCCGTTATAGTCATGTGCACACAAAGACACTTAAATAATCACCAAGAACTTACGAACAGGTGATCAACCAGATCCTTAATGTTGTTTCTGGATACTAGACTGTCTGATTTAAGTAGGTTCATGGTGATGTCATCTCAGTGAATCCCTGAGAAGTCGTTACTCACTGGGAAAATCAGTTTGGTGCATTTGGATTTGCTCTGATCTCCTTAGCAGAGCAAAAAGTTGTGACACCAGCTCACTGCAGCACAAACACACAAAGCTCTTCCATCCCTGAGGAAATCTGAATGTCCCTGAGATGCTGGAGCTAGAGGGAGAGCCGTGCAGCTATTTAGAAAAAGAATTTCGCTCCAAGGAGCTGATTCTGCAAACACTTTAGCATATGTACAGCTTTCCTTTACGAGAAACCTCAAAGAGCCCGCTGGTGTTGCTTCATGCAAGTCAAGTCAGTCATATGGCAAAGTGTTTACAGGATTTGGACTTACATTTTGAAACCATTTCAGGACCCTTATAAATAGGCGTTAGATAATCATAAATCCCCATTGTTTTCCAGCAGAAAAATAACAAAGGGGTTTATTCCATACAACATTTATGTAATTATGTTACATTGTAACTGAGTCCACTGCCCGTACACACAGAGGAGTTTGGATTCTCCACCCGTGTTTGATGCTGGGGGTTCCCACGTGCTGCTCATGAGTGGGACAGGAGAAGACCCCATTAGTTCCCCAGTCAGTTTTTACCCCCAGAAGTTGAACAAAAACAGTCGATCTGAAGTACACTTTTCTAAGACAGGATGCAGAATGTCTCGTGGAGAGATGGGAAGAGCTCTAATTCTTGAACCCAGAAAAAACTGAAGGATACAAGAGAACAGAGCTGACATCTGTTTATCAGCAAAAGAAAGCAATGGATGACAAAGTAAGCAAAGGTTGAGCTTGACAGGGGTCATGAAAGGGCTGTGACAGTGGTCAAAACCAAGGCAAAGAGTGTCCTCTGTTCTTATGCTCCACAAAAACACAGCTGAAATGCAAAGAGGAGGACCAGTCTGACCTGGCAAAGTCTGTTCCTGGAAGATCTCCAGTACTGCTATGGTGACTGACGCACTCGATTAGAAAGTCTATCCTGTCATTATCTCTGCACTCCTCTGCAGTCTGGTACCGGTCAGCAGCATCTTTGTGGAGTTAGAAATGTAAGGATCTCCCTAGATTATTTTGAAGGTAAAAGCAAACATAATGGCAATTTTGTTTTCTCTGTGTTTTTTTTTTTTACCATATTGAATTTACCAAGCATTTGATGCTTGAAGGAAGTCAGTTGGAACAGGCAGGTGGGCTCTCAGGTGCCTTACCCCAGAAGCTGTACTTGGCTCTGTTTGCTTTAGGACACAGTGACTTTTTAAAGTTCTCCCAAGACAATTTAGTTCTGCCTTGACTTTATGTGCATGTCGTTTCATCATCTGAGGCCTCATTTCATACATACGTTTATAATATGGGTTTCATTTCAATAAGCTGGGAAAGTAATAAATTTAAAGCTGACTAACAGTTGTTTTATGTGGCTGCCAACCTGCCAAGTAGCATTCTTAATTATTGCCAGGAAACTAAGTGTTTTGCAGCCATGTGTTTTACATTTGAGTGTAGTATGTCTTGTCAGCCCTCTCTGCTGGACGGATGGACAGGCCAGTAATTTCTGTGTGCAGAGAGGCCTACACTGGTGGGTGGTTTCTTTGTAATCAGGTAGGGATATCAACAACAAGATGATGGACGAGATTATCCCAAGCGGTCCCCCTTTCCCAACAGCAAGCTGTCACAGAAAAGCTGGACAGAAGGGGTTAAACCTGATCCCAAAGCCATAGTATTTTTCTGTTTAAGACTGTAGGGCAACTACTTATTAGAGTTGTCAGCAAAGAAAAAGCATAAATATATTATAAATTATATATGTTAGAATAAGATGGATGACTGTTTTGTTCCTTCTGTGCACGATAGATTGAGACACTGCTGTAAGTAGACTCTCCTTTTCTTTTTTCCAGACAAAACTCATTATTATTACACCAAAACAAGCAAGGGTTGCATGGCTTGATTTCTGCAGTCTGTGTTTAGGCTCCAAGATGTTGTCCCACACTTTGGAAATTAGCCAGTAAAAGAAGGACAGAAAATTAATACTAAAAAAGGAAGCACTGACCCAAACAGTTTTGTTGCATGTATTCTGCTCTCCAGAATGCTTTGAAGTCTGAAGAGAAACTTGACCGAGTCAGTTAAGAGTGCCTCCAGGTCCTTAATTTGCGCAACCAGCATTCGTTTTGCTGATCGTCATCACTGACCCTCGAAGAATTATAAAGGTCGTATTTTCTTGCAGATAATGTAAGTCTTGAGCAATTTCAAAAAAAAAATGGGATAAACATAAACACATTGCTAAAAAGCAAATTTTTGTGCCCAGTTCATTTTTTTTTTTTATTTAATAAATTACATGCAAAACTCAAATCGCAATTAAAGAAAGGCTCATCCCATGAGTATCTCACACAGTGCTGTGGGATATTATTCCCCTCCACACACGCATCTAATTTTAAAACAGTTCTCTCTAATATTTCAGAAAAGTCTAATAGTGTTTACTGTTTTGTTGTTGTTTTTTCTTTAAGTCCTGTTGTTGTTTTGTTAAGGAGGCATTAATTAGTGAATCATTATTCCCATTTTGGCATGTGAAAATCTGGAGTGTGCTTTTATCCATTTCCCAAGAGTGTGTGCTGGCACCATAGCAGAGGATGTGGAAGAAGCGTTTTTCAAACAAGCAGATGTAGCTGCTTTGGGAGCATCTGTATTGGTGTGTTTTGTGGAGAGATTCCTACTAGCCATTTTCTATTTAACCAAACAGTCCCCATGTGCCTCTCACAGGTGAGAACCTACCTTTGCAAATCAAGACTCAAGAAAAAATTGTCATTAAAGTGTCCGATGGCATTTCCTTCAATTCTTGCGATTTCTAACCTCTTGTCTGTCTCTTCCCAAATAAATAAAATTCTCCTGTAGTTTCAGATGCCACTTCCTATCTCAGGGCAAAGTCTTCAAAAAAGACAGTGGATGTGTGCAGGTGTTGAACGTTAACAGCATAAAATGCACTTCCCAGTACAGTCAACAGCAAACTCTCACTGATTTCAGTGAGGTCAAATCCAATTTTCCTTGGCATTCCCTTAAAAGGTATGCCATGCAGTCCACCATTCTCTAAGTGCATGACTTGGCCCTTGCTCACCCCAGATTTTTCAGGGAGATTCTCCACAGGAGTGCAGGCACCAGGGGACATGGAAAGGCAGTGAAGGGGTACCAGAGACAGGAGGTCACTGGTGAGACTGTCAGAGGCTAGAGACATCTGCACACAAGACCCAAGTCAGCATGCCATATGGAAAGCAAAGAATGGAATCTTTTTCTGATCGGCACCATGAAGTTGGTGTTACTTTTTCACCCTGTGCTGGCCTAACTCTGCTGCTATTTATATCAATAGCCAAGCCTGAGACAGTGTGAAAGTGCCTCCTTAACCTTTTAAACCTGGCACCAAGGCTTTTATATCACTATTTGCCCTCACCTCCAGGGTCACTTGCAAGGAAATGTGGTCTGGGACCACTGCAGAGCTGGCCGCTGGTCACTGAGCTGCCGCAAGGCTGCAGTGTTAGTGCCTAGCTTCACCCATCCAGCCAAGGGTCAAACAAAAATATATATAATTTATAATGTATAATTTGTACAATATATGATGTATAATGTATAATTTGTCATTAAACAAGAGGACACTGACCATGTTTTGAAGGCATAGCCTAATTTTGAGTCTGGAAGCTGCAGCTAGTCCGCTTTATGTTACCTAATGCCACTTAAATGGGACATTCCTCTGTTTCTTAGGGAGAATCATTTAAGAGCTCATGGTGCATCAAAGCATCTCAGGGAGAAAGAGTTAGCACGGCTCCTTATCTGCTGTCTACTTCCTAAAGGCAGACCAGTTACTCCAGTGGCCACCACAGAGCCCAGCTCTGCCTGCGGGGACCAGAGGGATTGACTTCTCCCTTGACTACCAGTTATCGTGGTATCTCAGAGTCAAACCAGATTATAACAAAGCAAACAAAAAAAGCCAAATCCTCTTGTATAAAAAAAAGCATATCTGAAATTATTCCCATGTGTGAGGTGCTGCTGCATGACACTAAGTGCAGCAGCCAAACCAGTAACAGTTAAATCCTCTGGATCCCCATAAAAATACGCAGTACACAAATACACAGTAAATGAAATGACTGAATTAGAAGCAGAGATAAGTGAAGGACAACGCTGTGCTGCTCTGTGTTCAACAGCTTTGCCAAAGTGCCGAGGCTTTTTGCCTCTTTCAGATAAAGGGTGTTTTTACACATTTAGTCTTTTGCAAGTTTTCTCCAGTAAAATTTTTGGCAGCTGCTGACTACCTTCTTCTGTCCTGCCGCATCACTGACAGCCAAGGCTCTTCAATTGTCCTTTGGCTAACTTCCCAATGAAATGTATGCATTAATTTGCTGTTAAAGTTTAATTTTTACTACTACTGCTAATAGAAAAATCTTTGTGGCCTTAGCAATACGTAGGTGAAATTCACTGGCAGTGAAATCTCTTGTTGACGTGCTCGTTGAACTAGGCTTCACAACGAAATAGGGTGGAACGTTCTGTCTAACAGCTTGAGCTCCAGTGTTCAGTCCCATAAAGGACAGTAGAAAAGGTAAAATAAAATTAAAGAAAATGCCCTATTATACTCCAAGTTATTCCAACTTGGATTGTCATTTAAAAAAAAGATAATGGACTTCTTATCACCTTTTTTTACCCTGAGCAAAAATAACCTGTTGGTGTTTAAAACAAAGCTTATAGTATTTTTATTCCTTACTCTGTAACTCATCTTTCAGCACCTGAGCCTGTGATTTACTCTAGGATGGATAGATACTCGACAGAATCATCCAGATTAGATGTCACTGCCCGGACAGCGTGATCCAGTGAAGATACCGTCACTGCAGATCTGTACATCACCAGGAATCATTGGCCAGTTCCTCTCATGGGCAATATGATACACCATATGGTCATAGCAAACATAAATGTACTTCAGAAGTGCTCCCATTCAGTACTTTGTCCTTTCAGTACAGTTACTTCTTTCTCGTGGAACCCCCTCAAAGTTTTATTTCATGATGGTTGTTGTGTGAATGAGTTTTGTGTATGAGTTCTCACAAGCGTGAGTAAAGACTAATTCCAAAATCATGGCTCCACATTGCCCCAGTTTCTCCCTTCCCTTTCCCTGCCTTGGTTTTCCATGCCCTAATGCATGTTCCAGAGACCAGATGATAACAATGGCCCACACTAACTTGTAACGTTATCTTTCCTCCCACTCTTTGAAAACAGCAGCAGAAGAGGTGAAAGCCTTTAAAAACAGCACATGCACACACACATACACACACACAAAAAAGGAGAGGATATATGAAGGAAGAACTCACTCCCCTGTGGAGAGGGGGAACTGACATGTTTGTGATGTGGCTTTCAACATGTCAGTGCCACAAGAGCACTAGGCAGAACTCTGCCATGTTGCAGTCCTCATGGAGAGAAGGCAAGCTCGTTTTTAATAGACAACATATTGGAAATAGAGCCCTGATTAAATCTCTCTGTTCTTTTTCCTTTTCCCTTCCCCTGTGGCTACCTTGCAATCAGTTTGGCAAATCTTACAGATTACAGATGTAGCACTAGCACATACAAAAATATGGCACAATAGCTGAGCGGGCTGCTTTGAAGATAAAGACTGACTTTAAATTCCACAATCCTGAGGGCTCTTGTCGCCTTGAAATCTGATTTCAAAGCTCAACACCACTAAAATGTCTTGTTGAGAGTGATGACAGCAGGCAGTGAAGTGTACACTGTATTGTCACCACCTGTGATTGGTGGCAAAGCGCATACTTTGGCTACCACATACTGACTCCTTAGTTGTGGGCTGCCTGTAATAATGCAAACAATAACTGCTGGCTAATTTCAGTCCTGTAAGTGCAGTGATGAAGTATTGCGTAAAGTCAGAAACCATGCGAGTTAAGCGGATGGAGTCCATTCTCACAGTTTTCAAGGGGCATTGAGAATGTTGTGTCAAAGTTTGTGGGAGAGAGGAAGAGATGAACACCTTCCTCTTAATTAAGAAAAAAGGAAAAGTCAGCAATTAATAAAAGACCAAGATGCATGGTCCAGTATTAGGCTGCAAACATTCAGTTTGCTCAAGGAGGAACTGCCTCCATGAAATTATCTCCAGGATCCTGTCCTTGGGCTGCAACATGCCATACAGGATCTGAACAGGGACATAGGAAGGCACAGAGCAGAAGGACAGGGGCCCAAGTCCCAGAACCACCGCTGAGATGCAGAAGATGTGTCCGCTATCATGCAAAAGAGAAGCTGAGAGTGACACAGTGATACTAATGGATATTAATATTTGATCTCTTATTTGTGAAATGAACTTCACACTTGACAGTAAGATTATGCAAGATATCTGAGCCTGAACAAGACAACACTCACAATGCAGTTATCATTATAACTAACTGTTTTTCTCCTAAGTGTAGGAGAATTATTGCTTCTGAGAATTCATTGGATTTGACATAAGGTGCCAATGGAAATGCACTACTTCTCTGCTTATTCTACTCCCAGATATGAAAGTCAGAATTCCGAAATACATATTCATTGGCTCCAGTGAAACCCAAAGGGTGTTTGAAAGCATATATTTCAACTTTACCAAATCTTCAGAAAATTATTCAACATTCCTTTTGATTACATGTGTAATGGTTTGATTTTTCACATACTAATGCAGATGCATTGAGTGATTTACAGCAGAAAAACTCCGTGGAGTTTGTAATCTAAACAGAGATGAAAATGAAGTAAGGAATGCTAAATATGACCAAGAAGGGAGATGGGCAATGCTTTCCAGTGACTTTGCTCCTTTCCACTAGTATTCACTACTGTAGAGGGTTGGAAGGAGCTGATGGAGTCCTGATGTGACTGAAGGTCCTACGGCCTGAGGAAAAGGAAAGCTCTGGACAAAGAGGAGCATACACCTGATACACCAACTTTACTCAAGAGGTAAACTACTGTGTAGGTTCAAGGGGTGGGAGAAACCAGAACAGGGGCAGCAAATTAGGGGGAAAGAACTACAACCCTTTAAATCTCCTCTCCACTGTAAATCTATTACTGGAAGCTGGAAGCCTTATGAGATGTATGTCATGAGATAAAACAATCCTGAAGGTTAAAGTACAAGAGAACTGATTAATCAAACAATTTAAGCCAGGAGCCATGTGAAAAAAAAATTACTTCAAGTCAGTTAAAAGGTCAGCAGAAAGATCTTGCCATGTTGGGAATATCTGCCCAGACAAACACTAAGCGATTCCTAGTGCATGAAGCAGGGGACCGTGTCTCATCTAATGTGAATGAAGGTGGCCAGGTGCTCCATTTTCATCGTGTTGTCATTCAGTGGCCAACAGTAAATGCCGATGACACTGGATACTTTCTTTTTTAACCAGCAAAGCCAAACAGCAACAGCTTCTCTTTGCTACCGGTTTCAAGGAAGAAATGCTTAACTCTAAAAGTACAGCGCTCTGTTTTCTTAATTGGCAAAGCAGGTTGTGAAGTCCTGCCAACAGGAATCTCGCACTTCTACAGAACCTTCATTCTGCTACAAGAAATTCTGATGAATGAATGCTGGTAAAGTATTGGTGCCTGTTTAACTTTTCATATGCAAAAGGACTCCTGTTGACCTCTGTTGTACTTGCATGTGTATATGTCTTTCTCACCCTAGCTATAATGTTTATATATTAACATGGTGGAGGAAATAAGCAGAAACTAAAAATAATTACTCTTCTTCAAAGTTAACACTTTAAAAGATACAATTTCATTTCTTTAGAATAGTTTTAATGGAAGTAGTTTTAAAAAAAAAATAAGTTAAACAGTTGGGACCAATCTTGAAGCTTATTAACTGTTTTCTTTTATCTTTCTTTCTTTTTTTTTTAATAAATCGTTTTGTTCTCCTATAGTCATCCTGACTGAGAACCTTTTGTTTTGAATAAAACGCCAAAGGCTGTGACAGTAGCCAAGTCTATACAACAAACATCTCTGAGGTCAATCAGAAAGCCTCTGCCAGAGCAGGAAAAAGTATACAAATTTCCCTAGTGCTCAGGTTGTATTTTCTATCCCGAACTATTTTTCTCTTAGAAACACCTGACATCTTCTCTAAGAAATCTGTTCATTTTTACTCTTTTTCGCAACCTGAGATTTCATTATGTTTACTTTGTTTCACATTTTCTTATCTTCTTCTACTCCAAATGTGGAAGGGGAAAAAAATAGCAGTCTCAGAGGCTGGGAACTGCAAAGTGATTTTCTTATATCTTAATCTATGTTGGGTAATGGCGGCCATTTCAAGGATCCCTTGGAGAATTACTGTCTTCTGAAATACTTTACATAGCTGTCTGTCCACAGCTTTTCCTTTGTGCAAAAAAAAATGGATATATTATCATTTCAATGTCTACTGCTGCTGCTACTGGGAGCAGTAAACCTCAGTTATCTTGCCCCATGGCATATGAATCAATAAGAAAAAAAACTGATGCTAAATATGCTGAAGCTCTTTTATAATGCAATCTAAAAAAAAAAAAAAAGGCAGTGAATGCCGTGAACAAACACTGCAAACCCCAGAAAAGGTGGATCCATCTCACCTAATCTCAGACATTTTGGGCACAGAAGTGCTCCTGGGCAGTCACCTAGACTTGCTGTGGAGAGAAAGAGAGAAATGCATTTCAAGAGGGCAATTTGTCTTCTTATCTTAAGGTAGGTCGAAACACTGCCCATACAGAGAATCACAGAGTCACCAAGGTTGGAAACGACCTCCAAGATCATCTAGTCCAACCATCCACCTACCACCAATATTTCCCCATTAACCATATCCCTGAACGTGGGAATAAGGCCAAGCTGCAGTTTGCTCTTCTGAAGCAGAGATTCATTTTCACTGAATCACTGCTTGCAGACACAAAATGAATACCAAAGAAAGCACTGACATCGGCCTCTTTTCTCCAACACTCCCATCCTTCTAGAAATACTCCATTGCCCATTGTGTTTAACTCATCCCACATTTTTCTATAGCTGGAGAGCTTAACGAATTCAGCACAAATACAATGAATCAGAAACTGCACAATCACAAGCACTCATCAACTCCACTGCTGTTGCATGAAGGCAATGGGCTTACTCTACTGCTGTATTTGCAGCATTAGACTTTTCAAATGTAACAGTTGTAATAGTTGTATTTTGGTTTTACTATAGCAACTGTTCTCTGAAAGAATATTTTTTTCTATGCAGATCTTTTTTAGGTCAACATTTTGATGATCTATTGCTCTGTTTGTAGCTTATTAACAAAGTGCTTGTAATATACCCAAATTGCAAAGTGAATGTGTCGGTAACGTTTTTTATGAGTATAAATACACTAATGTTTTTTAGAAATATTTTCTCTGTAACTTTGCTTTAAATACAAAGCTTTAAATATAAAAAGTAAAAATAAACCAATGCATGACATCTATCACTGCCCATGCTGTCGTAGATCATTGTGCTTTTCACCTACAGATCAGTAAGGAGGAGGAGAACTCACAGCAAAATTCAAGTTCATTAAGGCTATGCTTTTTGTCTGAAAACATAGTTGAGTCTGCCAGGGGATGAGATTTACATTACTCAGAAAGTGATAAATGCTCGCCAGTGCAGATATGTTTTGAAGGTGCTCTTCTGTCATTAAGGTTTTTATAACTTTGATAAACTCATATTTTTTAGGCATTTGAAGAAAGTTCTGTAATCTGAAGAAATATTATCTCTGGTTGCTAAAAATTCCATTGGTCATATATTTGTCAGGCCCAGTGAATCTTTCCAGCTGTAACAACAACAACAGCATTTACATTGGGCATATGTGTATTATATACACATATATTTCTCTATGTGTAACTTTCCTTAGATATGCATATGATGTTTGTGCACTGTAATAATACATCATTTGTCAAATCATTTTCACACTCATGTACATAATTCCAATTAAAATGAAGTTCTACTACGCTATGAGGTTAGTATGGGAAAACATCTTTACATTAAATAGAGTTGGCTTGATTCCAAATATATTCAGCCAAAAGAAATATTTCTCCTTCATGACTGTGTGCACTGTCATTGCCCAGAATAGTGTGTAGTAGAAAAGAGTCATGGAATCACAGAATCATTGAGGTTGGTAAAGACTTCTAGGACTTCTTCTACAGGCTTTCAAAGGCACCAATCTAAACCATTGACTTTCTGCTGTAAGAGGAGTACTGAAACACTTAGATTTAAACACAAATCAGAGAATGGGTAAGAGAGAATGGATCCCAGCCCTGGGAGGGATACTGAAAAGCAGAGCATCTTCTGGCCACAACTCAATAAAGTCAGACCTATTATTCAATTAAGTAATATTCTGTATACGTGACTTTAAAGGTAACCAAACAAAATAAAAATATTTCTTTCATGGGAATTGTATTTATATTATGAAGGTAAATTGTTTGTTTATTTGCCAAGGTATTGTTTATTTGCACTGAATAGGTAAAAGTTGAAACACCTATCAAAGTTATACACTTCAAGTAAACATATGTATATTAATGTTTTAGCATTAGACAGATATGTCTATATAGGAAGCTAGAAGATTTTTATAGGACTCTTTTGGAATAAATCATTGTTTTTAAAATGAAAGTATAATTTTCCATTTACCTGACCCGATCATTTTCAAGTAAACTATACCATTACTGTCATTCTTTACATATCATCCTCCTTTATATTTCACTAGAATAGGGTCTAGTGTTTTGCATATCCTTGATCTGGATATATTTTTCAGTGTCTACAGATCATGCTGTCACCAATGACAGTTTTTCCTGCTAGAACAAGAATTTGATTGAGATATGTCTATCATCATTCATTTTGGCAAAATAGACTTAAATGTTCTGGTGTACCCGCATGCATGAACATGCATGAAGATGTTCTAAGAGCTAGAGCACAGTTTGTGTTTCCTCATCTAGAAGCTGTGAAGTCAGAACTTATCCTCTGCGACCTGTCCAATGATATTCATTTACCCGTGAGCCAGAGTACCCAGGGCAACTGGGGATGTGGATCAATGAGGAAGATTATGGCAACTTTCCAGAGACCCTTTGCTTCCCTGTGGAGGTGAGGAGCTAAGTTTGCAGCCAACATCCAGCTCAGCCTGTTACTGTTGGCCTCAGCAGAACTTCAGGGCCTGGGATAATGCGTTCTTGAAGTCAGTGCTATAGCAGGGCCTTCCTGGAGCTTTGGTCCAAGCGTTCACAGTCTGTGTGTGATGCTGAGGCCAAAGGATAATAAGCCCAGGTTAAAGGAATTTAAAACTTATTTGCTATTGGAATAAATTTCATTTTGTCAGATCGGAAAATGGAAGTATTTGAGGAAAAATGTATCTCAAAAGCGAAATATCAAATATTAATTTATTTGCATGAATGGATGGGTGTGAATAATTTTGCTGTTTCTTATTACTTTTAATTATTGCTATTTGAAGTAATTATTGGTACCTGTATATTTCTTCTAAAAATAATTCTGGGAGGTAGAAATGATGAGAAATTTCAGTTCCCAACAAGAAATTCTTTATATATGGAGGTGCATGCGAGAAACAAAGAGTAGTAAAGATACAAAAAAAATGCTTTATATATCATTTATTTTGCTACATTTATTCTGTTTTTAATTATGACAAGAGCTTAGGTCTGATTTTTGCAAATTACACAAAATAATAAAGAAACACAGCTGTTTAAAATTGCATAGAAAATAAGTCACTAGTAGACACCAGTTACTTTATAGCAAATCTTCATGACATATTTTCTCCTATTCTCACGCTTACTGATGGCTTCATGCATACATGGTGAATGAAATTTGCTTGTCCTGCAATGGACGTTCCGACCTGCACTGTGCTCACTGTGCTGCTCCATCAACTGGTGCATTATTTGGCTCCCATATGGGTCACCATTCACATGGGAAAAAAAAGTAATTGTAGTTGTTCTGATGTTTATTTTTGTGGAATGTCTTTTCTAACTTGACACCACCAGAAAGATTGCTGTTATCAGTGCTCAAATACCAGTCACTCCCTTATGAAGCAAGAAAAGATACACCGAGCGGTCCCAGGGACCAAGGAAACTTTGGCATTTCATCAGTTTCAGGGCTAGAATTTCACTGTCAAGCTCACTATCTGTCGGGCTCTCATAGATAAACAGTAGATAGGAACTCACAACACATTCCTTTCATGTTCACTAATTTCAGAAAGAGTCTCTGCAGTCTAACACCAGCACATCCCTTGAAGTCCTATCTCTCTGCATGTATCTTTGGCAGCCATGTAGTAATTAGTAAAACAGAGCAAAGATATTTTACACCACTCTGTCCACTCAGCTTTGCTGTTATGAACAAATGCTGCAAGTTTTGGCTGGGAATGGCATCTCACACTCTCTGCTTTTTACATCTGAAATTCTTTTAAATTAGTTAAGATGTAAACCATAACTTCAAACGATAAAGGACTTTCACTATGGTTATTTATATCTTAAGGAACTAAATAAGTTTATCTCCTCTGGATTTAGTGGAAGTCTAAGACAACATATTAAAAATGAAATTAAGATAAATAGAATCCTGTTATCACTGCCTCCTCTTACTGAAATTAAATAACATACTGTGAGAAAGTACAGTTTCTTTCTGGCTAACATGGGGCAGGGGTGTCTTTCTATGATATTTAGGCACACGTTCTTGGTAATCTTCTTAAAGCATTCTTTCCTTCCAGACTAGATTGCATCACTCTCACTCAAAATAATGGACACATCACAAATGGTCCTGCTGCTTGCATTTAGCTTGTCTGTTAAGTACAGCTCACATATACATGCATTACATGGGCACTGTGACATAGCTCTTATACTGTACAAGTGATGCATAGGCCTTTAAATCTATGTCTTATCTTCACTGACCAAGTATTCGTATACAATTTTCCTGCTTTAGGAATCACTCACACAAATACTGCTGAAACTATTTCCTGAGCATCTCCACAAGCAGGAAGTTACTAAGAACCCAACCTGAGACTGAGTAGCTTCTGACTTCACTAATGATTTTGGCCTGAATTATGAATGAGCCAACAGTAGTACTTGCTTTATATTAAAGTGATAATTTATTATAATGGGAAAAATATTCCACCAAATATTTAACTTGCAAATGTGCTGAATAGATCGTCCCAGAATTCCTGGGAAAAGTTGTCCATAGGTGGAGGTGACAAGAACAAACCAGAAGAGGAATGTGAAAAAAAATCTCAAAGTTATTAAAGTAGGAACCTGAAGAAGGACATTAGAGGAGGCTTAAATATATCTAAAACTTTGTTTTATGCGACCAATGTATTCAAATAGAGCACAGGTAGAAGGAGATACGTTATGCTAAAGGAAAGATGCATTTTGCTTAGAGTATGTTGACTTCCATTAATATAAAATATTAGAGGTGGCAAAAATCCCACAGATACTGAAAGCCATCAGTATGAGCTACTTGCTACTGCCACTTACCCCATCCCACAAGTTGCAGAGCTACTTTGTCACCCTCTAATTTGGCCCTTTTATTTCTGAAGTGCGCAAGATAAGGATAGTGTGGAGCCATTCCTCCTAGGTCATGGGGAAGAGCATTCCCCTGGCAAAATGCCAGTTCCAAGGTCTCATCACACCTCTGACTTCTCTGTGTAAATAAGGCAGGAATCTGCCTGCTTTTCCTTTATTCTGTGAGACAGGAGAACAGTGGTATTTGCTGGCGCAAACGAGGAGACGGATGAAGCATGGTGGCAGCCTCAGCCTGTTGTCCAGTGTTGATCTAAAAATGCTTAACTTTGTGCCAAACACCCTGCATTAAATGAAAAAAAAAAAAAAAAAAAACCAAACAACTCAACCAGCAGATAATTGTTTCAGCTCACTCTGCTGACTCTAGTTTAGAATGGATTGCTGTTTTTAAAGTATTACAAATCAAGTCACAAGTGGGCAGCGACAATTTCTTTTTCTTCTCTGATCCACCCCATCTGAGCAGGGGAATGTACATGCAGATCTGCAGGAAAATCTAAATCAAAAGCAGAAAGTAAGGCTCATGGCCTTCGTACGTCACCTTGCCCCTCACTACAGTAAGACAGAAAGTAATGATTCATCAACTGTTACGAAGGAACTTGCTACGATCTTCCTGTCTTTTATTTAATGTCCATTTTAAAGCTTGAATCACAGCTGTACAATCATAAGGAATGCCTGAGCACTTTGTGTATCTGTTGTAGTTCTTTTTGTCCTTCTCTGCTGAAGTTTGATGACACTGTTCCCAATGTGACTGTAGTCATTAGAAGACTTTAATTATCCTACTTCCACAGGGGAGACGGATGTTGCTTGGGAAGGCTTCCCGCATTTTCTTCTGTCTGCTCTAAACATAACACTGCTGGTGGTCTGGTAGGATGAGTGCAGAACATTTTTCATATTAAGTCACTGACTGTGAGGGTCTGATCAAGCTGCTTGTGACATGTAAAGGATCCCCTCTCGAGTCAGTTGATGTATTACAGCCACTGTAAAAACTTGTTCATCTGAGGAAAAATCATCAAAGCTTTTCACAGTAGATAGTGAATAAATGTTCTTCTCATGCTGTTATTACAAGCAGGTCAACTTCATTATCCCGATGAGGAGATGAATAAGGAGGAGTGGTTTCCAAGAGCAAACCTCTCAGCTAAACCCATATAAAGCAATAATATTTCACAGTTGACAAAAATAGAATAGTGTCTGATGGGTCTCGTGGGAAGTTAATTAAATCATCACCCTCCATGGTCCATCAGTCAATATCCAACCAACAACAACATTACTTAACCCTTCTGGTTAAGGGAATGTGCCTGCCAGTTGAGTCTTTTGCTCATGGACTTACAGATTCTCGTCTTTTGGCTTTCATTAATACCCTTTACCATTCTGAGGAAAGGAGCGTGGTGGATTATGCAAACTAATAAGGGATGTTTTAGATGTTAGTCATTAAAAACAAACAGAAAATAGTCACCAAACAAAGTAGTCACATTCTTTTCCAATGCTACATATTGTGGGCAAAATGTTGACAAATTCTTTATTTATAAATAACAGATACTCATGTAGGCCTAATGCCTACCGATCTAATAATTGCTGTTCCTTAATGGTGAGAGGTTTCGGTTTCAAACCGGGATGGAGATGTGCTGGATTGACAGTTTATCACAACACTATTCTTCAGTATCCAGGTCTGTTCAAAATCATTGCACGGAAATGCTAAGTGAATGCATTTTCTGGTGTGCCATCATCTCTTACATATCCGCTACTTCAGTGTCTAGAGGGATTTTTCCCAGCACATTTGTGGAATGGATTAGACCTTGGCAACATGATTGTAGCGCTAACACACGACATGAGTGTGTGATGTGGCACACTTTAAACTGTGAGATGAGATTGTGGGCATACATGGGTTGTATCCTTTAAATCAAAGAGACTTAGGTCATATATTTCATAAAGGCATACATGGATGATTTCTGTTCTCAAATTCATTCGTCTGGGGGGAGGACCTAATAGTATGGAGAGACCAATATGAAGAAGCCCCTACAGTCAGCTACAACCTCCTTCTTTAACACTGATGAGACACAAGGTGAGGCTTTACGGCAAAGGGAGGGACACTTCTGCTGCATTTGACTTCATATTAATCAACCCATTTAAGGCTAAGCCCCAACAGACAGAAGGGGAAGTCATTTACTGCATTGGGCATGATATGTGAGGTGGCATAAGAGAACAATTTTTTTCTTTCCTGTTTGCAAGGAAAAAGTAATCTGACTGCAGCTTCTCTCTGAGGAAAGCAGGGCATTTTTACATCTGGTAATTGAGCTTATTAACACCGTCCTGTTCTCCCTAATTTCTAGTGTGCTGAGTGAAAATCATTCCACTTTGGAAAGTTTATCACTTCAACTGCATTAGCACTATTTAAGCAAATCTTTGAGAATTCACAACTTCCATTCTGCTTCAGTAATGAGGGACAAGCCTCGGCAGCCTGGGGCTGAGTTCTGCACTCTGTCAGTATCTGGCACTCGTCTCTTAATGAGGAACCTTACAGACTGCTATTATGGCAGAAGGAAGGAAGTGCTAAAATTGCCAGCAATAATAAGGCATCTCAAACTCTCCGGCTTATGGAAAGGATCTAAACAGCTACAGCTTGGTAACATTAAAATATTTTTATTAGGAAGAGAAACTGTTGGGAGATGAGCTGAGTTGAGCTGCAGCCTAAAAGTTGAACTATTTCTGTTCCACTAGCTTAAAACTCATTGATCTTGCAATATTTAACTATTTCACAATATTTTCACACTATTTCTTTTTGGCCTTTGGGGAAATATAACTGGCTTTAAAGCAACACTGAAGTATAATTCTGCCTGCACAGGTGACTTTATAAAAGTGGCACCTTCTTACTCTTTTTTTTCCCCCAGAGAGCATGTTTTTTACTGCTTTTTATTCTCTCAGTACTGTGTGGCTAGCAAAATGAAGAGAGAAATATCATGCATCAAACTGACACAGTTCAAGTAAAATGATTCTGCAAATACCACTAACAACATCATTTCATCAGCAGTGTGTTTGTTATCAGGAGAAACACCCTTTCTGTCTTTCACTTGCAAAGCAGGATTTGGAAAATATTTGACTGGGTGTGTATCTGTGGAAAGGGAGTGAGAGGGAAGACAACAGTACTGAAGGGTGAAGCTGTGGCCCAGCTTTAAGGAAGGATAGCTATCAAATCACTGCTGTTCTGCCTTTTGAAGAGTAAACTTTCAACTCTGTTTTGGGTAGAGAAATCAAACTCTACCAAAAATTATCATTTACATTTTGATTAAAAAATATGAATAATATTTATTTGAGCCATTGTCTAAAAGATCCAAAGAAAAGCTTCCAGTTCTTATGAAGCTACTTTGTGCTGCTGTGGTGTCAGATGTCCACATGAAATGATCTCATTTCTACTGCTTCTAAGACAGAAAAAGATCAAGTTTGAAGCTACCTAATTTTCAGTGAGCATGTCTGGTAAGGAGGGCTGCATCTGACCATTTTCCACTCAACAGCATAGAATCATAAAATCATAAAATGGCATGAACTGGAAGAGACCTTAAATCCCATCCAGTTCCAAGCCTCCGCCAAGGGCATGGTTGCTAGATCAGGCTTTCTATTTCAGCCTGAGAGAAAAGACAGCATCAAACACTGTGGAATCTGATGTGAGGCCTAGGATTCCCAGTGTTGAAGACATACTGCTTTTTCCTACCGAATGCAGGAGAATAAGCTCTGTGAACGAAACACATAATCTTTGTTAAGCAAAATGTCAGGTCATTTTAAACATTGTTTTTCCCTGTATGCAGTTTAGGCAAGGGGATGAGAGTCTTCTCTTGAACTGAAGTTCCTTTCCACTTGGCACTTGAATCCTTCTTATATCAGGCCAAGAAAAAAAAAAAACAGGTGTTCCTTAAGACTTTAAAATGCAGACTGGTGTAAATGTACTGAAAAACAAGAATGGGCTCTGAGGAGTCAGATCAGCCAGCTGAAGGCTGCATTGGGCAGAGTCTTCTAGCACTTGGCCGAGGCTCAGATACAAAAGGCAGGTTGATACTAGAAGTCTCAGTGCTCATGAGAAAGTTCACAGTGGTGGCCCCTAACTGAGAAAGCCCTTTCACCAGTTGCAGAGTGTTTGACCTCAGGAACTGACAGTGAGCGTGGCACTGCTGATCTCAGCTAATGTGCCGGGGTACAGGTTGAGAGGCAGCCTTTGAGATAATGGCGTGCTATCATCAGTGCATTACAGCACAGCATAGTGTCCCTGCTTACACTGCTTCTAGTGGTCAGCAGGCAGGAAGGTACAAGATAAAAGAGCAGCATCTGCTTTTCTACTTCATTACATGGCAAAGACATACATTTCTCCTAGCAGAAATGAGGAAGAACCAATGCTCTAATTGAACAGTCCCTAAGTAGTCTCAGAATAGTCTTTGAGCAGAACGTAAAAAAGTCCAGAACAGTTAGCTAACACTTCAGCATAAATACTTGAGCACTGGTTTAGCTGCACACTAACTGCTGCATTATATATGTATATACTGCATTATATACACATATATATATTGCACAGATTTGTTTTAAATTGGGAAAATAATGGCAAATAATTATTCACATAGAAGACTTTTTAATGAAATATCAGAAAATTCCATCCATGGTTCGCATTTTGAAATCTTATTTTTGCTCCTCGATAAATGTAATGAATTGTTTAAAAATTATTAGGGAGACAACATGCCCTTTTTAAAAAATGAAACAAAACTCTCTTCCCCTCTTCTGCTGGATCCCTTTCTTGAACACAATTATGTTATAATAAAAATAAAAATGGAATATTAGAAATAAAGATAAGTAAAAATGTAAATGAATTAAAAAGAATAGTAAAAGAAAACAGTAACTTATTTCAACATTTAGAAATCATCATAAGAGAGAGAAAAAAGGAGGAAAATTAAGAAGAAACAAACACAAGAGTTTCAGAAACTAGGCACATTTCAAATACAAAATTAAGGAATCATTTAAAAGCAAGCATCCTTAATTTGTATTTTCAAAGCCAAGAAAATAAGTTTTTAATGAAACAGATGGAATTAATTTTCTTTTAACAAATGTACATAGGAAAAAAAAATTAGGCCGTCTCCATGTAGTTCACAAACCTGAGAATCTCCGTTTTCTCAGTGCTACACCTCTCTGTTCCCAGTAATTTTGCCTATTTGCAGGAACAAGTTATCCTTGCTTCCGAATGACTGCACCTTGGTGTAAAGGCAGGCAAGTTTTCCCATGCAGCTCTCAGCCTGCCAAAGTGGAGCTGAAGCAGACACCGTCCCATAAACAAATGCTGCTTTGGTTATCTTACTTTTTGCTATGACGGGAAGATTATTTGTGCCCTGGTATACCCAGAAGAAATTGCCTTTGTTTTAGTTTTCGTTGAAGGTATAAGCACTCATTGCTTGAGTGGAAAAAGCCTTTTTTTAGTTTTTAGTTCCGTTTTCCACAGCGCCAAGAAAGTCTACCTTTGAACTCTATAAAAGCGGATAAAATTTTGGCAATGGGAGTGGAACTATAAAACAAACAACATGCTCAGAATAAGTTAGTATATGTCCTAGTTAAAGAACATGGAAAAAGAGAATGATAAATGGAGAGTTAGACTAATAGTCTCTACTGCCATTATACAAAAGTGAACAAAACAATTTGAATTACAATGTTCGGAGGTATGATTAGTATCTATGGTTGTAGCATTTTGTTCGTAGTAATGAGCAGAGAAATATGTTTGCCTGCCACTCATAGGAAAGTGAATGCAATATGCAATACCTGGACTATTTGAACTAAAATGAAGCACATTCATCTAGTGCAAGTGCTTTAAAAATTAAATTGTGCAAGAAAATATCAGGAAATATTTTGATTTGGTTTTCTTGGTCAAGGCTGTTAGTCTATGGGAATTTAACAGGATGATGAGTTTGGGATAAAGCCTCACTGACCTTGTCCACAAACAAAAGTGACTTGTATTTCAATAAAGTTGTATCGTAAAAGGGTCATGCTGGGCAAAATTTGCAGTCCATGGGCAGGGCACTGAACATATTTAGAAAGGGCAGCTCATTTCATTCTACATTATTTCTCTAAGATAAAAGAAGAAACACACAGTTTTGATCTCACCTCTCCTGTTGTACAATTTGCTCTTATGCTTCTGTATTTCTTCTCCATAGGGCTGAATTTTGCTAAGAAAGCTTCAGAAATTAGTTGCCTATTCTAAAGTTATTTTTCAGCTTTATCTACTAAATATGCTGTAGCCTGTTTGGGTGGGAATAACTGTTTTTTGCAAGTATTCATGTTTAGATGTGTTTTATAACTGACCTACAATGAGCTGAAATGATGGCATCTAGGTCTAAGGGCAAATAATAAAAAGAGATGAAGTTAAATTTAAAAAAAAAAAAAAAAAACCACGAAAAAAAAACCTTAAATATATCTAGCTAAAGAAATGTCTTTCCTAAAAAAATGCAATTTCTAATAGAGGGGACAAGAAGAATGACTAGAGATCCCAAAGTGGTATGCAGAGTCTACCTGAATAAAGTCAATATTAAAGTCATCATAAGCACCTGTGGAAAATAAGAAGTAAATTCTTTATTTCTATCTTTCCTGGTAGCCACCGTGACTCACTATATATATGCCAAATAGTTTGTGAGTTGGAGATGCCAATCGAGTGGGAATAAATGTCTAGGGATGGAGCTGATCATTTCATCCTGTGTGTAGCAAATTAGCTGACTAGTAAAAGCAGATGAGCTCATAAACGAGAAGGGGAAAAAAAAAAAAGTAGGAAAGTATTAGTTCATTGTTTTCCATTCTATGCTGTCAGAGATGTCAGTGCCTAAGCCAGCCTTCTTACAAGTAGAGGTAGCACATTGAAAACACTCAAAGCTGTCAGAGAAAACAAACCCAGCCATTTCCCAACTTGGGAGCTGGACTCTACCCAATGATTTTGTTTTGAATCAAAAGCAAACTCCCACATCTGGTGCACTAGCAAGCTTATGAGATCTTCTGCCTCATAAAAATGTGTGACCCCAAGAAAGCCAGGAAAAAAAACTCCATATATTTCAGTCCAGGATATTTGTTCTCATTAATTTGAAGATTCAGGAGTTTTATTTCTTGGTGTATTCCTGAAAGTGAGAAAGCAGAAGGAAAACGTACTGCAGATATATTATCACTTCTAAGCCATGTACCATGTCTGCTATTAACAGAATTCTTCAAAGGTTTTTTGCCACAGAGCAATACATTTCATTAAAGTAAGTCTTCACAAAGCTCTTGAAGCAGCCAAGGAATCTGCTTGCCCTTGCTTACATTCACTAACACACTCATACACATGTGCTGCACTCAGAGATCAAGAGGTTTGTCCATTGCTGTCACGTAGTCCTACCTCCATCAGCAGTCCTCCATGAATCCATTGCACTTGCCATATCAATACATGGTCTTGCCTCACTCATTTGCTTGTGCCAGGTCTAACTATTAGAGAATTTTCTCCTATCTGAGTCTTCTCTTCACTATTACCTTTATTACTCTTTACTATTATTAGTCTTTGTAAGCTGTCAGACGGACCTATCAAACTGTATCAGAGAAATGAACTTTATCTGAAAGTCTCTGAATTATTTTCACTTTGGTCTTGTGGTTTTGAGTATTCCTTTTTGCAGTTCAAAAAAACCCAGTCCTATTAACTATATTCAGGTTGCAGATTGTCACCAGGTTATCCAAAGACACCAACTTCCTTCCTTCCAAGCTCAAAGAACTGGTGATAAGTTTATTTAGGTATTTATCTTGCCCTTCAGTAGTATCAAAATTGTTGCCCTAGATCCAGGAGAGGAAATTTTGGGATTCCTGTCTCACTGATAAATGGTGTTTGCTCTTGCATGCCTCATCCATAAAGATGGTTGGACTACAGCCCAGCTGATTATTTGCATGCTTAGAAGACATTCTCGTCTGCTTTTCCCCTTCTTTATCTCCGAACATGTTTCCCATGCAGGTTACATTTGCCTTTTCTTTTTCTATCCTAGTTTCAGTTGTGAAACTCTCTCATTGATCCTGGGTTCTTGTTTCTATTTTGTTGATACAGTTCTGTGGCATCCAAAATGTATAACATTCTTTGGAATGTCTCCATGTATGATGAGTTTGGAAGAGGGGCTTGGACCATACAATTTACTTGCTTTTTTATTAATTTCTTGCTTTATTCAGGGACTCGAGGACTGCAGTCATATTTCAAACTTCTGACAGCATCCTTGGAAAAAAAACTTTCTTAAATATACTGCATTGACTGCCACGGCACTGTTTATTGTGTCTTCCAAAAACAATAAATTTTGTCTGGAGTCAGTGTGGTACCTTGTCTGTCTGAAGTTTGTCCAAATATAGGAATAAGTTATCACCATAAAAATTATTGGATTGTATTGAAACAAACCTACCTCTTCACTGTCTACCTCTGGTTTACTGGAGTTTTCATTCAGATAGTATAAATAAGAACAGGGATAAAGAAATGGTTTTCAAAATTTTTTACAGATATTCCATTGTGGATCTACAACTTACATTGTCTGAAGAGTGTCCATGGCATATTTTAATTGCTACTAGTATATTGAAAGCAAACATGATTCATATTAAATGAATGTTAAAAGTGCATATCTCCTCTAAGAGATGAAACTGAAAACTCAGAAGCTGGCAGAGAGATGGGGCTTACTAGATAATTCTATGCTTGCTAAATTCTAGTTTCCTCTGGAACTTCAGCATCATATGGACAGCCACAGAGGGCTAAGATAAAACAGAACACTGAAGCTGTCTTACGAGCTAGATACTAGTCCAAATATCACACAGTATCTCTATTCCAACAGCACTTCATGTATCACTTCTCACCTTATAATATCATCCTTTGTGAAAGGATCTTCAGGAAGTTGACTTTTTTTGGCCTTCAGGGCTTCTACCTCTCAGCTCTTGAGAACAGAGTTTCCAAGCATGTAACAGGTATAAGAGACCAGAAGAATTGTGGCTGTCACACCAAGATGATTTTAAGCCATTGACTGAAGGGGACCCAAGAGAGCTCAATGATTCTGTATGACTTATGTATGGACTCATCAAAATTCATTCTGTCTGAAGTCAGATAGAGATCTGCATTTTGAATTATTACCAAGTAGGTAGCTAATTCCATTTATCAGAGTAAACGCAAAGTAGCAGTTTTGTAGCAATAAACATACATATCCAAAATATTTACTTATATCTATTTCTGTGGATAAAAATCTTAGATTTACACAGACAGATTTAATATTAAGTAGCTCTCTCAACTCAAGAACTTGGTCCTTCCACACAGGTAAAGTAGACAATTTAGGGAAGCTCCATGAGATTTGCTGGTGAATAATTAACAAAACTTCTGGCCTCTCCCAGTTCAACACACCCCTTATAACATTCTGTAAATGAAGTCCATGATGCAAACCACACCAAAAATACTTTGTATATTCTGATCAGTTTGAGCAGCAGATCTGCCTCAGTTCTCACTCAGTAAATGGTGATAGCAACCTATGTTCCCTTTGCTTCAAAATACATATGGAAAATAGAGAGATTCCCACTCCTTCATCAACCTGAAGCCAGAATCAAATCATGTGTGAGAAGCAAAGCCTTAGCTAAGGTATATTGCCAATATATTTTGTTCGTTGCACAAACATACATTCTAACATTAGCAAAAACAAACTGTGGAGAACTTGCCAGGTTCATTTTTGATTATAAAATTTGAGGCCAGACCAGGTCTGTCAGAAGATTTACTTCTATTTGAAACATTTTCTAGCAAAGTCATCCAGTACAGTTATACACAAAACAGAAGAAATAAGCAGATTTGAGTAACTTTAATATAAGGCCATATCCAACTCTGCTGTGCCAATGAAACCTTTCTTTTCAGCTAAAAGCAAAGCTTGGTGCAAAGTGGTGCACAATTAAGCTTAATTACATTATTTAAACACATCTACATAGCAAAAACAGTAAGTTCTACACTATCTAGATTATATATCAGTATGCAAGTTCATTTTGGTAAGGACAACTGAAATGGTTTTGATTAAACCAAGTTGATATAACTGTTTTAGATTTGTTTGTCATTTAAACCATGTTTCTTTGATTTATTATTGGAAAAAAAAAAAGGTGATTTTGTGTTTGGGAGGAGTCTTTACATAGTTCATTGTTTCTTGGAAGAGTCATAACAGTGACATAAACTTTTACATCAGAGTTTATCGAAAGTCAAATTACGAATATATTAAAACAAAGCAACACATACACACAAAAAAAATGCTACACAAGGGAGACTCAAAACATACCTCTCTAAAACTTTGCAAGTATGGCAAAATAGCTCAAAACAGCTAAGATAAAAACATACTGAAATTGGCTAGTAGGACGGGGACAAACTCTTGTCAGTTCCCTTTGGCATTATTAAGGTCATTAGTCTGTCTGTGGCACAGAGGATGTTTGGTTTTGAAATACATCTTGTTTATCTGTGTCTAATCCGTGATTTTTGAAAGAAAATTATGCATTGTCATATTAAGTGGGGTTGCAGTGGAAAAACAAATTAGAGGAGGTAACATAGCAAATGAGAGTTATGGGAGGTTTTGTTGTTGGTTTGTTGTCTTTCTTTTTTAACTTACTGCTTGTTTTTCTACCAAATCTCACTGACTTGTTAACTGCTTGGGTTGCCTCAAGGGTGTCATCAATTAATTGAACTCTGGCCTTCAGGAATTTGATTGATAGGCAGGTGAGTGAAACACAGACTGTCTTACCATTAATGACCCCCACTACAAGACTGGCTATTACTCAGCACCCCAGAAGAACGGCAGTGGTGATAGAAGGTTTGATGTCTGGAGGTGTTGGTGTCATGCTCACAACGTTCTGAAAGCTTTATGTTTGAGAACATAGGAAAGAGCAGTAAGTGCCTTCAGAAGGTTCACCTCTTCGAAGACAGACTGTCTTTCCCTGCCCAGACAGCAACTGCAGAGCTCATGAGACCATGGATTGCTTGTGATTCCTATCAGGACTTCAATATTCCCAGCTAACTCTTTCCAAGGCTTCAGGCTCCTTCAAAAGTTTTGGGGAAATAATAAAAATAAATTAAGCCTGTCAATACTTCTACTAGTGGCTTATCATCTCATCCTTCCTACTGCTTCACTGCAAAGTGCAAAAAACATAGGCATCTTGTCCAACTGTTAGAAGGAAATTCTGTAGCCAGGCAATTCGTGCTGTAACAACCCTCAGAGAGGCCACAGTACTGGTGAATGAGACACTGAAAAACACAAGTTCTTCAGAATCTTTATATTCTATAAATGAACTGCAACCTGAAATCTTATTGTTAAATGTGCAAACTCTGTAGACAGATAAAAATGGCCTAAAAACTACCTGTCCTGCACATCAAGAATATTATGGAGACACACATGAAAGAAGCACATTTTCTTTCGTGCGCACAATGCAACTTCTACAACTGTACTCATAAATTAAATATTAGTCTATTAACTATTATAATAATAGTCCAATAGATTCAGTAGTCTATATTTTAAATGATTAGTATGGTCCAAGGCATAGTTACAGCCCTTGTTTTGTAGCAATGGGAGTTAGCATAGGCCAGAGACCATTCTGTCTCACCACCCTCCTTACTGTGAGTGTGGTGAGACACTGGAACAGGTTGCCCAGTGAGATTGTGGATGTCCCCTCTCTGGAAACATTCAAGGCCAGTCAGGATGGGGCTATGAGTAGGTCTAGTAGGAGGTGTCCCTTCATATAGCAGTGTGGGAGTTGAACTAGGTGATCTTAAAGGTCCCTTCCAACCCAAACCATCCTGTGATTTTATGATTCTATGATTCCCAGAAGGATGTTAATAATTATGACTGTGAGTGCTCTGTGCCATCTGGCCTCACAGCTAGGGAATGGTCCCAGGTACATTTAAATTGCTAGCATGGACATGGCCAGTGAGGGCAGTCCTAACACAAGCCCCACCAGAAACGAAAGCAGGAGGAGTGGAATGTATTACTCTAAAAAACATTTATTTTTCTAACCAGGAAAGCCAGGAGGATGCCTGCATGTAACCCTTTTTAAATCAGCCCTTTCCTTCCCTGCACGCTACTGTGTATTAGCAAGCTCTGACACTACTGTGCTTCTAATTTCAGTGCTAGGTAAGCATCAAGTATGCAGAAGTCTGTGAAAATGGTAATATCATGACATAGCATATTTCTTTAAAAAGGAAATAGTTTCTTCAGTTCTCATAAAGTTTCAGAGGTCTGCATGGATCACTGCATGGGTCTAAGAATATTGTGAGGTAGCATCTCTTCTTAACCTCCTCCCCCTGTTCATATTATTTTCAAGAATAATATTCAAGAATCTGCCATTTTGATTCATGTTAACACAGTGGGGCGATTACCATATGGCTGTTCTTAAATCAGGACTCTATGGTGATAAAGGTATAAAGGTATTGCAAAAGTGTGTGTCAATATTCTGTTTTGTTTTTGCTTTTGTTTTCTGTATGTGTGTGTTTTCTGTGCTTCAAGAAATAAAGCACCATGTACTCCAAAACAGCAACAGCAAGAAAAAAGAAAAAAAAAAAAGTTATACATAATCATTAGTCCTGCGGTTTTAATGATTTAAGTAAGTGGCTCTGAGCCACAAGCAACCAGGAGGAATGTTTTTCCCCCTACAAGAAAGCATTTTTATAACAGATAAACACTGCCTTGAACTCAAATTTTCACACACTGAGCCGTAAATTGAATTATATAGTGCTAGAGAGCTGACTGGATTTCTTAATTATTTCCAGACTTGTTAACTTGGGGAAAAATGGGAGAAAGAGAAGAGTGTGTTGGGAAACAGTGGGGAAGGTCATTCCTGGGAAATGGTAGAAGTGGCCCACACATCCGTATACTTTTGTTGAATTTTCCAGAGGAAGATAACATACCTTTTTTTCTACTGCTACTGGAGCCATGGAGTAAACATACCAGGAATGAAGGACCTTGACTTCCCAGTTGCTGGGCTACAGCAAGTCCCAGAGCCTGTCTCCTTGAAAGGCAGAGAACAAATTTCCTTTTCCTTTTCTTATCTATGTGAGACAATTTGAGAAGGAATTCTATTATCTTCATCCCTTTCTCCTTCCCAGCTTCTGCAGGGAGAACTATTTACAATAGCATCAAATCCCAAATCTCTGTACCTACAAGGGATTTTAATCCCTTATCTCCAAACAAGAGCACTGCGCATCTCATCACAGAGTCACTACATGGGGAAATTTGTGACTTAAAAAAAACACTGATACCAACCTTTTATTTTATGGTTGAACATTCTCGATGTGAATGAGAGGTCAGCAGTCATCTCCCCCTCACCGTTTTTTCTGTATACAAGGACTTTCTGAAGGTTTATGATATCACCTTTAACCCAAGTAATAAATACACAGCAAAGAGATCACAGGACACATTAATTTCCTGCTCTGGCACTAAACATTTAAAAAATCTGAAAGAGATATGAACATTTAAATCCAAGTCATCCAAAATTAAAATCCATTTGATTCTAAATATGTCCTATCACATTAACAAATAGAGAAAAATTATTATCAATAAACACAGCAAAGCCAGAAGGAATTATTCCTGTAAAATTACCTTCTTAATAACCATATGTTTACTCACGATGAAATGGACTCCAAAATCTCAATATACATTGTAATACACAAGTACAGGCTGCATATGGCAAATATTTTGCTTTTTTTAGGTCGAAATAGCCACACTGCATTCAAATAAACTGTCTAAATCATAAGTTAGGCACAAAAATTGGGTAAAAAAACCTTTAAAGCAGCCCCAGAACATGTGGTTTTGGTCATCTCATGTCCATTTGCAAGCTGAGAGAAGAGGGAAGAGAATGTTGAATAGTTTTGTCTGTGAAAATATTTTCCCTGGCTTGATTTTTTGTAGAAAAGAAGGAGATAATAATTATTCTGATTTTCACACATTCTGTTTCCTATATTTTACTTGCATGTACCTGAGATGATTTTTTTTTTTGCATAATTATATGTTTTATTTAGTGTGTTTTTTCAGATTCAGCAAAATTATGAAATAATAGCAAAACTATAATTTTCCACATATTTACACAGCCCTAATCATTACATCCCAAGTGCTTGCCAGATTGGAGCCCACCTAAGTGACTGAAATGATCCAAGTGTCATTAGAACTTGAGTTCTCACTTCCCACTGAGGTTGCCCAGCAGGTCTGAGAGTCTCTTGATTGTTCATATGGTCTGAAACTGAGAGAGAGCGGCCTTGGCCCAAATTTTACACTAATGATGGTTTCCTGAACACAATTACTAAGCTTTGTACTTTCTGAAAAACAGTCTTAGAAATCATTTGCTCTAAGGATACCCATATCTGCTCCAGATGCAAAATTTAAGACGCACAGTTTTCTTTCCCTGCTCTCAAGATTCTTCCTTATTAGAAAATAACTGATAAATATGAAAGATACGGAGTTATTACTAAATCTTCCATTTGTTCTTTAACTTTCTGGTTTTACTGTTTTCTTGTTTCTGTTGTGAGATATTCATTTGCTCCCTGCCTGCTTTTCTAGTCTGTGCACATTTTTCTCATCTTGAGAGATTACTGAGGCTGATTTAAAATACTAAGTAGCAACGGACTTTGATTTTTGTTAAGTGTTGGCTCCTTAGCCTGTCAGCAGTCTTCTCTGACATAATAGTTTAACTTTACATCAGTAACTATTTAGTGTTGGTGATGAGCATCTTGTAGAGGCCACAAAGAGCTTGTAAGGTACTGGAGGAGCAGATTGTCAAATATATTTAGGTAAGAAGACATGTAAAGCAGTCCTCAGTTTACTCTTCTGTTTTGAAGATAATGTCTTACACTAGATTGATTACATACAGCCTGAAAAGTGTGGCTCATGCATCCACTCTCGCTGCGTGCTGAAAGATAAAAATCCCATTTGCTGTATTTTATATTGGTGGTCTTTGACACTGGTAATGCAGATCTGTATGTTCCTTGTAAATCACAGATATAATGACTGCCAGATAACAGCTTACTTGACTGTTGAATGAAGTGTTTCTTAGCTGGAAACTGAGCTATGCCATGATCATGATCTAGTGACTTACAGCATTGCGTGAGTCACTTATTTGTATCCCCATTAAAATACACGTGTGAAGAGCTGTGTAGGACAGTGCTGTAGTCATAACCCATCACAACTTGTTTTTCAGCTAGCCTAGACTCTGTCCTGTACATTAGCTGAATTTGTTAGTTTGTTCATACTCCTCTGTCATCATCCTCAGCATGGTATTCAAGCACTCCTTGTAATCCAAGAGAAGTTATAGTACCTGCATGGAACTTGGAGAGGAACACAAGACCACTTTCCCTCTCAGAGTTTGTTTCAGTAAGTAGTACTGACATAAAACCAAACAAATCTACGGTCACTTCAAAGTTCACAGTTCTGGTACTCACTGTTCAAAGAGTAGTCTTTCTAGAACAGTAATACGACTGTCAGGGATTCTCTAAAAGGTTGCCTCTTCCTCCTCTCTCATTATAAACTATCTAAAGACTTTGTAAGGGCTACTTTTCTTCAGGTAAACCTGTAGTCTTGACATATACCTAATGTGATACTCTACATTAAGATTTTTTTGATCTACTAGTTAATTTAATCAAGAGATGTTCCACCCTGTTGCTCCTTTAGCAACTGCAGCTAGGTTCCCAGCTATGCTGAAGATGTGATCCAGCTCTTGCTAGTTGGTGGCTCCTGGCAGATAGCTCTTGTTACATATTCTTTCCAGTTGAACAAGGGTTCAGGCAACTCCTGGTGTGATACTCATTTTCTGTCTTTCTCCAGATGGCAGTATGTCCTTTCCCAAGTAAGTGAGGAGTCACCCTTGAGAAAATTCCCATTCCAACACTGCCACTCTCTCTTCTTTTGAGTTGCTCTGAGGAGATGTTCCCTTTCCAAATAGCTCTTTACCCATGCATGTCTTTTCAGCTTCCTCCATGAATCAGACAGACATAGGGTGAAGACTAAATATGGCCATCTCCACAGAGACATCCACATGTGGCCATCTCCTTAGTGCAGTCTATGTGTGGCCATCTCCTCAGTGAGGTTTATATGTTGTCATCTCCTCAGTGAGGCCTACGTGCAACCATCTCCTCAATTATGTCAGTGTGTGGCCATTGCCTCACTGAGGTCCATGTCAGGACATCTCCCCGGGGGCATCCAAGAGTGGCCATCCCCTCAGCAAGGCCCACACATGGCCATCTTCTCAGCAAGGCCAGTGGTGTCTGTACTGCGCCTTGCGCCATGCTGACCACAGCTTGGCACCACGTGCAAAGGCATTGCTTGTGGTAGGGCATAGTAAGCATCTGGCAAAATTTACAGCCAGATCCAAATCTGCAAGCATGCACATTTTGTGGACTTATTTGAAACTTTGCTTAAAGTGTCACACATGGAACTGTGCAGAACTTGGCAGCGGCTGGTTATGTAATATACAGTCATCCATCTGCCGCCTCCATGAAAAGCGCTTACTCAGATGTCTGCTGGGCGGCGGGTGGAGGCTGCGCTACCCAGAGGCTGGCTATTAAAAACAGAGCTATTACTTATTGACAGTGACAACAAAACAGTAAAATTTCTCTGAACCTCCTTTTTTTTTTTTTTTTTTTGGCTGCCAAGCCTATCATGACTGGGGGGAGGGGGCACATCAGACCACTGAAGTAGTAAAGCCTGTCTAAATGAGTTTCTTTGTATGTCTTCATCTGTCACCAGTATTGCTTGAAACGAAAGCATGGGCTGAACACGTTAGACTTACCCATAACTTCACACAAAGAGATTCCCAGACGGGAGCTCTCGTACTGTCTGAAACTCTCAGGAGCCACTTTCCCAAATAGTGCACACATGCCAAGAGAGGCTTCAGCAATCTGGGGGTCATTCTTAGTGTCCTCCAGGGCTCATATCTGCTCCCAGCTCTGGCCCAACCCATGACACACAATGGACAAATATTTATTTGCCTTAGATCATATGGCAGGAGAGTTTAGGCCCAAAAGGTGACAGACGTACAAGTTTGTTTTTTGAAACACCAAGAGGTTTACAGAACAAATACAACTCCTCGTCTTAAGCTGAATATTTTTAAACAAGGTTGTCACAATGTCACATTTGCCAGCGCTTTACTGTGGAAGCAGCATTGGGGAGAAATGCTTCTAACACTGTTCCGATAATGGAAACAGCTTAAAGTAAACAGAGTTTTTCATCAGTGCTACACCAAGAACTGGAATAATAAATAGAGATAGGAGGTAGCCTCACACTTCAAATAATTTGTGGGAACCTACTTCCACAAACTCAGCCCATTTCATATTTGTGCAGTTGCTGACCATAAGGGCAGCCATAACCCTTGCTGTGTCTTGGACAAGTGCCGTGCTAATCACTCCTCACATCATCTCCAGCCACAGTGACTGAAATCACTTGACACTGCACAAGTGTACAAACTACAACAAATTTCCCCAGCTTTCAGGGCAGCCAGTTCCATTTGATTGGCAGGTCAGCATAGCAACTGTCTACCTGGGTGGCGAAGAGGAGCTTGTTTCTGTACCTTTTGGAAGTACCAATACCAGGATGAGGTAAGATTGTCCCAGACCTTTATGTAAAGGTAAAACATGAAAAAATAAATCAAGCTGAGAGAGCTGTTCAGCAGCACTTAAAGAAGATAATTTTGTAGTTGAATGTACAGATCTGAAGAATAGAAAATTAAGAGTCCTTCAAAAATCCAGCTTTTGTTGCTGTAGTTACTAATATTTGCTCTGAAAATGTTTGATTAGTCATTTGTTTTCTGATCTTGACAATTGGAGTCACCATTCACTCTGAAATTGCAACTATGACCATTTCTGTGATATTTAGAAACAACAAACAAATGAAGACAAACCACAAGTAATAGTGCTTACTGCAAAACCCTCAGTTCCCGTTTCTCTACCTTTACTTCTTTATCAGATGCACTCCAGGTATTTTTTTAAAAGGATGTAAGACAATTTCCTGTCCACTTAACTGCCATTCTCAAACATGCCATAAGCCCAATTAATTCCTGGTGAAATTCGGCTTGCTTTTAGTGTTGCTGAGAAAAGCTGTTTCAGAAGCTTTGGAATTAGCCACTGAATCACTAAAAGCTATCTTACAAAATCCACAGGAAGGATTTTTCCAAGTCTTCACTCCAAGAGGATTTCCTTGTTAAGGTTTCCCATCTTTGACAAGCGTAATGCATTTATTCTCTGCTTTTGCCCAGCAGAAAAGCCTGGACAAGCAAGGCAGATTTCAAGGATTTCTTGTAATTCTTTGTGTTTATAAACACGGAGATCACATGTAGATCTGCAACAACACACATCCCCATATTCACTACCTAACAGTTCCTAACAGTGACGTTCACATTACCAAAAATGCCTACTCTCAGAGATTCCTGTTGTTTCACAGTGAATCTGAGCAGCAAATCCCAGACCCATTTTTACAAGGAACTGTAGAATTTATATTTATGAAGAAAAAAGAAATGATGGATGCTTTCCAAAGTATGTATTTACCCTTGACCCCAAACCTTTCCTGCCTTGTCTTTCTACTTCACTTCTATAATGTGCTAATGACGTATTTAAACAGTGGCACAACATAGCAGTATCTAACAGAAACAACAGTGAGTAACAAACTTTTGGCACATCCCAGAGACAGTTCCCAATGGTCTCGAGAGTGCAGACCTACTTGATCCAACAGCCGAGGCACAAAAAATTTTGGCAGGTAATATTATCTTGCCATGTGTCACTTAGGAACTAAAAATGAATAGCCCAAAGAGTTTGATTTCTGGCACTTAGGGGATGGTAAATATTATTATTATTTTTAAACCAATGTTATTATTGGATAGACATTAATAATTTGAAAATAAGATTAGTGTTGAAAAGACTTCTTTGGTTTTGGCTTTTTATAACCTTTAAATCTGGGTAGACTATTCCTGGACAAGTATTTCAGCTGGAATTTTATTTTCATTTTTTCTTCTATTTACACTGTGATCTATTCCAGAATACACAGTGCAAAGCTGACTTTGCTTTGGGATATCATCTACATTTTTTTACACATAAAAGGCTTTTGAAGAAAGGAAGTCAAACGGATCCTGTCACAGATATATGCTAAGTTCATACTCAATTCCTTGAGAAGACCCTAGATATTTCAGTGGCTGTATCCATCATATCCAACAGAAACGTGGAACATGTGTAGCAAAAACACTCTGCATTTCTTGGAAGTCAATGTTTTAAAAATCTAATTTTACTTTTGTTCTAAAGTGAGATTAAGACACTATTTCAATACTTTGCAGACGTATCCCTACTTAGGTTTTTACTCAACTTCTAGATTCTAGGAAATAACTAATTCTTGATGAACTACAGTTGAGCTTTACTTAATATAACTGCAAATAACGACAGAGAAATTAGAACTAATGATAGTGGCTTTCACTGGCTTTTGTCTTCCCACAACAATCTTTCAGATGTAATGTATCCCAGATCTACATGGTAAAAGTAGACCAGATACGTCCAGTTGCTTCAGAGAAAATGTAGCAGAACAAAGCCAAGTGGAACACAGTGTGATATATACACACATGCACATTTTAGAATTCCAGTATAAGAGATATTAAAATGATATGGAAGTACTAATGAACACAGTCCCAAAACCAGCACCAGTTACTCATCCAGATGAAGAGAAACATAACAAAAAAGAAAAAAAAAAAAAAAAAGAAAAAACAGATATCGCAGACATAACTTCAGAGAAGTGTCAATATTAAAAGCTTATAGATATAATTTAATACTAATTGATTATTTTTTCCCTTTTCCTTCTGAGTAGAGCCAGTAGAACTTGGAATATGTAGGAAAATTAGAAGTACATTGCTACATCTTACAGACTTTGGAAAGCAATGTCCTTAACAGGTAGAAATGACTATTCTATTTCTCTCTCCTCTTCTATGGAGACTCCTGACTGGGTAGTTTCCAACTCTGTAAACTTATTCTGGCACAAAGAGGTAGATCAGAAATTAAAAGCATGTGAACGTACCTATTCTTTTTCTTACTTCCATTTTAAAATGTCTCAGGTACATTTTCGTCAAATGTATCTAAGTACAAAATAGAGATCACTGTGTGATACAGTGAGAGAGGAGACCTGGAAAAGATCATTATTAGTCTCCTCTATTAAGAGTGGTCGGATTTGCTTCTCAGAAGCTTTTGGATGTGTAGAATAAGAATACGTATGTTAATATGCTGATAGACAGAATTGATAGAATCCTAATGAAAAGAACTTAAAATAAATAAATCCATTTGCAGTTGAGAGAGGATATGCATTAGTCTAAAATGAGTTTACAGAAAAAAGAAAAACTGCTGGTTTGCTGTTAAGGACATCCTAAAGGAATAGAATTCGTGAAGTAATTTTTGAAGCAACTCCCTGAACAAATGTCAATGACTAGAAGAGGACACACAGACATAAAGGACACACAGGCAATTAATCTGTAATTACCAGGTTGATGAAAAGAAAGAAGATTCTAAGAAGAATACAGTGATCACTTTTGCTCTAGCCTCGAGGAGATGGGAAGGGATAAGTGCTTTGATAAAGTTTTACAGGCATGGAATCACATAGCAAATATCTTCAGCAGAGTGTAACTGTCAAAGCTTCTGAGAGGTGGAAAGAGGCAGATGGGTGGAAGGAGGTGAATCATGTCTATACCATCCAGCAGTCTCCACAACCTGTTTGGCAACCTCCGAAGTGCATTGCTTTTAACAACAACCTTTTTCCAATACTGGCTTATAATAACATATTTGGCTTGCATCAGGCCTATAATGTGCTGGGTACATTCTAAAAATAGAAAGACATGGGCCTTGCCCCAAGTGGCTCAATATCTAAGATGTAAGCCACCAGATTAAGGGAGGAGAAGAGGGATAAAACATTTTAAAAAATAGCATCAGCTACTTTTACATGTTATCTTATTACTATTATCTGGGAATTTCTTGCTCAGAGGCATGTTCAGCATGAGAGAGAGCCAAGCTGCATGCAGCCAAAGGGCAGCACAATCATAGTTTGAACAGCTGCACAATCTACTGCGAGAGGCAATTCATTCTGACATCGCACAGGGATAGAAGTAATTTTGTGGGAGGACCCTGAAGACCTGCATCGTCTCTCCTTCCTGCTCCATTCTGACCCCAGATACTCAAGCACATCACCCCCATAGGGCCAGTTATGTGTGTATATTCCTGCTGATGGGAGGACCTTAGCATCATTTTTCCCTTTCTCCCTCAATCACAACTGGAGTCATACAGATTAGGGTCCAGAATCTCCATTCCTCTCACTCAGAAGCTGTTCACATTTATAAGTCCCTCCCAACTCGCGATTAGGATGCTTTCTTGGGATATGGAAACTTGAGCTCATGAAGACTGAGAAGTATACTGAACCTCACATTCAATTTCTGCTTTGTGGACAGGGCTTTGGTAGCAAGCAGGCAGGCAGGGCTGGCAGATGCTGCTTATTTTTTCATGTCTGCATCTAAGAGTTCCACTGTATGAAAGGGTGCCAAGCATTGCATGAGGTCCCAGGGGACTCCTTGAAACCCCTCACCAGTCCCCTAAGGGCTAAGAATTGTAACCACTGAGCACCTCTCTCCACTGTGCCTGACTATGGAGACAGAATTTCTTTCAGAAGTTTGGTGCTTATTTTCTAATACCTGAATTTTACCTCTCTTAAATGAGAGCTTTTCAGGTCTGATTGAACAATTCAAAACTGCATACATATATTATAAGAAAAATGTTGGCCCTCAGATATGTAGTGAATTTTCTTTCCTTCTGTCCTAATTTCAGAATGTTTCACTGTTTGCCTTTAACATATGCCTTCTCAACTAGGTCTCATCATCTTATTCCTAACAGTCTCTTATGGAAGCCACTGCTGTAGGAAGTGGCTCTTTTGACTCCTGTGTAATTCTTCCTCAAGTGAGGTACCTGGCACAAAACAAAGCTCATGCTCTTGCCAGTGCATCAAAGCATCAGCTATGTGATCATGAACTCCATAGGCATGGTGGCTTAGTTCAAAAACAGAATGCTTCTAAGGCACCTGCAGGAAGTAGCTGGTTTAATTTCTTCAATCTCGATATATCCTTCTAAATCTGACTTTTCTGATGGGCAGATCTCAAAGGTATTCTACAAAACAAATTCAGCATTCCAGGCTGAAGCACGTGCAGAACATTTACAGGTTTTTGTTATTTTTTTGAGAAACATGGTCAAAATCTTCCTCTTTGCCAAGACTACGTGTAAATGATCTGAAGATAGCTAGGAGTGTTTTCACTGTTAGTATTATTAATAGTGAATATCTGAGCAAATAAAAAAGAAAATAAAACACAGCTGTGATTAATATATTGCAGTAAGTTCTGGAGAAAGCGATAATATACATCTATATTCTGAGTTTTCAAATTCCTTGAATCCTTTTGTCTTCAGAAATAGAAACTTCAAAAGTGGACTCCAGGAATAAAACTTGACAGTTTTAATGAGAAGGATTAATAAGTATAAGAAGTGATACCTAATAAACATGTCATTAGAAGAATTCTGTCTGTCTCAGAGTATGTTTTTCCTTTGCTTGGACAGTAGAATGAATGTCAATTAAACATACTGTGAATTCATTATCTATAGATTTAAATGATAGCCAAATCTGAATCTGTCACTGTTTCTTATCCCATCTTAGGTTTCCATTCTGGTTGCCATGGCTGTTAAATGCTTGAGCTGTTTTGAAATTTTACACAGACTAGTACTTAGTAAGTTTTAGAAGTTGTGGAGCTCAGTAGTGTTGCATCTTAAAGGTCCCATCCTCCTGCAGACAGTGATGTTGAGGTAGGGACTTAAAGGAAAACAATAAAAGTTCTGATGTGTGCTACTTAAAAAGAGTGTATCCATACTAGCATATTAACATGCAAATTCTATGTGTGGGCCTGCCAAAATATATAAGCATTCTATCCAAAATATATAAATACAATCTACTTCTCTGAAGAGTTATCATTTTATTCAAATGCACATTTGGAGCACTGCTCACTTAGGATTTATGCTCTTCTTCTCAGAGTTTATATTAATATGAAACAGATTGCTAGGTTTTAATAAAGAGGCAGTTATCTTCTTCTGCTAATGGATTAAACACAGAACATTATAATTCCAGTGCTGCATCCAAGAGCATAGGTGGCCCAAGTTCTTTTTTCCTATTCCATTGTTTAGTAACGTCATACAGATAGAAACACATGTACATAAAACATCTGGTGTTCACAAAGGGGACCAGTAGGACTTAAGGAATTTGTCAACTTCTGTCAACATTGCAGTGCAGTTCCTCCTCAGAGTACCTGTAAAGGAATATGTTCATCTCTCAGAAAGGATATTTTCTCTTGACTTCAAGAAAGCCTGAAGGTTTCACTATAAGACAAAATATAATATTTTTGTTTATCAAATTTGTATTTTAGTTCCTACAGAATAGGAACTAAATAGGAAACCCAAGTAGTTTTGTACTTAAATGTCCTTGATTTGTGAACCCCGGTGAAGATGGTGAATGTTTTCACATCAAGGTATGTATAAATTTGAGTCTTCACCAAGCCTGCTGTACGAGCTTCAAGAGCTTCTGTTATGCTATTGGTACTTACTCCTTTTTATGTCTTGGAAAAACAGTGAAACTTCATTGGACACAGAAAAGAAAAAAAATAGAGGTAGGCCGAGAACAGAGAACAGCCTGAGCTTCTGGCTGCTCTGTGGGCTTGCTAATTGCACATGTGCCCTGCTTCTCCTACCTTGCCTCTGCTGGTACTCTTCTGAGTTTAGGTGAGAGTGCACTGCTTTGCCATCTTAGATTTATGCAATTAAAGGGCAGTAACCAAAGTCTTCCTTCATTTGACCTGAGAAGCTTGCTTCCTCCCTTCCAACTTTTCCAAGTCTCACAAGAACTATTGCATGTCAGGAAAGGTGCATGACTCTTCCTAAAGGTGTTGGACCTGCCAGCTGAGCTAACACAGATGCTTTGTCATCCATCCCAGAGGGCTGTTTCAGGAAGCTTAAATCCCTGTTGATGCACAAGAATACTTACATTGTTAATGGTTTAAATAGCTGCTGAATACATTCAGGCATGTTTTTGCTATTGTTGCTGGGATTTGTTTGTTCTTTCCAAGAAAGCATAGGGCAAAATTCAGACCTGATTGAAGTGGAGGGAAATTTATTTACTTGAGAATAATTGCAGTCAAACCCAACAAAACTGTGATCAGTCTGTATTTGGAAGCATGTTCAGGTTGATTTCTTTCTCTATGGAGCCGTGATGTTCTTTGAAAACAGTTCTTTGCACGCATATGAAATCATATTTATGTGTATTAAAGGACTGTATGACATAGCACAAATGGTTTCACTACAAATGGGCATCTGATGGCAATTCCTGTCTGTGTTTCTTCCTGAAAAGATGAAAAATTGGCAAATGAACTAAAACCACACTTAGGCATTAATGAGAGAGCTGCAGCAAATAACTAACTACATGTGAAAATATCTCCTGGTCATTCAGTGTTACATTTAATGATGTTCCTTCCTTCCTTCCTTCCTTCTTTCCTTCCTTCCTTCCTTCCTTCCTTCCTTCCTTCCTTCCTTCCTTCCCTCCTGTGTGTGTGTGTTTTCACACAATGATACCCATGATTTATGTATAGGTATAACTATTACATGACAACACTCTAAGTGCTGAGAAATCACAATGCTAGTTATTAAATGATTTGAATTTCTGGTGGGAAAAGATAGTGCTACTATATGGTATAGTATTTCAGAATAAGAGGTGATGATCTTAGAGGAGGATGAAAATGGCATACAGAACACAACATTATATCCATAAAGCTAGCTGTAAATAGATTTTTTATGGTCTGACCTTCGAGTTTAATTCTTATGAATTAAAACAAACTGTCAGAATGAATTCTTACCCAGAAACACTTTTTGCACAGAAGGCCACCAAAAAAAAAAAAAAAAAAAAAGAAAAAGAAAAAGTTTGGTCTGTTTTAGCTATTTACCATTGTTCACCAACAGATAACCACAGCAGCTTCCAACCCTATCCATCTTCTGATATGCGATCATCTCAGGCCAGGCTGAGCTGCTTTTCTCCCTCTTCAGCAATAGATGTCAATAGCAAGCTTCCTACTCCCAAAGACTTCATCCGTTTCAGCACCAGAAAAGAGGAAATAGTGATTCCCTTCCAAGCACATCTTGCTGTGGACTCTCAATCTGTCCTTAGAAACTTGTTGCTAATACAGCTAGGCATAGTTTTGTATTCATGTTCTGAGTCTCTGAAACTAAGCCAACATTTGTGAAATTCAGACACGTAATGACACATTTAGAATCCCCAAACACAGTCCAGATCCAGTGAATTCAACATTTTGAAAATATTCAGGAATGTAACTCAAAGTCTCCTCTTCATCTTGACAAATGCAAAAGAAATCACAAGTGATGAAGCTGGGGGTGGACCATATCATACTTGTTTCTAGTTTTCCTGCCTTTTTTTGATTTCCATATATGAAGACTTCTGGCCAAAGAAGGCAATTACATTCAAAAAGTTGCTGAAAAGGAATTAATACATTATCTAGTCATACATACTGACTGAGAAATGGAAATGCATTTTGCTTATATATTAGTATTACAGAGAACCAGAACCTAGATCTGAAAAGTTACATTTAGTGATGTTTCTTCTCCCTCCCTCCCTCCCTCCCTCCCTCCCTCCCTCCCTCCCTCCCTCTCTCCCTTCTTTCCTTCCTCTCTCCTTTCCTCCCTCCCTCCTTCCCTCCCTTCCTCCCTCTCTCCCTTCCTCCCTCCCTGCCTTCTTGCCTTCCTTCTGTTGCAATATAGCAATTAGCACATAATATTGAGCATAACAAGCCCCAAGAAATAGTCTGGTGGCAAACTATAAGCAAACCTACTGGGTAACCCACTGTGACACTTCCCTCTCAGTCCCAGCTAAAAATAACTGAGAAGGTGGTGGTATCAGAAGCCAAGGCAGCAGAAATGGTAATACACTGGCTCTTACATCAGCTGGGGATTCAGATTGCAAGGACAGGCGTCCACCAGCTAAGTGCACAGCCTGCATTCGCCTGCCATTCATCTGCCCACAGAGCAGATCACAGATCCCACCAGTTGTTCACGCAGAGGCACCAGCAAATGTCAACATGCCTTAAGCACAGCGGCCTGAGCCCTGCTGAAGTTAGCACATTGCTGTGATGCTAGGAAGCCAGCATCATATCCTTCTTCGGAACGGAATTTTTTGTACTTATTTTTTGCATGGGAAGTGGAAGAGTGAACTGATCTTCAGAATTACGGAGGATTCAACTGAACTGCTGATAAATGCTGAAGATCAAACAGCTATTGTCATGTTAGAAGAGCTCAGTGGCATCTCCCAGTGGCCTCTTCAGATGTAACTTCTGTAAATGTTTAGTTTTTAAAAGCAAGAATTTTGCAATATATTCCGTTCTTTCCTTATTTCTTTCTTTACATCTTTCTTTTTTTTCTTCTTTTTTTTCTTGTAATCTTTCCTCCCTTCCCTCCTTTCTTTCCTTCCTTCCTCCTTTCTTTCTCTCTCTCTTTTTAATAAAAGAAGATGAAGAAGAGATGCAAGGCAAAGAGATATCTAAAAGTAGTTGTGTAGGTTTATTCTAATCACAGATTCTTCTGCACCAGAACAGTCCTCCGTACCTCCACAAATTCACCTTGCATAGATCACTGAAACAAACAAAAATGATTTAAGAGCATATATAAGTCATTTATGTCCCACTCTTGGCCTTGCAATGCAGAATTTGGAATCATTACCATTGAATGCCTATTACATTTCATACTGTTTTCTCCAAGAAAGACCATCTGGGCTCCAGTTTCCTATGATTTCAGGGAATTCTTCATGTCAATTTGATCAAGCTGATATTTAGGTTTCCAGAAGGTTGCCCTTGTGATGCCTGAAAAAGAGGAGATAAGGTAATGGTTTTTGAAAGTCTGCGTTGCGTGAGAGCCCAAGGGGTGGCTAAGATGGCCTCTTCCCAGAAAGCCAATTTAAGAGCAGATTCTTCCAGGCTGGATGCCAATTCCTGCTCACAAATGTGACTTGCATTCTACTTTCCTCTGGCTGTAAGAGGATAACCATGCTTTTCAGGCCCTGAGTGATATAGGACTTTTCTGACTGAATTCCTTCTTCAAGCTCAAGAGCTTGCATTGAATCAGATGTTTGTTTGAGAGAAATACTTACTCTTGCTTTACAATTTTCTGGAAGATAACCTTTATCAACATTGATTATTTCAGTGGTCAGTTACTAGGCTTTTGTCTTTCAGATCATTTTATTTGAATTTTCCATCACTGAATTGCGTTATACCTTTCTAGAATTACATTATCCGTGGACTGTAATCAAGTTACCCTGTTAGTGGCAGTTTTTTTCTTTTCCTTCTCACTCTTTCTTATATCAAGATCTTCAAATTATTGTCACATTTTAATGCAAAAGGAAAAAGCTGAATATCATAATTTTTTTCTTCAATCAACATCTGAAAGAAAATGGTATTGGATTATGTTCAACTGTAATAAAAGGCATCTGCAGCTGAAAAAATATTACATGTAAATGTTTCCCATTGATGACAGTGAAATTACAACTAGTGGAGTGAAGCTTCAAAGCCCAGGGTTTCTTAACAATTGTTGAGAGTTCTTCTGTGAGTGGCAGCACAGTCAGCATAAATGAAACATCAGAAATGCCAGGAACATGTCCTGCTGCAGCAGACAGATTTGATTGGGAAAAGTTCAAGTACATACTTCACAGTGACATAAAGTAATGTTCTTTTTTAAAATTTTCATCTTCTATGGTTTATGCCACATGAATTCTATCTTTCTCTCTTATTTCGCATCACACTGTTGTTTTGCAAGCACTTTGGCTCCCTTGATTCCAAGACATTCTGCAGGGATGCATTTTGTCTGCCTGCCAGCTGAGAACTCCTTATCATCACAGCCTGTCAAAAATCCCTGTGTTTAGCAACGGTTGCTTTCACTGCTCTTCTTTCTGGTTGGTGGAGTTGTTATCTCAACTGCAACAACAGTGTCCATATCATTTCAACAACTCTGAATTTCTTATTTTTGTCAGGATTGACAGCAGTGCTGCTGTTCCTGTTAATTGTGCACTCTCCAGGACTGAGTCATCTCTGTGTGCTCTGTGACTGCCAGGTCAAGTTCCTTTCATACAGAGGAGAGGCTAGTAGAGATTGGATAAGGAAAATTTGCCTAACTAATGCTTCGCTGCAGCTTTCTGTGATGTGTTTAAACAGTGCATCTCAAAGTAGTCTAACATACAAGACATTTTTATTTTAGTAAAAAAAAAAAAAAAAAGCAAAAGGAAAGAAACAAAAGCTTTTACAGTGACCATTCCTGGGCCTCATCCTGGGGCAAGATTACAGGCACAGGAGTGATTTGATTCAGAACAGAAATACTACAGTGAGTTTATTGAGCAGAGAAGGACTGATTCATAGTAGTAGACTTTGTTTTTCCATGTGAAATTCAAATGCAGTCTTAACCATCAAACAATTTTTTATTGTAAATAATTATTCAGATCATCAGAATATTTGGTGTTTTGTTTTTTGGTTTTTGGGTTTTTTTTTTGAGGGGGAGCTGGACAGGGGGAGCAGGTATGTAAGACAACAATTTTTCTGTTTTCCTACTAACGAGTTTACTTGTCCACAAGTATGTAACCAAAAAAATTCACATCATGAGCAGTGAATACAAGAATATAAGTGTAATTCTAGTGTATCACACCGGAAATTCATCCAGTTGAGCATCCTATCTCCAGTGTTTTAATAGCAGACGTGTAAGGCAGGCAGCAAGAACAGAAACAGCCTGCAGTGATAGCTGCCCAAAAGACAATCTCAGTCCCAACTTCTTTGCAGCTTAGGGAGTATTTGAATATGGAGTCATTTGAGGGTTTTTTCCTGTTTCTTTTTCTTCTTTGAGTGTTTTCATGCCTTCAGTAGGGTTAGTTTAATTTCTTTCTCCAATCAGTAACTTTTATGATTCAAATTACCCAGTCATGGGGTTTTCTATAATTTACCAATGATTTATGGAGGAAAAACCTCCTTTGTTTCCTTGACATTTGCATCCATTAGTTTCATATAAGGTCTCATTCTGTTTTGATTGGCTCTGTGTTGGAAGAGACAATGGGTATCTATTTCTTATTTGCTATTTGTAGGACAAGCATGATTTTACAGAGCAGTACTGTACCTTATCAGTTGTCTGCTGCTCTACTCAATCCACACTCCTCATAAAAGCTGAACCCTACCTTAATAGTTCTTTGTGCTCTTCCCTAGACCTTATTCCAGCTCTGTTGAAGTCCTGCAGAGACAGAGGCCAAAACTGCCCACACTGCTCAGGCTTGAATGGGTCACCATGGGCTGTATGGTGGTGTAATCATGTAGACTTCTTGCCCACCAGTGCCCAAAATCTGATTTATTTTCTTCACTGTTATTGTATTTTGGGGTGTTATCCTCATGGAAGTATGTTTTGTGACAATGAGATCTCATTCAAAAAAGGCAGTGATGGTAGACCTGAGAGCTCACCACTGAATAAGTAAAAATGAAATCATTTCTTTCTTTTGTATATATTTGCATGTTTACCTACCTCAAGTATCTTTCATTCACACAGTTATTTAATCTTGTCTTTTCCTCAGTTTCTTAATCTGGTCAGGTCCTTCTTCAACCATGAAGAAGCCCTTATCCTTACCACCCTAAATAGCTTACTATCATCAGTGCACCTTGTCACCTCATAATTCATTCCTTGTTTCATATCACTTATGAACATATTGAACAGCTCAGGCCAGAACTCAGATCCTGCAGGATTTCACTCATGACTTCCCGCCACCTTTTGTTCCTAATCTTCTCTGTCCAACCTCTTAATCAGTTATTAGTCATGTCAGAGTTTTGGTTCCCATCGCATGGCAGCTCAGTTTCTATAGTTGGCACTGATGAGAAAAGCTTCATGAAAGATTTCGACTAGGACAAAACAGCTCAGTCATCTACCTCATCTGTGTGCTTCCAAGAACTGATAAGAAGGCTTGGATCTGGAGTCATTGAATATATCAAACATAACACGTAGATATGAAAGAAAAATTGAGACCAATTCATGCACAATTCTCTTTACAGCAAAATGTTCTTCTCTGTCTGCTTGCCTGACAGAAGACAGCAGTATATATTTGGCCTTGGCAGTGCCCTTTCCAAATGGCATCGTCACAGTCTTGACCATTGTTTTAAGCAGTGACATTTTTTGCTCCAGAAGTTCATTTTGTGGAAGGCAATCGATAGCACAATTGACCCATGGCCAATAAATGTGCGGTTTGGTTGTCTGAATGATACCTCCTGGCAAATAATAATCTTTTCTGCTTGTTATTTTAGTCATAAAACACAGCCTGTGTAAAAATCCTCACTGAAGCTGGTTTTGAAAAAACACATACTGCTTTATAAACATGTACAAGGCTAAAACGTTTTTGACATGTACCTCCACTCAGAAAGTTATTAAGAAAGATTCAGCTTGATATTATGTGAAATGAGGGAAACACTGAAGTATGAATATCAAGAGTTTTAATCAAAAATCCTTTGGGACTTTGACTTGGGATTCAAGCTATACAAAATATTTGCATCTGAAGCAAAATCCGCAAATATTTGGATTTTCATCAGTTCTGCTTGGATGCAAAACTGTCAGACACTGCAGTTTTGGCAGTCAGGAATTGCTTTTCCTAAATGTTAACTGCGTTTCCCACCCATTGGAAAAATTGCAGAAGATCCAGGGGGGCTTCTGACTTGTATAAAGCTGAGTGCCAAAGAAAAGAACTTCTCCAGGGGTCCCTTGTTTCTCCTCATGGGGAGCGTGTCACCTCCAAACCTACGCTTCATTTTCTCAGAGGAATAATTCCTTGTGGCTATTTTCCATGATTCTGCCTTGGAACAGGGATGTAAACTGCAATTCCCAGAAGCCACAAATGCTGCATCTTATAACTTTGTTTAAACATCTGCTGAGATTAAGAAAATATTAGTACAATACAGAACATGATGGTCTTTCTATAAAAGGACCTAAAAATGTCTGTGCTCACAAAGCGCTGTTTTCCTTGCACATAGGGGAGGGAACTGGTGGCAGGTGTAAAATTTCAGTTAACGTATTTTATTTTCCAAAATCTTCATGAGGAACATGTCATTGGGCCATGCCATGTAACAGCTTCAAAGATGCAAGAACCTAATTCCTGATTATGAACGTTTTGAGACCTTACTGCATGACAGATACTGACACACTTTCCCTTCTCAATTTTCACATATGTCTTTCAGCAAAGTCATCAACTTTCATTAGCTCTATATATTTCTTTTCATAACAATAAATTATTTGGTCAAGAGTGCTGAGTAATCAACAGGGGAAAAGATACTTGCTTCTCCTCAGTTTTTGTCTTTCGATGACCTGGAATCATAGAATCATGGAATCTCAGAATGGCTTGAATTGGAAGGGACCTTAAAGCCCATCATTTCCAACCCCTTGCCATGAGCAGGGTGCCCCATCAGCTCAGTCTGCCCAGAGCTCCATCCAACCTGGCCTTGAGCGCCTCCAGGGATGGGGCATCCACAGCTTCTCTGGACAGCCTGACCTACTGTGTTTATAACTACCCGATGCTTTTACGTGTCTTGAAAGTAGGTTCTACTTACAAATTCTCGCTTGGAGTTGATTCCTTAGTTGACTGTTGTTCAAAGGTGTGTTGGTTGTCCGTTAAATTAAGTTAGCTGTGCACTGTGGCTGCATTTAGGATCTAGCTCACACTCACTTCTCCCCTGCAGTGTCAGAAAAAGTATTGTGCAGTGGAAGAAACATGAAGGAGCAAACACATAGATCCCTTCCATATACACAGCAACTCAATGCAAATCAGAGTCACTGCATGGAATCTAGAAAGCTTACGTTCTTTACAATCAGCAGACCTTATTCTTCAATTCTTTATATAAATATTGGTATATATATATATATATATATATATATATGTTTTTTGTTTTTTTTTTCCTGAGGAGTTACTCTACAGAGTAATGCAAACCATTTGCAATGAAAATCAAACCTTAACCTTAATTTTAACTACGTACCATCCTCCCTGCTAAAAATAAATTGACCTGGCCTGAGTAAATTATTGAACTGAGTTTTGTGTTAGTAATGAAATCTTATAGCCAGTAAAGTTTTAAGTTTCATTGTGAACCTTTCAGTCTGTTCTAACTTCATAATTCTTTGAAATCCAAAGGCTGAAATACTTTGCCTTATCAGTTTATGTGTCTGTGTGTGCGTGTATAAATATGTATGTATATACTTACATAAAATAATAATAAATTATATATGTAAACATAATACAGAGGCATGATTGTGTGGATATTGGTATGAAATGGAAGTGACTACATTACTCATGACTGATAAAACCATTAACGCTTTTCTCAAATGAGTGCAAATACAGTGTTTCAGCCAAGCAAAAATTGTATGAGATTAAGTACAATATAATTAGACATAAAAATGGATAGAGATGTAACTGGACATTTCTTTTCAGTCTCAGCTATGACAGACCTAATTGCTGTAGTGTTATTTCAGCTGAGGTGGAATTACAGGTTTCTGCTTTTTGTTAACTTTCATGATGTTGGTAACAACACAATTCAGGGTCAGTACAGAGGGGGACATGGCTCTTTGAAAAAGAGAGAAAAAAAAAAAAAAAAAAAAGCAAAGAGGGACAGACCTACACATAATTTTCTGTTATATTAAGGCTCTTTGAGTTCTTTTTCAAAGGAAAGGGAATTTAACTTTGCTGAAATGTTGGCCCTTCTCAGCTCATTTTTGAGCATTGAGATTGTACTGTTCTCAGCATGATTATCCAGAGGTGTGCTTGAAGAATTAACTCTCAGTTGACGTTCAAAATAGTCAGGTTTTCCACTTCTGAGCAGATGCTTGTGCACTTCCATCTCTGAGAGAAAATGATTTCAGAGTTGCTTGAGGAAGAAACAGAAGATTTCTTATCTTCAGGTTGTAGCTCTGAGCACCGGTATTGGTGTCACTCAGCCACATTGGTGGCACCTTGCAAAGTGTGACAGAGGAGCAACCGGAGGGCTGGAAGGAACACAACTTGGAAAAATTATAATCACAGAATCGTATCATAGAATGTCCTGGGTTGAAAAGGACCACAAGAACCATAGAGTTTCGACCCCCCTGCTACTTGAAGGGTCACCAACCACCAGACCAGGCTACCCAGAGCCACATCCAGCCTGGCCTTGAATGCCTCCAGTGATGGGGCATCCACAGCCTCCTTGGGCAACCTGTTCCAGGGCGTCACCACCCTCTGTGCGAAAAACTTCCTCCTAATATCCAACCTAAAGCTCCCTTGCCTCAGTTTAAAACCATTCCCCCTTGTTCTATCACTATCCACCCTTGTGAACAATGTTACAGCATAGCAGAGTTACAGTGAGATAGGGCTGCCATGTGTTGCACACAATGCTTGCTGGTACACAAAGAGATGCACAAAGAGGAGTCAGAGCCCTTAGCAGAGTGATCTTAAGTAAGATTCATCCCTAATTAATTGCACACTTCTGCATGCTCCATCTGAGCAGACACCTAAGCTTTGCAACTCTGGGAGAGTTAGGGGTGCTTGTAAAAAGTAATCTGTCTGACCACGTTTACACACTGGGGGGGATAAAGATGGATGAAAACCTAGAAATGTGAGATTGCTGTGGGCTATAAAGGAATAACTGGGCAGCCACTTGTGGATTTCTGCGAAGAATATAAAGAATATAAATAAAGTCTATGTATATGCACAGACTCCAGTCTTCATCAAATGGTGGCCTCTCACTTCATGTTTCCCTTTTTGGTTAAATCCTGCATTCTACAAAGTGATGTGAGCTAGGCATGATATATTCAGGCATGCGTGGTACATTCACATTTCGCTCAATATCTACATTTTTCCATCCTCATTCTTTCCTACTCTGCCTGGATTCTGCACTCAAAGGTGTTCTGGAAGGTACAGGAAAGACAGCAACACTGCCACAGCTGAGCCCCTTGCTCTGGTTGCCCAAAGCATCACTTCTGTGTGGCACTTTGATTTCCACTCCAGACATCCTGATAACTGAAAAGGGCAGGGTGAGAGCAAAGGTGGCTTCAGCTCAAGGGTTTTACGTGAGAAAAACACACCTTTCTACCACTAACTGCTTTTCCATTCATGTTTCCTCTTGTATTGATTCCTAATTAATTATGGCATCCTGGATAAATGCTTTGGAAACTTAAATCTGAACTCTTTGCAAGTACTATAAGAGACAATCACATCCTTTATGAAAAATACAACCTGATTCCAATTAATTTTCACGAACATCAGTATCTCAAGGTTTCACAATAATTTTCATTAACAATTGTCAATTATCAATTGTCAATTAACAATTGTCAATTATTGTTAATTATCGAAGTAATATATATATTTCTGTGTTCAGTGTAGCTAAAATTTTTGCAGTTTTTAAATTACAAATTACAAAAAGTGTTTAAATTAGAATTATATCATTTAGCAGTTTTTTAAATGTCCTTTCCTTTCCTTTCCTTTCCTTTCCTTTCCTTTCCTTTCCTTTCCTTTCCTTTCCTTTCCTTTCCTTTCCTT
>NW_024884142.1:27537826-27583394 GCF_019232065.1 Centrocercus urophasianus
CCTCTCCTCTCCTCTCCTCTCCTCTCCTCTCCTCTTTTTTTTTTTTGCCAATTTTTATTAGTGCAACAGAGGATATGAAATTAATGAACAGCATATTAACAAAAGCAACATGGCTGACAGGTTTGGGGCGAGTTTCATCTTAACGGGATTTCAAGTGGCAAAGGTTTAGAAACCCTCCCAGTTCATGACAGCAGGGGAAAGAGAACACAGTGTCTGCCAAAGAGCAGCCATTTTTCCAAAACCTAAATGCTTTGCATTATAAAAGATTGCAAAGTGCAGCTCTATGCCAAACTTTTCCATTTCACCTCAGTAGGATGACAGCACTGCTGCCAGCTACACTGACTTTAATAATATACCACATCAAATATATTTTCTTAATATGAAACTTCTTTAACATAACTTGATCTTAACACCTGGTGCATAGAAATGGCAAACCCGAGAACAAGAAGATCTTAGGAACATGTGGACAAAACCTGCTCACGTGCTGGCATTTTAATTATCTGTGCCCTGACCCTTTTCCCATGTTCTATAAAACAGACCAACAGTATAGAGGGGGGAAAAAGCCCTCAGTAGCACCACTTTGACTAAACCATATGAGTGCTGTGCTCAGGATATCATTACCAAATTGAAATAAAACAAAACAAAAATATGCTGGAAATGAATAAGGAAGCTGAAGCAGATACTTTAAATAATACTGTAAAGGGTAGTCACATAGTTCCTCTTAATAGTTTCAAGGACACCTTTCACTGGCCTTTAAAAAGGGTTACAGGCAGTGTTGCATGCTTTTATGGAGTGGGACCGCTTCTCATCCTGTCCTCTCCGTGAAAGGCAAGCGAGGTGAAATAGATTACAAGGCTTACAGATGCCTGCGATTGAGCACACCACTCAACTGGGGGAAGCAGCTTCAAGGTGATGAATTCCAGCCCCAAATTCAGACCTGAAAACAAGCTGGGTGGAATTATTCTCCACAGAGCTTGAATGAAGGGAGCGAGTGCTCAGCATAGCCAGAGCCCTGAGGATGGTCAGGGCACCTCTGCAGGCATGAGCACTATGTGCTGAGCCCTGTGAGCAGTGTGCCAAGGGGTCTGGTGGTCAGGTTCGTGGTGCATTGCAAAACGATACTGTGCTGTGAGTTCTCTGAACAGCCAGCTGCAGTTGCCAAAGTGAAGGACCCAATGCTGTTCCTCACTGTTGGAGTACTGTAAGTCAAAGCTCGATCTTATAGCTGGTATCACTGCTGTCTTCTGCTGGCAATGTTTATTTCCAAAAACTAAAACAAGCTGGTTGCAAGTCCACTGAGGATGCACTTTTCGCTCTGAGTGCTGTCATTTAACACCTGAATGAGTTTATACAGATTGCAGCTAGGAAGATGAAAATTGAAAACCAAAGAAACAGCGCAGGGGAGACTCATTCTCTTTGATGCTAACACCTGAATAGGATACGGACCCACTGCTCTGGGCCTCCAAATAGCAAGAAGAGGAGGCGGGACCCACTGATGCAGGACACAACCACCTACAGCACTTTGCTCAGAGCAGCAGAAAGGGTCACTGCGAGGAAGTGCTTTTACAAAATCGTAGAATCAGTAAGGTTGGAAAAGATCTCTAAGATCACCTAATCCAACCATCAGCCCACCCCCACCATGCCAGTAACCACGTCCCTCAGTGCCACATCTATACAGTTCTTGAACACCTCCAGGGACGGTGACTCCACAACTGCCTCTGCCACTGCCTCACCGCTCCTTCAGAGAAGAAACTTTTCCTGATATCTAAATATCCTAATATCCAACATTTGGGGCCCCATAGTCTCCTCAGGAGGACCTCAGTCCCTTCCACAGGGACAGGCTTTTGCAAAGCATTGATGATAATTTGCTCCCTGGAGCAAGACAGCATCTTGGGGCTTCTCTGTTTTCCCCACTGCACCTCACTCAAGGCAGGAGCCCACAGCTGCTCCAGTGTAAGCATTGAAAACACAAGCAGGATCAGAGGGAGGAAGCTAAAGGGCTATGACAGGGCAAGGTCTATGACAGATGTTGCAAAATGTCGACTTACTCATAGCAGAAATTCAGGCAAATCTTTTGAAAGCTTTCTTTTCCCCCTTTTCTCCCCTCCTCCATTTTTTTTTTTTTTAAATGTGCAAACTTCAAAGCACTGACTTGTGGCATCTGTAACAGCTACCAAACCATGCCAGCTGAAGCCAGTGGAGCACAGTCTGCAGTGATAGAGTGCAAGTCATGCAATTATTTGAGTTTGCAGCCCTGGTATTTGAAACAACATATGGTCCGCAGCAAGGAAGCCAGGATATTTTAAAAGAGCTCCTACAGGGTTTCAAACTTTGATTTTACAGAGGTGTGGGAAAAGAAGCAGACTCCATTCAGGCGCTGATATTTAAATACATGTGTTGTCGTTTTGCTTATTGAAGAGAGCTGTGCTGCACTCTTGCATCTGTAGAGTGTATTTTGAGTTTCCAAGGAGCAGACGATAACACATAGGTATTTCACACACTTGTTTTTGTTGACACTTAGGGAAACAGGGCGCAGTACTGGACCCTCAGTGAAAGGCAAGTGGCCTGAATAGCTTAGAATAGAAAAGTATCTGACTTAATCAAGGTGAGAAAATTGCTGTTAATTATCACAATTAAACTGTCTGTCAGCATATTCTCAGTTGCTGACTACTGTACACTGAAACACTGCTGTCAGTGCAAAGTGAGAAGCTATGAGATCCGATCAGGACCCGTGAGCATAAACCCCTGTGATTAAACAGTATGGAACACTATGGCTAGAACATCTGCCTATTGGGTTAGAATAGGTCGTGTAAACCAGCACCAAGGCCTTATATGTTCACTGTGCACCGAGGGTTGCAGACCACAATGGTAGGCAAACCCAGCACAGCTGTCACCCCATCAGCTCCACTCTGCTTGTATCAGTGACTTACATGCACAGATATCCCTTCAATCTACTCATATCCTCTTGACTAGAAAGGATTCCTTGTGGACTCCATCCTTTAAGAGATGTGGATCTCCAAATCAGGTCTGTGCCTGTCCCCAGTCCTTCTCTGGTTTGGCAGCTATGATAGCTTTAACAAAAAGAGATCTGCTGACTGCTCTGTTCCTTTATCTCACGGCTTGCTACCTACATCCTTTCAAAAGCCTTTATCAGCACTAGATGTTGAAAAGCTAATCCTGAACATAAAGCAAGTCCTCCAGAAAGCATAAAGAAATCAACACTAGGTACCACTGCAGCCATGCTATTGGATGTTACTGTTTATTGGATGAATTATATCTCTGTTCCCAATGTCACTTTTTTATTGTCTGCCTTTTAAAGCTACTTTCTTCGGATAGGCTGCCCAAGGCTAATCTCCCAGGAAGTGTGGGACACCTTCCTTAGCTTTCAACACCAGAAACTATCCCTGTCACATCTGGTTTAAACCTACACCTGACACAAATCAGAGCTCTGACTAGTAACTTCTGCAGCAAGTCCAGATTATTTGGCTCAGCTGCAGCTGCAGCAAAGCCCTCTGACCTCAAATACAACAAAAGATATTAAACCTATTCTGGAAAGTTGGCTGGCTTAGTTTCAGAGTGTGAACTCCTAAGTATATATTCTTTGAGAAGGAGACAGAAACATCAGTCAGCTTAGAAAACTGGTTTTATTCCATAAGCAATCAGGTGTTGATACTTTATGGGACTACCCAAATGCTTTTCACCAAACCTCCCTACTTACTACTCTCTACAGTCTCCTCCTACCTACTACGTCTTACAACTGCCTGAATTCTCACCAATTTAAACTAACCTTCTATGAAGCTTCAGCAATCTTCCGCTCTGTTCCTAACCTTTGCGTAGCGTAGAAAGAATCGTGCATCAGGAAAAGTGCATGCAGAGCAGTTTTCTTCTCTCTGCTTTCTGCTCTACCATTACTCAGAAATACAGATACAGCCCCAACCCTTCATCTGGGCTCTTTAGCATCATCCCTCAAGGGAAAGTTGAAGGAATTAAATGCATAAGATTTGGCAACAGGATCACTGAGGAAGGTTCAGATAATGGTTTCTGATATCTGGAGTACATAAAAATCTAGAAAATAGTGAAATTACCCAGACTCACAGAGAATGTATAACTAGCAAGAATAGGATGATAAAAATTGAAGCACGCAGTGCAAGAGTTATCCCTAGCATGAAGATCTGATATTTGGGAAATTGTTCCTCAAGGAAAGTTCTCAGCAGCAAGGTCTCGGTCAACAGTGAAGAAGACAGAGCGTGTCATTAATGACAGGGAGATGAGCTCAGTCTAACTGTACTTGGGTCCCTAGGAATCTCTAGGATGTACCAATTTTGTACAGAATTAGTAGGCATTTGTAGGGCCACTCTCCTATTCATAGGGAGTCACTATTTTTCAAATTGTGCTCCCAGCCTACAGCTTCATGCCTATTTCTGAAACATCAAAGTTTTAACTCGTACTGCTCTGTAAGAAGCCCTCTTATCTAATGTAGTGTTAGATATGGTGTATTCGATAAAACTAATTATTTTCAAACTGCTGCAGAAAAGGAATGGACAAATCTGCACTCAAAAGCGGTGTGAGTCAAAGTAAGTTTTAAACCATTCTGACAACTGTTTGAATTCTTAAATCTCTTCTCTATGCTGCTCTACTACTGTTTATAAAACAGAAGCTGAAGCCTTCAATTTTACAGTCTCTGAAAAGACCTGAAAAGGATTCATTTATATTTGATTTGGTTTTATGCTGTTGATAGAGATAAGAACAGAATCTGCTTCACCAGCCACTATGTGCTTAGGAAATATTTTGATCTCCTGGGAGTAAGATGCCTCTTAGATGAGATAGTTTAATGAATCCATTTTTTTCTCAAAGCATGTGTGCAATGTGTAGTATATGGGTGATTTTTCTCCAAAGAAACAAGCTTTATTTGCTCATATGTGCAGACAATTTACATGTACCAGATCTTGTGCTTACAGAAACTCTCAAGTAGCAAAAAAACCCCAACAACTACAGCAACAAAGAACAACTAAAACAGTCCCCTCCAGATGCAAATTTGGTGTGCAGAATCACACATGTATTAGTGGAAATCAAGACCTCGTGACTCTTTTCAACTTTCTTTGAAGTCAGTAGCAAAATTCCCATTGAGTTCAATAAGAAAATAGGAGGCCTCTGTTCTAGTAAAAAGTTCTTATGAGGTTTTATAAGGTCTTTACACAAAACTTTATTCCAGTTGTATATGAAATGCATTTCGACCCTATATCCACCCACAAGACTTTGAAGCTGGTTGAGAATAATGTGACACCTTCACTCTGCCCAGCCAATTACTGTCACTCAAAGCCCCAGTTATGCAGATGCAGGCGGGATTTCAGGATCCCTGAACAGGTTTTGTACATTGCTCTACACTAGAGAGAGGGTGATTGCTCAAGTAACTTGCATCCAGTCATTCAGTAGCAGGTTAGGTCAAGGCCATTTTTGGCCACTGACTCAACCTTCCTCATGACAACGGACACATGCCAAATGTCCTGCTAATTCTGGTCAGTCTTGGACATAGCGGGTCACAGGGGATCAGTACGAAGAGCAAAGAACCTGGCACAAGGAAATGGAATTGCATTAGGGCAGTTCTGTTTATTCGTTTATGATCAAGTCCAGAGAGTGGCTATGGGCATCGACTCCTTTTGCTTGAGGGTACCGAACTGTGAGTTCCCTAAGGGATCATTCATGTTGCTATACCAGCCCTACTTTTACATGAAGTTTGGAAATTTGTGAGGCAATTTGGGAAAATTATTACATGCAATATCTTGCCTCCTTTCCAGAAACCATGGTCACCAGGCTTAACCAGTACTGACAGAAGTCAGATTTTAGGCAAAAGCCAGTTGGCTGGAAATCCACTCAGAAAACAGGGAAAAGATGGTGATCAGCATATATAAACACTGGTGGACCTGGCAGCAGCAGGAACCTCAAGCTGTTGATTTACAACTCCCTTATCTTTGTTTTATGATACCCAGATCACACCTGGGTCAATTAGGAGAAACTGCAGAGCTCTGCACCAGCTCCATAAAACTGCTGCTCAAAGCCTGCATGGCCTACAGTAGACAAAAGAACTCTCTTCTGCACAAACTCCAAGGTTGAGGAGATGCAGTGCACAATGTCAACTCAGTGTGGATTCTGGAGACCTCCACCTCAATCCCAGAAAAATCTCTGCTCAGACTCTGATCCAGAATTCATATTCTTGGCTTGAAAAGATGAGCTTTATCTACCTGACTGGAATTTCACGACACAACAGCAAGAAATGTCTGGCTTATAGCTGATCCAGCTATAAGAAGAAGGTAGATTCATGGTTTTACGTATTTAGACAAACATACATTTTCTTGGCTCTTTGAAAATGTTTCCATTAAACTGGAAATTGAACAGCCTACTATTGGAAGACAGACACTATCACATTAGCCACTGAAGTCTTATGACTGTCTGAAACAAAGGCAAACATTTTGTAAAAAAGTACACACCAGTAGGCTGGGTTCATTAAATGCTAGTAATTTTAGCTCAGGTTAAAACATCTGAGCCCTTACCGGGTTCAAGGGCACAGTATTAATCAACAAAGAAATTTTCTAATCAAATTTGGCCTTGGGAAATTCTCTTATATACTCATACTGGACAATGTTATTGTTTTTAGGGACCTTATCTATTATCTTGCTGGGAACAACTATCCACTTTAATAAAGTGCCTAAAATATTGTAATAAACACACAGCTTATATCAATAGCATCATATTTCCCCACATAGTATTTGTGTGTGGTTTAATTAGATGGAAGGATTACAGGAAAAGTTTGTGTCATGATTCTTTAAAGCGAAACCATAGATCAAAGTTCATAGCTGCCAAATATACAACTTTCAAAACAAGCTCAAGTGCTGCTATTAATCATGGCTGCTGGGGGATTTGATGACAAAGATTAAACTGCTGTAAAGGATACTGCTGTGCATCAGATTCTTGCAACTGTCATCAAATACTCTGCCAACTATTAACAGGTCAGAGGAGTTGTCCGGCGTTTACCATGGGTGGCTCTGTCACTGCAGTGGGTGAGGCAGTCCATGCCACAGTGACAACCAGTAACACTCTAACAGATAGACGTTTGTGGCTTGCTATTTGTTACAGTGCAGCTGAAATCTCCCTGTAGAGCAAACAAGAGGGAAACGGCAGGAGCTCAGCCTTGCAGCACTGTCTTTGCAGGAGCATCCCTTCTGTGGCCTGGCTTCCTCTTATTTCAGCAGGAGGACCTTCCCTCTGGCTGACTGCATGTAAGAGCCACTCACCTGTTGAGCTGAGGTGTTGTAAATTCACTTTCTACCTCGTTTCTTAGCAACCACTCATCACGGATAAGCTCTCAGAGAATGCTCCAAGAACCAGCCCTCATCTCATTTGCAATTACACAGATGCTCTCATCTTCTACATGATCGTGTAATGTCACTGTGAGAAGCTGCAGTGTTCACTTACAGGGAAACATAATATGAAGGAATTATGTACATCATACTTCGTAGAATGGAAGCCAGCAATCTGTGACCCACCAGCCATTTCTCTGTGGTGGATCACCGATGGCCCTCAGGTGGCATGGAGAGAGTTGTTAGCTTGCAGATCTGCAACACCCTGCTGTCACTGCTCATCTGCCGCATTGTGCTTGAGAACGGACATTTCTGATGCTCAGCTTTGTAGAATCTGAAACCAGTATAGGAGATCTGCACCGAGCTGTTGGTGAAACAGATGTGAATGGCAGTCTGATGCAACAAGCCCCTGGAGATCCAAATCCAAAACCACAGACTGTGGCCTTCAAAGTTTAGAACAGTTACAGATCTGCATCCAAACTTCGCAGCTGTGGCCAGCTATAAAACAAAACTTATCTATAAAATGGGTTGGATTCAAACTATATTTGAATATCCTTCATCTCTGGGAAAGCTTGGAGACACATCTGGCTGGAAATTTTTAAGCATCATCTCATCTTTGCTAAGAGTATCTTCCAAAAAATAACAACAAAAACGAAATCAGAATGTTAAAGGATTAAAATGGCAGATATTCAAACCTAGGTATTTTAAGTAGTTCAGCATTTACTTACCAAACAAAAGCCCTCGTACTACCCAACACTTCATAAGTTAAGGGTACCTCCATGGATCACTTCTCTGCTTAATGCAACAGTTCTCTCTGCAAAGTACAAGGACATGAGGCCAGGAAGATCATTTCTAGGCATCTGAGATTGCACACTGTGATTTCTAGAGGATGTTTGCTCACATACCAGCTTTTTTTTTTTTTTTAACCAGCCTTCACTCGATTTAAAATTTGTTTTCCAAGGCCCCTCTTTTCAATAATAATAATAGTAATCATCATCCTATGGAGCTAAACCACTCAATATCAGAGTTCCCAGGTAATTAGTCTTTGTCTGAAATGTTGAGAAAATTAAGGTATCCTCTATGATTCTATGATTCTATGATTCAGTTACAGCAAAGTGAAATAAATGCCTGCCTAGATGAGTTGCTTTATATTCACCTTAAGATGCTATTTAATTAACACCACAAGGATGTACCGGGTTGCATGGACTTGGCATGTAATTCTGCCTGAGATGGGGCCCCTTAACACAGTTTTGGGGTCTGTTTAACACTTGTGAAGCAAAACTTATCTGAAGGATTATCAAAACCGCCTACACGGCATTTGCTCACATATCTTTGTGTAGCAGTGACAGTGGAATACATTTTTAATGTGGCATGTATCACACACACACACAGTCCTACCAAACTGCTGTCTTCTTGGTGATGCATCAAAGCGCCTCTGCAGATGCTTCTGGTAGCATTAGTGCCTATATTGCACTTCAAAGAATACAAGGGCTATCCAGGAACACTTCTTTGAATTAAGATATTTTATTTCTGCTTTTCTGGTTTCTACCATCTTACATTTAAGAATGGCATCTGGTTTTCTTCTTACTGAGAACCATACACCAAGCATAGTAACCAGGAAAGGGTGGGGAGGTGTTTTCCTTTGGGTTAGTGAAAAATACTGCCTGAGGAATGGAAACACTGCTTTGAGTGGGATATAGCCTCTATTTTTATTACTCTTCTTTGTAAAATACAATAAAAACATTGTGGGAAGTATATAGTCAATTATCTGCAATGGAAGCAAACACAACATCCATCGGCAGTGGTCTGGAAAGGGAAACCAACATTCAGGCCTCTCTTATCTTTTGGTGTGGGGAGGACTGTGGCTCAAAAAGGGCAGGATTTGAAAACAAAATACGGTCATGTGAAGTGCCCAACAACTATCCACCTGCAGAACACCTTGAAGAGCTAGAAGAATGTGCCTGAAAACAGTACAAATGCAGCTGCTGTGTGGGAGATGCACTCAGCAACAGAAGGCAAGATGGCTTGGGTCTGAAAATGTGCTATCCATAAAGCACAATGGGTGAAAACTCTCTCAAGTTAATGGCAGCATTACAATCAGCCATAGCGGAGTGCAGGTTTCCTCTAATATGCTCTGAATTAAGTCTTGGCTCCCTATTATAGCATACAAGTAAAACCAGTGGTATGCAAACATCAGGGCAAGGCATAAAAAATTGCAGCAGTGCTGACGTAGGTAGGCTTGTGCTGGGCATTCACTGCAGCAGCCCAGCATTCAGGTAGCACAGGTACTTTCATGTCATACTTTACTCTTCTCCTATGAGATGCACTGGGATATATTCAGACAGAGCCAAGACTCATACGTGTCACCCCACCACACGCATGTCTTACATTAAAATAATACATTGTGGAAGCACATGGTAGGATTGTGGTGCCCATTTCTGCTCTTTCCATTCCTCCAGCCAATCCCTGCAGCAGAACTGGAGTGGGGAAAGGCAGGAAATGGCAGGGAACACGCCTCTGTGGTTATGTAATGAGTCTTTACTGTGGAAACCCACTTCAGGGTAAGAGTTAATAGTGTACCAAGTACTCTTACCCTATAAACTTCATCTGGTGCTTCTACAAGCCAACGGATATGAGCATGTAGATAATGAGCGTGAACAGATCAAACAGTGACAATACTTCAAGAAGAAACAGGCTTTCAAACCTGCTTATTTGGCAAGGAAAAGTTAAAGAAAACTTCTGTTAAAAGCTTTAGCTTGAATCTTTTCAGATTCAGGTTACCATAAGCAATGGATAGAAACTTCACAATTCTGGCCCATCTCTCCATGTACACCCAGAAGATTCAGATTCTTACTTGTTGGAACTGCTCTGTGTGGAGTCTGTCTGCTGTCAGTTTGGACAATTTGATATCACTGTGCAAAAAAATTGGTGGCTGCATAGGAAACTTCCTTTTCTGAGTAACAAATACTTGTTCAGTGTCTGAACATAACAACACTGATGAAAAATATTCAAAGCAAGTTGAACGCTCTAGAAATGCTATTTCTTTGACATGTCACCATCTGTTAAAACTGCATGTCATCTGGGCGTGTTAGTGTTCTGAATGAACAGGCAAATGAGAAATGGTGTGGAAAATGAGGCAGAACATGAATTTTAATGCAGTTTTGAATATACTAAATTGTTATATCGGCACAACTGTGCTAAAAACAAGGAGAAATAGTGTATATGTGGTCATATTAACAAAGAGCTCAAGTAACAAGTCGGCAGCTTGTGAAAAGTGAAAAGACAGCCCACAAAGAGTACTTACTCCCTTACAATAATTGCAGTTATTGAGATTAAAATTTGGACTTCAGAGTAAACATAAACAATAATGCTGTGACAGTTTGACAGCATATTCAGAAGAGTGAAACAATGGTAATTTAATCTCTGAAGTGGATATATAAATCTCTAAAAGTCTTCAGCCCTTACAAGCAATCTGCTGTACAGACTAATTAGATCTATTATCTTTACGGGAAAAAATGCCCACAGAACATGTGAGCTTACTTCTCATGACAACTTGAGCTCCCCATCTTGAGCTGCTCATAATATAGACTTGTTAACATTGATGCCATTCCTATGATTTTCTCCCGTTGCCTTCTGTTCAAGCAGAAATGAGGCTTCTCAGTGTGTGATTGCACCATTCCAAAAAAGACTTCTCTCTTATTAAAAACAGAAGTTCTCATTCTCTCCAGACGCCTGATATTTATGATCAAGCATTTTCATGCCTACTTCTTTTGCCCTAATTCTGGTCATTTGCAACAATGCTGGTGTTAAGTGACTACGAAACCCTAGTATTCCAAAGCAATCATATTTTCAGGCTCTGTGCCCTACGTCACATGGAATCATTTACTGCAGTACAATGGGAAATAAGGCCTCTATGGATAGCAGTATTTCTGTGGGGATAAATGTTGCTTGTTGCTGAATAGAATCACAGCATACCCAGCTGTTTATTGGGTGTAAACTCTGCCTTGGGAATCCATGGATTTTGGAATAAACAGAAGGGAGAGTGAATGACCAAAGTAAGAGCACAGAGCAGATATGCAAGGCATCGAGCTCTCCTGCAAGCACCAGGTCATATAGAACCTCCCAGATCTGGCTGATAAGAGGCAGCAAAACTTGTCTTGGCAGCCGGGATGAGTTGGGCTATGAAAAATCAGCATGGCAAGATACTCACTCCTCCCCATACCTTCCAGCCCCAGCTGTCTTGTGCAACGCCTGCCCCAACCTTTTCATATAAATGATAGTCTCCATGGTAGTTCAGTTGAAACATGGAAGGACTGTAGGCTAGTTAGATCCCTGTAGCTTGTTGAAGTGTCTTTGAGTTTCAAAGCTTACCTTAGAGTCACTTTGCTTTTACTGGAGATGTGGAGGGAAAAAAAAAAAGGCTTAAATCCCTTAATTTTCCAAATGTAGAAAAAAGTGTTTAGATACACACTTTAATATATTTTCTGTGTCATTTTTGTAAAATACAGATATATAATTATAGATATAAGGCATATATAGCATTTACTATGTTAATAAAAAGCTAGACTTTTCACAATGGCACACCAGTAAGTATTTACAGTATGATTCAAATTTTAAGGAACAAATGTTTCAAAACATATTGTGCGGTTATATGAAAGGAATAATTTCAGGAAGAATATGAGAACAGTTCTAAACAGTTCCCAGGTGACAAAGTACATACTCTTGCTGGGGCCACCTCCGTGCACATCCATACACAGTCGACTTTTCCTCCTCGTAGGAACTTGCATAACTTAGCTCTTCCACATTTCTACACAGTCACTGCCTTTAAGATGGCATGGATAATTATACTGCTTATTCCTTTTCACGTACAGATTAATTGTACCAATTCCTCTCATTTAGCATTATGTTCAACTGCAACATTTCAAAGTTTTGGCTGAAGCAGAAATTACTATGCACAACTCTTGTTGGCTGAAACCAATAGAGCTATGACAACTCACATCATTGAAAATTTGCCCATCTTCTACACACCTTTTCACAAATTATTACTGGGAGTTTTTTTGAACAACGCTTTTAGCATTGTAGGTCTGCATCAAAGGACACTGCAATGCCAGAAACTAGCAACAGACCCAAAGTACATGAATGCTCTTTGTTATCCCCACACATGGGCACTACCCAGCCATTCATCCAGAATGTACTGCCCACTGTACATCAGCTGTAAAGATCATCTTCACCTTTCATGTACAGTCAGCATTTCCTAATGAGGCAGAAAAGTGCTATTAACACATTTTACAGAAGAAAAAAAAAGCTGAGTGAACTGCAAAAGGTCACTTGGGAAGCTTGTGACAACAAAGAAGTAAACTCATCTCCTCCTTGGCAGGCTCTCCCTCTTATCTTTCCAGCTTTAGTGAGAACTTTCTAAGTGTCTTCTTTAACATAAACAAAATATAAGTAATAGAAGTAGAGCCTTCTCCAGGCACCAGCTTAAAGTTAGTTGTGGTCTTTCTTCTTTCCCTAAGCACTAAGAAAAGATAGAGAGAGAGCTGCTTCTGTATGCGCTATCTCTAATCTACTGAAGAAACATTAAGCCCACTGTTTGCCAGGAAAGACATTAGAACTCTTGCAAAATGTAACAATTCAGTTTCACTGAAAAATGTAAAAACTTCAGGCCTTTTTCTCCTTCAATGCTGAACAGGGAAGCCTTTCCAGTTACATTTGTACACACTTTATAACACCTTCATATCACCTGCATAGTACAGAGGAGGCTTAGGGCAATGTTGAAGATGATTCATTCTCTCAAGCATTAAAATCGCTTCCATACCCTCAGTGCTTCAGCTCCAACAAGCACGCAGCCGGAAGGCAGCTCTCGCAGCCGTCCACACCACAGAGGTGCAGGCACAGATGAGGGCAGAAGCATCCCCAGGACCAGTATCTCCCCGTGTGCTCATCACTCTGGAGAAGCTTGATCAGGAGCAGATTTTGATCTGCACTCCGTTCTTGCGAACGCCAGTTAAACCAGAGATGGGAATTCCACAGCAAAGACTGTTTGAGAAACAGAGCAGCGGTAGCCCCATGACAGAAAGGAACAACAACCGAAGACAGAGGGCTCCCTGGAGGGAGGGAAATAGGTGGTAGGTGTTACACAGTTCCTTTCAAAGTAAACTATTAAAGGAATTTTGCCTATTGTAATCCCGGTGCCAACTTGGCCACATTACAGGGAGGCAGCTAGAAGAAAGTTCTGCTTCCAGTAATAATTGTGGGCAAACTGGGTTATTCACCTAATGGCTGCAGGCAATGTATGTACAATTTATGAGATACTGAGGATTTCTTGTTCTTATTTAAAAAAAAAAAAAAAAAAAGGGAGATCACAACACACAAAAAAGGGTAAAATCAATAACGGAATTTCTTGTTCTGCACACTTTTTCTAAATCAAACCTGCATTTGCTTTAAAAAAGTAAAAATATAAAAACAAAGATACATTAGAATATCCTACTGTTCAGTAAATGTCTTATAGGCAATATTTACGATGGAAGAAAGATGCGTCAAGCCCTTCCTTTGACAAAAATGAAGCACCCCAAAGTTCATTCTGCACCAAGGAATGCTATTTCTTTGGCTGTTCGCTTAAATCACTCACATCACCACAATTTGAATACGCATTATTTGTCTTCAAATTCCTAATCATAGATCTAGACTAATGCAGAAAAAAAAAAATCCTAGTAAGAATGCTGTGCCGTTGATAAGCTAAAAACAGCGTATCATGAGAAGGCAAACTAATCTTTCTGTTTACTTTGTAAATAATCCATTAGCTAAACTTCTATTTTAGGCTGGATGCTTGATACTTAACACTTGAAAGTCCAAATACCCTTCATATCCCTTATAACAGAGAAGAAAATTGTAAAATGCCTTTGGTGCATCAGCTTAACACTGCATGAATGTTTTAAAGAATCTCACTAGTACTACAGGCAATGTAAGTGGGCTTGTTTGTGTCGTTTAATACTCTAAGTGTCATTTAATTCTTTAAAGGGCTTAGAACAGAGGAGGGGGAAAGGGGAGGAAGTCTTACTTAATTTGTTGCATATGTCCCAACGTGTTACACAACTAAGTGTACCAGAAAACTAAAGCAGTCTGCACCACAGAAAACTCCGTGTAGCTCAAAAAAAGGAGAATAATCTGGCTGCAAACAAGTCAAAAATTCAGTGAAACTTCCTCTCATATTATATATACACACACTTTACAAGCTACATTGATTGTCCCTTCATATTCCAAAAGAAATACGTTGTAGACACAAAACATACTGTACTTTTACTTAAAGGCTTCATCAAACCATATGTGCAGACACTTGAGAAGATGAGAGTGTCAAGCTTCCTAGGGTCCTAGAGTCAAAGAAATTCTGCTGCCCCCCACTGCTAAGTAAGTGCACTCCTTCCACAGGGGGCAACATCTGCCGATCCGTCATGGTTCCACTCGGCGAGGACCCCAAGAAACTTCCTTGGGAAGAAACAATTTTCTCAGGACTGGCAGCCAGTTTAGGGGATGTCGAAAAGTTATATCCGTACAGCGCACAGGGACTGTGCAGTCTAAATGTGTTGTAGGAGCCTTGGTGGGTTTGATTAGTGGTAAAGGCATTGCCGGAAGGGGATGGCATGATGTACTGGAGCTGTGGAGACATCCCTGAAATCTGCATAGATAAGCCAGTTTGCGGGCAGCTGAATGCATCCCCGTCATTGCCGCTCATTGACATATTCACAGTTGTGCTACTCGACACACCAACGTAAGAGGGAGTCCTTGGGGGTGCAAACGTCTCACTGGTTTGGTTTGTGAGCCTGTTGTAGGTTTCAGCCAAGGAAGTGCTGTATCTGTTCAGGGTCAAACCTGAGCGGGCACAAGCTGTGTAGTCAGCAGGAGCAAGGCTACAGAGCTGGCTAGTGTTGGGGCTGAGATGGAAGGCTGGAGATGAGCAAGGGGAACCCGGCAAAAGGTGAGGGTGGGTAGAAGGCACTCCACTGCCAGATCCCTGGAGTAAGGTAGAAGAACCTGCATTTCCTGGAAGAGAATATGACAGTGTAAGAAGCATGTTGGGAAGGCTCATTTTCTAGGTGACAGATCAAGACCATTGCCTTTTATAACCCTTGATGTGAAACACTTGACACAAATTCATGCAAAATACTTAAGTGCATACATGTGAAGGTGTGTGTGCATGGTTCATGCATGTTTTTAAATAAATGATCTGTCCTAGAACGGAACACCAGCTATGTTCTTGAGACCATCACTCAATACATCCAGCTCCAGACCAAAAGGCTAACTACTCTTCATCTGACCCTGCAAGAGAACTGCTTAGCAGCCACAATGCAGCCATCCAAGTACCACATCACAGTAAGCCTTCTTCAAAGTTATGAATTTTGTGTGGTCTCTGTTGTTGCTATGCTCCAGAGTGAGTTTCAACCCTTGCTATGATGAGTAAAGCATCCCTGTGTCTGCTGTCAGAGTACCACATAAGGATTGGATCCTTACCTCAAATGACAGAAGATCCCACAACTAAAATAACTTCATAAAATGCACTGGCTGCGTATTGTGCATTGCTATTTTATTGCTGGCAGCAAACTGTTGACAAACTATTCATTTACTGGTATCAGAACTTTTTACATGACAAACACAAGCACTGAGAGCTCCTAAGAATAAACTGTCTGCTAGAGGTGAAGTATCTTCTGAGGACTGAAAGTTTCCCAGCTGCAAGAAAATCTTTGTCTTAAAAAATGTATTTCTTGGGAAAGTGAATGTAGAAAAATGGATTTGGATCTTTTACAGCCTCCCAGGACAAAGTCACATAGCAAAGAAGACATTCCTGATTGTGATTCACATTAACAATCAGACAACTTGTGATGCAGAGATACACACTGCCAGTAAGTTAACAGGTTTTCATGATAGGTGAGCTAAAAAAGGAAAAGTAAGTTTAAAGTGAAGTCTGCCTCCTGCTTTTCTACTGACAAAAAAAAAAAAAACAACCATGCACAAAACATTATGAGATAGCTCCACACCCCAGAAATCCTACAATCTCAGGGTGGATATTAGGAAAAATTTCTTCTCAGAAAGAGCAGTAATGCATTGAAACAGGCTGTCTAGGGAAGTGGTGGAGTCCTTGTCCCTGGAGGATTCAAGAAACATGGAGATGTGACACTGAGGGACATGGTTAGTGAGCAGGATGGTTATGGGTTGACAGCTTATCATGGTGGTATTTTCCAAATTTAATGATTCTACATCAACAACTTCACTGTCTGAAGATGTCCACATTAAAACTGGGACAAAGTTCTAGTGGGGTCTTTCACCAAGTCTTTTGGCCTAAGCTCTAAATCACTCTACTGTCCAAGGCACATTAATGATTTTGCAAGGATTGTAGTTTTTATTCTCTCATCAGTAGAGAATACTTCAATAAGATCCTTGACCTCAGGCTACAGTAGAAGGGAAAGCTTATGGCTGCAGTTTGCCTGCTCTCCAAAAGTGTACAAACGGGTGGCAACAGAGCCAATCTGCCCCTGGACAGGAGAAACAGGAGAACTTCATAGTGAGTTACTCATCAGTCTTACACAATTGGACAAGGTCTGATATTATTGTCTCCTAGGCATTTTTAAAAGCACTCTTTAAAAGCATCCTTTAAAAGCACCCTCACAACCACCCTCTGCCTAAAAATTTGCCCATATTCATCCCAAGTATCTGTGACTTTGCACAAAAAGTTATTTTTAACTGCTCATATCAAGCACTTATGCTGAAGATTCATCAAAGGAGAGGACTAAGGAAAAACTGAGAAAAGTGATTTCTGTGTGTTTCTGTATTTTTATTTTTTTTTCCTTTTCTTTTGTTATTTCTTGATAGTATATGCCAGAACATTGTCTGAGGAAAAAGAAAGTAGGTAGGACGTTTGTAAATTTGATAGTAGGAAAAGTAACAAACCAAGAGCAAATCTGATTTAGGTGAGAAAAAACTGAAAGGTTATATGCATAAGTATGCCCTGGAAATAAAGGAATTCAGAAAAGAGTACAGAGATACTTCTCTGTGTCTGAACAGGCCATTTAAAAGCCCATCTCTCCTCCACAGCACTATCTCTATGATAGGAAAGCTAAAGCCAAGAGACTATTGACTAGAGCACAGGAGAGAGCTCCTTGAAAAAAAAATGTTCAAGCTCTAGGATGTGAAAAAAGTTTGTAGGACTTTCACTAAACAATTGGTCTTTAAGAATCAAGGCTTTCCAAAGAACGCAATTAAACTTAGAAGTATTTATTCAGTAGATTCAGATAACACCTATTCTTTCATTCCTTTTTTTTTTTTTTTAAATCTTAAACACACAAGTAATTCCCACATTTGAGTTTGGATGTTTACAATTGAAGTCACTCATAAATAAACTCTGCCTTGTGTACATAGCTAGAGCATAATCCCAGATAAGAGTTTATTCTGCCCTTAAGTAACTCATCTTCCTCCATGTGTGATCTGATTTATCTTTATAACACTTTTACTGTCACAGTGCTTAAGTTAGCGCTTTTTTTGTAACTTCAATTAATTCCAATGAGAGGAAATGGCTGCCAGTGGGGTTAGTTGGCCACTTTTTACGTAGGTGGCACACTCATCTTGATTTTAGTAAGGAATGATGGACATAAAGAATTTTATATTTATCTTTTGTTTTGGAAAAAACACAAAGACTATTACCTTGTTTAGGTATCCCAGGTATATCTTCAAATGTAAGTGTCCGAAGTGAAGGTCTCCAGAAGGCGTAAGACTCCACCAAAGCTTCCAGTCCCATTCTATTGAGAACAAAAAACATCATGGCATCATGATAGAAAGCTGTATTTTGTCACATTCTTCTATATACTTTATTTCAAAAACACAGAAAAATAATCAGCATTTCAGAATAAGTTCATTATTTTCCAATTCATTTTGCTTTTTAGAAGTCTTACATGCTAACCCACAAGACTGTTGTGATTGCAATCATTGGACTAATAGCCTGCAAAGAGTTTCCCACTTCCACAAGTCCGCTCCTCTACTTTGATTTTTATTTTTTTTTTTTTTTTTGAGTGGAGCTGGCTGCAATGATATTAAAGGTTTTCCTACCGTGACATTTCCTTAAAAGCAGCTGCTTTAATTACCAGAGTAGCAATCTCCTATTTCTGACTAGAGCAAAGGTGATCAACTGACAATTACTGAAACTGGACTTGATGAGTTGGACAATCACACACACATTGTGAGCAATGCATGGGCGTACAGCTCTTTTGCAACTAGAATACATAAAGCAATGTTGTCTCTCAGTCATAAGGCACTGAGCAAAATGCCTTCAGAAACTAAAGATCTTGAATAATTCTCCTTCAATGGTCTCACAACAAAACAAAAATAACTACCTACACAGTCACAGCAGATCGTATTTAGAAGAATCTCTATGTCCAGAAAGTAAAGGCTCATACGCTTTCTCACAGAATTTTGTACATAATGCAGCTACAAGTTATAGTTTTGCAATTATTTTTGGCATTTGAGCCCCAAAGGCCTGTTAAGTGTCAGCACCAGGTACATATCAACGACGAATGCCTGCCTTAGAGCAGCAAAATTTTGTAAACTAGAATTATGCAAACAGCTCAATTTGAAGCTACCAACAAGTTCTTCTGATACTGCCTCTTCCACACTGCATTTCCAGCAGGATCACAAATGTATTCCAGGAAATGGTTATAAAGCATTTATTAGCTTAACCTCAACTAAAAAGATAGCCTTCATTTTCTGCAGTAATGGTGAATTTTCAATTCTAGTTAAAGTGGAGATAAAAGCCACCTCCTGGAGGAGTGTAGCCAAGGTGATAATTTATACAAGATGCTTTCGAACAATTTCCACATTTTATCACCGCTCTAATTTGCGCTATCAAATAGCCAAGTTTATTTAACAAAACAGTTATGTTTTTCCTGAAGCATTTAAAGAGAGAAATTCTGGACCTTTCCTGAGTAAAAGTTTTTATAGGGTCAAATGCAAGGCCTAACTGAAGAATGAAGCAATTCTCAGCACATAAATTCTGTTGCACTTTGCAAATGTACAGGGAGCACTTTTAAAAGGTGAAGCTACTGATTTCTGTAAAAATACCTGTAGAACTTAAAGAGAATGACCTGAAAGGGAATAGTTTTAATTAAGATAGTCACAGTAACTAAAGCAACCTTGAAAATTTAAATACTAGTGTGCAGCCCTTCCTACTTTTCTTGCAAACTAAAATGCGTAGATGAGAAGTAGAACAGCTAGATCTACAAAGATAGAAATCTTAATATTTACGTAAGTCACTCCAAAAGTAATGCCTCCTATTTATTTCCATGAAAATTACAACGATGAACACAATAAAACTATTTGTCAGAGAAAATTCTCAGCTACAAAACATCATTTTTAACATAGTCACCACCATTATCTATGTATTTTTGCCAGAGATGAATAGGAGCCATCATGCTGTGCTCACACACATCTGCACCAGTGAAGATAACCCACTGATTCACAGCTACTATGATGGCAGCCCATTTTTCTTCTGCTCAAACAGATGGAAGCTGGAAAGTGCCAAATCTGGTCTATATATGGTGGGTATGGTAGGACAGTTCAGCCAAGACTGGCAATTTGCTATATGATCTTGAGATTGTAATAGGGCCTGGTATTATTGTGTTCCAAGAGAAAGGTTGTCTTCTTCTTCGGCCTTACACTGGAAGTTGGAGCCTTCAGCAGAGTCACTGTTACGATACAGCAGTCAGAGCTGACTGTTTACCGGGGTTCCAAGAAATCCAGAAGGATCACTTCTTTCCTATTGCAAGAAAAACAGTGTATATCACTTCACCCACTGAGGGCTGCATCTTGAACATCTTCCTCATGCCACCACTCCACCGACTTTCATTTTGACTCTGGCTCATAGTGGTAGCAGCACATCTCATCACTGGTAAAAATACAATTCAGGAAACTGTCACCTTCAGCCTCACCAGGGACCACCCTGGCACAATCTTTGTGATATTCCATCACTGCAACCATTGTTTCCAGAGCACTGAAAGTGATATTCAGCTCCATACACAGCAATCTGGTCATAACCCACTAATTTGTGTGGATGAGTTGATCGAAATGCTCTCCATTTTGTGGCATGACAGCCACCCAAAGGGTTTCTTGACTTTCATGCTGCTGTCATCACTGCTGAAATGCACCACCTCACTGTGCTTACACACACTGGCCTCCATAAACATTCAGCAGGAACCAATGAATGTCAGTGGGTGTTATGTTTTCTACATGGAGGAATTCAACTCCATAACCTTGCTTTATCCATAATTCCATGTCAGATGCCATTTTGTCAGACTGCCTCTTTGCTGCCATGTATCGCAGAGCAACAAAATGCAATGGAATATTGCTGGGAAGGTTCAGCCTCTAATGCCATACCACCACCATTGGCTCTGACATCATGGGTCAACATAATAAAATAGGAGGCATTACTTTTGTGGCAGACCTCGTAATTTTTGTGTTTGGTAACAGAGTAAACTATTAATCAGTTGAGTAAACTAGTGCTGTCCTCAAAAATTTGAAAATAAGCTGCATGCGCAAGCATAGTTATTCAGTGCTGTGAAGCCTATCAGTGAAACCAGCAATACTAATTTCAGCAAAAATAATGCCTCTTTGCAACAGAGTATGCAGAGACACTTCCGAAATGAGTGCATTTATTACAGTAAAAGCTTTCAGAACTTATCTAAAGCCAATTCCAAAACACACTTCTACAACACAGGCTTCATAGTTTACAGAAATGGACTAGAACTGTTTTTCCATTCAAAAACACATTTATTTTTAATGCCTGAACCCAAATGATTCCTAGAAGCTAAACCAAAAAACATCTCTGGACAGCCTCAGTACAATAACTAGATTTGCACGGTTGCACATACAGAGCAATTTTTCAAGTACACAAACCAAATTTTGCTTCTTTAGTCACTGTACTTATCTGGAAGTTACTGTTAATTTAAATGCAAAATACAAAGTAACAAAAGAGGGTGAATGTCTGTTTATGCCAGGGGCTGGAACATTCTTTCCAGGCGTCAGGACAGGGTATGGCCAATTGTTTCTTGATAGAAGACAAAAATCTTAGAAAGCAGCAAATATGGACAGCAAACTGAGAAGATACTTGCAGTGTACTCCTGTAAATTTTTATAACCCCATCCCTTCTAAAAATGTTAATCTTCTAGAAAATAATCTTGTTTGCTGTCCAGTCTCAGTATTCAGTTAATTCAGGTGGAAGAACAAAATGGTCTTTAAAGCTGCAGCCTCTGCTGAAAGAAAAGCTCAGTAAAGCAGCCAACAAAAGATACTCTCTGAACATTCCTACCAGAGCACAGTCTGCTCTCTTTTCTGGAAGGCTAGATCATAAATATAGCAGCTGTAGACAGCAAACGCAAAGTGGTCACTGGAACTGATGTATACTATGCACCGCAATTAAATGCTGCTTTTTTTAGCTGAAATGCTTGAACACGCAATTCGTAACAGGCTTAAGTATTTTGCACTGAACAATCTTTGCATAAAATACCTCATCAGTTCTGGCAGCAGAGACTAGGTCTCCAACTACTCGGATTCTCTATTGCTATTTTGAAAAAATAGAGGATCAAGTAAGAGCAAACAATTAATCAGTCCAACTGCAACAGAAAAGGTGGAAACCAGGTCTGCTTCAAGGTCGTCTAGTAAGACTAGCCTAGTAAGAAAAGCATTCACCTGGGCAGTGGATTTAAAACTCTTCAAGCAATAGAAATACTTTGACACAAGTCTCCAGCCTCCTAAGCATGCATAATAAACATCAGGTTATTGCAGGAGGGAAACAAGATTCTCCCTCTTCAAGAGAAAAGGAACCACTCTATCCTACCACCACTCACATGCAGGAGATGGATATTCATATCTTCATTTTGTGTCTCTAGACAGGAGGGAGACTTCAGGAGCAGCCTCTTCTGCTGGCCAGCCACACTCTCTCCCTACCCGTGTCTGCTGGCTTTGGAGAATTCCCATGCCCAGGTCAGTATCATTACCTACACATTCACTGCCACACCCAAAGATTACAGCTTCCAGCACCACAGTGACACAGTTCCCTTGGCTGTACATACTTTCCTACTCCTGTCCTGCAGCACACTCTGGTCTTAACCTCAAAAATCACAGACTTTAGTCTGCATTAATTCAATTTTCAGCCTTCACAGTATGCTGCAGTTTCCAATGAAAGGATACCTGAGTACATGTGTCAAGCCACATGCCAATCAGTTCATGATCTAGAGGGTCAGAGGAGGAGGAACAGGAAGCCACCACTGAGAACACTAATGGGAAGCCTAAGCTTCCTCAGGGAGCCCAAGTCCTTAGACTCATTTGTCTGTAAATACAAGTATTCCCCTAGGTAGGAAGGACATCTACTGCCAGCCTTCACAAACTGGCTCTGTCAGCAACAACAAGCACCTACCTGTTACGTCCTGAATCTCTAAACCCTTTGGCAAATGGATTCCTGTCAATCTTCAGACGAGTTATCTGTGAAGATGATGAAAGAAATTAACATCTGCAAATTCAGGTAAGTAATACAAAAAATGACTCAGTGAAGTATCCTAGCTCCTGACACTTAAAGCAGAAACATCTTACCATTTGCATGGTTCAAGGCACCAAAATAAGGCCAAGTCTTCTGGCCATTATTTTTGCAAATCCCCAGAGAAGCTAATAGGTATTTAATGTTACTAAATGGCAGGTTGGAATTCTCAAGGAAAATCTTCTGGCAAATGTCATTCTTCACCTAAGAGAGTACACTGCCTAATTGCAATAAAATTTAAATTAAATTTTATTTCTGTGTGGGTTAAGAAGGAAATGTGAAAAGAGAGATTATCACTAGGCTGTTGTGTTCTATTAAAAAAAATAAAACGGGGGGAAAAAAAAGATGCTTGTAATTTACTTAAATGAACAGCGTAAACACCAAATAATTAAGTTTCATTATTTATTTCAGTCTATTTATACGGTTATCCCTTTGCAAAGATGACAAGGCATATATAATTTCCCAAAATATACTGTAATTTCTTAAATGGAGTTAACAAATATCACAGCACTAAACATAGTGTCACTCTGTACATTAATACTTAAACAAGTAGTAATAAGAGCCAAACGCTGCAGTCAGGCCAACTGCAATTTAGTTTTGACTTTGAGCATGTATGGACCCAGATAAATAATATGTTAATAATACGTACGCTGAATCCAGTTAATGATAATTACTGCAGCTTTTTTCAGACCTCAGCTCCCCCCTTAAGATTGTGGGGCACCCTATTCAGACAGACTTTTGACATAACTGGAGTCAGGCTCAAAATGCTTGAACATCTGATCACTTATCTACATTCAGAAGTACCTTTAAAATTCAGACTCCTCCTCGCCTTCTGTTTCAGTGCCACATTTATAATTAAGACCCTATTAACTTTAATGCTGTCAACTTAAAACTGTGAGATCACCATTAAAAAAATTACTTCTTATACGCATCATCTAGCCCATATGGACTGAAGTCTCAGCTATTGCCTCTGGGCGCTGCTGCAATACTACAAGTGAAAGTTGCTTGTAATATAACAAGGGGTTTAGACAATGCTTTTTGGTGATATAAGCAACATATCTTCTTTTTTCCTGTCTACTCTGAGAAGCCTGTCAAGTGCTAAGCAGAAAGTCCAAGTTACCTGTTGATTTTGGTATGCTGTGACAGTGGTGAAAACTGTCTCTGGAAAGGAGAACGCTTTGACTCCTTCTCCCGAAGGGATAGGCTTGATCGGGGACAGATCATCTCCACAGTCTTTTCGGATGATGTGGACACGAGGCTGGTATTTATGCATAGAGTGAAGGATAATCTATGCAGTCAAAATGAAAGGAAAAGATAACATTTATTAGAAAGGACACCCTGCTGCTCCAGGACTAATGGTTTTTTGGAACAGATTAGGGCATGTGTTTACCATGCCACTTACTGGAAATCAAATGTTTTCTTTAACCTCTGAAGGTTCTTATTACAGTAGTCTACTCTCTGTGCATTTATGTTATTGCCAACTCCAAGCATTTAAAAAAATATGACTTGGGAACTGCAAAATCAGGAAACTGGCTTAAAAAAAAGTGGGGGGAGTGAAGTCCTGGTCCCACTGGAATTAGGAGAGTTTCATTGCTTTTTTTTTCCCCCCACTTGAGCCTGGATTTGATCTAACACGATTAACAACAGCAGCATTTGCCGTTTGTTTTCAGAGCCCTCAGGTCATGCTTAGAGCATTTTTCTTCCTGATATGCAGAAGGCTGGAAATGTGTCTTGTTTTGAACAAATTCCAAGAGTCTCATACTCTGAACCAAATAACACCAAAGTAAAATAACACCAAAACCCAGAACTCTAAAGAGTTAGTAACCCTAGGTTTGTAATACTTATACAGGCAATGAACATCAATACCCAAATCCCTCCCAGCATACAAAAGCTCAAGTAAGAATAAACAAGAACTACACAAACTCATAGTGAGTAAAGTTAAGCAAAAATAGTTGTTGGTATTGTTCCCAAATTCTAGAGGAAATTTAACATACATTTTTTTTTCCTCTATTTTTTCTATTCCACTTGCAGCTAAAAACACCAAAAAGAAGATTTCAAGAAGAAAAAAAAAAAAAAGAACTGAAGCTCAGCTATTATTTTTGGAAGGTCAAATAAATTAATAACTTGATAAATAAGTAGCCCTATGGCTACTGGCCTGTGCAACCCCTAATCAAAATTCAGGGGAAGTTTTTTCATTTCCTGCTCCATGAGTGGCCTCAGAATATGTATGTGCTCAAGGACTTGACAGAGCCTTTATGCCTGAATGCCAGATACCATGGAAGCTCATTCATCCAAATGACATAGAGGACATTGCATTCATTTGGCTAACCTAGAGTTTGGCTAGTTTAATACACTTGGTCCTGGCCAAAAGACATGACCCCATTTTAGATACGCCAAGTTTCTGGATAATCATGTTTTTTATTAGCCTGCATGTAAGGCTTTGACGATGACATCACAGGCTTCAATTAATTTGCTCAGGGAGTGCCCTGTGGATGTTCTCATAAGAGGCCTTTCCCTAGTTTCTGAAATCTTGCATAAGCAAATGTGCATTCTTTTTACAACTATGCTTTCAGCTCTCTGAGGGCAAAGATCAACAAAATGAAAACGTAGCGAGAGTAACACATTCTTGATCCCGTTTTCCTATGAATACCCAGTGATACCAAGGAAGGTACTGGTGCCACAGAAAAAACTCCATCAAGTAAACCCTTTTCCACCATTTGAGTTCATTACTACTTTGTATCTTGCCATCTACCTGTGCAGAACCGAGCATGCACACTTGCCTCTATGCAGTGAAAATCCATGCAGCTGCAATCAACTTGGTTCATGTATCAGAACAAGCAAAGTTACAGGAGCAGGGAGATGAACACCACATGGAGAGCAGTAACACTATGCAGACAGGGTGAGGAAGGAAAGCGGGTGCAGTACCCACTCCGAAAGCCTGGTGCAGAACTGAGCCCAGGCAGGGCACAAAGCAGAGCAGTGCCTGCACCCTTGCCGTGAGGCTCCCTCCTTCCAGCCTTCCCCACAGCTGCACCACCACAACTGAGGAACGCTAAGCATGGCTTCCTCCCTCCCAGGACAAGCACAGGGAAAGGCTTTGTCTCAGGTTCTTTTCCGAGCTGCTCCTGAGGCAGCACAGCAACATTTTACTCCTTACTCACGGATTGGCAGCTTCCCTAAGCATGCAGCAACAGCAAGGGGGCTGTTTTCTAACATGCCCTAATACTTACCAAGCAAAATTCCTGTTTATCAAACACAAGTTTCACTCCCATACTTCTATAAAGCAGCCATTGTTTCCCACATATATCAAGGCTTCACACTCAAGCCCTTCACCTTTCCTCAGTAGGTGTGGGCAAACAGCACAGTGAGAGCCAACAGGGATACTGCGCACCAGCACCATGCCATCACTTCCCAGGGCAGTAAACCTCTCTGTTTTGACAGTGCAAGTCCTCAGAGTTGTGGCACTCGGACCAGGGCAGTTGCCCTGCCATTACTATCGGCTTGAGCTCAAGGAGGAGGCAGGAGCCCTGCAGAGTGAAGGCCACAACAACACGGAAGCAGCGTGGAGTAACGAACACAGCACTCATGGACACACAAAACTTAATCTGTCTAGAGTAATCTCACAGTAGGTGTATGGAAAGGAGCTATCACGATGAGGCCTCAATGCTGGCTCTCACCCTAGGTACTGCCATGAGACAGACGTCACAGTTCTCCTACGGCATGGTGGCATTGTCCTCACCTCACTGCTGTGGTCTCCAAAAACCTTCCTTTATCAAGCAAAGCCCATGTGGTCAGGCTTTCTGCAGTCAGGGAGATGTGTGGAAGAATAATTTTCTCCTCACAAAGAGGAACTGCAAGTGCTGATATTTTCCAGATTTTCACCATGACAAACCCACAGGGACCCAATGACAGCAAGCAGAGCTTGGTGCTCAAAGCCACAGCCAGGAAGGGCAAAAACCAACCACAGCCTCCAGCCTAACCCCACTTTCAAATTGAGGAGGTAAAATCTTCTGAACACCCATAGAACAATTAACACACTAACGGCCTCATTTTCACTCAAAGTTAGATGTTCCTCAGCATCATAAAGCATTTAGTTGAAAAGCACAGAAAACAATACCAAAATAATGGCTTTTGCCCTGTGTTCAAACTCAGCCATAAAGCTGCATTAAAACAGAAAAATTGTCCAGCTCAAATTAGACAGAGAGACCCATTTTATAACACAGCAATTATTTCCCACTCTGGAAGCAAGAGGCACTGACTCATGAGACAAACAGCAACCAACCGTGAGCGACCCAATCTCAACATCAACTGCAAGACACAGATTTACTTTTCTTTCTTTACTTTTCTTTCCTTTCTTTTACTTACATCCTAACAACTCAGACAAAAGACAAGAATGCCATACTGTACGTGTCTCAATGATCTGATCTGGCTTTAACATCTGTATAGGCACACAATCTTTCCAAAGTAGGAATTTGCTCTGGGCCTCTCTTCTGAGATCAAAACTACACCAGGAAACATCTCCTTACAAATCCTGCTTGATCTCCTCAGCCTGCAAGGGGAACTCACATATCAGAACGTCCTACGTGCAGATGCACTTCAAAATCCCTCCACAGAACAGCACTATAAAATCTTGTTGTCGCAAACACCCACTCAAAACACTGACGCAAACAGCAGAAGGCAGCAAGAAGCCCAAAGAGTGACTGAGCAGCCAAGCGAGCTGCCTCAAAAATGGCCAGTTCTCTGAACAAGAAGCTAACACCAGGTCAATGGGGCCATTTGCTGCAGGGCCCATGCAGCACAAGGCAAGCTGGCTGCCGTCAGTTACTACCGCCACATAAATACCACACAGAAATACTACCTGAGCATCTGTTTGCAAACACAGCCACCGTTCCCATGAGCATGAGTCACTTCTGTCAGTGGCTCTGGGAGTTAGTGCTCCGGTAAAAGGGCTCTGGGTTGAGCTCACACAAACTCCTGACCTCAACAGAAATTCACATGTGCAAGGTCAAAACCAAGCCCCAGGATTTTAACACAAACACTCTGCAAAAACTGACACCTTCAGGGAGCATAGGGAGAATAAAGGAAAGATTTCAGCAAGGATTGAAATATCAGAACCAGGCAGCATGAAACATATACCAAAAGAGCAGCTAAATCCCGATACTGCTTGTGCCATTGGAGGAAGGAAGGCAGAGTGCACAGCACCCATGGAGGCTTCCCTGAGCCATTCTTTTTAAGCAGGAGGAAAAAAAAAAAGCTGTCTAGTAATGTTAACCACACCCCACCTCCCACAATAGAGGTGGGAGACTCAGCACCTGACATAAAAACAAACATTCTAGGGACAGTATGGTCTTGACCCCAGTTCCTCTAATCCACCATCCCTCCTCCGGTACCCTCTTGAGAAAAATGGTTTCTTCCTGCTTATGAGAAACAATTGCTTTTTTATATTCATCACAAAATAGGATTATTCGTTTTCCATTGTTGCTGGAGGCGTTCGGAGTCTACATAGCTTTTTCAATACAGCATTCCACACTACCATAGCTTTAAAAGAAAATATGTACCCATTGGAAAAGACACTTTTCTGCTTTCTGCTTTTGCCTTTTCTGGTAATTATGAATGACATGTTTGCAATTTCCCAGATTTAAGAAATATGAAATTATTTTGCAGTCATCCTTCTTTTGTCCTTTTATTTTAATACTTAAATTTCCATTTTGAGGAGGAGGGGTGCTGCCATAGCTTTGAATCAGTTCAATGTGTCCCAAATCACTGCACTAGAGCTTTGCTTCACTCATTTCCAAATCGAAACACTTCACTAAAGACCAGAAAATTTATATCCCCTTGCATTATGAATAATGGTGTGCTGTGTACACTATGCAGGTTTCAGTTCTGAAGAAAAATAAAGCTAGGATCTGGGATGGAAACATATAACAGTGCAGTTTTCTACTTACTCTAGAATTCATAATGGAGTATTCCACGGCTGCATATGCTTGGGTAGACTCCTGCATCCATATTTTGCTGCTTGGAGACCACCGAGTACAAGGACCAGCTCTCAATTGGAGAAGCAACATTCTACCCATTCGCATCTGCTTCCTTTTATGAAGACTTTACAACAAACTCTGGACTCAGAGAATGCAACTCGCACCCAAGGAAGGTCTCAAACGCACAGTCACTGGGAAACTAACATGACTATCTGTGTGAAGACTTAAACACTGCCAACTGAGACTCCCTAACTGCAACTCTGGAAACAAGCGACGCACAATATCTTCTCTACAATCCTGAACAAAAGTGCCGCTAACTCAAAAGATACAAATACACTCTTCCTTTAAGAAGAATATGGGTAACACAATTACAAACAGCACTGTATGCAGGGGACACTCTTCATTCTCACTATCACGCAAGTTCGCTCAGTCTAGCCTGTCTCCCATGTTCCTGGGTACGTAACTTAAAAGTTTAAACTCCTGCACAATTTGACCACAGCTCCAAGACAATCTCCTTTGCAAGCAGAAATGGGGAAACAAGTGGCATACTCAGAATACACGTTCACTAAATTCTTGGCTCAGAGTTCAACTATACTGGAAGATGCGTGCAGTATCTTTGCACCCTGTGCCAGGTATGTTTTCTTTCACTCCCGTCCGTGAAGGGGAAAGCATCCCGTTTGCTTAATAAACTGCACTACATTAAGGGCAATGGAATCCACATCTTGTCTCAAAACTTGCCTCTTAGATCTCAAAACTCTACCCCTTGGAATTCAATGCTCCTTTTGAAAGTAAGCCTACGTTTGAGATTTATTACTGGATTTTTCCAAAATTAAAGACTTTGCTCTGACTAAAAACAATTCTCATTTTTTAATTATTTCCTAAGGTGTCAAATGAAACTATTTTAGGAATTGCTGGAAAGATACTGGCTTACATCTGTCATGTTTCAACAGTTTTGAAGAGAAAAGGAAATATTAACATAACACATTTTGTCACATTAGATAATGTCATAACTAAACAATTTAGAACTTGCAAACAGAACACTCATACTGCATACGTCTTCGCCAGTTTTTCAGAAGTAATGAGCCTCAGCTGTGAAAGGGTCTCGCTTCATAAGGTATGCAATAAATCATTATCGGAGTGAACCCAGCTCCCATGTTGTTCGTTTTTGACTGCAATTATTAACACCTCATGGGATTTCACACAAATGTTTAGGTTAAGAAAATAGTTAAGTGTATTTTTATTCACATGAAGTTATTACACACTATTAATGTTTCTCCTAGCGACTTGTGAATTTAAACGTACTTTTTGATCAGAGCAGAAGTTGCAAGTACCACACTTGGTGGGAAAACATTAGAGCAATTCTGCCCCTTCGTATTAGGCAATTTAGCCTTGTAAAGTCTGACTTTGCAGAAGGAGTTTTATTTTTGAGGGGGGAGTAAAACAGCAGGCTCTAATAAGCAGTTAATTATCAGAGTGGAAAGTAAGCAGATTTCAGATCTGGACGGTAAAGTTCCAAAACAGCTTTGAAAAGTCATGCCTATTTCTGGCACCCTGAAGCTGTATGTCAGAGTCCTGCAGGGCTGAGCAATCATCTACATATCATACCGTAAAAGAGCAAGTACTCACATGCCCTTGATCATCAAGTTCATTATTGGTGAGCTTTAGTTTGTCAAAGCTGATCACTTGTCTCATCCACGTCTCCCCAGAGGCAGGTGAATCGGGGTGAATATAAACACGAGGCGGTACTGGGGAGTCAGCGTTGCCGGCCACCATCCACTTGGAGCTATGATAAACATATCTGCAAAAAGAGAGCAAACATCTCTCACCACAAAACCTGGACTTATTTATCAGACCCAGTCTGAATTAATACGTTAAGGTCCATACAACTACAGCAAGAGCCCATCAATTAACTAGCATGAAAGCAAAATAAATGTGATTATTTTAGTTCCAAAAGACATGTCTGCTATGTGGAAGAGGAAGGTTAAAAAACTGCTCTCATTGAAAATGAGCCTTCCTAAAGCTCGTAATAGCCTTTACGCTAGCCTCTGTGCTGAGGTTTAAGCTGGTGTCAAGTCATAGACTATACAGTTCCACTCTGAAAAATCAACAGCAAACAGGGCAGAATACGGTCCTTCATTTATCAAATCAAGTAGAAATTCCATATTTGGAAGATTTAACATGTTGAGTCTCGTATAAGAGTCTATAAATAAAAAATATTGAAGGCAAAGAACACTATGATTAGGAAAAACAATGAAGCTATGTCAAACTATGCTCTAGATATTTCTGCAAGACCATCTTATTTTTCCTGAATACTATCACAGAAAGGCTTGAAAATGAAAAAACACATCTTGTATTTCATCTGATAGGCCAGTACTGACAAAATCTCTTTCTCATACAAGCAGTGCCTGCTTTGGTAGAAAACTTACTTTGAAGGCAGGTACTTCATAAGGCAATTTTAAAAAGTGATAAATAAAAATGCTGAGGTCTTTTTTTCCAACAACAGTAAAATTCCTGTAAACCAGTCGTATTTTAAAAAAAAAATCATGAAAGAGTATCATATGTTTGTACAATTTGGTTCCAAAGTAGAAACAGCTAAACAACAATCAGAAATTAAAATGATGCAATGCACACATCCTTTCATACAGCCCCTATCAAGCTGTAAAATTCAGTACAGCGGTAAAATCCTCCCCCAAATCCTATCTGGAGACAAGTTCTCAATCCTAAACCATGCAGTCAACTGTTGTGACATTTTGCCATTTATTTGTTTTGTTTATAAAACTTGTTGTTTTATAATATATATATATTTTCCTACAAAAGTAAATAATATTCTGAATATTTTATGTTTATGACAACAGTTTAAGCTTCCTAATATTTACAATGAAGTCCAATTTTGCTAGGAATCTAGACCTAGGTTCAATTTTCTTCATTCCTGTGTAGTTTTGCTATCTGCTATGACAGTTTAAGTCTAGGCTCAGTGTAAGGCTGCTGTTGCATCTGCAAGACAATCAGCTTTCAAAGCCATGTGAGCAGCACAAGTTAAATAACTTAAAAATGAATGTATAGACTGCATACCAAACAATGAAAATGGGAATCAACAGTAACATCCAGTAGGAAAATTAAATACATGGTACTCAAATATGATTGCAGAAATTTAAGTTTGCCAACTACAACAATACTGCCCAGCAGACAACATTAAGTTACTTCTCTTATCTGGGGACCACATACCTCACTGCGCAGACAGCTCAGACCAGCATGGAAGTATTTATTTTAAACACAGTTCACTTTAAACAACTCATATGCCGCGTAACTTTTTTTAATATGAACGTTTTTGTTCAATTTGAACTATTTACATTCTCTTCCTCCGAGTTAAGAAGGTGATCAGACCTTTTAGGAAGGAGATCCTTAGATCACTAAGTAAATGCAACACTAAGTTTTATTTCAGCTGCACCTGCTCTGTTCGAAGGGAAGGAAAAAAATAAATCCCCTACAATACAGCCAGAAAAGTGTTGTGCACTGGACATGCTCAGCATTTCTACCTGCACCTTGCTGAAAAACAAAATCAAAAGCAGTAGTAAGAAATTGCTTACATACCACATGATAAAAGGGCAAAATTACAGTCAGTGAGGTAAGGACATGCAAAAAACATAGGGTGCTGTTTGTTAAGGAAACAAGGAGGCGTTCCTGACGAACCAACCTTTTAGTCCCAGTCTGAAATATTCTGACTTCTACAATTAAATCGGCAGCGGTTTCCCATAAATTACACTAAGTACGGGGTTGAAACAATCAAAACAGCACTGGTAGGGGCCCACTCCTGCCTCCACTGAACCACTTGGCTGCACGGAGAGTGGGAGCACGTTTGTGAAGCACAGCACACAAACATCCCCAAGTCGCAGTGACTGCTGCGGGCCCAATCCTGCTACCACTGCTACAGGAGGAGGGCTTCAACACAGCCCAACATGCACTCTGGAACTATAGCTGTCTTCACAGCAGTCAGAGCTTTAGCTTATCGTTCCCACTCTCAAATGCTGGAAGAACAACTACTTTTGTTCATCATATTATATTTCAGATGCCATCAATTTGTTCTTTTTTAATAGTAATTAGAAGCACTACCCTTTGTGAATCTAAGCAGACAGATATCTCAGTGATAAACTGCTACTGAAGTAAAAGAAAGAATCACTTCAAAGCACAACCAAGAAAGCTCATGCGCATTACATTCTATGGCCATTCAGTCAGAGGTTGATGCAAGAATGTTTTCTTGTTGTTGCCATTTAATGCTAGAAAATGGAGCATTTTCCTATCTATGTGTTAACAGGAAATAATTCCCAGTGACATGATAAGGAAAAACACAGGAGAACAGGATAACTGTACCACAAGCACGGTCTGCAAAAGCAAAGAATGGAGTGCTTGCCCACAGCACATGTACAGCATGAGCCAAAGGTACGCATTGCTCCAGCAACACTCCAGTTAGTTCTGCACACTTGGCACACTGATTTTTGTGTTTTTTTTTTTTTAACGTCCCAGTTTGACAACAGGAATCTGAAGGAGAGCTGAACACCACCTTTTGCTAATTTATATGCTGTTAATATTGCCTTACAATAGCTAGGATTCCCAAGGCGCACATCATAGGTCTTCTACCTGAAAGCCACCGTACCTGTATCTTTTGTTATCCACTGGCACAATATCCATGGCGATGTAATACTGCTGATGGGGGTCTAAACCTGAGATCTTCACTCTCATTGCGGGAAACATCCGCCTGAACATGGAAAGAGAAAGGTCACTTTTAATGCGAAACAGAGTGGGGAAGGGCTGTTTAGGACAAGGAACCGCTTCGTGGGATTTTCCCCGTTCTTCCCTTTAGCCCACTGAGTCCTTTCTGCCGATTCCAGTTACACAGCCATGAAACGGCCCATTCGATATGTCAAAACAGATTTCAGAAGTGCATTCACTTGAACAATGCTCCGTATGTTTTGGGATACGCTTTGGGAGTACAACTATTACCACATCATTTCAGCTTTATTGTTAGACAGTAAATCATTTTGTTTTGAGGCTGCACTTCAGCATTGCGCACACTCGAAACCCGTTAGCTAGAAATGTATTTCTGGAGCACCGCTGCTCACAGCAGTGCAAGCCTCCAGTTGTGCCAACTGACAGCAGCAAACGGCGCACTGGACCTCAGCACATTGCAAAGCAGGGTCTGCGGTGACACAGCCCAAACGCTGTGAGGATGCAGTTATAAGCCCAATGTGCTATGCCATAACTGAACAATATGGTCTTTATTGAGACGGACTTCCTGTCTGCAGCCTGCTAAGGTAAAGCGCAGCGGCTGCTCTGCCTTTGAGAGGTACAGTAAAACTTCTTTATTGGAAGCAGAAACGGGCGTACGGGCAACTCCGAAAAAAATACGTTTGCAATCCACATCCTTCTGGAGAGAAAATGGAGTAATCACCTGGTGTTGTCGTTTCAGTATAAAAACGCATTTCTTATTTCAGCCTGTGCTTGGCACGGCTTTTATCAAGAAAGTTCATTCTTGATGCTAACAAAGAAAACATTGCAACGCTGTGCTGACTGCAAGCAAACAGGAATGACTTGTATGAGCCCTATCAGCCCGAAAGCCCTTCTGATTTATTATTTGCAGCTCTTTAAGAAAACAAAAAACAAAACAAAAAACAAACAAAAAACAAACAAAAAAAAAACCACCTCAATTAAAAGTCGTTACTGGAAAGGAAAGCCCCACGTCTTTTATTTCTGAAAACCTCGAGGGTAACTGTCCATCGTCGGGCAGCGCGCTGCCGCTGCGATGCACCTGTAAGGTACAAAAGAGCCCCCTGCCCGGGCTCCGTAAGACAAATGTTGCTTTGTGCTGCTTGAGACTGCTTTTCCATCATTAATAAAGCCCCTCTGAACACTGAGAAGGTAGCATATGGATCCAATAAAATATGTTTTTGTAATTTCTAATAAGTTCAGATCCGCTTATACTATCCAGGTTTTGGCCATCTGTACGCACTGGGAAGGGGAAAAGTTTCTCCTCCGAAGGGCACAGCGCACAGACCTCACCCCAACGAGCGGGGAAGCCCCAACGCCTAGAGCCGGGGCTGCTTCCCTGCGCCGTACATCCACTTCCTCGGCGCAATCCCGCCCGCAGAGATGCCCCGGCTCGGCTCGGGCTACTCGGCTGCCCGGGTGCCGTTACCTGCCCGCCTTGGTGATGATCATCTCGGTGCCAATCTCGTGGAAGCGCTTCCAGAGCTCGGCGCCCTGCAGCTCAACTCGCGGCGCCTGGGGCGCGGGCAGAGGCGAGGCGGGCCCGGAGCCCTTCGGGGAGCCGCCGCCGCCGGGCGAGGCGGGCGGGGACGCCGCCGCGAAACCCTCATCGGCGCCTGCGGAGAGAGCGGAGAGGAGAGGAAGCCGAAGGGCCGGAACCCCGCCGGACGCTCCGTCGCGCGAGTTTCGTTCGGGCGCGTTTCGCTCAGCCCTCCACGCGCGTACGTACACGTTATACAGAAAGATACCGATAGCCGGGCGCATCCCGCACGCAGACGTTATGAACTACTCGCTCTCCCCGCTGCCCCCCGCCCCGTCCCCGGGCCGGAGCGGCACTCACCGGCGGGCCCGCGGGCGCAGCCCGGCTCCATGTCGCCGCCGTTCCTGCCGCTGGTGGCCGCCGGGCTCCCGGCGCAGCAGCCGCTGCCCCCTTCGTCGTCCGCCGCCTCGTCCTCGCCGCCCACCTTCCGCCGCTTGGGCTGCCGCGGGGGCGGCGCGGGCGGCTGCTGCTTCTCGGCGCCGATGAGCGCCTCCACCGAAAAGGCGTGAGCCTTCAGGCTCATGGTGGTGCCGGGCGAGGCCCGCCGCTTGTCGGCCATGCCCCCCCTGCAGCCAGCGCCGCCCGCCCGTCCTCCCGACCGCGCCGGCTGGGGCCGGGGCTTTTCCTCGCCTTTCTTTTTAAATCCGAGTTATCAGCCAAGTTTTTTTTTTTCAAGGGGAGAAAAAAAAAACAACAACTCTATTCCTTTTTGCAGATGCTCCCTTTTTCTCCCCCTCCTCCTCCTTCTCCTCCTCCTCCTCGCTCTGCCCCGTCTGATGGGCCCAACAGGACTGACATGGGTAACAAACGCTCTGCGGACACAAATTAGGGCTTGTAATTGAAATTTGTTGCCTTGATCTGTCAGCACTTCCAGGCAGGAGAGCGCGGGGACGGACCGCTCATTAGTGCCGCGGGGCGGAGGGGCCGGGCGGGGCCGCGGGGCGGGGGCTGAGCCCGCACGGACGCCCGCTGCCCAATCAGCGCCGCAACACCGCCCCGGCCCGGCCCGGCCCGAGCGGGGCCCCGCGGCGCCGAGCAGAGAGGGGGGGGGGCCGCCCGGCACCACCGCACCCAGCGGTGGGGGTTAACGGGAGCGACCCCCGCAACGGGAAGGGAGGGGGGGAGGATGGGGGGTCTGCAGCGGGACTTCGTTCGGTTCGGGCCCGGTTCGGGATGGGGGGGGGGGGGGTCGGAGCGCCGGTCGGCTGTCGGGGGTTCGTCGCGGTGCTGCGAAAGGGGTTTGGGCGCAGCCGCTCCGACGCCGATCGTTGGACGTAACCACCGGCCACATTCAGGTGCACGACGTATGCACGGGGAAAGCCATTCCGAAATCCTTCCCGTGAGCAACACGATGGAAAGCTGCAGATTTGGGGCAGTCACTCTTTGCCGTGCGTTCCCAGGGAAAAGCTATTGGGATGTTTTGTTTTGTTTCCATTCATTCCTCTTTGAATGTTTGCATTTGGGGGGTTTGTTCGTTTGTTTCCGGGCTGCGGAACGGGATCCGGTGATGGCACCCCGGGGAGACGGAGCCGCCATAAGGGGAGACGTGAAATGCACTGTACGGTTTCACCTATCCCCAGCGCGCGATGTGTGCCCTATTTCAATACCGGATGGGCTGCTTCGTCGGGGAAGGGCTGAGTGCTAAACGCACTTAGAAATGAGTTACCCCACGGAGCGTTACCGGCGATTAATTTGTTTACATCTCTTTCGAAGCGCGGGGGAGTGTCAGGTCGATAATCGATTAAAGAAAAAACAAAAACAAAACTCGCCACCACGGTGGAAGGGTTGTGCATTACACCCCGATAAAATCCCACTGCGGATCGGTGGGACTGTGGGAAGCTCCCGGTGCCGCGGGATTCTCTCTCTGCGTTCTCCGTCCGGGACGCATTCGCCACACCGCGGGCTGAAGCCCGTCTGAGCTGCCCGGCCCTGCCGCAACCGAATCCGAAGGAAATCACATGTGCTAGAGGGGTCGGAGCGTGTTAAGCTCGAGGATCCCGCAGGAGCTGAACCGCCCTCGCGCTGGGGCTGAGATCGATAGTGGGAGGTAGGAAGGAAATGGCTCCGGGCTGCCCCAGGGCGCTCCGCGAGCCGCCCGCCCGTCGAGCTCCGACGGCGCCTTCCGCGGCTCCGCTCCTCCGCTGCTGCAGCACCGGCGGGGCCGGCGGAGCAGGTAGGGGCCCGGCGCGGAGGAACGGAGGGGAGGTGGGGAGGGCCAGGACCCCTCCGAGAGCTGCGGGGACAGCGGGGACGGCGGGGTGGCCGCGGGGGGAGCCGGGCTCTGCGGGTTGCATCACACAGAATGGCCGCATCACCTTATTTCGCGTCGGTGGTGGTGACGCCGGGAGGTTGGGCGCTGGCTGCTGTTGGGATATCTTTTTCTAGACCGATTTCTGTAGATTCAATGTGGTGTTGTTTTTATTTCTTAACTTTTTTGTTTGTTTGTTTGTTTTTTGTTGTTGGGGTTTTTTTTAGTGTTTGGATTTTGTTATTGTTGTTGTTCTTCTTCTTTAAACAAACCCAAAGGGGATAAAATTGAATGTACCGAACAACGTGCGGTCCATATGTCTGTGAGATTTTTTTTTTTTTCTTATGGGATGCTGAAAGAGAGAAGAATATTTCTATCTAGCGATCTGCTGATGGAATAATGTATATATTCAAAGCACCTTTCCGGGTTTTACTTTTCTTCCCGGACGGTGACATGCGGTGCGGCTCTGCGGACACTCGGGTGAGGCGCTGCGCCTTTGATACAGGAAAGCCGCACATTGCGGCTTTCGAAAATAAAAAGATGTTGAAGCCGTTTTTCGCCAGAAGGATACTTATTTTCCTCTTCTGCCTTCGAGAATGTCGGGTGCTGTTTAGGAGATCCTTACGGCTGTGCATCGTCGTTCGCGATTTCTGCAAATGTTTCCGAGCGTTACTCGGAGAGGGAGAGAATGTTCGCGGAGCGCTTCGCTCTTTAAAGCCCCGTGTGCTGTAACTTCCCAGCAGGGGAGCGGAGGAGCGGTCACTGAGAAAAACATATTTATATCATTATCAATTTTTTCCCCAGTGAGCCCAATGGTTTCTCACTGACAACGGGCAGCTGACGGGGCCGCTCAGCCAAACACAGTGAGAAAGTACAGCGAGTACAGTGAGAAGGTAGTGGGAGATTCGCGTGCAAATCACGTTTTTGTGTGCCCCGAGCGCACCTCCTCCCGTTTCTCACCCACAGCCGATGAGAGGAAGGAATGGGGCTGAATTAGCACCTTAGATTTCCCATTGCCGGGATGAGCAGAGAACCTGGAGTGGCTCTCAAGGAGCTACAGTTCTCTGTCCCAACAGACCTGAGATAAAATTAAGAGTGGCTCTGACTGAACGGAAGCCACTCCGCGGCGCCGGACGTGGCGGGGTACCACAGTCCCCAGCCGCCTCCCAGAGGGTCTAAAATCCGGCCGGAGCGGCCGCGGGGCTCTACGTTACTACGAACGTTCATTACCTTCCGCGGGCGCGCACCGCGCGGCGCTTCACCCAGCGCTGCGGCGGCTTCGGGCCCGCGCAGCCCCCGCTGTTCGTCCTGGGGCCCAGCCCTCTCCGGCCGCTTTCTGAACCTGGGGGGCATCCCAAAATCCGCGGCCCGACCTCACACTCCTAAAGCCGCTGCTCCCCGTCCCGGAGCCTAGGATTGGGAACCGGGCGGAGGGGGCGCGGGGGTCCGAGGGAAACTTCATCGCTCTCACCGCTCATGAAGCCCAAAGTCGCCTGCGGTGACCCCAGGGTTATCCTGGGGATGCGGGGAGCAATTGTGCGGGCATCCCTTGTCACCCCCAAACCAAGCCCGAAGTGCCGGGAGTGCTGCCACCGCGGCGTGACGGTGGCCGTCACACAGACTCCGTGAGCGAGGTTAGAGGAGGGCATCTCGCTGCTGCTGGAACACGTTGTCCCGACTTCAGCGGGGGAGGCCGGGTGCGGACCGGGCGAACGGGTCGCGGCCGGCCCGCCCTGCCCCCCGACGTCGCTCCCCGTTCGGCAGCAGCTGCGAGTCGCGCCCGGCGCGAGGGCGGGCGGCCTTTCTCTGCCCTCTCCGCCGAGCCCCTTGGCCGCCCGCCTCTACCGGCCGCTGCCCCGCAGCCTCAGGTCTCGTTTTAAAACTGCGGAAAGAAACATTCGCTCTCCTGCTGCTGAAGGGTAAATAAAATCAGCGTACGGAAATAAACGTGCAGCCGACCGATCGGCTTTCCAGACGGGTGAAAATGCTGAGGAATTGCATGAAGGAATTGAAAGCACAGTTCAAACGCACCCGTGTTAAAATTACAGATATTCTGGTGCTCGTGCTCCATAGCGCTTAAGTTACTACCTTAATTCGGAATTATGGAGCCACGAACATGAATCATTTTGAAGAAAATCTCCAGCCCTTAATATGACTCTCCCACTTACATTCATTGCTCGTTTCAGACAAACGATTTTTTAAAAGAGCCTTTTCATGGCCGCAGTCTCAAAATAAAACTTTGCAAACGCTAAATGAGGGCTGAAGAAACCTCTGGCTTTACTTCTTTATTGCTTTCCTATAAATTTAACTCGTATTTTCACTATTGTCTCAGGAAAAATATGAAAACGTGTATGGAATTAAATTAAATTAGGTAGCTTTAAATCACCGTAGCTTAGAGTAGAGCCACTAATTGGAAATATTTATGTTTGCAAGGCTGGGATTTCAGCAATAAAAAGATACAGCGTATCCCCGTTTTGTCATAACGCGGGGCTACGGGAACGTTTATATCGAACCATTGTAAGAAACGGTGTGTAGTTAAACAGCGTTTGTTAAGCGAGGCTTGTGTCTTTTTATGGCAGCCCTCGGTCTTTAGTCGGGGCCGGTTCTCATATTACACGAAATGTACTTTCAGAAGTCCTACCTGCTCCAGCTGTCCAGGAAAAACTGAATTATGGCACTAGGAAACATATGGCAGTTGCATATTGCGCGAGTAAGGTACATATGAAAGTTATAAATTTCTTTTTTAAGTAACCATTGTAAACGCATTTTTATAGGTTTCACAGTATGTATTACATCTGTAATTTTAATTTTTGCAATATACCTTTGTAAAGATACCTAGGGTTTCTGTACCCCAGGGAAGGAAACGCAAAGAGACGTTTATGCGTCAAAAAACTTGCTGCGAGCCAAACAAACAAGCGAGGTAAATAAGAGGGGAGCGGGAGCTTCCGAGCAAGGGAAAGGCCACTGTGCCATCTATTGGCAACGCCGATAGTTACAGAGCCCGCCGTATCCGAGCGAGGGGGTTCCCTTCTCTGCGTACTGTGCGACGAAGCGTCGCGATCAGAGTTTTGGTACATTGTGGGTAAATGAATAGAGACGTAGGAAAAAAAAAAAAAAGAAAAAAAAAGAAAGAAAGAGAGACAAAAAGAAAGAAAGAAAGAAAAAAAAAGAAACAGAGGAGGAAAAAAAAACAACGGAAAGAAAAAAAAGGAACCACAGTGCATGTATTCCTCACTGATCAGCTCATTAGCTCACAGAGGGATTTTTGTAGCTAATTGCCAACTTCTTAGAGCGTTCGGATGGGAGAAGTTTCGGGTGTTTTTTTTTTTCTTTTTTTTTTTTTCCCAATTGTTTTATTACCGAACGTCGCAGAAGAAAACTTCTTTTAATTGTTATAGTTTATTTTATTTAAAATGCGAGGTTACGTAAGGACTTAGGGCCTTGGATCAGCCTCGCGGGCTGCTCCCTCAGCCCCACTTCCCTCCAGGACACGCAGAGCCGCCCGCACCACGGAGCCCCTTTCCCGCACCGCCCAGACGCGCTCCCAGCACACGGGCCGGGCCGGGGGCAGCGACAGCCGCGCTCCGACTGCGGGGCCCCGGCTCTGCGAGCGACAGAAGCGCTTCTCTTCCTCCAGGAGAACGTTCCCAGAGCTTTTCCCGTTTCCAGGAAGGGGAGGGAAAAGATGGCATTTCCCCATCGCTGGAAAGAAACAGAAATTATCGCAGAGTGAAGAGAAAAGTCGCTTTTTTTTCTTTTTTTTTTTGTTTTTTTTTTTTTTGTTTTTTTTTCCGTGTTCCGAGAGCGAATCGACTGCTGAACGACAGCTGCCTCCCGGCCGCCTTGGGCCGCCTCCCTGCTCGCGGCTTGCACTCGCCGAGGGCTCGGGCGGTGGGGAAAGCCGAGAGCCTTTTGTCTGAGCTCTGAGCGCTGATTTCCCTTTCGTTGTCGTCCTCGCCGAGCTAGGGGGGGGGGGACCAGGGAGCACCTGTATGTGTCGGCTTGAAAGCTGAACCCCTCCCCACAACGAGAAGAAAAAAAAAAAAAAAAATCCCGAAATAAAAAACCGAGACAATTCCCCCTGTCTAAAACCATACCCCAGAGGACGGGAAAATATAAAATCCAGACCCTACACTCATCCCCTTTTACTGCTCTTCTCGGTGTGAACGTGTGAGCCGAGAGTGTTTTACAAAGTTGTCCGAGCTCGTCGGAAGGCCGTTCCCGTGTTTATAGGCGGGGGGAATAGGAACGCCGCGCTGCCCGAAGCGCACATTCATCCCAACCCTTCGGCCCGGAGCTCCCCGCTCGGATTTTCAGCTCGGCCCCGGAGCGCGGAGCAGAGCCCGCTCGGCGAGGAGACTCGTTGATGGAGGAGGAAGCCGAGCTCCAACTGGACAGCACCGCACCGGCTCGGCATACGCATGCCGGCTCCCAGCACCCGCTGCAGCGGGGCGAGCCCCGAATCACCTGGAGGAAGGGGCTCTGGAGGCCGAAATTCAATTCCCCCTAAATCAGACAGAGCAAAATACGTGCCGAGGAACATCCAGGAGATCATTTTCCCCGAGCTCTTTTATCAAGTGTTGCATACATAATATATCTTTGGAATATATTGCTTTTTCGATGTGCTGAAAGGGAGACAGTTATTAAAAACGGTGCGAGCGTTCTGCTTGTAATTACCCGGGGAGCGGGGCGAGGCGGCGCGGGGGGGTCCCGCTGCGTGGCACGGAGCCGCGCTTTGCAGCCCCTCGCCTCTCGGCTTTGCGTGTGCGGAGCCCCTCGGCGCCTTTCTAAAAACAACCAAATGTGTCCGTGCATAAGCATGTACAGCCATGCATTGTATTTAGATAGATGCGTATGCGTATAGAAACTTACACACGCGCATGCATATTTATCGATGAAAGCTTCCCCATTACACATCGGCACGCCTTGTGGTCAGGATTCTTGCAGTCGTTGACTTCCGTAGATAAATGCAATACTTTCCTTTGTTGTTTTACTCTTTTTTTTTCCCCCTCCTTTTTTTAATTTTCCCCCCTTCTTTCTTCTTATTTTCTCCCTTTTTTTCTTTTTTTTTTTCCTCCTTATTTCTTTCTCACTCATTTTCTCAGTGGAAAGTGCACAGTAAGTGTGAAGTATACATCATCGCCTGAGGAATTTGTCTTGAAAAGTCCTCTCAGCCCCCTGGTGTTCAAAGACTGAAGGATGGTTATTGATTATTGCACCAGATCAGAGCCTGCATTAAATGCTGGTGAAGCAAAGCGGCCATCGGGAGGGCCCAACTCCTGCCTGCCTGTTGTGTTGTGCTGCTGGGGCCCCACAGGCCTTCCCCAGGAGTACAGAAATACACCTTTATATGGAGTTGTAAATATACAGATATGCACGCATAAACATGCAAAACCTTGGGTTGCTGGAGGGGGTGAGTGCTGAACTTTGCCCATGTATTCAGATGGATATACTCTTATTAGTTCCCACCACACTCGGTCGTAGAATCATGGAATCATAGAATGGCCTGGGTTGAAAAGGACCACAATGATCATTGAGTTTCAATCCCTGCTATGTGCAGGGTAGCCAACCACAACCGTCAACCCTCAACAGTCAACCATAAATCCGCCATTTGATCCATGAGAAGCCTCCCTAAAGGGACACTGGAATAGAAGGGGGCTGAGAACCCTCCTGGCAGCAGGGCACAGCAAGAAGCTCTGTGCCAGGGTGAGCTTCAGTACAGTGTTTGTTTGGTCTCTACTCCTCTATCCCCACATATCCCAGGGATATAATAGGATCTTTCAGATTGCCACCTCCATGGTTCACCATGGCTCATTGGATGGCTGCAGTTCTCCTGGAGCTGCACACACTCAGTTTTCACCATCATGGTGATGTTACATGGGTACAAATTTCCCCAGATGCTTTGGGAAGTAGCTGGTGACTGCTAGCTCTCTGGATCTGGCAAACCTCTGGCCAGTGCAAAACTCACAAGGCATCTTTTGCTATTACAAACTCAACGGGCAGTAAGAAAATACAGTGCTGAACATCTTCATTTCTGCTGGGGAAAGATGGTGTTCTCGGGGCCAAATAGAAGAGGGCCCCTTGGAGGGACTCTGACCTCAGACCTTAATTCACAATATTTCTTATCTTGTACATTGAAAAATGATTAAATAAATTGATCATAACCTGAAGGTGTATTTTAAATTTTATTATTTTTCTCTTTGAGTTGCTACAGCTTGAATTCACAACAACTGAGGTGTTTTGATTTAGGAATAAGAACATCAGCTACCCTGTTCTGTCCTGTCACAGCATCTGGTATTTCTACATCTCACACAGGTCCACTTTCAAACTTGGAGGAATTTGCTCTGGGAATTAAGTTTTGGACTACTTTGTTTCCATTTTGTAAAGTCAAAGATGCTGCAGTGAAATACACAGTGGTTTCTATTTCTTCCTCTCCAGAGGGATATTTAACTCCCATTGACACTGATGTGAGTTATGCATATGTCTAAAGAGGAGAATAGAGTCTTAGATCTTTTTCTCATCATTTACATGGGATCAAAGGAAATCAAATAGAGTTAATGAAGGGCCAGATGGTTCTTTATGTGTGCTCTGGAAGACAGTACAAGAGAATGGGAAGGAATATCTATAGTTTAACCTGGCAAAGAGGAGAAAAACTTACTGTCTTGTTTAATGGGCACTGAAGCAAGTATGCCATATCTTCAGAAGTGGGAAAGATTTGCTTGTTTTTTCTCTCTCAGTAGATTTTGGAACCACAGCTAGGGTTTCGGAAAGCACTGAGTGAAGGGGTTCCAGACTCTGAAATCATTCATATTTAGTCTTTTTTGGAAACAAAAATTTCTTTGGATCCAGTCAATTCTTTAATTTTTGCTTTTAAGCTGTAGGATGTGGGCACTCCTCTAGTCCATGGAAAATGTGTAACCTAACCTCTTACGAGGAGGCAGGGCTGTAGAGGCAGGAGAGCCTTTGATTTGGATCCTCACTGTGAATGAGACTTTGGCAGGAGAGGCACAGGATGCAGTAAACTTTACCAACTGTGCACACAGAGCGACTCATATCCCAGAGGATGCAAACTGAGTCAGGACCATCCCATTCTGTGCCTCTGTGCCAGGTCTGACCCCTCTCCCTGCTGGTTCCTTGGCTCTGCCAGATTCAGCTGCCCTCAAGATCTTCAGAGTGGAGATAATTGTTTGGGGCATAGCTAATAACAGGTTACTTCTACTTCACCGCAGGGCGGATTGTTTGAAAAGACATGAAAAGGGTGTTCTTCTGTGAAAGTTGTGCCAATCCTGCCAGGCTCTTTCTGATGTAATGTACCTGAAAGTATCCTGCTTTCCCCTACTAATTCCTGCATGGAATTACTAGGGGAAAATGGAGACATCTTTGTGGACAGTTATGCCCACACGTGATGATCGTGCAGGGATGAGTCTGTGGGGGCAGTACAGGCCATCTTATTAGATGTCTTGTGTACATCCCATAATTGTTTTAATGCATGACACATTTAGTCAAGAAAAATTTCTCACCAGGCCAGATTTCCCAATAGCTTGATGTAGTGTGTTGGCCTTGCATGATACTTCAATGCCAGTTGACAAAAAAGTCACTTCAGTGATGTTCCCCAAGGCTCCTTTTGTTGACAAAGTAGCTTACTGGACATGTAAGATGTTGCAGTTGAGCTGAAAGCCTGGAGGCTTTCCTGTTTTAAAAGCAGTGGGAAGAGATGCAGCTAACATCTGTACATTTGTTTAAGGATGCCAGGAATTGTTTGTGTCTATGATTTATTTTCAGAACATTGTATCAAGAATACTGTAATAGCAGCATAGCCCCATCTTCTCTTTGCTCCAGTACAAATCTAATATTATAGCTCCAGCTGACATTATTTCCACCTGCTTTAAATGTGTTCATGTGCCTCTAATCCTGTGTGCAGCTTCACATTTGTACCCATTTCCTGTATTTTATAGGCACATGTGGTATGTTGAGGTTTGGAAATGTAAGCTCTGATTTTGTGCTGCTTGCTTTTTAACATTCATTTTCTCTGGCTGTGCTTTGAGAGAAAAGAAAAGAAAAAAAAAGAGGAAGAGAAAGGGAAGGGAAAGGGAAGGGAAAGGGAAGGGAAAGGGAAGGGAA
>NW_024884142.1:27583404-27673016 GCF_019232065.1 Centrocercus urophasianus
GAAAGGGAAGGGAAAGGGAAGGGAAAGGGAAGGGAAAGGGAAGGGAAGAGAAAGGGAAGAGAAAGGGAAGAGAAAGGGAGGAGAGAGGGAATAGAGGATGGGGGTGGAAGGAGAGGGGAACTGGGAAGGGAAGGGAAGGGAAGGTCTTGAGCATTTCCTTACTCTTTCATACAACTAGCACATTTATTGAGTGAGTGTGCAGTAATTTGGTGGATTTAGTAAGTAACTTGACAGTTAATGGGATACATCTGCAGTAGACTCAAAAATAACTGGCTGCTTAGAAATATAGAATAAATTAGCATTCTAGTTCCTTTCAGTTCTTTTGAGAATGTCATATTTGCTTTAACTGCAGAGAAGTCAAGGTTCTGTTAAATATCTATATACTCTGAGATTCACTACCAACTATAATAATTAGACCTGACACTTCCTTAACTGCTATTATATTAAACAATGTTATTTATTTTTATCTAAAGGATTTAAGAAACTACATTAAACAACACAGAAAAATATACATATACCTGGATCTCCACAGTGACCTTATGAGGTTTGAGAACATTAGAGAAACCCCAGCCATTGGAGAGAGAGTCCAGACCTCCTTTTCTGCAGACAAATTGGATGCTTCTCATCAGTGATGCATACTCATGTGTTTCCTCACATCTATGAAAAGAACAGAAACGTCAACATCCTTCATCTGGTGCACCACCATCTATGTCAGGGAACACTTTGGTACTCAGAGATGAAGGTTCACTTAACTGGGGAAAGAAATATCTAAGAGGAAAACCCAAATGAGCAATCTTGTATCCCTTGAATATTACTGTGTTTCTTAGACTGACTTCATGGCACAACAATCAAGAGCTACTCAGCCCATTACATTAAGGTTGATCTTTAGGGACAGAGGGAAGCCCATGGTAGTGTGAACCTATAGGAATGAACAGTGTAGGAGAGAAAAAAACATTCATGCAGAGCCTGAATAGATACATCTAAAGCCTGGCAGTTCCAGAGTAAAGAACAGAACAGCGGAACCAGATGAAAGAAAGAGAAGGGCTTTCCTGTACTTGAGTAACTTCCTATATGAGGCGGCCAGTTCATCTAACATCTTTCCTGCAGCCTAATTAACTTTCATTTGCAAAATTTTAGATAGCTTCAGATTGGTACCACGTGGTAATGAAGACATATGTTTTTGATAAAAGGTTGATATGCCCCCTGTGGCATGAATGTGTCTAGCCTTGCAATCCATGGGTAGCTATTTACTTGTTAGGGTCAAAAAGTTGGTAGTGGGAAGACCTTCAGACTTCTGCAGTTTGCAAGCAAATTCTCTATACTTCCTTTGCCAAATGTCATTAAAAGCCCTGACATGTGTCTGTTTATTCATCAGAATGAACAGAAGTGTAGAAACATCGTGCTAATGTTTATGTTCTAATTAAGGAACACATTTATGTTGCCTCCCTTAAAAATATTCTCCTCAGAGAAAATATGAGCCCAAAGCTGATTTATCAGGTTTAAATTTAAGAAAACTATATTGTCAGAATAACCACACATTCCTTTTTGCACCACTTTTGAAATCTGTTTCCTATTACCGTCTCTGCATCAGACAAATACAACGAAGTTATTTACAGGCTGTGAAAGATACTAAATCTTTTCAGAGTAATATTACATTGGATCACAAATTCTCACTTTTAATAATAATTGACAACAAACTAAAGCTAAGGATATTCACAATTAGTAACAACAACACATAATGCTCTCCCAGCTCCTTGTATCTTCAAGACCCTATGCAGATACAAGTTGCCAAAGCCTTATTAGCGTTTGCTTGGGAAGGATATTGAATACTGTTATCTCCATTTTAAAGATGGCAGGAGAGGCTCAGTAGGTCTGTGACTTGCCTAGAAGCCTCAGAAGAATTTAATTGAAGAAGCAAGACCAGAGTTGGTGAGCTCTTGGCCCCCAGTTTTGTGAAAAAGCAAAACATTTATTTAAAAGCACATTTTCCTGTGCTATTGGAATACCAGTTCCAGTGAACCTGAGGGCTTGAGGAGTGCTGGGGCAACATGGCTCCTCAGGGACTGTTTGGGCTCCCAGCTCCCATTAACTCTGAATGATTTTGGAGCTCTTGAAAACTCCTTTCAGTCCTTTGAGGAAAATGTACAACACCTGTGATTCATAGACATGGTGCATGCAGAGGCAGTGCAAAGGCTCAAGCCTGACTCTCATGCAGCTCTGCTGCCATTCAGAAGCCAAGCGCTGGGCAGGTTCTCATGGGCTGAGGAGCTGGGGAGACAGGGATGGCTGCCAGTTCTCCTCACTGACATGATTTCCTCAGGAGCAGAGCCAGGAAAGCTCTGAAGGCTGAGCCCAGCTCTTTTATAAATTTCAGCTCTGCCATTGGGAGGAAGGTTTGGCCCCATGCACTTTGCTCTCCATCTCCAGGAGAAGTGGGAGGCTGAGCTCTCTAACCCTGCCTCGAGCTCTCTACCTCTCTTCCCAATCAGCCTATGCTGCAGAGAACTTGAAACTGTGCCTATATGTATGGTCGTGTGTGTCAAAGAGGTGCAAGAGAGAGGAATGAAGCATGAAGCCTTGGGGCTCAACATCAGCTAGGCTGGGCAGCAGGAACCTGGGTGGGAAGGGTCACACGACAGTGTAAGCTGCTGTCAAGTGGAGGGGTGAAGTATGCAACTCCAAGAGGAGTCATGAATAACCTAATGACTAAAGAACTTCAGTAGCTCCTAGTACCAGGGCCTGAGCAGCTCTTCCTCTCTTACTCTCAGCCTTGCATGCCAATGGCCTTGGATTTTGAAACCCTTCAGATGAAGAAGGGTTCAAACTCAAAAGTGGGAATGAAGTTGTCCCACATGTGTACATGCATTTGGTAGTGTCTGTGTCTTTCTGTTGCCCAAATCATTATCTTTTGCTTTGATGATATTAGCATACAGCTGAGAGTTTGGAATAGGAGTAATCAATAGGAGACAGGTGGGGTATTGCATGGAAGGGGACACCGTCGATAACCTTGGATGGGAGAGAGGATGCCAAGAGCATGGGCAGAGCTGGGTGAGGGACAACTTGGGAAAAGGAAAGGGATTCCTGCAGCATTAGCTGAGTTATCCTTCAAAGACCAGATGCTCCAAGATTTTCTTGCCAAGTTTTTAAACTTCATTCTTTGATTTTCTGTCTTTCCCAATGCTAAGAAGGACACAGAAACCATTTACAGCATGGTCATAGATATTTCTATAATCAGAAATGCTTTAGAGGTTCCATCACATTTCAGATTTTTGGGGAGGTGTACGGCTAAATCAGTTCTTACTGCTAGGAAGATCTCAAGGTAATTCTAAAAAATGAGGAATGAGAAAAGCCTACATTATGTGGGAGAAACTACTGAGGTAGAGGACCGATCTTCTAGGCCAAAACCTATTAAAATCAAGGGAAAAAGAGTTCTAGATGGCCTTGTGCCTACTCTTAGAAATTTAATTGAGTTTGGAGTTGGCTTTATAGATGGAGGGACTCACAACATGAGATTAATTATTCATTAAAGTGATGGCAAACACAAGGAGTAAACTGGCCAGTTAGTCCTAGACAAGGTATCAAAAATCTATTGGGGTTAGTCAGGATAATTCAGGTAAAATCTCTGGTGGTGGAATGTCACTCCAGGGGCCAGGATGAGGAAAGGTTATGGGACTCTGCGAAAAAAAAAAAAAAAAAAAAAAATTGCTTTTTAATGTTCTTTTTAATTGAACATGTTAATGTCCCATAGGCCTGTTCTTCACATAATTCTGTTTGCACAAGATGAAGGGGGTACCAGAGCTTTGCCAGCTTCATGTAACTCATTGCAAAATCCTTGAAAATACTGTTTAAAAATATTTATGCAGGAAAAAAAAGTTATTTCACACATTTCTAGTCAGCAGCCAACTTTTAAAGTAAACCAATCTGTCTTCAGAAATAAAAGAGAAGAAGAAATAAAGATCCAAATTCGCAGTTGGTGTAAATTACCAGACTTCCACTGAAGTCAATGTGGGGTTGCCAATCTAAACTAACAGAGAATCCAGTCTAGAAACTGTGAACGTCATTTTAGAAGTCTTTGAAATAAGGTCTGTGAAACACTGTGTGTCTGTAGAGTACCTCACAGAATGGTAGAGTGGAGAGAACCTCATGATACCCCGAGGCAGAGATTAAACAGTAAACTTTTGCTGAAATTTTGCTTGAGAAATGCCCTGTCAGTTGAAGCGTAGTGTTTAAAAACTACCAATAAATAGTAAATATTAATTACGAATAATTGGTTCTCTACTAAACAAATTGAAAAAGTAACTACAGTTTTCTCATGCTAACATAAATATTTAACATTTATGTTAAGGCTAACAAGGTTTTTCTTTTCTTTTCTTTTTTTTTTTTTTTTTTGAATCCTTGACAAACAAGGAAACAGTGGAGTCTTCTGTCTCTGCAGCAGGTAATGTATCTGAAACATGGAAAGCTTCCTCCAGGTTAGCTATTTGGTGACATCTCCTTTATCACTCAGCCTCTTGCTTGCAAGGGACTGTAGAATTTGTAAAGGCATATCCAAGAGCCAGAAATTCAAAGCCTGTACCTCCTCTCTCCTTTGTGAGTTCGAAAGGGCAATCTTGGCACCCTAGAAGGGAGCATAAAGGTTACTGTTTATTCTAATCCTTTAAAAATCTCTGGAATGGTCAGATTATGACTAGACTATTTCTCTTGAAAAACAAACCGACTAAGTCCGAAACAGTGCTCAGATGAGGTATTTTCTCCTTTCTTCTCTAAGAAACATGGCAACTTTCTTGTCTCACTCTCAGTCTTATGATTCGTTCTGTAAGATTTTGTTGTTTTTTTTTCCTTTTCCTGCAGATTCCTTTAGGTTGAGAGAAGGATAGTGGAAAACCACTTTCAGGTCGTGAGGGGATGGGTATTTGAGAACAGAAACGGCAAGTGTGCACCCACCCTTGTAGTGCCTGGGTTCTCCTCCTGCTTGGTGCACCATCATTGCATGGTGATGCTTGATGCTGTGACTGGTCCTGTGCTTGGCTTGCTGGTTCTTTGGCCAAGGCCCGTGGCTGTGTTTGCTCAGTATATAATTTGATGGTACCTCTTTCCAGCCCTCTGGGTACTACTATAATATTAGCATTACTGTACCATAATAATAACATGACTACATATTTTATGAGCACTCTTCTCTCATTGCTGGAAAAAGCAGCGGTGTTGGAAAGGAAATATGAAGCTCTTTGGCTGAAAATCTTCTTGTGAACTTCAAGAGAAAGCAGGTGCCAGGTCCTCAGGTGACATAACCTGGCACAGCCTTGCCTTGACCACTGGGGCTGCTCTGACTAATGCTGGTTAAAGTCTGAGCCTAAATGTATAAGGTTAAAGAAAGAAATGACCATTGTGAATTTGCTTTTATTATCTACTGTAGCAGTTGGCACCAGGAAAGATACTTGGATTGAAATTCTTGCAGTCTTGACAGACAAACTCTGAGGGCATGGGAAAGTCAGTGCACTGAATCTTCGTCCACCAAGCACTAGGTTTGGCTGAAAGTGCAAACCCTGGGGTTAGCCTTACATCACCGGAGGTGGGAGCAGACACATACCCTCTGACTTCTGCCAGAACTAAATATAAACCCTTGATGGCTTAATAAGTCCTGTGGGGAAAAGCAATGGGCTTGAAAGGGAATTGGAGGAGGGGAATGAGGGGAAGGAGGGAGAAACATGGCAAAAAATGAAAAAAGTAAAACCTATTAGTGGGCAGCAGTTAAGAGGACAGCCTGCAGGGGAACTGCAGGCTATGTGCCCTTGCTCACAGCCAAGAGATGTCCCATTGCCTTTGGAGAGGAGTTTGCAGCAGGCTCTGCCTCTGAGAATAAAATAACTTTCTCAAGCCTGTGGACAGCCTATTCAGGACAGGAGGAATACTGCAAGATATGCATGAAAAAGTCAGGTCCTAATCACTAATACACATCAATAAGAACCAGTAAGACTGCTAATGCTGAATTATTTCCAAAGGTCACGGTCTAATGTGGCCAATAGTCAATAGCAGGCGAGAGCTTTTCTATTTCTGCAAAGAGAGAGCATCAGCTTTGTTGTTATACATAATGGAAAAGATTTACAAGAGAAGATTTACATATTTGCTGTGTGAAAAAAAAAAAAAGTGACATCCTCTCTTGTATCAAATGAAACTAAGAAAATGAAATGGATGAATTCTCCACATTGCAAAAGTAACTGCTTCTCCTGTGAAAGGAGAGTGCAAATGTACTATTCGTATGTAATCTGTCTGGCTGTATTTGTGTGAAATATGTAGTGAAATATATAGTGAAATATATAGTGCAACAATGCTTTTCTTGCATATTGTTGGATCAGATGATATATAGAGGAGAGATTTAGTAGGTACACAGTATAAAACTCAGTATAAAACTCAGACATATAATTTGCCATCGTTTTATCTTAAGCTATAACTAATAACTATATGAAACAACTGTGTCCCAACTACTCTGAGTTTATTAAGCAGACCTTCACATTTTAAAAAGCTAAAATAAATTAATTAGGTCATGATTTAAATGTGTACTCAGGAACTGGTAAAGACGAGGAGTAATATTCTCCTTTTTCTTGGAAAAGGTTTTAGGAAACAAATTATGTTTGCTAAAGTGTAGAAATTATTTATTCTTTGGCAAATGTCATTCTAAAAACTTTGCTGGAATTCTTCAAACATGGACTGGGAGATTCAGGATTTAACAGCATCTAGGAACTTCAATGGGTTATTTCCTGTTTTTCACAAATGAAAAGTACCTGAACTGAGATTCAAATTAAGTAACATTTTCTCTCTTTTTATTTCACTGAGCCATTATTTTCTTTTTATTGTCATTTCTGCATTTCCCAGAAGCAAATCACAGAAAAGAAATGATAAATAGGAAGCTAATCATAAGGAGCATTTCCATGAAACTTTGCAATACTGAAAAAAAAAAAAAAAAAACAACCAACCTTGTATGGTAGAACACTTACAATTTTCTTGCTTCTTTTATTTTAGAAATATTTAAATTATAAAGTGCATTGTTAGCTTTCAATTAGAAGTTTGTTTTCTAATTTGATTTCATTTTTCATCTTAAAATTATTGTCAGATAGATACATAACTCACTCTTCAGACTTGTTTGTTACTATTAGGGTCATTTGTATGATTCTGTGTTTTTTTATTGTGACTGAATTGTTCCAAGGCTCATTAAATTTATTGTTACATTGAAGACAAGTTTATTGTGTTACATTTGTTTCAGGTTTCAAATAGAAGAGGATTTCTATGTGCTCATCCCGTCCCACGCATGAAATCAGTAGTCTTGAGCAGTTCCAGAATCCTTTTCTGATAATTTTTTACAGTTTTTGGTCGAAGTAACAAAAAGACTTTGATAAGATACAATGAGATGAAACTTGCAAAGCCAAAGGAACGAGTTTTGCTGATTTTGGTGGAGATATCACAAATGTCATCATGATTGAATGAATCTTCTAACAGGAACCAGCTGATTTTATAGACAAAAGTCCCAATCCTCACTTTGATAAATCTCTTATTTGAATGAGGATTGCAGTATTAGACCCACATGGAACTTGGTCACAAGCCAACAATGGGAAAGGGAACTGATTTTTTTTTCCCAGCCAATGTGCTGAGAACAGAGACATTGGTTTGTGATTAGAAATTTTACTCTATTGTTGTGCAGATTTACTTTAGCTATTGTCATATAAGAGAGAAAAAGTGCAAGTGAGGTAAAAAACCCCTTCTCTCTTAGTAACAGTTACTATCCTTCCATGCTCACGAGATTCCTACAAGCTTGTTTACTGCATCATTCTCCAGCAACATATCAAATGTGAATGCCTGTTTGCCTACTTGTGAGCAAAGATGGCAGCAATAGTAACACATCTGAAGGTTCACATCACACTCCTGTAAACTCCTTGGCGAAGCTGAGAATCTGGTTCACAGGTTGTGCTTGTTTGTTTATGGCAGTTGGTGGTACATACTGCAAATCTATCCTCCAAGGAGGGGAATGCTCAACTGTAAGACTGATCTTTAAAAGTCCCTCTCAGTCACAGGATGACTTTCTTCTGCCTCTGATTCTTCAGATCTGAAGAAGACAAAATGCAATTAGCTGTCCTTTTGTGATTGAAGTGCCAAGCATCCACTAATGTGCAAGATTGTAAGGAACCTCGAGGATACCCCGCTATATGGTGATTTAGGAGGGATGTCTCAGCACATGACATTTCTGAGGAAACTTGAATTTTTCAGTTCTTTGTCTCTCATGGAACCAAAACTAGGAGCAAATTCAATGTTGCATGTGTTCCAAAAATGTAGGGCTCCAATTAAGCTCAATTAATTGAGCTCCTGTTCTGTGTTACACAAGCCTCTGCTGATAAAAAACATCAGGTATGCCTACTCCATGACCCTAGAGGAATTGCAGTTGTTACTCATGTTCAACATGAACCATATAGAAATCATACTTGTAGAAATACCATCAGATACCTTTATTGACGATACTATCCCACAAGGCTACAAATAGGCATTTATATAGGTTATCAAAGTCTTTGAGTATGGCAGGTTTGTTGCTGAGTTTCCTACAAATAACCAAACACATTATTTGTACTCTAGAAAGCATGTTGCACTCATTAACAGGCAGTTAATTAGTAGCAGCAGTGAGTTTGTGGAAAAGCTACTAATGTCTAGTAAGCCTTTTGTCTCTGACTTCTGTGAGAGCATGCATTAGCAAAGTCATGATATAACAGATTCAGGCAGCAGTATGTTACAAATATTTCCTACCGTTGAAATGCAATTTATTTTCATAAAGAAAGAACAACCTCTGCTTCAATATCCATCACAGGATTACCATTTACCACTGTGTTTTCTTGTGTGTAAAGAAATCTGTGCTTTGGTGAACACATGAGGTTCAAAAGGTGAAAATAAGCTATGGGACAGCTACAGCGAGATTGCAATTAGTACCAGACACAGAAAAGCCAATTGGGTCAAACTACACTTAAGCTTATTTTCAGGCAGCTGGGTAACAACTTGTATCATAATCATGTCCCTTCACCCTTCCCACTCCCAAAGCTTAATTCCCAAACCATTAAGAGCATTCCACCTCCTCACTTCAAAGAACATGAGATGCACCTGCATCAAGGCATAAGTTTAGCTTTCTATGAGTATTCAACATGAATTTTGAGCAGTCCTCAAGGAAGTACAGGTGCACAAATATGCACATGCTAATTCCCTGGGAAGTAGCACAGAAAACTTTTCATCATTTTTCCTTAACCCCCTTCTATCTGGACTCACAGAAAATGACAAAAATTCTAGTCATACAATTTTTAAGTATTAATTTCTGCCACTTACCTATAGTCTTAATTATAGATTTTTTCTTTGACTGTGTTTTCTTCCTAACGAAGATTTTTTGCAATCATGTTATTAGTATAATTTAGTTCTTCTGAAGACTGAATGAAGTTTGAATGTGCAACTCAACTTCTGGACAACAAATGTTAACAAATCGAGTTGTTGGCTTGTTTAATTATTCCATTTTTCAGGTTACTGTCATATAATTTCTTGGCTGTGTACATGTTTCTGCACTTCTTCATGGAAAATGACAGTGGGTTCTAACTTTCTGCAGATCAACACAAAGCCAGAAGGATTATTTTGTCCTCTTATTTGGTGCTGATCTCTCTTCCTCTTCAATTTTGGCTTTGTTTAACAGTATAAGAACTAAAAACTTTCCTAGCATCATTGTTTAAGGTAAAAGGTAGGTGTATTTTCAACAGAATTGTTAATGGCATATAAAGGAGAGAGAAAGTGGCAGTTGTGAAGAGCAACAAAGCACACCAGAAAATCCTTGAATCAAAAGATGATCTACATTATCAAAATCCCTGGGAAATCTGCTTTATGGTTTAATTTATATAAGAAAATTTATATGTATGTAAATGTCTGTCTTCCAGGCTTTTGTTAGTCTCTAAGCAACCTTAACAGTAATACAGTTTTATGTTTTAATTTCCTTATAGGAAAGTCTTCTTTGGAACCCATGAATGTTTCAGTGTTTTGGAAATATCTAAATAGCTGTTAAATATCTATAGAGACCTATCATTTTTTTCATCCACTCAGCAATCATTTCATGCATTATTTTGAGAAAAGGGACTATAGGTACTGTAAATAATAAAGAAAAAAGTACATATCTATGCATTATCTGATAAAATAAAATAGTTCTGTCTGCTAGCTAATTATCCAAATACTAAAAAAAAAGTCAGGCTAATGATTTCCAGATAGTTGTTATGCCATATCATGTTAAAGCAGCTGTTAACCATATGCACTACTGTAGTTCTGTTTATATTAACCATTATGAAATTTTCCTTGGGGAAAAGTGCTCATGAGCTTGCAGGGAACCTCTTTGCCCTCTTTTAAATGAAATAAGTTGGTTATTCTTAGTGCATGGCAAATAATTTGTAACAAATCACTTGGTGATTTTCTCCTGCTCGTGAATAGGGATTATATTTTTCCAAAGCCGCAGTGCACCTAAGGAACTGGAGTCTCCCAAGCAGTGTGGGACACATCTGTGACTTGCAGTGGAGCAGCAAGGGAGTGCTGGGAAGGCTCTCTCTGCAGGACTAACACTAGTATAACTGCAGCAGTGCAGCATTGGGCTCTGGTGCCTGCATGGCTCTGAGACACAAGGTTGCAACCCTCACTAGCACTACACAGTGTTGCACCAACCTGTCAGCTAATCCAATGGCAGTCCTCAGCACTACTCTTCTGCACAGTAATACAGCTATGCAGTGGGGTATGATTTCATCTCCTCTTTTTTTTTTTTTTTTTTTTTTTTTTTTTTTTTTTTTGTGAGTGCTAGAGAGACAAAGTGATCTGTGAATTCCTAGGGGCTTATGGCAGCAAATATTGCAGTGAAAACTACCAGAGAAACAACATGTAAGGACAGAAGTAGCCTCTTTTGTTAGGATGACTAATACAACTGGAAAAAACAGTGAAGGATTTGGGTCAAAACCATTTTTGTAGGCCCAAGATAGGTCTATACGTTGAGGACAGTTTGTGTGCATGGCAGCTTGTTATCTGTGTTTTTTATTACGTGTTGTTTTGCTGTTGTTTTTTTCTCTCCATTAGAGCAGCAAGAGCATGAGAGGTATTGTGCTTTATTTATAAATTGTTGCTTGATGTTTCTTAAATCATCAAAATAAGATGATATTCATCAATCACCAGTTTAATGTGTATCTGTCACCATTCTGATCAAACTTGAAAAATAATTTCTCTATTAACACAGAGTTAGATTATACCTCCATGTGTTTTAGGAATATTTTTCTGGATCTGTTACTTTGTGCCTCATTTGTGTTCACTTTATGTGAGCAAAAAATCTTAAAAAATACATATTTTAAGGTGGAAATGGTTTTATTGCATGATGGTCACAGAAATGTTTTGTCTTAAAAAAGAGACTAACTTGATTACAGCATGAAAGATTCCTATTTTTTCTCCCTGTTCTCCAATACCAGACCTGAGAGGAAGGCAGTTGTACTGTGTGTGCACAGAAATATCACCTCGGAGACTTCAGGACTTGTTCCTAATATCTAGTGTGGGTACACATTAGGTGTTGCAGTCCAAAAGATGTGGATAGATAGATGGAGACCAGAGTAGATCTCTGACTATGATCGAAGGTCTAACATTATGTTTTACAAGCAATGTATGAAGGAATTTTGCTTGCTTAGTCTGCAGCAGAATAAAAAGGATTTTCAATAGCAGTCATCAAATGCATGAGAGTGGCAGCAAGAAGAAAGAAAAGAAATTCCTCTGTCCTTTGTGCATGAAAGGAAAAGTAATGTAAACAGGGAAATATTACCCTAGGTAGCAGAATGTTAAGAATATGGTCACTATTGCAATAAATAAAGAACCATTGAGACAGAGTTTCTGGGGAAATTGTGCTGCCCAATCACCAATGGTCCAAGAACATCTTTGGAAACCAAATGCAAGGAATGGTGTACATATAGTTATACGGCCTACTGTGGCTGAGATGAGTTGACAAGAAAAGATCGTAGTGTCCTTCCTTATACAACTCTTTTCTCTGATCTTATGATTAATGACTGTGATGAATGGCAAAAAGCACACAGAAAAGATGCCTTCCAAAACCCTGTGGCTCTCCTTACCTGAATGCTTGATAATCAGCAAAGGATTTTTTCCTTTAAAATGTTTCAATGTCTTTTATCTGAGTCCTGACTGTTATGGTATATTGGTTATACTGGCACAACTCAACCACCCTCACAAGGATCTGTAGCTTGCTTTCAAAAGTGTACTGTTAGACTATAATACTATTACTGAACAAAATGAGACCACTGATTCAATGAACATAAAGCTTTGGGTGTGTAGTTTGCACAATATCCTAGTGAACTTTTCTGAGCCTAGATAGGCCCCCTCAGCAACACAGCCATTTGCTCAGATGTCGACAGATCTGAAAAATCACCTTTCGCGAGGAGGCTAAACCTGCACAGACAGTGACAAATAATTTGAAAATAACTGGTCTGACCGGGTGTCCGAATTGTTGACAGAAGGGAAATGGTGGTGTGTGCAATAAGAACAGAAGATGAAAGCTTTTCCCTGGCACTCTTCTTGCAGTAAAGCCCTTGCTCTGACCTGTGGCCTCACCAAATGACCTGTGAGCAGAGAAAAGGGAGTGAAAGGAAACAGCTTCTTCTAGAGATTCTTTGCTGAAGAAAATTCTGCTACAGATGCTGTATTTGTATCTCCAACATTGCTTGCTATCTAAGCAAAGCAATGAGTTAGTGAAGTGGTCTGGAAAGCCAGGTACTTCTGGTTTTTGCATATATACTTTGTCTTTTTAGATTTAGCAAGATTGTATTAACATTTATACTATTTACCTAAGCATCTTTCTTTATTCTCATTTTCTCAGATGGAAACTACTGGTCTGCTAGAGCTGCGCACCCTTACTCCCCAGCTGGCTGCTGCTGGCTCACCCAGGACGCCTTGGTGAACTGAATGGCATCTGGCACTGGTCCCTTGAGGCACTTACGTCCTTGCATTCAGCTTTACAGAAGATACTTGGTGTCCCCCATGGAATCCGGGGAGTTCAACAGTTTTGCTCCTGACTCCCGAGCTTTTCTTGTGAGGTGAGAGCCATGGGCAGATTGACTCCTGTCTACAGCAACTTCTAGCGTAAGTACCACCTGGCACGCCAAATATTTCATATTTATAAAGAACTGGAAGTATACTCAGACAGTGACTAGTACTGCTTAAGAGTATCAAATGTATTGAACACAATTGTGCTATTGGCTTGATTCAGATGTATATCCTAGTAAAAATAAATTCCAAGACTATACCCACATGTATATTGGTCCATTAGTCTTGTTTGTCTCAAAAAGTAGGCAGAAGGATTTTTTTCAAATGTTTCCTATGGGGTAAGAGCTTTGCATGGCTGGATTATTTGGAGATGCTGCTTTAAATTACCACGATCCTGCAAAAATCTTACGATACTTTTTTTGTGTTTTAATCCAAAAGAAAGTACATTCCAGACCTTTTCATCCTGTTCTCCGAACTCTTTAGCAGCTGAATGGCCTGCTAGGGCTGTGGGTAAGTTCTGGCTGCAAGAAGTTTTAATTAGCTGCCAATGATGTCATGTCCATGTCTGTGTTAAAAGCATAGGTCTAAGTGTTTCTCTTGATTTAATGTGCTGCAGAAATTCCATTTCAGGATAGCATTAAGATGCTTCAGAGCCAATCTTGTATTTCTCCTGTAGTTGAGACGCTTGGCCTTCAGCCTCCTGACTTCTGACACTACCAGTGTTGTGCTATAGTCATCCAGAAATACACTGCCTGTTGTGTTTTATTGCTCATGTGAAAAGTGTCCAACTCCTTGTCAGATGACAAGGGAGGAGTGCGGCATTGAAGGATTGCACAGCAGTGTGTCTGGGAGCTACATTATTTCACACCAGCAGCAAACTTTCAGCATTTGTGCTGCAGCCTCGTACAGCATTGGTGCTTTTGCCATACAGCAGAGAGCAAACCCTATTGTAGTCACTCTCCCTGCCAGAGTGACTAACTCGTGTTGCCAAATATCTCCCCTCAACACATTTATTGAACATTAAAACAGCAGAATAGCGTTGAATGAAGTCCAGTAATTTTATAGGATATATTTTAGTCACTAGACTTTGAAGACTAGTCCAATGTTAATTATAAAGTTTCTGTGTCTGGATAACATATTGTTAACAGTTATTTTGTAAGTGCTAATGGCAAGATGGAAGATTTCCAATAGTTTTATTGAGGAAGTGGCAATTAAAATGTTGAGCACTGCAACATACATACAAAATAAAAATAATCCTGCATACACAGCACTTCATGTTGTGATTTTTTTTTTTTTCCTTAAAAAAACAGGAAAAAAACTAAATGAAATAAATGCAACCATTTTATTTCTAAAAAGTTTTGCTTTTGAAAGAAAATGAACACTGATTTACTTGCCAACTTCAAATGTCACGAGCCTTGAACAAGTTTGACGTTGTTTAAAAGCACATCGTGAAACTATTAGAAAGCTAAGACAAGTTGCTATGTTATGTTTTTCCACACAAAGAGCAACAATATGTTCTCAGTTTGAGTAACTTCTTTTAGATTAGGGGAAGCAAAATAAGAAAGAACAAAAGCAAAGTGTTCACAAGAGAGTATGGAAGTGTCTACACTGGAGATGTTTTAATACATGGGTGGGAAAATGTTCCCTGTGGGCACAGCCATGGAGTCACCACGAAGGCTTCTGTCGTGGTACCAGGCAGGGGAATTGCTGCCTACCTGCATGTCATCAGGGAAAAGAATACTATCTATGACAGTGTATGATTCATTCCTTAGCAGGCTGAACACACCACTCTTTGCAGACCAAATGGCTGCCACCTGCTCCAAGAAGCCCTGGTGGAACCTGGAGCCCAGCAGCTCCAGGACTGGCTTTTAGCATCAGGCATGTTATCTGCGCAAGCTGTGAGTTTGGGCTTGCCTGTGACATACCTGTTTTAATCCAAACCTGCTGCAGTGGACAGGTTTTAAGGCCCTTCCTTAATACTTTTCCAGACAGCTCTGTTTCCAGACAGCTCAGTGAGGCTGGATTTCACATCCTTTTCTAGCCATGTGGATGTGAACTTGCAGCCCGGGGGAGCTGAGAGCCGCCCTGAGCTGCAGGGCACGTCCCCTGCTCCCTTAGCAGTGCCGGAGCAGGTAACAGCCTTGGCAGCCACAGATGTCTGGGGAAAGGGAGGAGATTCATCCGCTGCTTTTCCAGGCCCTCCAGGCTTCTGAGAATGGCTCAGCTGCAGGAGAACAGCTCTGGACTTCCCTCTTCCTTTCTGTCTATTCAGTGGTCTCCTGAAGTGATTTTGGTAAGCAGGTGGTGTTACCTTCCTGGCTGGGACTGCAGTCCCTATTTCCAGTGCGATTGTTGAGAGGAGTTGGATCACTTTTTATTTAGTATTTTGAAAGACAGATTAATCTTAGGTTACAGTCCGATGAAAACCACTGGGAGCATAAATGCCAAATATGGGCACATCATGAAGCCGTGATGTTCTCCCTGTATCCTCAGGGCACTGAGTCAGGAAGTCAGCCCATTTGGGATGTCAGTTACCTCTGAAGTCAACTTTCCCTCTCTGTTGCCAATAGAGAAATATGCTCTTAGCTCCAGTGCATCTTGTGACTCCCGAGGCTTGCCTGGGCACAACTGGACCATCAGTCCCAAAAGCTGTTGCCTGCTTGCTCGGACAAAACAGCAAAACTGTGACATAAAGGTAAAAGATCCCCCTGCACAGGAACTGCAAGAGATGTTTTTCATGCAAACAGTCATACTAAGAACAACTGAAGAGAGTAAGAAGTCAGCACTGAATGCTCCCTCTTTGCTATTCCTAACCTCTTCCTTGTATTTCCATTGGAAGAAAAGAAAGAGCTGGCTCCCTTTGCACCTGATTTCCCATTATTTTGGTTTTGCTCTATCTCCTCTTTTCTCCTTCTGCAATGCTGTCTGTCCTGAAAGGCAGAGAGGAGTTCTGAGGAGTTCTGACCATACCCAGGACCCACTCAGTGCATTGTTCTCAAGTGTGACCCCATGGCTGTGTGGTAGATCCCAAAGTCTGGGTTTCAAAGTTTCTGACTGTCCTTAGAAAAGCTGCAGCCCTTCATCTCTCCATATCTCACGTGTCCCTTAATCTGAGGGACATGTTTAGTGGGCATGGTGGGAGTGAGGTGGCAGTTGAGCTAGATGATCTTAGTGGTCTTTCCAGCCATAATTCTTTGATTCTAGATTCTGACTTTTTTTTCTTTTGCTTTCAGTGGTCCACCAACCAAAGTGGAGCTACACAGGCATGCAGACCTGTAGTGACCAGCTCTGCTGTTGCCAGCATGGAGGGTTGCAGGGGCATCATCCATTTTTGTGTCAAGTTTTATGAGCATCTTGCAGACTGCTGAGTCCTAAACTGGACAAGGCTGTACTGAGAGAAACGGCCACAGTGCCCTCATAGTGCACCCTTCAGCTCACCACGGTCCTGTGGAAAGGACCAATGTGTACTAACTCTTACATGGAATATCCCATTGTGATAAAACAGCACTTTTGTGATGTTCATCTCTAGAACTTGTCACAGCACTTTTTCAATTCAGTCATTATGACTAACTTGATAAAATATTTATTATGCAAGGTATAATAAGTATGGAAAATAAAAATAATGAACCTATAAATGATCTACTATACTGAGCTGAACTAAGGAAGACTGGGACAAGTTGCTCCCTGTAAGTTACTTATTTAAATTTTGTTAAAAAATGAAGATGGAAAAAGAGCAAGGTATAAAGAGCCCCACGATCCCAAGCTCTGTGGTAGACGGCAGAAGTTTTCATCCACTGATGCTCTGGTTCTCCATCTGTTCTTCTAGGATGTCCCTTAGCTTAAAAGTAAACTCTGAGATGTTAGATGTTGAGTTGCTGTTGTTCAGAACAACTCATACTCGAAATTGTCACTCAAAATCAAAAGGACAAGGCAGCAGGCTGTGTTCAGTGAGCAGGGATCTTTGAGGACAGTGCTAGATTCTTTCTGCAAATGGTTAAATGATGGCTCTGTTAAGTAATGGGTCTTCGGCTCTGTGAACTACCGCAATTTGGAAAGTTAGGGACACATGGAGGAAACAGTGTAAATTTTCCAGGAAAGGGGTACTTCTGGTGTGTCCTCAGTAGTGATTTACAGGCACTGTGCTTGAAAACATCCTTAATAGCACACTTCGGAAACCGAGCCAGAACTGAAGTGGTGCATGAAGAGACTTCAAGAGCAAAACTCCCTGTTTCCCTATTTGTTCGCAGATAGACCTCTCTGCTGATGATGTTGGGATTTTTCAGTGCGAACGTTACTGTCAGTAGAGAATCTTCTCCAGTAAAAGCCATCAGTAACGAGCATTTATTTTCATTATTCTGTCACCTAAAAGTGTCAGCAGTGTTTTCTATACAATCTCTCTTTGTCAAGACATATCTACTCTGTAGGGAGAGCAGTGAAAACAATTCACACCAAGTAAATGTTCATGTGTGTGACCATTCATGTCATTACACTTTACTATAATGATTCTCTTCAAAGATAGCATAAAATATCACATAGATTGGTTAGAAAACAGTACGTCACTGCTGATTTGCCTCTGCTCCTGGACAAAAGGGTGGGTTTTCTTTTTTTTCCATTGGACTCCAGCCTAAAATGAAACAGCACTAGAACAGAGGTCAGGCACTTGGAAGAATTTGTTCAAGGGGAACCAGGTACAGCTTGATTCAATATCAATATTTCATATGTTCTGAGATTGATTCAAACAACAAGATAGCAGAACACCCTTTTTATAGCTTTCCATCTGTGAGGAGTTATTTCTCAGAGCACTCTGTATGAACAATCTAACAGATATTCATTTTTGAGATCATATATTCTGCTAAGTGGGATCTTTTGATGCACAGTCTGGCTGTGATAGTAATTTTAAAATGAGAGAAAGAGTCTCAGAGCCAGATTCATAAAAATGAATGTCTTCCACACAAAGTTATTTTCCGTGATGTATTAACTCCTCCTTTCCCAAGCATTTGCAGGAAAGTAATGTCCTCAATATCAGTTACTTGTGAATCAATGGAAGAAGGAATCTGTGCAGGAGTAATAAGGAGGTGATAGATCTTTGGGTAATAAAATACTTATATCCTTTCTTAAAAATATCTATCTATCTACCTACCTACCTATCTATCTATCTATTTATCTATCTATCTATCTTTATTTATTTATTTCAGGATATAAATACACATACTTGGAGCTTGAGAGCAGACAAAGCTCTTTGATGACACTACAGTAAGAGCATTTTGAACTGATTCTTTACTTATTATGATGTGGTTATAATATACCACATGACCACCATTTAAGGCACTTTGGAAATCAGTGTCACCTACCCAGGTGACACTAGGAACATTATGCAGGACCAGTGTCTACAGGACAGGCAGGATAAATGAATGTTGTTTTCCTTGATCAGCAGAGCATGAGCATGGCTAGCATTCTGTGCTATTGCCTTTGATTCCCCAGTCCAGGTTAGCAGAATCCTATTTAGAGCAGGGATGACTGGGGGTGGCCTTGGTTTCCAATCTGTTGCCAGGCTTGCCACATGCCTTTGAATGTACATTGAGTTTTCCAGCACTGCCACCAAACCCCTGTTTTTATCTCACCATGGAACTACAGGTAATCATAAAAATATTTGTAGAAGCCATAATTCCAACCCAGGTTGGTCATTTATTTTACAACTGTGAAGCTCTGTTTTTGATGCTAAGCAGAAGAAGATGGGACTTGTGGATAAAACAGATTTCTCTGGCCTTACTGTCCATGATCCTTTTGAATAACAGAGTTATAGAGGTAGTATCTGTTGCACTCATTTTCATGCTACATCTGTGACATTTCCATGAGCTTTTAGAGATGCTATGGCATCTGATCTTCCAACCATGGCTGAGGAAGGAAAGTTCACCTGGGATGTTTTGTGAATGTGTAGGCATACACCAGGGAAGGTTTGCATTTCCTCATTTGGAGTTTAAATAGGAAATACATTTGTTTACCAATAAAAAGTGAAGGCTTTTTAATGAATCCTTATTCCTCATAAGAAAGGAAATACCTGACCCAGTCATTAAAGCAACTCAAAGACACTGCTACATTCATGTCACCTAGAGCTTTCTTTGCCTGTCTCTGCAGCCTCTATATGTTTTCCAGAATGTTTAATATGCCTCGTGGTGTCTTTTTCATGCTTTCTTCCTTTGTTGCAGGAATGGGAAGAAAATGCTCTATGCACTTGAATTTTCATACATGCAAATTTTGAGAGACAGCAAGTTTTGTAATGTGTTCTGAAAGAGCCTTATCTCTACTTAAACTCTTGCAAAAAACTACTTACACAGTAGGTTTGCTTGACCACAAAGGTTATTTATTCCACTGTCTGGGATCTGAGAGCTATATTAAAAGCAAAATAGCAATAAGCAAATGATAGCAAATAATACAGCAAAAAATAGTTTATAACTTTTATAACTGTATTATAAATAATACAGTAAATAATAGTTTATAAAAGCAATTGTGAGTGAAAGGATTAGGTCACGAGAATGAAACACTTCTGATGGCTAGTACTGTTACAAGTGAGAGCTCCATCAGGACCTAGAGACTGTTGTTGCATTGAAGTCCAGTCTTAAAGGCTGACAGATCTCACTCAAAGAAAAAAAAATCACTATATGAGAATGTACAAAATCTGCTTGGGGTTCTCTGATGTTATATTCCAATATTCAAACTTATTCTGTTTGTATTAAATTTTTTCTTGGGTGGGAGCATGGAGAGGTGTCTCAGGAGATTCCTGCTGTATGTAAACACTTTAAAAATGGCAGTGGTTTGAGTGCAGGGTGTGAGGTGTGACTGAACACGTGCATACCATTAAACCACTATAATTTAAAGTGATGACGTTTGCAGAGAGCTCTCTGGAGGTATAATTCTGTCACGTGGCACCAGAAGTAATGCTCGGTCCTTCCTTAAGGACAGCAGGCCTTAAGGAAGGCCTTAAGACCAGGTTGTGTGGGTTCCAGAGGCGTAAGAAACAGACTTTTTTTCTGAGAGAGATTCAAGAAAGGAAGCGCTTCTGGGCACTAGGGCCTTTCCTCAACAGGAGGAAAAGATCCATTTTGAAATGCATAGGGACCCTTTGTTGTTCCTTCCTCTCCAGATGACCAGATAGCTGGAGGAAATTAGTGCAATTCTTAGATCCAACCACGTAACCCTTCTCAGAGATCTCCACCACAGGAATCCTCAGACCAGGGGAGTACGCTTTAGCTGACCTATGCATAGAAATGAGCCAGGACTCCATGACAGCCTGGTGAGAGAGGCTTTGTAGATCTCTGTTCTTTGTAGAAAAGAGCAGAGAGGACATAGGGTCATTTCCATAAGCGTTCAGCTCTGGAAGTTTCAGAGACTTCAGCCTCTGACTCTGATATGTATTGCAAAGGTTACAGAGGGTCAGAATGGCACTACAAGTGCAACGTGTGGATGCACTGACATTTTCCAACGGGGCATATTAAAAATGGAAAGAAATTAGAAACTCATATGTGGCTTGTAACTTCAAACGTTTAGACAGTATAAATACATGCAGTGTGCTTAACAATGCCGTGCAATGGTTTTTTGAAATATATACTCCCTGATGTACTTGTAAGCAGGGGGAGTTCAAACAGCAATCAGCCAAAATGGAATAGGTACACTCCATCAGAATAGATTTTCATTATAGTTGCCCGCAAAGCGGCATCATTTCTCATACTACTTGAAGCTGATTTAAGTGTTGGATCTGTGCCAATCATTTGTTAAGCCTCCCGTCTTTATTTTATAGCTTATACAATACAACTGACCAACTCAGAGAAACATCTGTTGCACGCAAATGCAAGAGGTACTAAGATCCTACCAATGTTTAGACAGCCACTTTGTTCCTCTGCTGCCATCATTACCTCTGCAAGTGGCCCCACATACAGATTATGCTAATCTGAAATGTAGTTTTGTTCATTTTGTACAGCTAGGAATTTATTGCTCACTTAATCTAAGTTGATCTTTGTTAGCTAAGTGTGCAATTAGAGTCATAGTGTTTGATGCAGATCTGGGTGGCTTATAGCACCAGTCTCGCACTTCTGAGCACAAAGTTAAAGTTCAGCCAGAGGTCTTGCTCAGTATGAGTTTTGAGGGATTTAAGTGTAGTCCCCACTGGAGCGTTATCTGCAACACAAACAGCTATACATCATTTGGCAATCCAGGACAAGATTTGATTAGGAAACACCCTATTCTGGCTAATTTTAGCATAGCAAAGAGTGTTCTCCGTTTGCACAGCAGTTATTTCTGGCAAGATTTGACATTGTTAACGAAGAAGAGAAGACTGCTGTACCATCCAGACTTCAAAGCATATAAAATTTGGCACTTCTCACAATAATTCCACACCACAATCTTTCGCTTAAAAGATTATACAGGAAGGTGATTGACCCAGTGACACAGACCTCTGAAACTCTCTCAGAAACAATTCTTTGCATATAAGATATCCAAAGCAAGAGGTTTCCATAATAAGAAAAACATGTTTTACAGTAAGGGTGGTGAGGTACTGGAACAGGTTGCCCAGAGAGGTGGTGGATGCCCTGTTCCTGGAAACATCCAAGATCAAGCTGGATGGCGCTTTGAGCTACCTGGTAGAGCTATGAGTGTCCCTGACCTTTGTAGGTAAGTTGGGCCAGACAATATTTAAGGCTCCCTTTCATCTCGTATGATTCTATGACTCTATAATTTGCCTTTCTCTATGTTCCACAGGTTTTGTTTAACTCAGCACTGCTTACTGCATACGAGATGACATTTTCTAAACACATTGCAGAGAATGGCAGCATTTTATAGGACTTTCCTTCAGCAAATCTGTTGGACAGTCCAACAGTTTTTGCTTTCGACCTGTGTGATCATGAGCTGTCCAGTCTAAGCTGTAAATGCTCTTCCAGCTGGTATCACAGCTCACACTAAAACAGGTCGCCAGGGTGACATTAACCACTCAGGTGAGTGACTTCTGTGCCACCCCTCCAGAGTCTCTTGAAGGCTGGCTTTTCGCTGGGAGATGATGAGGATTGTAACTTAAAACATTCTGAATCGTGGTTAAAATGAATCAAGGTTAAATACCATCTAAGGTCATAACAAGAGTCAGCTGTTTGATTTCAGCTCAACTATCTGGAGCCCAAAACGCATAGCTTCAACTGAATCTTCCCTAACTTTAAGTCTTATCAATCCCATAATGGTTGAGGTGTGCAGGAGTAGGGGACTTCCCAGAAGGTCTGAAAGGTCCCCTGAGTGCGAGACCTGAACGCAGCGCCTTAGACCGCTCGGCCATCCTGACCACACCCTTATATCATGAACATTGAAATTCCCTCACTGTTAAACTGCCAATTAAAAACTAAAGTGGAAACAGTTTATGCTTCTGGTTTCTAGACATATAGAATAATAAGATATAGTCTTATTCTGGCTGCGTATATTCTCTTATGTAATATACAAACATATTTAGCTGAACTGCCTAGGATGTTTACATGAATGTTACCATGTAGGTAAGTATGTTGTGCTTACCTACACATAATTCTTAGCATCTACTTGTGCCTGTCACTAAGCTGATGCTCCAAAGATGACGTTCCCCCAAAGAACTCTTTTGGAGATCTCAGGTGCCTTAAGACATTGTAAATGTTGCAACTGAACAGAAGAGAGAGGTCTTAGTTACTGCTTCTGTCAAGACACAAGTAAACAGAAATCAGACTGCAGTGGGCCTGTGTGGCCCGATGCATTAGCCTTGAACCTGCTACAGTACGTGAAGCCACTTCTCTAGGAAGAGAAGTAGTTGTGAGACCATCTAGTCCGACCATCAACCCATCACCACCATGCCCACTAAATCATGTCACTCAGATGAAGAGATGTCCCATATATGAAGGGATAAAGGGCAACATTTTATGGTAAATGGAGTTGGTATAGCTTTACTCTCATAGAACAAGCTTTACTGCAATTGAATCTTCCAAAGGGTTGTCACTGCTTTGTGCTCTCCTATTGCAATTTTATGCGACTGCCTCCTCACATCTAATCTCTGTTTGTCTGTTACTGAGTTTTTCTCTTGTTTAGGCATAGAAAGTAATTTAGACTAAAAACAGACACGGCTGATGTTCCGTTTCCTTATTTATATAAAAGAAAGTAGGAAAAAAAGCTCAGCTTGCCTCAGAACCAGACCAATCTACCAAACCCATTCCCAGTCAGCTGGGGGCCATTTTATTCAAATAAGTCATTCCAATACTTCACAGAGTCAATCTCTTGACTGATGAGGCCTTTGCTAAACCACTAAAGAAAAAAACACCTCTCTTCCACCATTTTACTAATTTCCACCATTTTACTAATTTCTATCAGCATAAAATTAAATTTTACACATTGAAAAGATTGAGCAGTTTTCTTTTTCCTTTTCCTTTTCCTTTTCCTTTTCCTTTTCCTTTTCCTTTTCCTTTTCCTTTTCCTTTTCCTTTTCCTCTTCCTCTTCCTCTTCCTCTTCCTCTTCCTCTTCCTTTTCCCTTTTTTCTCTTTCTTCTTCTTCTTCTTTGTCCTTTTCTTTCTCTTCTTCTTTTTCTTCTTCTTCTTCTTCTTTTCTTTTTCCTTCTCCTTTTTCTTTTTTTCCTTCCTGCAGAAAAAAATGCAGAAGACACAACTAACACAGGACAGTGAGTCTTACACTGCTTTATAATGTAAAGCTTTGTGATGTTCAAATGAGCGAGCAGTACAAGAGAGCATTCTGAGATAATTTCAGAGTTGAGCTGATGGTCACTGTAGTGAAATGAGCTTTGGGTCAGACAGTCTGTCTAACTTGCAAAAGTAAAACCTACCTTTCCAGAAGTATACTGCTTTACCAGATTAAGATATTAGGAAAACTTTTTTAGAGAAAAGTTATAATATAAGGAAAAGGAAACAGATGCAGGAGCACAATTCATTGCTATTTCAAGAAAGATGAGATTGGGTATTGGTAACCATTTGCAAAGAATACAGCAAAAATTTCATAGCAGAGACATCCACTTGAAACAGAGACTGGAAGTCAGCCAAACCTCCTAAACTGTCGATGACAAATCACGGTTGCATAAGACAACCCCCAAATCATAGTGGAAACTAAACAGGGGAGTGAGCAGCGCAGATGTTTGGAGGTCATTAACAGGAGCTCAACTTTCCTTGCCTGGTGGCTACCTCTACAGATACCTGATTCCCAGAAATTTCCCTGACCTCCAAACATCTGCTCTCTTCTCCTGTTTTCTTTACAGCCATACTGCAGAGAGCCTCATGCAGTCATAACCTTTTCAGTTCTTTCTTATAAAATATTTCTATCTCACTTCCCTAAATCATGAAGGAAAGTATTTTACAAGTCTGGACCTACCATCATTCATGGGGGGACCTTCACATTCATTGTGGTCAGTGCTAAACTGAATTACTTGGCTTTTCCTGCAGGCTGAAAATGTGTGCCCATTGACTATTCAGATAAGTTAATGTGGAGTACTTTGTTCTTTGGTTCAAACTCTTTAGACGCTTTCCTTATCATCTATTCTTTGCCATTTTACTGAATTTATCTGCTACCCTTTGTCAAGTCTTCAGTCTCCATGAGAGCTAGATATGCCCTAGACAGCTTTATTACTTTGAAAAACATGGGGTCCAAACACATATTTCCAAGTATGATAGCTGCTGTTTTCCTTCCTCTAATGGAAGTATATCTATCAAAAGTTGTTCTGTATAACAGGCTCTGTTACTGTTCACGAGTCCATTATCTGTAGGCATTTAAAAAATTTTCCCATGGGACAATAATAGCTAAAGTCATTCTTCCTCTTTGGATGAGTACTACTGTATTTACTCTTTCTTTCTCAAAATTTCCCATACCTCCCAATTTTTCTGGAAATCAAAAATAGATTACATGTGCTACAACAAACTTTCTTGCTAATCCTCTCAAATCCCCCAAGACATGCTTATCAGATAACAAGTTCCTAGATTACTGACTAGTTCACTAAGCTTTTAGTGAAGTATTTTGTTAATCTGTTCCTCATACATCTCTTGGTATCCCAGCCATTTTGTACTTGTTGTTCTCTGTTTCTCTGCTCTGCACACATCCCAGAAAATGTTTTTTGGATTAAAGATTGATTTTTCAGCACAGAAATCAATACATCCATAGCTAGAGAAAGACCAAGTCCCTGTTCAATCATTTCGATCCATGCTGCAACGTTAACAGTTTAGAATTTAGAAGTAAGGAAGACCTTGGAGTTAGTCAAAAACTGCTTGCATAGAAGCCTGATTCAGAGACTGTTCGGAGAGGTCAACAGTCAGCAGCCATTCCCAGCCTTCAGGTTATTTTCTGGTTTAATCTCTTCTCCCTCCCTCTGGTGATGGCTCTGTGGGTTTCTCTCTATGGACAGTTTCTTCTACTTGATATTCCCTAATATTGTAAAATGATCACATAAGTATTTTTACCATCTCAGTGCTAAAATTTCATCAGCCACTCTCTCCTTACCCTATTGCCCTTTGCATCTCAGCTCCTGCCCTGGTTTCTGCTCACTTCTCTGGATGAACATGCTCAGGTTCAGCTCAGTTGGGCTGACCATGAAGAGGAACTCCACTTGAAGGAATGAGGTAGGTGGGGCTGGGGAGCCAAAGTTTTACTCCACCTCCTCAACAATGGCCACTCTTACATGGATGGACTTGGACAAACATCCTCCTGGAGGAGAACTCTGGTCTGAAGACGAATTGAAACTGTGTTGAGCACCTTAGACCAGGCACTGTTAGTATCAGAACCTGTCCTACAAAAGAAATCCCTTCCTGTCAGGTAGGAGCAAAATCCAATCTCCCTCTGAAGCTGGGTGTCTGTGGTTTATGTGTCTTGAACTAAATGTATATAATATACTCAGGCTCCAGATGATATAGAAAGCAGACATGTTATCTCTATGTCTCAGGCTACCATATGTACAACATTTCATATTCAAATTTATCTGGTGGTTTCCCATCAACTTCCAGAGTCATTCTCATGACACAACCCTAATTTCTGAAACAATTAGTGGCTCAGGTCCAAGCTACATCAAAGACTGGGTTTTTATCTGTAAATGACTGTGAGAGCTTCACTCCTCTGAGACAATGGACTTTCAGACTTGTTGACAAAATCATAAAGATAGACAGTAGCGAGGAGACAGATTTTGACAAAGTCAAACCTAAACTGAACAAGAAGCATTTCCTAAGCTGGGAAGGTAATAAGGTATGGGAGGACTTTAGTACAGAAGACTGCAGACTTAATTCACTTGGATTTTTTATACTAAGCTTGGGTATATTTCTAAAAAGGATTACTCTTAATCTCACTTCTGAAAACCAAGCAGCTTGGGTCTAGATTTTCAAAGTGGAGGAATAACAGTCTCATAATGCTTATGTTTCTTCATTAAGACAATCTTGTATAGATGACCAGGAGACAGAAACAGACTGCCTGACAGGTCATGGTTTGGATGAAACCTGGGAATACTCTTATTCTGATTTCTTTCAAAGAAACAAGGGGTCAGGCCTCTCACAGTAGTGACCCTATTTTGTACTGGCCCTTCTGAGTTAGCCTGAGCTGGACAATTACAGGGCTTTGGTGACACAGAGCCTAGGAATGGCTCTGGAAAACTGAGTAACTTTATAAGTGCAGGCTGAGTTCAGAGCTAGTGCATGATACACCAGGACAGGATGGATCAGCATACTGTGGTAGCGTGGCAGATCCCTGGGAAGGTAGCTGCTTAGCTCACAGGATCAGATTCTGTACACTTGAATGAGAAAGAGAGCTACCTTTCCATTGGATGGATTCCGACTCCAGGAATATTTCATCTCTTTCTGTTCTTCATAATACTGATTTGCCTACTGGAATAACTTGGACATACCCTGCTAACCACATTTCCATGGCAACGGCACCCCTCCCTGCTGATTTTGTTCTCTGACTGCTGTAATCTCTCAAAGCCTGAAGTAAGTCAGTCTTTGAGCAAAATAAGCCTTGATAACAGAGTCATTCAGTGGTTTATTCTTCCTTGTGTAGAAACAAGAAAATTATGGTTAAAGCATGCTTAAGAATCAAAGGATATATTTTTTAAGCAAAGGCTGGGGCTATCATGTGTACAGTGATTGGGATGGGTGGTTTTTTGTCTGTTTTTGTTTGTTTTTTTGACATGTCCTCTTACCCTGCTCTTTGAATTCAGGAGAATATTTAGTGAAAGATCACTATTTTGGTTTTAAGGTGTTATCTGTAAGGAGAGGCAGACAACAGAACATCAGCTGTAGGTGCTGGTGATCTGTGGATGTGATGGGGAGGTGAAGTCATGGGCTTGAGATGCTCTGAGTTCTGGAGGAGCTGAGGAAACAGGCAGGCGCAACAGCTACATGTGATGTGCAGAATTATGAGGCCATCTGATAGGGATGAGAGGAAGGGAAATGAATGGAGGACATGAAAGGATGAAGAGGACTGAAAGGAGATGGGAGAGCACTGTCAGTAGAGGATATTCAAAGCAGTGTCCTGAGCAAGGTAGGGCTTAGGTATAGTAGGTCTGAGAAGACTTTGAGATTCAAGGTTTCAGGGTGTTGAAATCCCTCAAGCTTTTTTGAGTGGAGTGATATTAAGTTACTTGGGTTTTATTCTGCACTCTGTGGACTGCCATGGAGCATTTGTCACTCTTAAAAGTACTACAGAAGATCTTATTTAGGGGGTACAAACACATGGAAAAAAAAAACTTGCTTCCTTCTCCTGGCAGCTATGATATGCATTGTGCATATGACAGTTGATTTGACTACTTTCAGAAATGCCATAAACTTATCCAGGTGTGACAACCTTCCAAACCTTCCAGAAAAATCTGAATGGATAGAGATTCTGTCAGTCTTCAGGAAACACTGGAAATTAAAATGACAAATTAGATTCTTTTGTCTTTCACCAAACTCAAACTTTAATGAAGAAATCACTGTCATACAGCTACAGCAACTCCTGTGGATTCATCTGGATGAAATTTCCAATGTTGGAAAACAGAAAAAAAGCCTTGAAAAGTAAATGGATCTACATAAACTATTGCTCTTAATTTTGATATTATTGTGACTATGGTGATGCCTTTTGGCTTTAGCCATGATCATTTTTATTCCTCTCTCACTCTGATCACTTCTTGCTTACTTCTCTCTTAACATCCCACATCTTGTCCTCTCACTCAAATATCTGATCTCTCTGCTGCAGAAATTTCTGCCTCATGTCCTCTTTTGCACATAAAACAATCTGAAGAAACAATCTAGCTTGTTACTGCGGAGAATATTTCTCTTCCTGCTATGTTTCTAACCTATTTTTACTTTAACATCTGTTCAGTAGGTCTTTTTCTACTAATACAAAACATCATCTTCATACAGTCACTGCTTAGCCATATCTGATTGCTTTTCTTCACCTTCTCACTGTTACATATGTGCCTCTCATTCTAAGTCCATATGCAGAATAGCCTGCCTTCAGCCTGCCCACTGTATATTCTCATTCATACGTCTTCAAAAAGATTCATAATTCAATTTCAATTGATGGACCTCAACAGGCTTGAAAGGTGGGCCCAGGTGAACCTAATGAGATTCAACACAGCAAAGTGTTTTGCACTTGGGCCGGAGGAATCCCAAGCATCCAAACAGACTGGAAGGAGCAGTCCTTGAGAGCAGCCCTGCAGAGAAGGACCCGGGGGTCTTGATGAATGAAAAGCTTAACATGAGCCAGCAGTGTGCTCTTGCCACTCAGAAAGCAAATGGTATCCTGGGTTCCATCAGAAGAGGGGTGGCCAGCAGGGACAGGGAGGATATTGTCCTCCTCCACTCTGCTCTTGTGAGGCCCCATCTGGAGTACTGTGTCCAAGTCTGGAGCCCCCAGTACAGAAAAGACAGGGAGCTGTTGGAGAGGGTCCAGAGGAGAGCCACGAAGATGATCAGGGGACTGGAGCACCTCCCCTATGAAGATAGGCTGAGAGAGCTGGGCTTGTTCAGCCTGGAGAAAAGAAGGCTGCGGGGTGACCTCACTGCAGCCTTTCAGCACCTAAAGGGAGCCTACAAACAGGAGGGGAATCGACCCTTTGAAAGGGTAGATGATAACAGGACAAGGGAAATGGTTTTAAGATGAGGAAGGGAAGATTTAGGTTGAATGTCAGAGGGGAAGTTCTTCACTATGAGAGTGATGAGGTGCTGGAACAGGCTGCCCAGGGAGGTTGTGGATGCCCCATCCCTAGAAGGGTTCAAGGCCAGGTTGCATGGAGCCCTGGGCAGCCTGATCTAGTATCAAATGTGGAGGTTTGTGGCCCTGTCTGTGGCAAGGGTGTTGGAGATTCATGATCCTTGAAGTCCCTTCCAACCCTGGCCATTCTGTGAATGTCAATCCACTCTAAATGATGGCATCATTTTTATTCCTGCCTCCACAAACTCAGTGCAGAGGAACAAGTAATACTTCCCTCTCTCTGATGCTTACATTCTGCATTATTGACGTATGTCGCTTTACTTGCCTGTTCATATTGCAAGCGACTCTTCATGCCAAGCTCATGATCCTCTCTGTGGGTAAACAAATAAGCCCAGAATACGCAAGGGAACTCTAAGCCCTCATTAAAAAGCTGAAATGGTAGTTTTTGAAAGAATGAAGCGAGCTAATTAAGTCCTGAAAAATTCAATTTTCTGAGAGAAGTTCTCCAGCCCATTCATTTTTAAAATCATATACTTCATGTTGTAAAACTTCTTAAGTCTTTGATTTTTCCCTTTGGCCACCATTAGCTCATATTTCACATTCCTGGCACACTCATTTAAGTCTTCAATAAGTTAAATTGCTATTAGGTGCATTTTGAATTTGTAATACTTTCTCCAAGTATACAATGAACATAAATCAAATATTCATCATATAATCATGATTCGAATATATAATGTTCCAGACACGTTTAGGACAAATGTAGATAATTTTGATTATGGAAGCTGTGGAGTTAGAAGTAAGATGTAATGTGTGGCAAAACAGCAACTTTTTTTTTTTTATATGGGGAACCTTGTAGAAATCATCTGTTTAAGTTACATCTTCCTGACTTTCACCTCAGCACTTTTTTCCACACATCTTTAGTCTTCATTACATGGTACAGTATTTGCTTATGCTCTGCCAGAGTTATGGTTATACGTAGACATCCATGTCCATGCCACAATCACTTTAATTTGTTAAAAGTGTTAGATTTAACCAATACTGAGTATGTTCACAACAACGCTGAGACCTGAAAAAAATTTTCAAAATAAAGTTTGGCTTTTTCTATGTTTCCATGTAATACTTTCTAAATTTAAATAGTTTTCCAAAGAATGAGTTAGAATATGGAAGAAAAACATTAAAACACTTTTAGAAGTCAAGAGCAATACTTTTCCTCCAACTACGAAACCTGAGCCTCCAAAATCTTCAAAATGAGTCAAAAGAGTTTTTGCAAGTAGTTTTGTAAATGGAAAACAGCAAAACTGCAAGAGAAAGAAGGTAACCTATTTGTTCTAGTTCTCCATTCTTCCCCAGATGTCCTTCCACAAAATATTACCATGATTTTCTATCAGTAAAGCATCCTTATATTACTACTTCAGAAATAACACTTCCTGCTTTATTACACTGGTCCACATCTTCAGAGATGGATATTGGTGGTATGGCAGCAGAGGTTGAGCCTTCCCACCAATATTCCATTATATTTTGTTGCCATGCAACAGGTGGCAGAAGAAGAGCAGTCTGACAGAATGGTGTCTGACATAGAAGCACATATGAAACAAATATTTGTCATTGGATTCCTTCATTGGATTGGACTGCACACACTGACATCCACCGATGCTAACTGAATATTTATGGAGACTAAACAGCAGATGTGAGCACAGCAAGTTGAGCATTTCAGCAACAACATCACCATAGCAGCTATGAAACAGTGGGTTACCTCCACTGGTGCAGATTTTGATGAGCAGAGCAAGCAGGCTCTTACTCATTGTTGGCAAAAATACCAAGATAACATTGGTGTGTACAGCAAAGGAAGGCAATGACAGTGTCTTCTAAAGGGATACAAAAACTACAAAGCAATAACAGGTGAAAGAAAAAAAAAAAAAAAGAAGGAAACTTGGCTTACTCCTCTGATGACCAGTAATAGCTCAAGAAGAATGCAACCACTATCCAGAGAGATGCTAATCCCTTGGCTGCTAACCCTCAAATGAAGCTGAGGAGAGGTGGATCCTGACTCCACCCCTTTCAGTCACTCAGGTGCATTGCTTACATCTGATCTCTATGGGCTGGCCACACCCTCTCACCTCGTGCTCAACCATTGATTCTGGTTGTGAGCTGGAAATTCTGCTGCTATATTGTCTATGTCAAAAAATAGTGTTTTGTAGCTGAGAATTTGCTCTACCAAATATTGTTATTGTGCTCTTTGTATCTGTTGTAGTTTTCATGGAAATAAGCAGGAGGCATTTCTTTCAGAACAACGTATGTACAATGACTTGAAAAATTCACTGCAGAATTGGACTGGTGCCATAAGCATGTCTATTATTTCACTGTCAGCCCCAAAGAAAAATTAAGTTTAAGCTGAAGAATAGAAACAGGCATCCCAATAACTTCAGTCTGCTTTTGCTCTTCTGCCATTACTTAGCATAGGAAATCATTCTTATCAGTGGCTGGTGATCAGCATATTCTGATTCACACAGAAGTCATGTAAATAGGAATGAAGAAACATAAATCCATCTTCTACTCGCGAGTATTTCAAGATTTTTTTTATCACTGAGGGGTTATTTATCCTGGTTTTTTTGTGTTTAACATTAGTACCACAACTACCTCCACTACTCAGCATACACACCAGCATCGCTCAGAACAGGGTGGCTGTACTCCAGAGGACACACTTCCAGCAAACACACCCAGCTGACAGCATTCAAAACCAGCTGGAATGTCTGGTTAATGTTCAGATCACCTCACAGGATCTCATCCATGTCTTCTTCACTGTACAGTAGTAGTGATACATCCACAGTGCTCAGAATTTCAAAATGTATTTTTTCTAATGCCATCTGTTGTGTTAATTTTCAGACTTGTTTTAATCACATCATGTGTGGTGGACACAGAAAGTTTCCATCCAATTGATTTATTCTACAAAATTCTGTGTGATTTTTTGTCTCCTGGAATCCAGTAGCATGAAGATTTCCCTCCTCAGATTTTCCTTTCTGGGGCCAGTGAGCTGAGCCTGCTCAGCTGTGCCTACAAGCACTGAGCAAAATAGCAGAATAGACGGGAGCCTTCCGCATTAGCACAAGCAACTCAGGCTTCATGTAGACAGAGCAGGACCGAAGCAAACATCATATATCAAATGCCTCTTCTCCACTCTGTTTCAGTTTGTATTTCTACACTGCCTTCACCATACTCCAGCCCTTTCTATCTCTTGTTTCAGGGTACACATGAGAGGACATGGTGGTGTAGCATGAGTGACATGAACCTGGGTACAAGGAATGAAACTGGACCATTACTGGCCCATGCAGACCCTCTTTTTCCACTGTTTTTGTAATCCTGGATGTTGATGGGGTTGCACAGTTTGCACACTTAATACTAAGTGAAATTGTGAGTGCAGGAAGACAGTGCACTCAACTCAGTATTGAACCTCTGGTCGAGAGTAAACTTCATTCATGATTATCTACAGGGAAGGTAACAAAGTTTTTTGCTTGGCTTTACCTGTCAAGGAACTTCAAGATCTTGATTTGCAGTCACAGACCTACATGAAGTTAGAATTCAGCCTGCTACATATTTAAATGCATTCATTTCAACATATATGTACAAACCTCTATTTACACCCCCAAGTATGTACTCAATATACATTGAATATGCACTGAAAATAAATTTAATGGGCATTTATTTTGAACATTTGATAAGCAAAGTCAAATTAACCAAATTCTACATTTTCTAATAGGAAAGAAAAAAAAGCAAAAAGTAGGCAGAACAAGCAACTTGGCCTATATTCACCTAAGAAAATCTTTAAGTCTACCCTAGATTTCAAGACCAGATGGAACAAGTTGTGATTCTCTAAGATGATTTTCTGGGAAATGTCAGCATCATGCTCATAACTCCAGGTTAAGTTAGTGCATAAGAGCACAACAAAGCAAAAAAAAACATTCCTTGCATTGCCTGGACACAGGACATAGGCTTGTCTGAGGTGAGCGGTGGAGAACAGGTAATAAAAGCCCGCATGATATCTGTTAGTCAGAAAACAAGCAGAACCACACAAGCTGGCAGATGTTTGCTCTGTACGTGGTCCAAACTCTAGAGCAGCATAGGAGCAGCCTGCACATCTTAAATCTTTCTTTCCCTACAATACTCTGGCTATAGCTTCATAGATAAGTGATGTGGGAAGAGGCAAAAGTGTGTAGGAATATGACACAACTTTGAACAGTTCAAGTGTAATGAGATAAGGACAGATCTAGTGAAGAAGTTAAAAAGAAGCAGAATAACCTTAATCTCAATTTTGAAAAGGTGCTGGTAGATTAACTATTTTTTTCATTTTTGGGAAAAGTGATAAGGCTATGAGTTACATCAGATTAGCAGGCTTGCAGTGGAGTCCACAGTTAATGGAATACTAATTGGCTTGTAATGGTCAGTGAAGAATCTTCAGGTTCAGGGGATTCCTGAGCTGCAGAATGTGAAACCAGTATGGTGCTGGCACCTCCCTGGAGTGAGTCAGTGGTGACCTCCTCAGCAGTCACATCTTCATGATCAACTTCCTTGAAATGCTTTCATGTTGGGCAGTGCTGATGGTAAAGTTGGCAGAAGCATTGTATTTATTTGCTTGCTGGGTGTATATGGGAGGTGTGTATTAACCCAACTTGGAGGAGAGCAGAATTCAGTGGCCTGAGCTTTCCTGGGAACCAATGGCACATCTGTGGGACTTCCTTCTTGTCTTCTCTGCAAAACCGCTTTCCTCATGTATCCCAAAACATGAGTTTAGTTCTTTTGTTGGGAGGGACGAAGGGATGAACGGTCTGTAACTTGTATTTGTGTAACACCTGTGGAGGTTACTTTCAACCAATTTCCACCATATTTAGATGCACTTAAGCAAGACTCTTTCCAGGAAAGCCAAGAAGTACCATTTGCCCCCCTGATGCTTTTTTATTTTTGCTGAGAAAACTAGAATGTTTTCACCGCTATGTGTCAACAGTATTGCCTATGCAAAGACCAAATATAGGGAAAGCTGAGAATAAATATTCCATGTTCAGGGAATAGGAGGAGTTTATGGCATTTTTCAGTAATAGTTAATTAAAAGTAAGTAGAGTACTAGAAGAGTATGTTATAGAGCAGACAGGGAATTGGAAGTGAGGTAAGTGAAAGGCACATGATAATTTCAATTTACTGCCTTGTTCTGCAGAATGCCTCATGGATGTCATCAGCACACATGGATAACTTAGGCTATTTATGTGTTAATGCTAGTTTATGGCATTCTGGCCTGTTCATCTTTTCTTGCCTGTCACTTCTCCCTGCCTTCAGAGCATGTTGACAAAATGGTTTCTGCACCAATACAGTGACCATGATCAGGCAGCAGGTCTGGACTTGCAAAATGCCTTCTTTCCCTTAAAAAAAAAAGAACAAACTAAAATTAAAAGGTTTTCTTATAGCCATTTTCCTGATTTGTTCCACAGCATTTCCCCACAAACAGCTGTCCTGGCAGAGCCACTGGAGCATTGTTCTGCAGTTCAAAGATGGGGAGAAGATCAGGAGATGGAGTGAGACACAAAAATACCTCCGGCCATTCCTGCCACAAGGGACAGGATATTGCAGAGCTGCAGCCTCATGTTCAGTTTGCAGGTTGGCTCAGACTCAGGGCAGAACTCTGGAAAAGTTACTTGGCATCACTGCACCTCAATGCCTCGATTTTTGGCCTTGCATAATGGAGTCACTGAGTGCTAGTCAACCTGGAGAAGATCAGAACTGCATATGAAGGGCTGTTGTACATGCTATATTGTACACATGCTTTTATAAACACATGTGCATATGCAGTTCCTTTCCTATGGCCATTTTTGTGTCAGAAACAGACTTATGGCCAAAACCAAACAGGACTTCTTCTCTGGGAATATTGTGCAGTTGCTAATTTCACTACCGGAACTGTGTTGCTGCACAATCTGGCCTCCTTCCATCACTGCCTCTCTTGAAAATAAAGGGGACTGATGAGTCTATGGATAATGGTAAACATATGGAGCTTAGGCAGTGCTATACATTAAAAGCCAGAACACATTAAAAGGTATTTTAGTTGTTGGCAGCATAAGATCAGTGTAGGAAACATCATCTAACAGAGAAATCTCATACCAATAAGTTTCATGTTCTGACAGCATTTGGCATTTTCCTTTCACTTCACAAAAAAATAAAATAAAAATGACTAATTCAAAACAAGGGCCAAACCGTTAAGTTTCAAATTAGTTTGTCATAACTGCAAAAATACTGGATTTTTGGTTTTGTTTATTTTGGAAGCTGCTTTCGTTTCAAACTGGGTCACTTGATTTTCTTTTGAGTGTACACGAGACCTTTGACTCCTTGGAGGACACAGGAGGCAAACTGAGTAATGTGATGTCATTGCCTTGCGGAGTTCTCATAACAACTAGCTATATTAGTCACTTGCCTTGCCAGTACCAAGAGGGTGAAAAAGAAATCCAGCAAGATGTTGGTATTACTGGATGGAAAACAATTGTTCCCTGTGATGTATTCTCCTTTCTCTCCATTATTTCCATCATTGTTTGGTGAAGCTTGAGAAGACCATGCTTCAGCTAGGTGATATTTCTCACCCAATCATTTGTCTTCTCCTTGATGTTTACATTTACTGTGCAAAAGTAGTGAAATTTTGTACCCAGAGTGGCAATTTATATTCATTAAGTTAAACAGATTAAAAGCTTGACTTGTTTCTTGGGGGAATGGAGATTATTCAGTCACAGACAACTATGAGAAGCCATATATTTGGGAAAAGCATTTTTGTTGCTTCTGGATTTTTCCTCCAGTCACTGGAGGATGTACGAATGAAAATATGGTTATACTTACAAATATCAGTTCACCCAGAGATAGAACCACTTTTTTAAATAAGAAGCAGGGAAAGTTGCTTGGTTCCTTTTTCTCCTTGTAAAGCAAAAGTGTCAGATCCTTGCTCCAGTGAAACACAATGTTGGATTCCATACAAGCTCCGTGTTGTTCACACCAAATATTTATCTGTTTTGTAATGACAGCAGATTCTCACATGGGATGGCAGTAAATACAAAGATGCCTAATTTTTCTCTAAGTTTTCACATCTAGCATTCAGAAAAATAAGTAATTTCCCTTACTGACCTTGGGATTACTTCAAGCAAATTTCGTGAGTGACTTCTGCTCCTGCTTTTGATACCACTGACCTTTCAGTGCAAGAGTGATTTTCTATTTTATCACGTGTAATCCAAAATCAGTAATGAAGATTATGTAACGTGTCCCAGGATTCTGCTGATAGTGCATTAAAACAAACAAGCAAACAAACAAAGAATGAAATTATTTCTCACAGTGTATAATATATAATTAGCCATTTTTTTAATTCTAAAATCAACCCAATATGTCGGGAATTTTTTCATGGATCCTTGAGGAACTGTTGCCCAGTGAATAAATTATTGTTATAAGTTCTCAGTTTCTGACTTGCTTAAAAGTTAAACAAAACGTTGGTCAGTCCTTTTCAAAATATCTTGCATATAAATCAGTCTGAAGAACGACTTGGGTTTTACTGAGTGACTAGTGGAAAAATACTTTCAAAAAATCCTACATAGCCTCATACTCATCCCATTCTTTCAGGACTTAAGTGCCTCTGCTTAAGTGAGAAGTGACATAGTTTAGCCCAACAGTGATTGCATTCAGTGGTACACTTTATTCTGAACAACCAATTCTTGGAGACTTAAGCCAATGAGGGATTAACTCCTTCAGCTGGAGTTAGTGGCCTCCTCCACCCAAAACTAGAAAGCAAAACAAGTCTCTCCACCCTTATGAACCTCCTATCCAAAGCTGAAGTCATGCAGACAAAAATGTGTTCATAGGAAAGCTAATGTATATAAGTAATTGGTCACAAAACAGAAGGGATTAGATTAAAGCAGAAGGTGGGAAGGCTTGTACTCCCCTGGGCCAACCAACACCTCCTCCTATTCCCCAAATCATAACATCTTTTTTTTTTTTTTTTTTTTAACAATAATTGTCTTCATTGTAGCCTACTTAGTCCAAACAAGGCTTACATATTTCACGTTTTGACGTTAAGTAAGTCCTGCCAAAATAAAACAGGAGATTGACAGAATGTCATTAACATCAGGCCAATAATCTTGTATATCTGTAAAGTAATGTCAATATTTGTGCTGAACTGTGCCAGCTCTTAGCCTCTTCTCGTAAGTCAGATGCTCCACCCCTTTAGCATCTTTATAATTATTCTCTGAAGTAAATTCATATCTTTTTTTGTACTGGTAAATCCAGAACTGAACACAACGCTCCAAGTATGTCACACTTATGGATGAGTAGAAGAGAAAGATCACTTTTCTCGACTGCTGATAATGATCCCACTCATGCAGTTTGCTGTGCTTGTGGCCTTTGACATGAAGGCATATTTTTTTAATACTGTTCAGGCCCAGCTTCTAGTGTGCACCACCAGTAAGTGGCTTCCATCTGGACTTTGTGCCACTGTTCACCTACTCTTTAAACAAGGGAGCTCTGACAGTTTTCAGTGTACCTCACCGTCCACTTAAACAAGCTACACTGCATCCTTTTTTCAGTGAGGATACTGGGGACAGCGTTGAAAGTCTTGCTATAATCAAGGTAAATAACATCCCATGCTCTCTCCTTGTCCATCAGGCTAGTCATCTCATCACAGAAGACCATTAAACTGGTCAGACATGCCTATTCCTCTTTATATTTATGCTGTCTATTCATAATTCCCTTCTTGTTTTTAACTTCTTTGGAAAAATTTCCAGGATCATTTCCTCTATCTCTTCCCAGAGAAAGAAGTGAAGCAGACTAACCTCATTTCCCCAGACCTTCCTTCTTGCCTTTCTCGAAGACGGCAGGGATATTTATTTTGTTATATTCCTCAATAACCTCCTCCTTCTGCTATGACCTTTCAAAGGTGATCAAGGGTGGTCTCACAATTACATTGACCAGATCCCCCCACACTCATGAGTGCATCCCATCATTAACCGTGGATGTGTGTATGTTTGGTTTATTTAAACTTTCTGTAATACAATTTTCCTTTACTGAGGAGAGTCCACTTACTGATGTGGTAGTTTATCCCTTAAAAATGCCCTCCCAGAGACTAAAGAATAAGGGTCCAGTCCTTCAGCTGGTGATTTAAATTAAGACATTCAATTCACATTCAGGGAAGGAATATCCAAACATGTGACAACATGATGCATAGTATGTGTTACAATCCACTGATTTTTATCCAGGAGTATTGCTTCAGGACTTACTTCACGCTGTGAAAAGGCTGAAAAGGGATAGCAATATCTACCTCTGCCTTGTACATGAAAATACTTGAGCAAAAGGTTCTTTTTTGCTGCCCAGCACCTCCCCTTGTTCTATTCAGTTGTCCATCTCAAGTCGAGGTTCTTTCCAAGAAAGTCTATGCTTGTGATCCAGGCTCAAATTGCAGAGCCAGATGTGGAGAGTCAGCCTTGAGTCTTACCAATTCCTTCCTGCCGCTCTTTTCTCAAACATAATGTTGGTGTTATTATGAGGTGTGCACTGCTCTGGGAGATTGCAGGGAATGCTATTAACCAGTTTCACCCAAGCCTGCGGTCTAATACCTGCTTGTGAATCTTTCCTGTCACATGATTTTTTCAATTAACACTTGCGTGGTACAGTTTTTAGACACCCATTCTCCAAGGTAATTGCTGGGTGCCACCCTCCCATATGGCTCACAAAGGATAGATGCCATGAGCAGCATGAACACTTCAGAGACATTTGGCCCAGATCCAGGCAGTTATTTAGGCTTACAAATAATAAAATCAGGAGTGAAGAACTTAGACATCTCTAATCCTGGTGTCCTAATGCATCAATAGGCTAGCTCTCAGATGTCCCATAGTCTTGATGTGCTTCCCACTCACTTGCTACTGGATTCAGAGACATTGACACAGGGACTCATTCCAGCCCATCATCTTTGACCTACCTGTAGTGAGCTACACAGCTATGAACTGCAGATGAATGACTGAGATTGCTAAATAATGAAATCATTGACCTTATAGAGACACTCCAGATGGCTCAGAACACAAATGGCCTGTTTCAAGTTGCCAGGAGCACATCATCCAGGTGCCCTGTTCCATATGTTGCTGGTTCCCAGCTGAATGCCAAGCTCAGTGCTTCACTCCTGATTTTTAAATTCCCCTGCAGAACCAGCCAAAGCTATTAAAAGGGCTGTTTCATTCATATTTCCTACATTACTCAATTGGCTGAGAGTAGGAGTGATTCATCTTCCACTTAAGCATGCTCATCTTTCTGCAATTCATCTTTAAAAAGATATAGAATGAATGAAGGAAAGCACCTCCAGGGCTGGGATGGTTTTGATGGGTTGAGTTCTGCACAGCCTGAGGACAGGCTAGGTAGGGAAACAGTTCGGCTCATAGGGCAGTACAGTCTTTGGCCCCTCAGACCGTATTCCATCCAACATTTCCTAAACTCCCTTTCAGGAGTCATGTTAATAGGCTGCTCTAGAAGGTTTTCTAATTCACTATAGCAAAACACCAGATGTGAGAGGTTGCACAACAGTCTGTGAAATGCAATTTCTGCTCAAATATTATAAATGCAGACAGTCTGAGCCAATTCCAGTGGCAGTTTGGAAAAATGAATGATGATTTCCATGTATGTTATTAAAGTCGTTATTTATCAGATTTACACAATTCTATCACTGGATGAAAAAAAAAAAAAAAAAAAGAGTGAATATCTTGCAAATTTCTGTATGGTCTCCTCACCTCAGCCATCCAAATTTTGTTCCTTGTTTGCACTGTGTTTTAGTGCTTATCTGCTTGGCAACAAGGAAGTGGTTTATCACATTCCCAAAACAAAATCAGGAACTACTCTCCTAATGTGTTTCATTTGAATGATGGGGTTTTGGTTGAGGATTCATGGGCCAGCTTTGTTCCACAACTATACATCTAAATTCAGAATTATTTTACTGAGGTCTGTCGCATTTCACCACAAAATTTGATGTCCTTTGCCTTCTTTACAGGACGGTGAAAGTACTATGCCCCCAGGCCTTGAGAGTAGGTCCTTTTTTCATCTGGGACTCATGTATATTATTCCCATGGCTCAAGAGCTCTCCTCCATCTCTGACTCCTGTATAACCAAAATGTTGAGCATTAATGGGGGAAGTGATTGCCAGGGAGATTTGCAGTTCATCTCATGGAATGGTCTAAGCCCATGGCTAAAAGCAGAGCTACAAGAGAAAAAGGATGTTTTCCTTACGAAATATGAAGTGAATAGGAGAGACCAAGATTCGGAAAATATAAAAGGCTCAAATGATCATGAGCAGCAAGACAAAAACTGGGCAGTATTTTCACACCTGTGTTTGCTCCCATATTTTACTGAAAAAATTTTCTTACAAGAGGTATCCACAGAGTTCAAGAGAAAGAAGAAATAAGCTAGAGAAATAAGCTAGATTTTCGTTGTTGTTTTAATATTTTTGCGAGGAGTTCTGGCTCTCTCCAAAGTGAAAACTATGGCCACATATCTAGAAAGTTAGACAGACTGCCTAGAAAACAGTGGGTGTTTTTGAAGGCTCTCCCTAAATCCTCCCATACAATTTTGGAGAGAATATCCATTCTCTGAAACAGTACTGAATAGAGAAATTAATTTTGACCATGTTCTTGCATCCCAGCAACTTTAACAGGGGCTCAAGCCACAAGTATAATGTTCTGCTTGAAGCTTTCTGCCCAAATTAGATCCTTCAAGCTTCCTGTCAGGTTTTTTAAACCATGATTGAGCTTGAGACCAACTCCTCTCTTTAACCTGGTAGTGGAAATTTATCAGCTCCTAGGAAGAAACTCTCATATAGAAATCTCACATTTATCTTTGTCTTTGAAGGCACAGGCTGAGTTTGAGTTTACTTTCACATTTTAGAGCTTTTCATAGCCTTTCTGGACTGCCTCTGCACACATTAACACCACTCCAGCAAGTGCTTTCTCTGTTGTACTTGTCCCTGTTACCATTGACTGAAGATTTTTTCCCATTGGTTGAGGCACTTAGATATAATTAGTGAGAGTTTGAACACTAACTGTATGGAAAAAAAAGGGAAGAATCACTGTGTGTGCAGCTGTAGAGTAGAACATATTTCCACCTTTCCTATAGTCAAGAGGTAGAAGTGAAAATGGAAGACAGAAAAAAAACCCACTTTCAGATAGAATTATCCATGGAAACTCATGTAGTTGTAGAGATAATATATGGCCATAAGTAATTACATATAAAAATTACAAAATTACACATCAAGACTTACCAAGTTAAGGAAAGTTAAGGATTCTTAGTTTTCAGGTTATCAGTCTGTTTACTTCTGTGGAACATTTACTGGAAAAAGATATTAGCTCTTTCTAAGAAATACCCTGTATCAAACTGCTAAATAAGACAACATCTAGCAAATATTTTTGGATGATTTTTGTCTTATCCCTGGATAGAGAATGAATGCTGTGGTTGTTTAAAAATAATCTCAAAATAAATAAGTTGTTGTATGGGAAAAGATTCTCAAGCTAATGCTTGTTTCCAAGCCAACACAAATCCACATTGTTTTTATATTATAAATAAGATATCTTAAATCTAGTCTTAGAGTTCTCCCTTTTTATACCCACTTATTGAAAACAAAGTACATGAGGGTAAAAAGATGCCGTTGTTTCTGAGAAATTTAACACAAATGAACCAGTGTTTGGGGTCAGATCAATAAACCACTGCTATGGAAATTATAATCAGTGTTCAAGATTAATTCTGAATATTGCAAACTATCAACTGACACTGAAGACTTGAGTCAAAAAAGAATTCAGTTTCAGGCCAGTTTACACAATCAGTCTAGAGGAAATGCACTTAGACACTCCATCTTTCTGGAAGTTGGGCCATTCCACAGCAAAGATCTAGTCATTTTTTAAGATGTTCACCTTCATCTGACTAGCATGACATTATGTGGCGAAGTCTGAAAAATAAGTCCAGGGCATTGTTCTTTTCCTGGAGACTTCTATAGCAAGAAGGAATATTGAGTTGTATGCTCTTTTTTTGCATCAGTGTAATTTTCTCAATTGTACCAGATCCACTTCGGTTTCACCTTCCCTGGCAACCCAGCAACAAACTTAGGAATTTTAATTTTCTGTCACTTACTCTCTTTTGCAGTTCTTCTGCCTTTCTGAATGCTAGGAAGAGGAGAGATGGATTTTGTAGGATTCAGTTCATTTCAGAACAAGTATGGGGAAAGGGAATGAGGACTTTCAGAACCATAGAATCACAGAATCATAGAATGGCCGGGGTTGGAAGGGAGCTCAAGGATCATCAAGCTACAACCAACGTGCCACAGGCAGGGCTGCCAACCTTCACATTTAATACTAGACCAGGCTGCCCAGGACCCCATTCAACCTGACCTTGAACATCTTCAGGGACGGGGCATCCACAACCTCTCTGGGCAGCCTGTTCCAGCACCTCACCACTCTCTCTGTAAAGAACTTCCCCCTGACCAACCTAAATCTTCCCTCCTTCAATTTAAAACCATTTCCCTTTATCCTGCCATTATCTACCCTTGAAGAGAGTTGACTCCCCTCCTATTTACTGAAAGATTACAATGAGGTCACCCTGCAGCCTTCTTTCTCCAGGCTGAACAGAAGTTCAACAGGTAGTCTGCTATTAGCACCTCCTTTTATATAGTTCTTACATATTTCTGAGTTGACATCGGAACGGGAAGAGAATGACACTGAACATTATACCTACGTCAACAAGGGCTTCATAAGGCAATAAAATCTTCACCTAAGATGGTGGTAAAGCCTCACAAACAATCCATCCCTAGGAAAAAAAAAAAACGAGTATTGTAGAATAATACCAAATTATATGATGTGATATCTGGAAACTGGTCAGTTTCCAGAACAGGCAAATAGCCTGTTGTTGCTTGCCAGTTGAGTATGTCAAGTTCATATATAGTCATGCTTCTTCTGCTGCCTCTCCTGCCTTTACCAGAGCCCTTGAGAGCCATTGGCTGCCCGGGATTATATATAACAAGGTAAATACTTCCAGAGTAGTAGGCAAATACTCCAACTCCCCATCTTTCACATCCTCTGGCAGCAGATAGTACCCTGAGCTAATTCTCCAGAGCTCTTCTCCTGCTTCTCTGTCCTTGGGCTGGTAATTTTCCTTCCCACACCCATCCCACATTACTTCAGTGACTGAAATGCTTGATTCTCCCCTGGACAATATGCATCCACAGGGCTTTAACAACTCAATAGTATTTGCCCTGATAGAAAACTGTGAGCTGTCTTTTCACATAAGAGTTTCAACCCACATCCAGCTAGACAACAACTGAAAGGTTCAAGAGAGAAACAGAATTTCATTCATGATTTTTCTGCAGCCATTAATTTAGAAGAAATACCTGGAGATCATCTGGTCCAACTGTCAGCTTAGGTCCAATTTCAAAGCTGGACCAGCTCGCTTTAATCACAGAATTTTGAGAATGTTCAAGGAAGATACTGGACAACATTTTGCAGTGTTTGACCATCTTCATTCTGAGTAAATCCTCCTAATATCTAATGAGAATCTGCAATACTGCACCTGAAATGAATCAGACTCTGCCTTCTTTCTGTCTAGAACTAATTGTGGGTCATCTTCTCTTTTTCAGGCTGAACACAACTCAGTCTGTCAGCCTCCCCACATAACACTTGTACTAATACCACTCTCAATAAATCATTCCCTGGCTGCCTAAAGGGCTTATTACATGCTAAAGAACAAGAGGAAGAAGATGATTAAATATAAAAAAGTTTTCTTTTTTCTTTTGTGATTTGATTGATTTTTTAAAAATAATTACTATTGGTTTAGGCAGAGGAAGGAAATCAGAGTTTTCAGTTATTCTTCAAGTCACTGAAGGTAGATGTGTTTTACACTATTTTTTTCCTCTGGTTGTTATATGTCCCCGTGCAAAGCAAGCTGGCAAGCCGATCTTGTGTTAACACTTGCTCCTGGAATCCACTGAGGATGGAGCAGAAAACGTTCATGAGCTCTGCACAAATCCAATGAACTCCGAAAATTTCACAGGTGCATACTGCACCTTGGGAAAGGGCAGCAGGACTTTTGGAAAGGGTAGCATAAGTCTTTCAAGTCTGAAAGGAAAAAAAAAAAAAAAAAGACTAAGCTATCAACAAAGAACTTAGGAACCTTAGCTGATACTGAGATCTATAAGAAAAGTTGCAACTATTCCTAATAAATGGTAGATTTTACTGGAAAATATGTTTCAAGGTTAAAAGAAAATATTAATAATATATCTCCCTCCTCCATTCCTGCTGAGCCTGGGCTGCATGAATGAGAGGGTGCAAAGCTGAGAGGTGTAAGCAGCGTTTCCATCTATAGCAGAGCTGTAACACTCAGCAGCAGCAGACGTAGCTGTCATAGGCTAAGCCAGAAGGAGGCAGCAGCCAAGTGGTAAGAAATGGGCAAGTTATTTCATCTTGGGCTGCTCTGGCTGGAGGAAAATGGCTTAGGATGCAGAAATATTCTCAAATTTTCCTTTTCCTTCCTAAGACTGCGGAATGGAGAAATAGCCAGAGCTGACAGAGATGGAGCAAGGCAGAAGGAGCACTGTGCAGAAAGGAATGCTGGAGGCAGCCCTGGGCTGGTGGGCCTGGTGGCAGCAGAGAAGCTTGGCAGCATCTGCCTCTGCTCCAAGGTGGGGCAGTACTTTGACAGTTTTGTACATGGGAACACACACCATATATATACACACAGCGTACATGGTGGATTTTTTGCAATATTCCATCGTGTTGGAGCCAAATGTTGCTGTAACACTGGGGCCTGCCGATGCTTTTCACCAGCAGCTCTTGCTGATGCAGATGGGACTATATTCAGGAGCAAAAACCTGCCATGCAAGATCAGTTTCAGTCATGCTCAAACACCAATTTAAACCCACTCACATCACACCCACTAAAGTGCAAATCAGGTTTAAGCCAGCCCAACCTGTGCTCCAAGCCCTCTGTGAGCAGTCCCCGTGGAAGGCACTTGGCATTTCCACTCTCAGGACACTTCAGCTGAATCTTTTTGGGGTTTTCTGTGACTGATTTATACCAACTTAGCCCGAGTCCCCTTGCTACTCTCCTTACAAGTACGTAAGGAAGTTTAACTTGGTGGAAGGAGTCTGGAATCTCTCACAGTGTAAATTACGGTTGGGTGCGGCTGACTGTCCTCACCTCAGTTTTAACACAGCTTCTTCAGTGAGCTATTGGAAACTGCATATTTCCAGACCTTCTCTGGTGAGCCCTATATCCTAGGCTCTTCCCTCTTGCAGATGCTGCTCCACTTTCCAGGCTCAGACAATTTTGGGAAGCATGTAGGTCTAGGAGGAATTCTTGCATTTCCTTGGGGCTGTTTTTTCAAAGGCTTTCACCATAGCCAGAAGGAAAGTCTTATTTATGAAAATAAAGCTTGGGAAAGCATTCCCAATTTCTTTTATTGCAAACATCCAAATGAATTTAGCATCGCACTCTGTAGGTGTCCACAAGCTCACAGAAATATTTCTTTCCTGTTAAAGTGTAATGGAATTAAAAAGCCAAATAAATCCACTCAGAAACCTGCCCTTCACTTCTACTAGTTGCAAGCTTTAAAAAACTGTAAAATAGAGCGGGACCTTTTCAAGGTTCACACTGAGAAGCTGTTGAAAAGTGTAACCAAGCGTGACTAATGACCACATGGCGTGGGGTATTTGCATGGGTTCTGCTTGCAAGCATCAAGCCTGTGAAACCAGATCATTTGAGGTGGAATTTCAGCAGCACATGAAGGAACTCAGATAGGAAAGAAAGCTTCTACACAGGCTCCCGTGGTGGGGAACAGTCACAGTGACACAGCCAGCGCTTCCTGATGCTGAGAGACCACTCAGCTGCACACCGTGAGAGGGAGATATGTGATATTTGCCTTCAGGGCTTAGTTTTGATTAATTAGAAAACAAGGAGTAGTAGGAACCAGGGAATTAATACCAATATTCGTACTAATTTGTAAGTTAGAAAATCAGTCATTATGAGCATCTCTGGAAATAATGTCAACCTTCAAATGTACTCAGTAGGCATTGCTTAGTGCTCCAATTTTTCTCCACCACCAGTATCATGCACCATAAAATCCTAAGCCCGGAGACGTGCCCAGCTTTCATGCCCTGAGCAGCTGTGTGCCACTTCATGTCTGATTGGAGTTGGTGAGGAGAGAGGTGCTCAGCTACTGCTGTGGATTGACTGGAGCCACATAGCTACAGGAAGAGGGCTGAATTTCAGCAGTTCCTCGCTTTGTCTAGCCACCAATCCCTCTCTGACAGTCTAAGAGTCTCTGCCCCTTACTGAATTAAAATAAAAAACAAAACAAAGAACACCACTTAACAAGAAGTAGCCCACAGAGGAGAGGAGAAGCCTGCACAACAAAAATAGTAGTGATGGCATTCTGCAATGTGGGTGTAATGCCACATGCAGCTGGAGACACAAGTCTCTATCCCTCACTCTTCTGTCCAGCACCCCATGGCCAGGAGTGTTCCAGGACAGTGAACTGTTCCCTATCCCCTGTGTCAGCAATGGTGTCCAGCTAAAGATGCACAAAACTGTTTTTCCCATGGAAACTTTAAGTAAGGGTCAAAAGTGCTCTGGGATTATAAAGGAAACAAAAATCCTAGTGATATCCATAAGTTTTGAATATTTTGCCAGTTTATGATAAGATAAAGGCCAAAGGCTGTTCATACTCCTACATAATTATCAGTGATGAATGCAAATCTGGCTACCTCAAAGACGTAATTCTACCAGACTGGAGTACACACCCACCAGCATCTCAAAGCAGCTGAGTCTCCTCTGCTGCTGTTTATGCTCCTGTCCTGTTTAAGACTCCTAAGTGTGGTAACATTAAAGGAAGAGGAGGGCAAGCATGCATCCATTTTTAGGATGAACATGGTGCCACTGAATCTATTACATCAACCACAGTAAAGCAACATTCAGCCTGGGTTCTTCCCAGAAACTGGAGTCTAGTTAATCTAGTTCCTGTTGCCTTCTCACATGGCTGACCAGGAAACAGTGATGCCAGAGCTGTGGGGATGAGAAGAAGGGACGTACCTGCTGCTGTGCCAAGAGCCCGAGCCCAAAGACTCTAACGGTATTGGCAGAGATATTAAACATCATCTAGAACTGGCTGGTTGAGGTGCTGTTAGGATGGTCATGGTCCCAACACAGCATATGTGGAATAATCTATGCAATTATAGTCTTCTTAGTGCTTCAGAGAAGTCCCAGTGACTGTAATACATGCTAACTTAATCTCAGTCACAGAAAAAATGTGTTTCTAATTTACAAATTCGGCAATTTTTCAATAAAAGTTGTTGCACTTTGTCTGATCTATTCTCAAAATACGGAAGTGCTTGAAGCATGACCACCTGCAATAACAGATTACTGTTCCCTAAAATATTGCCATACACCTACAATGCAGAGGCGTAAAGCTTCTCTAAAAAAGATCTTTGTTATTTCTTACAGAAGAAAGAAATGATCCCAAAGTAAAGCTGGTTTTCAGCAGCCTCTCTGCTCCCCAATGCAACTGGCATCAAAGTCTAATGAAAACCTGTTTGCGGACACTGGATCCGGTCCAAGGTACACTATTGGCATATTCTAGACCCTTTGGGACATGAGTCATATAAAAAACACAAGGCTGTCATCAGATGGCTGGTGGCTCAAATAAATCAAATTTACTTTGAAAATTGAGGCATACCAAAATTTTATTAGGTGAAACTTTGGCATTTCTTATAGCCAACTTGCACATATATATTTTTATTACTTACAGCAGTTTAAAAGTATGCTACCAATCATATGCAAAACAAGACGAGATTGCAAACGTACATTTTTTACTGGGTGGCAGGAGGAACTGTGTTGTTTTCTTTTAAAGCCCTCACTAGCACTGCATGTTTGTTAAAGGTGGCACAGCAGAGTGGGCCTCTCTGTTTATTTTCCTGTGAGCGGCTGGGCACACATCCTCCATTTGTGATCTCAAGCCCTAACTTCAAAGAGCAGCTTCTCTTGCAGAATAATTGCTCACTAAGCCTATCAACTGCAGCACAAAAATGACACATCATGTTTGCAATACGCATGTACAAGAAACAGGGATAACTACAGCTGAAGTCCCTCAGTGCCCGAGGAGGAACTCCTGTAGCAAACTGTGTGTAGATGTACCCTAATTCTTCAGCACAAGAATTAAAATCAACGCAAGTACCATATTTGGGATGAGAGCACATGCTTTTGGGCCTGATAATAAAAGCCAAATCTATGACATAGAAGAAAACACATCAATTTTTAAAAATTGCTCTCAGCAGACAGGAAAGCCAAACTCCCACTGACATTTCTCAACTTCATTTATTTTAGTGAGCCTTCAGATAGCCTCTGCTTTAAACTAATAATAAAAGGAGTAAAATGTTGCAGATCTGATCTAGGTTTTTTGTGTTTTTTTTTTTTTTTTTTTTCTTCAAACTCCAATGAGGCTCAATGGGAATATATTCAAATAAAGGCTGAGAAGCATGCTGGTTCCAATCCAAAATAACTTAATTCACTGTGCAAACACAAAGAAAGGAAAAATAATGGTGCTGTAGATAAAATCTTGAGATTTCTGTATCTGACTGTACTGTTTTGGGAGAGACTCTCAGCCAAATTCTGACACCCCCCTGTCACAGTAAGATGAGGCGCTGAGGTTCCCACCGGCTGAATCCAAGGGGAGTGCTGCAGTAGGATGCTCCATCCTGCTGGAAACCTAGGCTTAATTTCCAGGAGGAGCTCAGCCACAGAGCCAGATGCTCCTCAATGTGATCTCCTTCACAGAAAAGCAGTCAGTCCAAAAGAAATCTGCCCTGAGTATGGAACGTCTTCTATTTCCTCAGAAGAGCGATGCCAGGGCTGAGCTACTGCTTCCAAACACTGCTCCATTGAACCAAATGGCCAGCTCTTGTAGAAGTTGAGCTTGTCCATTTTCCATTCTGACAGCAAAAGAAATGTTGCCTGAAAGTTACAGAAGTAATCTCTGATGTTGAGCATTTACAGTGAACTTACAGCATACATGTACATGAAGCAACACCCTCACTTCAGTTATTCCTTGTACAAAGGGATGTAAAAGCTTCCAGTGGAAAATGTACCATGGTTTCCAGTGGAAATGTGAGGCCTGATCCAAAGCATTTGAAGAAACATTTCCTTCAACATTAAAGGGCTTTCTCCTTAGCTCTTAATTCCATATGTTGCTGGGTGTGTTTGTTTAATCTGCAGCCGGATGTGATAGTGCTCAGAAGATTTGAAAAATTTCTGTAGAATTCAGGCTTCTTTCCCTATCATGAAGGAGTAGACATACTTCCTCTTGAAATAACAGAAAACTGAGTCATAAACAGAGACATCAGCAGTTTTTAGTCACTGAATAACAGTGTAGTGACTCAAAAATTATCCCCATAGGTACTAGATGAGTTTCCAGGGAATTTAAAAAAATGTAACAAAAAGATGTAACAAACGAATTCTCAAGTGAAGTGGAAATAACTTCTGGTAGCCTGTGGTTCTCCTGAGATAATTTCTTGTCTCTTGAATATGCTTCTTGAATATTTTCCAATATTGGTGTTCTCTATCTCATTGTTTTGGCTGCTGTTAATATTTCCACAATTTTCCTTCCCCTAAATGATAATAAAAAAAAATCATCAGGTCATAAAATGTTTATTCAATTTAATTAAAAATAATATTTACAGTCTGCACAACCTAAATTTGGCCTACTTTTGCATATGCATCATGATACAGACGTTAATTAAATGATCACATAGTATTTTTCCCCTTAGGATTGCAATCTTTTCCTTTGCAGGATAACCTTTCTTTCAAAGTTCCCAGCTTTTGATTGATTGACTCTGAGACTGGGAAAAAAGCTGCAACTGACAAAGAGAAGTTTCTCCTCATTACCCTACTAGGCTAGGATCTGTTCCTCAGATTTCACCTTCTAGCCGTGACTTCCTTTCCAGCCCATATCCAATTCTTTCTCCTAAATCCTCTTCTGATCTATCGCTCCTTCCTTGTTTCCATCTCTCAGGCCATGTCTCATTGCCTAAGTAGTCCCATATTTCCTTTCCACTTGCCAGTGATCCTGCAGGAAACATCTTGCTGCCATAACGGGGCTCCTTCCTTTCCACCCAGCTTTGCTTTCGTCTTATGCAAGGTTCAGATCAGAGAGTTTTCCTCCTCCTCTTCCGGAGGCATTCCCTAGTGGGAGGCCATGCCAGCAGACATGGAGCCACATGAGGAGAAGCTCAAGCCCTTGCAGGGCTCACGTGGTGACATGCCTGCAGACTGGAAGCAACGTGCGCATGCTCAGCAGCTTTACATTCTTCCAACCTAACCAGGAAAAGGCTCCTGCCTATAAGCCCACTATTTTTTTCAGAGCTCAGTTAGTCTGAGCAGGCTTTCACAGGAGCAGACCCATCCCTTGTACAGAAATCACATGAGAAAGGCTGGACTCACTAGTACAGTTGCTTTCAAGCTTTCTGTTTAAAAAAGCCACATCTGTTTCTTCAAGAGTGGCAAAGCTGGTTATTTTTTTCTTGGTACAGTCTTGGATGTGGTCATACTGTTTTTTTTTCTTTTAGTAGATATTCATCTGTTTTTCAAAAGATCCGCCCAGCTACAAATGACCATTGGAAAGGTTCAAATCCTGCTTTTGCAGATTTGTTAGCAACTGAAAACAGAATTGAGACGTCTTAGCAAACAGCAGGTAGCCCTGCAGTATCATTCTAAAGTACATCCTGTACACAGAGTCATTCTGACTAAGCTTAGAATCCAACCTTCCTCTCAGCCGTGTGTGGCAGTAAGAATTGCTAACTGAGCCATATGTGACTAGACTGAAGGAAGCCACCAGGAGACACAGCTACTAATTTAATCTATGGGTGAAGGCTTCTAACACTCAATGAGGAGTCAATGGGGCAGTACCAGAGACAACCTCTGCCTCTTGACCCAGTCAGAACACAGGAGAGTGCCCTGCTAGAGAACAGCTGACAGATCCACTTCCACTGCCCTCTGTTTTGTAAAAAGCAGCTTTCAGAGTCCTAGCCATTGCGAGAGCATTTGGGGGGAGGAGGGAGAGGGGAGATACTGCCTTGTTTACATTCTTTTTCATCATTTTGAATTTCTCTTTGCCATGAATTAAAAGCAAATGCTTTGGAAAGCTGCAGTAATGCCACAATCTCCCAACTTGGAAACCTTTGTTTTAATCAATTCCTTGCAAAAATCCTGCATGTTCAACTGGACCTTGAAAATTCAAGCGGGAGGATGCATGCTTCACAGAAAAGAATAGAAAAAGTGTAGAACTCAAATGTGCACGTGCAGTTGGAGGCTGAGTCCACAAGGACTTCCAGCTCTGCAGAAGACCTGTCACAGCCTTGGGTTATTAGCCTAATTAAAAAGAAACTAGAGGCTTTGAAAAAGTCATTTCTTCATACATGGCTGTTTTATGAACCAGACTTATTTCCTCAGTGCCAAATTGCATTTCAGAATGTGTTCTTGCTAAATAGAGTGAAATATATTTCCATTTTTCATGACTGAACCACATTTCTGCTGAGGGGGAGGCAGGAGTTCCAGTACCATTTCCTGAAGTCAACAGCAGACCTTCCATTAATTTCTGTGTCCCAGGATTTAAGTAAGAGATAACAAACCCTTGAACGGTTTTAAGTTCATTGAAATGTTAGCCCGAAATGAAGCATATGCCATTCAGTTAAGATGCACATTTACACAGCTGAGGATGACAAGCCTAGCTTGACTGAAGACCGGAGGAAAGAAAGATGCCTCCTCCTACATGATCTGCCCCCTGAAGAAAACATCTGCCTGCATGTTTAACGAGGAATGTGAACTGCTAATGTAATCTGACCTTTAAACAAAGCAAAAAATATTGCACCAATATACAAATACAGCAGAAGCCAGAGCGTTATGTATTGCTGACTGTTTTCAGTACATGTGTTAATAAAAGTACAATGAAAATAGATAAAAGGGCTGAAAAACTTGGTAGGTCAGTGATCCACAGCTTCCAGACATCTATGAGAAAATATAAGCCCTTAAGTTCAGCCTGGTTTCTTGGAAATGATCTGAAGTGGATCCATTGATGTCTTTACAGCAATATCAAAGTATGTCAGGGCTGAATGTTGTTTCATAATCAAATTCATTTAAGCTATAGTTTAGGACAAGGCTCAGCACTTTCTATGAGCAATAAGATTTTGAGGGAAGAGATTTTTTTCTAAGATTTGTTTGAGATGAAAGAGTTTTGTAGGAACTGGATGATTAAATTTAATATTAAATATCTACAAGAGAGGCAATATGGCAGATATCACCTTTTTTTTTAATTTTGTCTGTGGAAACAGTAGAAAACAGGAGATCAGAAAGGCTGGAGTAGACACTTGTTTCTTGGGTAGATAGTGGCTGGAAGAGTATCAATTCAGTTGTTTTTTATTTCTTTTTATCCAAGTTGCAACTTGAAGCAGTCAAGGGCTCTGTTTCATGGATGGTAAAAAATCTTTCCAGCTGAGACACTGCAGTTTACTGAGGAAGAGAAACTGAAGGTGATGTGCCTCCCCACTTACCTGTTCCTGCTGCATTGTGTGTCTGGAGAGAGGATTTTTGCCCCTCCCTTTCCTTATTTTGTCAGTAGGTACAAACCAACCCATGATGAAACACAGGCACTAAAAGACTTAAATCCTGTGACTGCATGCTTTCCTACAGTGACAGGATCCAGCTTTCCCATCACAAGGACTAACTACCTCAATAATCATGCAGTGTGTTCTTTCAGACATTTTAATGAGTAAAGAGAGTTGGTTCATTACGGATGTGACATCAGAGAGACTGACCCAAACACTCCAACTCTGAGTAATTTAAAATTTCAGAGAGCAACTGAGACACTTGGTTTCGGAAGGGTAACTGAAGGAAATTCATCAGTAGTATTAAAAGCAGCTGTTGACAGACCAGATTAGTAATCTTGGTAGGTCTCCCAAGGCCTTTCTTGTTCAATAGCACCAACACATCATGGGATAGTCAAAATGCCACTATAATATATTCTTCAGAAACATTTGGTTTTCTCCCAGCCACAGGATACTCGTGGCTCTGTAATCCATAACTGACTGATGGTCAAGAATTCCTGTTCATTAGCTATATCCTCCAGACTTTTTTTTTTTTTTTTTTTTTTTTTTTTTTTTTGCATATACATAGCACAGATTCTTTCACCCCTACAATACACAACCATAACTTCTCTGCTGTTAGATTCTTTTAGATTCTCCCATTTTCTGTTACTGTGGTCATCAACTTCTTGTCGCAATCCTTCTACTTGTCGGAAATGACTCTTCTCTGCTTTCTTCATGCCATGGGGGCTATGAGTTCCTGCTTGGCTGGGAGGAGTGGATTGGGAGTATGTTTGTAGCTTGGGCTGCCTGTTCTACCTGCACTGTCTGCAGAGGTGCATTCTTGCCCTGGAGTCAGGAGTCAGAATGTCTTCAGCAGAAAATACAGAGCAGAGCATCCCAGTAGCCTGATTGTGTCTGTGGCAGCAGAGATATTACTCCAGCAGTACCAAACTGTATACTCACTTGCAGAGTGGAATACTATCCTCTCATTCCTTGGGTATTTAACATATTTTTCCTTTTTATTTTCTTTACCTTCACTGTAGAAACAGTCAATGCAGCAAGGATTTTCTTTTTTGTGTGCTTCAGTTGTGCTTTTGAGCAGTTCCTAACAGTGTTAGCACAGTTACAAGCAGCAGACTGTGAAATGAGCTTTGTATTAAGTCTTGCTACTTTAATTATATAGAAATAAAACCATGGCTTAATTTAGTGTAGGGCTGCTGCAGCATTTCCCAGAGACGCCAGGAGGCCATTTGGGACCTTCACCATGCCCCTTGTGAAGTAGTAGTTGTATTTTTTAACATTTGTATTTTTGCAATGAACATGTTTTGAAGATTGGTTACCACAAGAATAGGGGGAAAAACGTACAGTTCATGTGCTGCCTGTGCTGTCTGCCTCACCACCAGTTTATCTGTTGTAAAGATTACCAGATGCTGTTGGAGCTCCCTGGCATTTTTAGCAGTTATCTTCATTGTTGAATCAATTTGTAGCACAGAAGGGATCAAGTCAGCTTAATTCAGTTGCTGGTTTGAATGGCTTCATTTTGTATTTCCCTTAGAGTGTCATTAAACTCTTCTGAACTAGTGCGCTCTGTTAATTTCATTAATCCAGCCACATATTCAGAAATCACTTTTTCTATTTTTTTTAATTTTTATGATTTGGTTTATAAAAAAAAAAAAAAAAGAAACGGTCTGTGCTCTCCAGTCACTTTTGGGACAGGCCATTTTGCAGAATTTCCACAATCCCAGCAAATGCTTTGTCTGGGGGTTTAATAGGAGCTGTTAAACTACACAGCAGGTTGTACCTTATAGCATCTATTACACTCAGTAAAAGCAGCACATTTTTCCCATCAGTTACACTCTCCCTGATTATACACTGCTCCAATCGCACTATAGGTGAGCCAGGCCTCCACTGAGCAATTAAACAAGCCGTTTTCCCGCCAACAGCCAGCCATTTTAATTCTTTCAAAACACACACACAACCTCTCAGCCAGCTCTCATGCCCAAGGCTCCTCTGCTCTGCAGTCACTCTGTGGCACAGGATTAGGGTTACACCTTCAGGGCCAGCAGCTGTGGCTTGTATGCTTGGCCCAACATTTGCAAAGCGGGGGCCACCTCCCAGCTCTGTGCCAGTCAGGAGCTCTCTGTGGCTTGAATGTTCTCTCCAGCCAAGGTGAGAATAGCAGTGATAAAGCCCTTGTCCCACTGAAGTCAAGGCTTTGCTGGCATGTACATGAGAAATGTGGCATTAGATGGTGTCTTGATCCCTTTTTGAGAAAGGTGCATGCATGTGGGAAACCCATATGTGCTCGCACACATGTGAGCTACAACATTTGAATGGATCCCTTGACCATATAGTTGGCCGTATAGTTGGCCGTAAAAGTCTGGGAGGGTCCTGCACTGTCCCCACACCCTGCACTGAAGAAGAAAGATGCAACCTAAGAGCAATCAGTCTTTCAAGATACCTGTATTGAAGACATTCAGTTGGGAATTTGCAGAAAGTCTCACAGAATAAGATGTACAAACCACTGTGAAAATCCCCTCCAAATAAATTATTTACTCAGAGGGTGGTGAGACAGTGGCACAGACTGCCTAGAAAGGTTATGGGTGTTCCAGTCCTGGAGGAATTCAAGGCCAGGTTGGATGGAGCTTTGAGTAGTCTTGCAGAAGTTGCCCCTACCCATAACATTGTATTAGACAAACCTTAAGGTCCAAAGGACCATTCTATGATTCTACGATAGTCAAAAAAAAATTTAAAAAAACAACACCCTGAAGCCTTTTTTACTTTACTTGAGCTGTGCTTGAGAGTAGCTTGGGAAGAAAAATAGTTGACCTTTGCTGAAAGACTGTGCCAATGTCCTTGTTTATTTTTCTAGGGTGGTCATAGCCTTCATTTTATTATTTAGAGTAGTGGATTTTGATGACTAAGAGTTTTCTGATGACTTTAATGTAAGTTTCTTGTCCAGCTTTAGTGGACTTCTTGCATGTATATATACACATAAGTACAGCCAATATGAAAATAAATGAAAGATTTTGAACTGTAAGGCATCTAAAGCTTTAGTGCATCCATTGACAGCATACATTCCTCTTTTCACTGGTTAAGTAGCTAGTGGATCTTGCAACTCACTTGGTTTTTACAAAGAACATATTATAATTTGTTCTCCTTCAGCTCCCAATGAATTTTAGCTGTAGCTGTTACTACAGAATTGCCTGGGAGGAAGCAGTGCTACAGTTCTATGTGGAGATTGTACAGAAATGACAAGGAGGGAGGTGGTGCTCAGTAGGAGACTATGCACTGAGTCATGAACCTAGTAGTTCATTCTTTCTGAAGAGAAAGCTGATTTTTCTGAGGGATTTTGCACAGGAACTGAGGTAGTTGAAAGCTCATAATTCCCCACACTGAGAACTTTCATCAGCTACAATAAAAATAAGAGGAATTGCACATAGGATTTGTACATCCTGCAGAAGGTCCAGAATATGGAGTCTACAGGGCTGGTGCTAAGCGCCACTGAAATTTCTCCTTTCATCTCCTGAACACGATAAAGACAGTGAAAATATTTTCATTTGTACCTCTGGGCCCAAATCTGCCTAGTGGAGGAACTTCCTGATTTCCCATTAGTTTCGGTGAGGTTTGAGGCTGGTCAGCAAAGAGGAATCCTGCACTTGTCAGAAGGCACCTAAAGAGCAGAGGGGATATGTTATGCAAGAACCTGACAAGAGTGAGAGCTTTAAAGTGCTTTAGCATACTGTGATAGGATGGAAAACACATCTGTGAAACAATAGATCTAGTACATTGTAGTCATCATTCCGAATTTTTTCTCTTTTTTCCACAGTTTCATTAGTTTTTTTGTTAAAACCTTTAACAGATGCCTAATTGTCACAGACAGAAGTATTTTCCCAATCATGTATCACTTTAATTATCCAATGGGTTTCAATCTCCTCCACTTGAATTCTGCATATCTTCTCATAACTCTTCCCATAGGAAAACATTGCAAAAAAACTCAGAAAAGAAGACAGGACAAGTTATTTCAAGCAGAAAGGAACATTTTTCAGAACATTACGTTTGAAAGCTGAAGTCTAAGTGTAACACTTTGCATTTCAATGAATCAGCAGTACAACTCTGACCTAATGGGAAGTGTTTCATGATACATGTTACTTGGGATTTTGTGCCTGTGTGAACATCCTGTTCTCAGTTGCATTCACCAGAGCTGTACTTGCAAGAGGGCCTCTCACTACACATGCTTTTTTCTTAGTGCCTTACCTTTCCAATGAAGGCTGATCCTGCAAAATGTCTCACAGCTGACCTTGATGAACATGATGATCCCCCTCTCCTCCCCCCATAGATATCATACTGTAAGGCATATTGCAGGATACCATGTTTCTGTAATTGCTGTAATGCTTCTTTCAGTAACACTGCCATACCTTTAAAATGCTCACTTCTAGAGACAGGTTAAAAAAATGACCCATATATCTCACCAGTCACAGTCATGGTTCTTGTCACTAGGAGCCATCTGGATCAACATTTCCCTAACATTCCAAGCTAGAGAGCACTGCCCAAACCCTTCCCACCCCACTGAACGTTTACCTCAGGCTGTCATCTGTTCTCATCATTGAATCTTAAATTGGAAATACACTTTAGGTCCTCTGATTTAACAGGTCAACCCAGTCACAGAACTCTCCCACTTATTTATAGATTCATACATTATTTTATAGAAGCATTATTCAAAATGCTTATAATTTATGTGAAGGATGTTCTATAGAACAAAAATACATGTTCAGATGCCCTCTTCATGCTTGGCAATAGCTAAAGGATCTGGGTCCAAAGAAACTGAATGTTGTCTTTCTTCTTGGCTGGAACAGTCTGATATTTTCTCATCTTTCTCAGCTGGGAGCAACTGCTTAGAAGTGGGATAGAGTGATCTAGCATCCGCCCCACAGCATTGTTTCTCGAGAGGGGGAAAATCTTCAAGGACACGACAGAAGTCTATTTTCCATGGCAAGATGATAGTATCAGCTAAGCTGCATGCTGGTTGAGTACATTTGGTTAGGAACATAAGAGGAAAGGAGATGGACCAATAAAGGAATAAGCCCTTTCTTACCACACCTGGTATGTAGCATGCAGTTTTGCAGATGATAACATTTACCCTTTATGACAATGTTATACATATACATTGAGGTTTGCCTTCTTAAGTAAAGGATGTTAACAGCATTGAGTAAAATTGGGGCAAGCAGTGTAAACAGGATGGCATATAAAGTGTGATACAATATACAGAGGGCAAAGTATGTTTGAAAGTTAGCTTATTAATAAAACATGGTTGGCCTTGATTTAGTTTATAAGAAACTTTAGACATTTATCAACATCTGTCTGAACCCATTTCCAGTCTCTTTGGACTCTGTTGTGGATAAGCTGATTAATAAAAGATGATGCCTTAGGAAGGAAATTCAGATCTTTGCAAGCAATGACAAAAGAAAATGCAGCGCTTAATCTACATATGAAAGGAAACTGTGAAAGTAAACTAGTTTACCACTACATCCCATGATGCCAGTTTCTTATAACATTTCATCTGACTTAGTTTTGGCTGGAGTCTAGCAAAGTAAGAAAGAATTCCAAAAATTAAGTGTGGAATTAATTTACAAGAAAGATCCTAGTGCTCACTTATGGAGACTCTGAAATCTAATCCTGTTCCCTTGTGGCTTCCTTCCCTCAGTGTTTTTAACTTTGCAGCTTTCCGTGTTTGTTTTTCATTTGTCTCCTTGATCCTTTAGTCTTTCCTTTCCCTTAGGCTAGAATAAAGCTCCAGCATTAAACAAGTGCCACACTTTGCCCATTGATAGCTGTTGCCCAATAAAATGTTGCCCTCAGAAGCCAATTAGTGAAATATGTTTCTTGTAATAGCCAGTAATTTGTTTAATTTTCATGCATTCTTGCCTGATAGCCAGCCGAAGGGTGCACATGCATAGTTCCTGCCTCTAAGATACAGAGACAACCCATATGAACTGTGTGGTGCAAAGCACTCCTCCTGCTCACACTACTGGCAGCAGCAGTGGTACCTACCTTTTCTGTTTGGGCACTTGTAGGCTGCACTAGCAGCACAAACATAGGCTGATGTTTTTCCAAAGTAGGAAACAGCATGGTCACAGCTGCATGTTCCCTACCAGGGCTAACATGGCCCAAGAAGGGCCAGAACTAGAAGTCCTCAGAAGTCCATGGTTGGAGCTTTTCTGCCCAGCTCCAGCTTTACCACAGTGCCCCTGTGGCAGGGATGGGAGAAGGATGCCTGGGTGCAATCCAGGAGGTCAGTGTTTGGGCACCACTTCCCCTCACTGCAGCCAGGTATGGGAAGGAAAGGTTTGCCTTCATATACAGCTCCATTGACTATTTCAGTATTTAATGCAAAGCAAAGCTTCTCTAAACAAGAAAATGACGGGCTACATCTACCCTATTGCATGAAAGATGTCAGGGACACTTCTCTGGTCCTGAAGACCATAGGCACTGCAAGGGTCATGTCCATGCATCTTCACTATGCTTATTTCCCCAAAACAGGGTATCTGTCTGCCGTCTTGCCTTCTTGAAATTTAGACTGTCTTTATGTGCCAGCCAAGAACTGAAGACTGTGGGATGCTTCTGCCATGTGGGAGATCAGGTTTTTAAAGCCCATTTTGTAAGAAAATATCTCTGGATGTTATTTCATCATTTGAAAGAAAAGTTTATTCCTTGAAGTACTTTTAAATTATACTGAAAGCTACTCTAGATTAACGTAGACTTAGACAGATTAAGCAGACAGTGTGGAAAGGTCCATGCTGAGCCAGATCCTATGCTGGGTTAAATTGGCATGATGTTCTCAAAGACAAAGGAGTGACAATTAATACCAGCTGAGTATCTGGCCCACTGCACTTAAAGACCATGTCAGAGACCACCTACTTTCTGAGACAGTATATGAAAATGAAGACATTTAGAGGCTGTTATGCTACCTGGAAATTCCCAATCTGGTTTCTGCATCAATAATAAGCCCCAAGTGTAGATACTGAGTCGTGCACCCAGTTGTGATATTCAAGGCCTTTACTATAAGCAGTCTTGAAAATGTGATAATTATTTTGTTTAATAAGTACTAGTATGTATATATATGTGTGTGTTAATATTTCAATCCAAATAAATGGGATCATGTACTAGCACAAGGAGTTGGAAAATTGTCCATATAACTTATCACTCCAACTCATTCAGTTAAAAAACAGATTTATTAAGGAACAAATGGGCTAATACAATTTTTTTTTTAAGTTACTGTAATCACTCTTAAAGCACATTATGCCATATGATGAGATCCTTTGATAGCAAATACTGATAGCATATCCATGTGCCCTTTGTTGCAGTTTTGCATTACTCTCAAAACGTGTTTCCTCACAGTCTGTAGAAGCAGTGAAGTTATAATATTGGCTCTCGTTCTACATTCTTACCAGTCAAGATCATTCACTGATTCCTGGATGTCAGGATCAATGGTGGTGGCCATATGGCTTTGGAATGATCTGTTGTCTTTTCCGTAATGGCATTGTGGCTTTGTGTTTCCCCAGCAGTGATTAATAGGCACAGACATGCGTTCTGCACATGTTGATAGGTTTAGATGAACTTAGAATTTTTGTCTTTCTTCTCTTTTTTTTTTTTTTTTTTTTTCTTCTTCCTTTTTCTTTATGGGGAGCAGGGGGAGGAGGAGTGATTCTGCTTTGAGAAAGAAAGAATGAGGTCTTTAATGAATATTCACTTATCAGGGACATGATATGATTCAATCGATGTGGCTAGATGACAGACAGAACCCATCTAGATCTTCAGGGATAATTATGACAGAAGGATTAGCTTAGAACCATTCACAACAGGCAGTTCTATGCTGGAGAAGAACTGCTACCTTCTAATGCCTTTTCCTACCAAACCTTGGAAACAGGGCATTCAATGCAGAACTAACCCCCTTCTCCCATCCATACTAGCTTCAAAACTGGGAGTTAGCACACTGAGCAGAGCAGGTTTGCTTTTCCCATCCCTCTGAAAATCTTCTTAGAAGCACAGCATATCCTAAGCCTTCTTCGTGGAGGGCACAGAAAAGACAGGTGAATTAATAGACTTCTTTGGATGTCTTGGACATCTCCTGTAGAAGGCATGCAGTGAGTACCCGAGGTTGTTGATTGGGTACCCAGAGCATAGCAACAATCAACTAACAAGACAAGACACATCTATTAAGCTGTTTTCTCCACCCTGAAACTCATTTAAAAAGCTGTTTTGTTGATCCTTGTTGGTTAGTTTCAGTTAAAAATGTACAGTGCTAACACATGGTACTGCGAATAATGGGAGAAGCATACAAAAATTATCACAGGAGAGAGAGTCTGAAGTAATTGCGATCTGAATATTTCTATCACGGACTCTGAAGTCGACTCATCTTTAACAAGAAGCTGGAAAATTTTTCTGTAGCCATTCAGAACTGCGTGGCCTGGATTCCCTTCCCATCCCGTGCAGTGTTTTGTTCTCGTTACTACCTTTTGGATTGATCAAAATGGTTAGACTCCACAAAACAACAAGAATAACAAAAACAGCAACAACAGCAACAAATAGTTTGTGTTTTAGAGGATACCAAGGGATAGCAAGTTCATAAAAGCTACATCTGTGCATCATTCTTGAGAAATATTTGCGGCGCAGGTGGTGGGCGTCTGGTAGACAACAACGAGAAGTATCACATGTGTTTGCTTTGCTCATTTGCTCTTCCCTCTGGTCTTCTCACACTATTAGAGGTAGTATACTCTAATACTGGGCTGGACAGGGCCTTCATTTCACCACTACAGCTGTTCTCATGTTTGTAAGTTATGAGACTTTAAGCATCTAAAAAATCCAGAAAGTAATGGCTTGTTGCCCAAGTATCATGTGCGGTTTGTTTTCATCTTCAAAAAAAAAATGGCAAAATTCAAGATGTTTGCAAGGAGTAGCAGAAATTTTGCAAGAAAGCAGCTTCTAGAGTGCACCAGATTCAAAGGGCTGGTGGCTGTTCGATTGTTTTCAGTACCACTGTTTGAAGTGTTATATATAACTAACTGTTTTAACACTTTCCAGGTTCTTTCATCATGAAATTTATGTTGCAGCAGATTGGACAGAAGATTGGACATCCTCTGTGGTGTTAATGGTATGTATGTTTACTAAATCTCTCTCTCCTTTTTGATCTTCCATCATAATATGCATAGTGCAATAAACACTGGAGGCTCCATGGGAATTGACTGGCAGCTGTTTGGGTGGCTTGGAAAGGGTTTGTCTTTCAGTCCTAAAAAAAAAAAAAAGTATAGTCATCTACTGGAACTTCAGAAACATTCTGTTCCAAGCTGGAAATTTTCAAATTCCTCACAGGTTTCAAGAAATTCCAGAACTGTCAATAGAGACTTACATGCATTTCTAATTAGAAAAGCATAAGTAATTAGAAATGTTTAAGGATAAAACAAATATCCTGACAGGAGAAAAAATGCAAGTGGGATATTGCAACTACCCAAAACAAGGCAAAGAGCTGTGAAAAATTTGGTCTTTTTGTGATGTTATTGAATGCAGATGGTCCATTTGGCTCAACAGCATGACAGTTATAATATTCAACTCATCTCCCTTTACACACTCAAATCCCAGTGATAGGATACTATGGTAGTCAAAACAGTGTCCGTCTCAAAGCTGAAAAACAATCTCTGGTCACTCCACAACCTATACGGGTGTACTTTCTCTACATAATGGGCATTCAAAGTTTTGGACTGGAGCATGGTATCAGATTGTACTGTACTTTAAACAAAGGCCAAGCTGCTACTCTGTCATGCCAAGGGAGAAGTTTTTTTGAGGGTGTGAGAACATAGTGACAAATACACAGCAAGGAGAAAGAGAAACCTATAGATCATAGGCCAATACTAAGGCATGATTGCCTCTAATAAGTTTCCTTTGAAAAAATTTGAGTAATAACTCAGAAAATGAATGTTTTAACCACTTTAACAGCACATGGGGATTCTATTTTTTCTCTACTGGTTATAAGTTCTAGTGGATATAGCAGGTTTCAGTGAATAATGTGTTACAAGAGCACGTCCTAAAGACCAGTAAACCTTCACACTCTGGAACAGGCCTGTGCCAAGGCTGCTGGATGGCACACAGTGTGAAGAGACAAAATGACAAAAAGAAACATTTAGCTAACTTTTATAAAGAGATAGAAATGTTTTGATGTACATGGTGCATTCTGGTAACATTGCAAATTCTCTCTCATCTAGGAAAAAATATATATTTTTTATATTAATTTGGGGTTTTCACAGTTGATAGAGAATACATTCAAGACAAAGAAAAAAAAAATCTTGGAACAACAACACAAGTCTGCAACATGGAGACCAAAGAGGTTAACTCCAAGGAAATAGAAAAAGAAAATGCAATATCTGGCACTTTCCATATGATGTAAAGTGCATGTTATTCTCATTTAGCAGACGAGAGCTGACTTGAACAATAGAAATATTTGTTAATACATTCTGTTCCGCAGTGACTGTTAAAAATATTTGCTGCATTTTCTGCTTAGATGCTGAAGCTCTCTCATTTCACACCTTTTCCCAGATTTAATCTCCGCAGTATTATTTATGTGGCAATATTATATTCAATTTACAAATTACAGACTGCTGCATAATGGAGTTGCTCTTTTCCCTAGAGGTAACAGCAATAGTTACATTAATCTTCTTTTAAAAAATTATTCAGGGGCTTTCAACATGCTGCCAAGAACTCCCTCCCAGATTCCTTTGTAGTCCTGTTTTTAATTGTAAGAATATCTGCAGAAAATATAACATGTAAGGCCTGGGTCCCAGTGGAGCTCCATGCTGGCACAGGTCCTGCAGTGAGCACCAGATGGGTGGATTTGGGTTTATTTTATCTCTTCCAGCTCAATCCTGTATGTAGATCCTGACCTGGGAACATGGTTCTTCACTGAGTCAGAATGTGTCCAGTGTTGCAGCACGTTTGGCTAGGAAATCTCCAGTCAGCAAATGCTGTTACATACCCAGGCACTTTCCATCACTGTGAGCCCTAGCGACCTTTCCTGGTCTTCCTGCTTCTGCCCCAGCTGTGACTTGAGCACCGTGGCCTAAAATGGCCAACAAATCCCTGGGTGTCCTAATTGTTCCCAGCGTGTTCAACACAGCTGTATGAGAACCAAGAGCTCAGCATGAGCCAACAGTGAGAGGATTATCTCTCCTGGCTGGAGATGAGATGGTTTGTTTGGGTGAGAACTTGTCATCTGCCAAGCACAAAAGATCTGATGAGATGAAGTGATGGTCTCTTCTGATTTAATTTTTAAGACAGTGACATTGTCGTGCGTTTCTCAACAACCAACCACCAACAATAGGCATGTACACACTTGCCAGTTTGTACTGCTAAGAGAAAGTTCTGCCAGTGTTTAACTTTCCCAGGGGACCTTATCCATTAATTCCTTAAACAGCCAGAATTTCACTCTCCTGAATTTCAGGGTTCTGACTCTGCTCTTTGCCAGGCCTATGTTCCTCAACATCACAAACTCAACCAGGGCATGGTCTCTACAGCCCAGGCTGCCTTCAGTCTTTACATCTTTAATGATCTACATTTGTGAGCACTGAGTCCAGTAATGCTTTACCTCTGATTGGTCTGTCCAATACCAGACAGTGTGGTCAGGCATGAAAATATTTGGTCAGCTAATGTGGAAATAAAACTTTTTCTTCTTTAAGATTTGTTACAAGAGCCTTGCAGTTGACATTGTCTCCCGACACTGAAATATTTTTCTGTTCCAGATCTCCTCTAGCAGATTTCCCATGGAAGGAACTCCCAAGTGTTTGAAAGTCTTTGTCCAAATGTGGTCCATATCACTTCTGCCTCCTCAAAGTCTTCTTTGTCCAAACTGATCTTATAGACATCTCAGACCATACCAACGAGCTGCTTTTCCCTCCCCCCCCAGTTTTGGATAGGTTTTGCATAGGTAAAAACAAGTGAAATCCATGTACTATGAGAAATGTCTTCTACAAACATACATGAGGAACAAAAGGAACTTCTGTTAGTCTATTACTTGATGTTGATGGTTTAAAGTGCTAGTAATGAGACGTTGTGAGACAGATGCATTCAATAAGTATTTCTGTTCTGGTGGATCAAAGAAGGAGGAAGTATGAGTACATTATGAAGCTGATGAAATGTTTTCTGGTCTTACAGTAAAATGGGTGAATGCAAGTCAACTCAGATCTGTGTCAGCAAGGCTCTGTAAAATGGCACTGAGGCTTCTTAAGGCAGCAACTCTGGAAGCTGCACTTTCTCTAGGCAGGTAATGAATGCTGAGCTTGTACCCAGAGGTCAGAGGTATGACCCAAATAATAGTAAGCTAGTTGGCCTAGCTTACTATTGGTCTTGGGAGCAGTATATAGGAATTGGCTGATATTGAAGACAAAAGTAAAATCTGTTCCAATTAATTTAACTTCAGTGAAATTTGAGCTTTCAAGTCATTGTTGTATCACTAGTTGAAAAAACACTTCAAGATTAGAACTCTGATGAATCAGTCATCTGACTATAATATTTAAAAAATTTTTTAAAAGTAGCTACTTGATTCCAACAAAGGTATTTTATGGGCAATTATCAGTTGGGAAGGCTTTCCGGAAGGGAATCACTCATTTCTCCATTCCACCCAATACAATCTGTTTTTAAATCACAAATATACTGCAAATACATTTTTAAGATAGTACGAAATGTTAAAAAATAAAGATGATAGTGCTTTTGTTTTAAAGTGATCAGACTCACTTCATAATCAAATGCAACCGAAACAGTTCATCGTTAGAAACAAGAAAGCATGAACTGTATTTACAGGATTGGATACTGTATCACAGAAAGCTTGAAAAGGGCTATAGGGATTGTCACACGTAATCAACTGTTCATGAACTCCTACTGTGATCTCAATATTAAAACAGCTACAGTGGTCACTGGAAGTACAGAGATAGGGGCTGGGATTGGGGATGCAATATTCTGTCTGTATAAGGCAGAAATAGGACCACTTTTGCAGTGGCCACTGAAGTGGATAGAGGAGACAAGGGAAAAATAGCTAAAGGATCAAGATCTTCATACAGCACACGTTTATTCCATGATTATTTCATGATGGATTACCCCAGAAAATAGCTTCCAAAAGTTTTTCCATGAAACAGCAGATCATGCAACTCCTCTGCTGGACGCTCCCTTAAGTCATGTTTTCTGGATTATGTTCCAGAGGAAATCAGTGGGGGTTGCAGCTTTCTGAGGTGAGTTTAGTGTTGGATACCTGCCTATGTGCTGTGACACGCTGCCTTGGCTAATAAATCGTGACCTGTGTGGTTATATCGGTCAAATGCTTTCTCAGCCAGAGCAATTCCCAGCAAATCAGTGGGCTCCTTTCACAGTGCCCATCTGACAAGCACGGGGTAGCGCACAGATGGTTTAGATATAAAAAAGAATGTTGCATCAATACTGTATGTGTGAAATGTTTCAATTATTCCTAAAATATTTTTAACATGTTCCAGATTTATCAGGCAAAATGTTTAGGAAATAATTGGAGTTTATTCTGTTTTTAATTTTGGTATAGTATATTATAATAAACACATGTTCAAAATACATTTTAGGTATCACCAAATATTTATAAAATGTATATAGGTGGAAATCCCAAGGTCACCACAGTAGCTTTATTTTGCTAGTCTGTTCACAAGGAGATGAGTCATTAAAACCTATGGCTTTTTCTATCTGTACCAAGAATCCTTCTCCTACAGATAGTGGATAACCTATTGGTTTTACATATTCATGTAAGATTAAGCTTTCTTTGATTGCAGAGGTTGAAGTTAACCCACCCTCATATTATTCTTTGCTATAATAAAAACTTCTAGTGGTATTTCCAAGTAGACATATATGTCTCATACTTAGCATCTGATCATATTACTGTCATTTCCCACTAAAAGATGAATTAAATGAATGAGTATCCCAAGCAATTCTGGTTAGGAAATCAGAAAAAAAGATGGTACGATACTTTCTGAAACACACAGTGGGCTTTTGCAATTAGAACTAATTGTTATGTTGTGTGTATCACTACTTGCCTTGAGAAATACTGATGAAGATTGGAGGCACTATCAACCAGGGAACATTTTTCCATTTGTTTTAAAACAAAGATTGGCTGTTTTCTTTTGATTTCCTTCATGTCCTTGGAGATTGCAGGTCTGGAAAAAGGCACACATTTTCCTAGCCTGAAAAGTAAAATATTGCCCTCCATAATTCCCATTACCTTACATGAACTCAGTTTGTATTTTTTGTTGTTTTTATCCAAAGTTTTCATCAAGAAAATCTTGACATAGAAACAACTTACATTAACCAAAGCAAACGTGGTTTCAGTGCTCAAGACCAACATGCCTGATCCCCTCCTTGCCCCAGCTGCTGGGGACAAGCTTGTTTTCCATGTCAGCTCACAGAACAGTTGCAGTGTTGTGGGGATAAGAAGACAGACACGAGAGCAAAGATCTTTGGTGGTAGAGCAGGACTGGCAAAGGAGAAGCCAGTGCCATATAGCTGCAAACCCAGGATTCCCTCTAAACATGATGACATACATATGTAGACATGTACTGTTCCAGCAGGTATTATGGGGCCCAAAGAAAGACTTTGAAAGATGAAAGCATTGGGGATTTTTGTTTTCACTGTTCTTCCTCACTGTTATTAATAAAAATGTTAAATTCAGCTCTTCTACAAGATTAAACTCAAACAAAATCTCTAGACATCTAGGCTGTACTGACTCCTGCTGCTGGCTTAGGAAATATTGACTTTTCTGAAAGAAAAACTATTTTCTCAATTATAATTTTCATTAAAAACATACCATAGTACAGATGCTGTTCTGTAATATTCTTCTAATCTCTGTGAATTTATTTAATGTGTTTACTACATCAGAAAATTCTTAATAGCAACCATTCTTCACCTCTCTTACCTCAGTGATGTGGCTGACCCCTCCGTATGCTTCATCTGAAGACTCACCATCTACCAACAGTAAACTGAGGAGATCTGGGGATAGCAAATGATGGTTGAACTTGATGATCATAGGGGTCTTTTCCAACCCCAATGATTCTGTAATTCTATGATTTGAATGACTTTTGACATTGAAAGTCTGTTACACCTGTGACCAAATACCTTATGTCCATTATAATGTTGGAAATCTTGTTTATTTTGCACCACTTCCAGAAAACAGTGCAAGAAGCTGTATAATATATATATAAGGAGTTGGTGAAGCAAGGCAGCAATTTGGTTTACTTATCAATGTTAGTATTTCCAGATTCTAGCCCATGGAGCCAGCAGGTATGGTGCATATTGAGAATATCTATGTAAAAAGTAATGGCAAATTAATGCAAATAAATTGGCTATGATAAGACTTTTTCATTCATTTTTTTAATAGTTTATCATGCTGCAATCTAATTAAGATGTGGTAAATTGTGATACAGACATTATTCAGGAACTTAATGCCACATAAACCTAAGAAATTCATTTTTCTAACGTTTTTTAATTGTCTTCAGATATATAGATGGACACTAACTGTAGCAAGGCCACATTAAATTCATTTTAAATGAATTTCAAGCCTAATTTAAGGAAATCATGATCTCCACTCACACTGAAGTGTGGTTTACTTTGACATCAGCAAATCTACACACAAATCTAACGTGGAAAGGAAAGCTGTTTCATGGGCTAAGCAGCTAGTTGGAACTCACAAATCCTGGCACCACTTCTGGCCTCACCATGGGATCTTGGAGATATTGGGTATGGGACTCACCCAAATGTACAAACCAAAAGCCCGAGTTGGATCTGGGTGTCCTCAGAAGTTAAATGGAAAGAGAGTGACTCCCCTCAGGCTGACACTGGATTCCTCGTTTTGAGAAGGTGTAAATTAGTGCTGTGTACCTTGACTTCAGCAAGGCTTTTGTTGTGTCTCCCACAGCATCCTTGTAATGAAACTTAGTAAGTGTAAGATAAATAAGAAGACAGTGAGGTTGATTGAGAAATGCCTGACTGGCAGAGCTCAGAATGTTACAGTCAGCAATGCCAAGTCTAGTTGGAGGCCTGTAACTAGCGGTGTTCCCCAGGGGTCAGTGCTGAGTCTGCTCTTGTTCAACATCTTCATCAATGACCTGAATGAACACTCTCAGCAAGTTTGCTGATGATACAAAACTGGGAGGAGTGGCTGACACCAGAAGTCTGTGCTGCCATTCAAAAACCTGGACAGATTGGAATGTTGGGCGGAGAGGAACCTGTTGAGGTTCATCAAGGGCAAGTGCAGAGTCTTATACAGGGGGAGAAATAACTGTGTGCATGTGTACAGGTTACAGCCTACAAGAAAGGAGCTCTGCAGAGAAAGACCTGGGTATTCTGGTGGACAACAGGTTGGCCATGAACCAACAGTATGCACTCGTGGCCCTGATGAGGCCACATCTGGAGTGCTGGGTCCAGTTCTGGGCTCCACAATTCAAGAAAGATGGAACTTCTAGACAGTCCAGCAAATGATCACAGAGATGACTGGGAGCCTGAAGCATCTGCCCCGTACGAGGAAAGGCTGAGGGACCTGTAGAAGAGAAGATGGAGAGGAGATCACCTAACTGTTCATAAATGTCTAGAATGTGGGAGTGAAATGGATGAGGCTAGGCTCTTTTCAGTGGTGTGCACAGACAGGACAAGAGGTAATGAGCAAAAACTGCAACGTGGGAAGTTCCATAAAAGCATGAGGAATAACTTACTTATTTACTATGAGGATGACAGAGCACTGAAATAGGCTGTCCAGAGAAAGTGTGAAATTTCCTTCTCTGAAGATCTTCAAAACCTGCCTGGATGCTTTCCAGTGTGACCTACTGTGAGGAACCTGCTTCAGCAGGGGGGTTGAACCTGATCCCTTCCAATCTCTACGATTCTGTATAACACACATGCACTGGACTCAATGCTGTGCTGTATAACTGTAATTGTAAGTGGAATATCCCTGCACCTCGTCTATGAAACAGTGCTAACAACACACACTTTGTCTCAGTCACACTGTAGGAAGGAAGGTGCTGAGAGCTGTGACACCCCCAGCATGGAGCTTCCCTGAGGTGTCACCAAGACATCTGGGCTGGCTTCAGAACCAGAACAGCCCCTTCGTGTGGCCCTGTGAAAAGGCCAACTTGTTCACCTGAGTGCTGTGGGACTTCTGGAAAGCAGGCAGGTGCCTGCTGCAGGGCTGTGTCTCACAGACGTGCTGATGTGCCCCAAGTCGGTGCTGGTATCTCCAACTCCACAGGAGAGACAGGCACACCAGGAGTTTTCAGGGTTAATTCCTCAACCACCCTTTTTGTAAGTGGCTCAGTCCTTCATCAAACACATCTTGGTGGCACTTACACAGCTGCTTCAGAGTCACACGAGAGAATAAGGACAGACTCAGTGTGCTCCCAATGCTGAGGGCTGCACTCATGCCTGCAGCAGCACTTTTCTGCCTGCGTGCAGGATTTCAAAGAAGCAGTGGCTTTATTGTCCCCAAATCAAAGCTACATCTATAGAGCTTTGACAATAGAAACAATTTATATGCATAAACATTAGTTGCATGCTTTCTAATTACATGATCAGCCACTTAATGCAGCCATTACTGTAATACTTCTAAACATCCATGAGTTTACTAACTGAACCCTGCTGAGGCTCACATTAACACTTAGTAAATGGACTATTCAGAAAATGGCATGGTAAGAGTTACACCTCTAAGTAATATTCTATAGAGCTGCATACAAATTGTAACCACATTTTCATAAGTGATAAAATGTTTTATCCTCTTTTGAAAAATAAATGCCATAAAAGCCAAATGCAGTTCATAATAAGAAAGGCAAGGAAGGATATAGCTGGCAGGGTTCAAGAGGTTTTGAATTCACATTGTTGAGTTGGATGTAATACAGAATCTGGGCACCTAAATACCTTTGTGGGTCTGGCAAGAAGTTCTCGGCCACAAAGTATGGGCAGGGAAATGGAAGAAAATTCAGAGTTGCTAATGTGTGGTTCTACTTTAAGGACTAGCTAAGTGAAACTGGCACCACTATGATGTTAGTGAGATTCCTGAGCTTATTACACGTGCCTTGCTTACTTAAGTGATGAAAAGCTCTTTTTTGAGGTTGGTTCCAACTACACCAGTAAGAAAAGGATGTTCCAGATTGCACTGCATTTCACTCATGTGTCCCCTTTCTCTTGCATGGCTGTTACAGAACTTCATTCCTTCTGTAAAGCCTTTATTCATGTTAATACAAACTAATGGGGGGAAAAAAAAAGAAAGGAACTTCAGAAAAAATGATCTGTTTTTCCAAACAAAAGATTTTGGGAAAAATTATTTTGCTGAGGAAACCCTTTAAAAAAAAAACACAAGTCACGTAACTAAGAAAAGATGGAGAGAGACACTGAAAAGTTAGGAAAAGCCAAGCATTCCCTATTTTCCACTCTGATATATTCCAAAAGATTAAAAATCTCAAGCCAGATAAGTAAGGTACCCTGAAGCATGGCTTTAATTAAAAAAGAAAATTCCAAAATAGAGGAAGAAATAGAAAGTTTCTTCGTTCATGTGTCCCCACTTTAGGTTGCTGCTGTACCAAAGGAGAAGACAGAAAGCAAAAACAGAAAAATGTTGTCAGATCTCTTCCTGAAAAAAAAACAGGAAATGATTGTTTCTTTTTCTAGAAAAGAGTGCATGTCCTCTTAGTCATAATTAAAATAGGCGAATTTGGAAGGAATATAAATGTTTCTGCTACTGCAGGACATATCAACAGATAAATAGTTAAATGGACAATTTGTGAACAATTAGCCTGTAGTTTGCCTGCTGCAGTGTTTCTTCCATTCTCTAAAATCATTGCTACTGCCCAATCAGGAGGAGCTTTTCTGGCCCGAAAGGGTGGGCTGATCCCTTTTTTTGGATGAAGCAGCTCACATACTTTGGCAAATGCCTACACTAGAAAATGAAAACCACCCCTAGAACTCTCCAGTTCCTTAAGATTTTTTTGCTCCTTGTTTAATCCCTTCCCACAACTGTCCCTAGAAGCACAGCATGAGCCTGGCCTTTTCTACTGACAAACAGCAGTGAGGCTGAGTAGATGTGCCTACTCCAAAACCTACATAACATGAACAACCTCTATAGGCTTTCAGTCATACCCTTCACATCTGAGCTCAAAATCATTCTTCCACTATTTCTCCAAAACAATTATAAACCATAGGGCAAGTAGAGAATAAATAACCCCATCTTACCACTAACCCTCCTTTTTGGCTAAATGGATGTCTGCAGTTGCACAGCCTGTAGATTTTCAAAGCACTGCGCTTCTCAAAGCTGGCGAGCAGGAGATGAATAGTGCTGTGAGATGCCTTTACATATCTTTTCCGCATTTCTACTGAATGGAGTTATACCAGCTGCTTCTTTAAAGAGGGAACTTGCGTCTTGGAGCTGCTCAAGTGGGAAACAATTCCCAGGCCAGCCCTGCCATGACGCTGTGGGCGATCGCCAATCGATTCCAGGTGCTGCTCACCAAGTACAGCATGTCCCAGATTTCTCATGGATGAGCTGGTGCCATTCTGAGACTTTCCACTGCTTGAACAAAGCTAAAAGTTAGCTTTTCTACAGAGAGTTGTGCTTACACATGGGAACAGTAATTTTGTCACCAGTCTGAATATGCTTAGGCATCTGATCTACCCTTGTGTTTATGATTCTTCCCATCTTTCATTTTGATTTTATATCCTCATCCCCATGGGAGTCTTTTGCAAAATATTTTATAGGCAGAGGGATTATAAAGCGTGCTGCCAATGAATAAGGCAGCATCCAAAATCAGCTTGTCATTGCAACATATTGTGTTTCAAGTAAGAGCTCCACCACCAGCGCTGCAAAGACAACTTCTGAAGGGAGGCTGTGAGAGAAGGTGCAAAGAAAATGAAGCCACTTTTTTTCCAGTGGTTCCCTGTGTCAGGCAAAGAGGCAATGAGCACAAAATGGAGCACAGGAGGTTCCCTCTGAACACCAGGAAGCACTTTTTTTTCTCTGTGGTCACTGAGAACTGGCACAGGGTGCCCAGAGGGCTGTGTGAACTTCCTCCTTGGTGATCTCCAAATGCTGCCTGAACATGGGTCTGGGCACTCTGCTGTGGGCGCCCCTGCTTCGGCCAGGTGGACCCAGAGGTCTCTTCCAACCTCAGCCATTCAATGAACCTGTGCCCTGTCACAGCCCTGTTTGATCATCCTCATCACTTGTTAGGACCACACTGTTTTGTCGTTTCCTCTTGTTCCAGGCTCCTGGTTCATGTATGTAACAGTGAAACAAACTTGACCTCAAGCCATAGCATGGGATAACCCAGGCTGAGCAGTTCCTTTGTTCTCCTCATGAGGCTTTGGCTGGTGCCAACCCAAACATCCCACAGGTAGGGCCAGGATTTTCTTGCAGGAAAACCAAGGCCAGGAATTGCTGCTGGTAGACAGCAGGAACAAAAGGGCCCCTTTTGCAGAGATACTGCATCTGCATGGAATGTGAGCAGTGACAGACAGTTGCTCTTGAAGCAAATGGTCCATATGTTGGTCCATATTCTGTTAGAAACTTCAGATGCATGCCAACAAGTTAGAAATGGCCCCTCTTAGAAACATATAATGGTGTAGTAACTAGGGAATTTTCTCAAGAATGGGAACCTGGCAGTAAACCCATGGCACTTGCTGGGCCAGGACCAGTGTTTTTGTAAAGTGCATTTTGCCTCACCTCCAGTGCCAACTGCATACTTTCTGACAACCTGAAAAAGATTACTTTAACCAGGAAAAAAAAGAAGGGGTATGAGAGCAGAGAAAAAAATGCAGCTTTTCTTGTGTTGTGACCATTTCTTAACTTTGAGTGAAAAAGCACTTGCAATTTTCACATGGCATTAGCCTAATTTGTCCAAAGATCTGTTTGTGATTTGTGGGAGATGTTTGTTAAAGCTAATGTAAAAGGTAATACTGGGATTTAATCCTCAGGGCTTTAGCAAATAACCACTATCTTTTAATAGGAAGTGGGTGGCATGCTGGTTGTCAACTCTAATTTCTCTTCTAGTCTGAAATCTTACCCATACTTTTCCTATTACCCAATACTACTAACTTTTACAGATACACGGTATCTGCTTTTTGTGCAGGACAAATCCAAAAGGTAGAACCTTCAGCTGAGGTTTCTCATCTTTTAGAAGAGCATCTGGGAAAGCATCAAAGCAGAGGACAAAGTTAACATTTGAAAAGGCACTCTCAGAACACCCATTGCTCCTGTGGTTTGTGCATTATGTTTTTTTCCAAGAGATCTGGATTTGATGTCTTGTCCTTTGCTTTCTGGGGTGAGGAAAGCTCTGAGCCTTTTGAGAGTGGTGAAGGGCATTCAATAAGGAAAGAAGGGACCTACGGCGAAGATCAAAACACCAAAACAATACACAGAAAAAACAAGAGAGAGCCAAAAAGACTCAATCCTACGGTACCTAACAATAATTTTTTAAGGCATGAGTTTGTCCAATGTGTTGTTTATTCATCCAGTTTATTATAATGATGAACAGCTTTAAAATTGGAGTAGAACACTAATTCATACTTTATGTATAGAAGAAATGATAGACAGCTGTGATCCAGAGGGCCGCTGGGGGAGGTCTCAGACTGTACAAGTGAAGGAATACGACTTGGGGTCTCTGTTAGCAATGAGAAATTATATATTGCAAATTAAGTAGTTCTTCCTACTACTTAATGAAAGCTGGGCACATGTGACTGCTATTGTCATGCCATGATCAATGTGATGTGAATTTGACCTGTACTTACACTGAGCTGGAGGAGTTTTTCAGTGCTTTTGAGAAAAGGAATAGGAGCAGACTGAAGCTTCTCACTAGTCCTCAGCCAGGTAACCAGCAGACAGATTGGCTCAGAGGCATCTTAAGAAGCAGAAAAAATGAAGGCTATTAATTTCACAGCACTATTGAAATGAAATAGTAGTATGGATCTACTGACCCTTGGAGGGTCAGCCAAAGGCAGAGTGGTAAATCTTTGCCTTTTAGCCCAAGAATGGAAAGATGCTCCAAGCAGGTGACTCCATAGCTTCATGCCTGAGCAACATGCATAACAGAGACATAGTTTGGATTCACTGTGGTCTTTAAAGCAGTATTCACTGTAGTTCCACAGAGGCAAAGTACAGAGGAGCTTCATCCTTACTGCTGGGCATCTGTGGTAACATCAGACACACGGAAAGAAACACAGAAGCATTGGCACCTCAATTTACTCACCAAAAAACCTTTATCATACACACAAAGAGATATGAAAACCAGAACATATATTCCAACAAAAGACAAATCCACATGCAGCTTACCTGAACTTAACCACTGGTGCAAAAATGCATCTCATCCCACATTCAGTAAAAGGTTGAGCTGGAGGTGTTAATCACATAGATGATTGCAAGGGCAGATCAGATTACAGACGAGCACATGTTGGGGCTGTGGTTTTGCACCACATATGTAATAAGAATGACGTGAAATTTTGCCAGTGCAACTTAATCCGGGTTGGTTGTTTGAATGGGAAAGAGGCTGCAGGGAATGTAGACCAACATCTAATAAATCAAGTGATGGGCAGGGAAGAAGATTTTAAGTGGGGGGAAAAAAACACAACAACCTCGTGTTTTACATTTTAGAAGAAGTCTTCATTCTAAAAACCATTCAGGAAATCCTTCCAGACAGCATACAACCATAGACTCTCTCAGTATTTTTACACGAGGTTTTAAAACACCTCAGTAGTTATTTCTGAACAAAACAATAATTCAGGACAAATGTCCAATTCCAGTCAGACCCTAATCTTGCCTACATACATATACAAAACCTAACTGTAAACCCACTCAAGAATAGGCCAGTGATGGCTGTCAGATTACATCTGAAAACAGAAGATGTGCTCTGATAACATCCTCAGACCTACCTCAGCAGTACTGCCTTGGTGCAGCAGCAACTTAGTCTTCCGGCTCTGTGGTGTATGAAAGCCTAATGCTAACCCCAAGCTCAAACATAACATCAGACTTGGCTCTACTATGAGCTGTGAAGTGATCACGTAGTGATCCATGACCTCTGCTAGACCCAAAACTGCTCACATCTACATGATCTACTTCAGCTACAAGACTGAAACTGGATTAACAAACACTTGTAATTTAGGGAAAATGCTCAGCACTGTGTTTATAGTGAGAATTAGGATTAGAGATAGGCTTAGGACAACATGACTGATGGCTTCCTGAGAAGAGTCCTATCTAGATATGGAACTAATGTGATGGGATCGTGTACTGAAAAGCCTGACAGAGCTGACCATTTTTATCTGCTATTTTGTACAGTAGGTTTGGATTTGGGGTTAAAATGGGAAGTATGAGTTATGACTGGATCTCATTGGGGTTGCTTAGGTTTACAACCTATGTTAGTCTTTTATTTCAGGATTAATTAGACATGATGTGAAGATGATGTATCATTTGGTAACAAACGCTGATGGACTTGAGTAAGCAAATTTTTAGAACAAGAGCTGGGCTAAGGTGGTAATGGAACCAGCCCAGACCTCACAGCCACCAGACAAATGTCAGTTCTAATTGTGGCAGCTACTTCTGAGGGAAAATAAAAACAGAGAGAGAATACAAAAGATTAAAGGAAAACTCTGCCCAGGGTCAGCTGGGAAAAGCAGCATCAAGGACCCAGACCACAGTCATCCTCTGGGACTCTCTCCAGAGCAGCAGCTGGTGAGCATGAGAATGATTTTCAAGATGCTTTTCCTCTTGTAGACTTTATTTTCCATTGGGACCCATTCAAACTCCTCATTGAGAATTCCTGTTTATGATGGTATTGGTGTCGATCAGAGTGTGCTAATCAAACACAAATGTTTCAACACTGGCAATAATAATTACTATTGCCTACTTTGTTGTGAACTGTTTGGTTTTCTCCAATACAAATTAACATTTACAAACCAAAAGGCAAAGAAAAAGAGGGGAGAGGAGGTCAATTCCCCCAGCAGGGAAGCTCCTTCCCATGAGGACCTGTCTTGACAACTTTGCCAGGATTTGCAGGTGCAAGGACATGAAAATAACAGCACAAGAACAATAGCATACAGAAATTAAAGAAAAATATTGCCAAAGGGAGTCTGGAAAACACTGCCTGAATGACTTCAGGAGAAGATTTTGGAGCTGAGAATGGCAGTCCCTTGGTGTTACGAAGACTAGTGCAATGGGGTACTTAAGGCAGCAGAGGTGTGAGACAAGCCCTGTTTTGCAGCAAGGTGACAAGCCCTGGAAATGTCTATAGATCTCCTTGAGGGCTCCCAAGCCTTTACAAGAACAGACTGTCAGTAAGGGATATAAACAATGTTCTGCTGCAGCAGGCAGGGAGGGACCTGTAGGTCTGTGATGGGTCAGAAACAGTTCATTCCAGTAGATTAGGATCTTCTGGATTGGGCCAGGCTAGCTTAGATGTAAGTATTCCCAAAGAAGTCCCTATGGGCTTCTTCAGTACTTACTCCTGAGCCTGGCAGGTGTCACTGCTCCTGACCAAAAGACAGGCTTAATTTGGGTGTTTCATTGAGAATGCAATGGGTCAGTGGGTAATATCTGGGGACTGCTGACATTTTCCTTCCAGGTATTTAATCTTCATCTGGTTTTCCTTTAAAAAAAAATAATAATAATCAAGCTAGGTGATACATATTATGTACTTAACTAAAGCCAACAGCATGCAAGCCCCAAACCTACTCCTTCAGTATTTGCTGCAGATCTAGACACAGAAATATGGTAGCAAGTCAGAATGAAATTGGAAAGAACTCTTTTTCCTCCTCTGAACATGATCTGTCAGACACTATTCCCCACACCTACAATTACTGATTTCATGCTATTATTTCATTGTGTTGGAAGAATTCTTTGAAAAGTATAGCAGATTTTTACCAGTAATTTAAACTAGCTACCAGTCTACATCCTGGTTACTGCGTATCTACTGCCAAGACACTGTTTTGGTAACAGTTAATAATCAGCTGTCTGGACTACCTCACCATAAACATTACAGGGTTTCATCACTCATGTTTTATTTAATTCCACTTGTCATCAAGGTCTATTATTGGAGCCTTGCAATTTTGTTCAAGAAAACTGATTTTTACTACTGTTGAAAGCTCCTCTACGTACTTTTTGCACTTTATTCTCCTGAGCTAGGACCCTTTTCTTTTGGTTCTCAGGTTGACATAAGATGTTTATTCAAATAAATTCGTTAGATGATTGACATGCTATAGGTGTCCCTGGTGGAGTATGCTTGAGATGCTAGGGGGAAAAAGGAAAAGGCAGGAGGTTAGCAAATGAGTACAGCTAAATATAACCACCTGTCTTTGACTCCACTCATTGTACCACAAATTCCCTCTTGTTTACCGTTCCATAAAGGTTTGTCCCAGCTGAAGAAGGTGTAAACTGAAATCACCCTTTCCCCATGTACTTCATCTCTCTCATTGCCTTCATTTTATTCCTGTTATTACTTCCTGCACTTGGTCTAGAAGCACGCAGTGTAGAAGGTTGTTGGAATAAAGTAATGGTAAAAATGGTCAAGGATTAACACAGGAGTAATGATGGAGCAGTTACTTCAAGAGAGTTTCAGGTGACTAAATCAAGTAAGCATTTCAGACCCTGTAATAGGCAGTGGTGGTCTTGCCACTCACATGCTGGCTTTGCTTTGCATTTACTTGGTTCCCCAGCCTGCACTCCTGAAAATGGAAGAAAAGGATCCTGGCCATAGTGCCAAGGAGTAATTGCTCATGCACCGAAATATCTTCAAATGGAGGGAACCCAGAAGCAGTAGTGGCTGGGCTAGAATGAGCCCCCCATGTTCTACTGCCTCCAGAAATTCCCGAGTCTGAAATATTTTAATGGGAAATTTCTCTTGCTTAGAGCTGATTCTTCTTGTGGAAAAAAAAAAAAAAAAAAAAAAAAAAAAAAAAGAGGCCAGGCAAATCAACATTTTCCTAATGGAACAAGTTGAACATAGCCTGAAGCAGCTCTGTGCTTGGTAATACCCCAGTAAGCAACCTAACAGTGAAAGACAACTGAACAAAACAGGAGAAGACATTTGTTTCCTTAAAGTAAACAGCAGGTGCTAAGGTAAATAGGTTTTTGTAGAAGGCCCCTAAATACGTTGATACTCATAGGCCTAGACAGTCGTGCTTAGAACCCTGTTCAGGCACTGCCTTGGAGAATTCTGCTCTGCAAGGCATGCAGTCCCAGGGCATGAAATAGACAGTCCTGCTTGGAGTGTGTGTACATAGCTCAAGGCCAGTACTGTGCTATGCTGTTGCCACTATTTGTCACCAAACTGTCCAGCTTCTGGATTGCTCTGAGTGCAGGTGGAGCAGATGCACAATGTTTTGCATTTGTCCACGTGGAGAACTCCCAGCCTGAGATGCTCAGGAATGCTTTGCCAAGAGAAGCAAACATCTCTTCTCTTTATACTTCCCCCCATGTGCCCTGTGAATTCTTCTTTCTCTGTTGTTCCTGACCTTTCTCAGATTCAAAACTGCTGCTCCAGGCACAGGACTTGGAGTCAGCACTTACTGTCACTGAAAAATTATTCTGTATGGCAGAATCAATTTTCTTTGCCTGGAGCATTTTGCTGTCCTGTTTCCCCTTTATCTCCATTATTCGTGTTCCTCTTCATTATTTTTTTCTCTCTTCAGTCTCTTCTTTTAACCATTCTTTAATCCCAAATCAACTTTATTTCCAAACACTTTCTCTGCATCTGAAGTTTGCTTATTTCCAAAATTCCTCCACATCTATCCTTAGTAGTCTTATTGGGTTTGTCATGCTGAAGCAACCTTCAGTGGTTATGGCAAGACAGTATGGAATGATGGCAGAAAACCCTCCCTGAAGACAGAATACTGGGTCTACACACAGTACTGTTTTGGTGTCTATGGTGCTTCTTCAGGGTGGTGATGCTTGGTGGGACTTTGAAATGCTGATAGCTGGATGGCATTTTCTTAGGCTGCCCGATGTTTCCAGTCAAGGTAGGCGCTTCCTTCCAAATACTGGAGGGTTTGGAGAAGAGGTTGGCTGTTTCTCTTTTTCTTTTGTTGGGTCCAAGTACACCCAACAACAGACCTCTACCAGGATTTCCTTCTGGTGCTTTGCTCGCATGCTGGGCTAAGCAGTGTTAAAAGATAATGAAGGTGACAGAGAAAGAGAAAGTAGACTTGGGTACTCCACCCTCAGGTGGATGGATCAGAGCTTTCCAGGGAGGTGTCCTACTTTAGTCTTTCACAGCTCTGCCTTTCACTACTTTTTGCTGCAAATCCCCTCTCCCCCTCTGCCTCACATTTCTTCATTTCAGCTTCAATCATACTGGATGCTATCTCCTGATGCCTACTCCCTGTTCTCCTGCCTGAATCAAACTCTCCTTTCCCCTCTGCTCTCCTCTTGCTCCCTCTCATAGCTGATTGTTCCCCTTCAGCCTGCCCTGCCCATTCAGGCACATCTCGTGGTGCATCCACGCAGCCTGGCATGTTTTTCTGCCCCTTTCTGGCCCCACTGCAATAACAGCAGCAGAACTGCATTATGCTCATGTCTTTACAAGCTTATACAGGAACACACAGTGGTGTTTTACAAGGCTATAAAAGTACATCTTAAAGGAAGCAAGCACGGGAAAACAGGAGAAGTGGGGCCAGATCAGCTGATGTAAATAAAGGTTGCATTGGATTAAAAAACTCTGCGACTATTTACAGCAGCTGCAGGACCAGACTTGTGGTCTCCTCCTAAAGCAGGGAGGTACTGGAGCATCCCCTCTGTGTTGTGGTGGATGCTGTCCCAGCTCCCCTTGCTCACCCAGTGGAGAGGGATGCTGGCAGGAAGGAGGAGGTGGCCCTTCACTCCATCTGGAGGCACAGCCATGTTGCAATGATAAGGGCTGATGCTTAAGGTAAGCTGCTACTCCATGCCCACCAGTGATGGACGGATACATTCTCCCTCTGCTTGTACCTGCTGCAGACTGGCTGCCATGAAGGGAAGAGCCCTAATGGTTGGAACTGTGCAGGGTTTGCAGTATTCATCAAACCATGCTGTTTCAGGAATCCCAAATCTGCCTGGCAAGGTAAGCTAAATCCAGTGCAGGGGCATGACTTGTAGATGGTGGAAACAAAACAATAAGAAAGGAAGGGAGATCTCGTGGGAAGGGCCAGACATTGCATTTTGACATGTTCTGTTCTGAGAACACCAGAACATATTTCAGTTTTCCCTGAAATAAGTGTTAAACTTTTCATTCATCCTCTGAAATGAAAAACTTGTGCCATGATAGGACTTTCTGGATTACAGACCTGCTGCCCAGTGTGTACTTTCTTATAATGAAAGATAAACAGTTTATCTTTCATGGACCAAATCTTTGTAAGAATAAAAATTCCAGTAGCAGTCCTTCAGGAGAGACAGCGTCCCAGAGATGCATCAGGATGATGTAGACATCTCTGGCAAGATGCTGTATGAGCACTTACGGAATCCAGGCATGTAAGTAAAGCAATAAACCTACACATTGGGTAAAGCTTTTTTTTTTTAATAGGATACTTCAGGAGTAAAGGAAGGTTTGGTTTTTTGGTTTTTTTTTTTTTTTTTTTTTTTTTTTTTTTTTTGTGGTATGCACTTCCATTGACAGCCAGAAGAGGTAGAAAATGTCACCCATACACTCAACCATACTGCCTCCATTGACTTGTTTGTGTCAGCTACAAATTTTGAAGCACTGCATTTTTACCTCCATTATATACTACAAAAATTAAAATAACCCTATTCTATTGAATTTTTAAAAGAGAATAGATTTCAAACAATGGGATCACTTGATGCGTTTTTTTTTTTCTTACGTTGAAATTAAACGCTCAGAGAATCACAGAACATCCCAAGTTGAAAGGTACCCATAAGGGTCACTGAGTCCAACTCCTAGTTCTACACAAGACCATCCAAAAATCAGACCATATGACTGAGAGCATTGTCCAAACACTTCTTGAACTCTGGCAGGCTGGGGCTGTGCCCACTGCCCTGAGCAGCCTGTTCCAGTGCCCAACAGCCATCTGGTGAGGAGCCTTTCCCTAACCCCCACCTGACTCTCCCCTGATGCTGCTCCATGCCATTCCTTCGGGTCCTATCACTGTCACCAACATCTCTTCATTTCATTTGAAAAACAAAACTAAACAAAGAGCTTCCAACCAGCTGTAAAAAAGGTGTGAACCCCTCTTGTCCCAACAGCCAGTTTTGTGTGATGACTGTGAAAGAGCAATGAAAGGAGGTCATGTCTGAGATGAATCATTCAGCTTGCATCTCCAGTGGCTGCAACTCACATCCACCTTGGCTGGGGAAGAGAGGGTCCGTGCTGGCCATAGCTGCCCAGCACTCATTTGCACCTGTGAGCTGGGGTTGTAAATCGCTGCCAGATCTGCTTGGGGACAAAGAAACACCCAGTCAGGCTGGGAAATGTTGGGGTTTGGATTTCAGAGGATCATTAGTTCTGGTTCCCAAATCTGTGATTAAGGTTCTGGAAACATTCACAAGTTCCCCCATGGGCTGAATCTTAGCAGCCATCCTGGAGAGGAGGAGCATGGGTTGCATCCCCCACAGCTTGCCCTGAGGTGGGAATCATAAGGAACATGGAGCTAGGCTCCTCTTGCCAGAGCTCAGTGTTTCCAGGGCTACATGCATCTGTGAGGGTGTAAAACTGCTTCTAAAGAGCCCCTTTCAATGAGCTGAGGAGATACACCAGGGAGAAGAAAAAATGTGCTAAGATGTGATTGCTAAATAAGAAATCTGCGAGGCCAGTTTGGCATTGCAGAGGCTTCTCCTGCGATTTGGCAGGGCTGCCTACATATTGTGCAGGTGCAAATGGCTCCTCCAGGGACCCAGGGCTGCTAGGCCTCTTTTCCAGCAAAAGGCAAGGGGGGAAATAAAACCACTGGACCAAGCCCTGCCCTCATTAACACCCCTGAATCCTACTGACTGAAGGCAAAATGTTCCCCAGATCAAGTGAGACAGAGATTTTCATCTCTAATTCCTGGCTTGGCATGCAGCTACTCAAATTCAGACTTCTCCATGCCAATGGAGGTGCACTAACCTCCATGGAGCCATGAACAAGAGGTTGGCTCCACCATGATGTTTCCATCCAATGCTTTCTATGCACAAATTAACAGATCCAAGCGAGGATCATGGTTTCCATATTCCTTCTGTTGGGAATGGACAGTGTGGTCCTGCTGGGTACCTGGATCTGGGAATGGAGTCTGTTCTCCATTATCAGGAGTGTTCACCAACATCCAGGTGCTCTGGAAAAACCTCAGCTTGCACACTGGCAGTGCAGCAGTTCCCAGGCATTGCTCAGTCACTGGTGGGGCTTTCTCTTTGGTCTTAGTGTACAAAGGAGCAAACATTGCAAACATCGATCTTTGTTCATCATTTTCTTTGCATGGACTACAAAATGAGGCCATGAAGAGACGTGCCATATCATACCAGTAGGCATTTTTATCAGTCATAGCTGAAAAACTGAAATGAAAATGTGCTGGAACTAGCTAAATGTAAAAAACTAACACTTTTACAGAGCCTCACCACTGCCAGTTCTGTGTTTTTCACCAGGCAGAGCTGCAAAGCAATTTGGATAAACTAATGTTTATCTAAATGTTCAAAGTGTGCAGAGGTCTTTGATAGAAGAGTAAGCCGTCTGCAGCCTGGCCCTTTGACATACACCCTGCTAGCCTCCACATTATGTTCTGCAGTCACCAGGATATTATTCTCAGGTACAGAAGAAGTAGATAAATGCATACTTTTACTAAAATAACATCCCCTGCCCACATGTATCCCCTTCTCTGGCTTTAATGTTTTACACAGTGTTAGAACTTCACTTCTCTGTGATTGTTCAGCTACAAATTTGGCAGTCTGCTTCATTTTGTAATTGTGTAGAGTTGTTATAATTGTGTGTAAGATTTATTTACTATGGAAACATGGGCTTCTTTCATAATTGCAAATGAAAATTGGAGAAGCCCAAGACAAAGAAGACATGCTATGTACTTTGCACAGCTTCCACTTTCATCTCAGCTGTTTTTTCCAAGACTTTCAATATTTTTCTTGCAATTATTCATTCGTCCTCCTCTAGTGTCGCTCTGCTATGATGACCAGTTGGGCAATATATAACCATGATGCATGCAGACAGTATCTATGGGTTAAAACCTGACTATAATACAGGTATTATTTTTGCAGCTCGATGCACTTATTTTCAGCTATGCTCTAGGTGATAAGATTGCAGAGCTGTAAATCCCTTTGGTCTTCTTCAATCCTTTAGTTGATGTCATTTTTCACTGGGAATAACATGTTATTTCTTTCTGGAGAACTGGGCAGTGCAGGAAAGGTGGATAGATATGATTTTTAAATGCAGTATGTGCAAGATGGGAAAGATGCTGAAGTCAAATATTCACAAAAATTAATAGCTTTCCTGATCTGAACTCATGTTTCTCATGCTCTTTGGATTACAGTAGGGTTACCCTTCTGGTGTCTGCACCCCGGGGATTCACATCTGTGTAAATGTGGTAATAGAAAAAGGTCCTTGTGATGAATTCATGAATTGTTCTCATTGACACTGGTTGATACTTTTACTTGGACAAGTCTCCTTTGCAGGTGCACTGACCACACACTAATTGAAAGGATTATTTTCATAACTTTCTGTGCAGTCTGCAAGGCTTTCTGTGAAAAGCATAATTGTTTCAACCAGCTGCTTGGAGTTGTTTTTATTAATTTCTTTAAATCCAACAATGCTGGATCGGCATATTTCAGACTCTCCCCCAAACTGCATATGAACATAAATAAAATGGATGCATGTGGCTCTCGCATGGGGAGAGAACTTCGTTTGCAAGTATACTACTTCTGTTAGGAAAGGGAAGGGGAAAATCACTTTCAAAATGTACTTTTCTCCCATCCCCTTGCTATTTTTCTCCTCATCCCCACAGCGAATCTTCAATGCACAGTATGTCTGCATGGCACCTGTTGGGATTAGCTAGGGCCAGAGCAGACATGCTGCCAGTCTACGCATTTGCACTTGCTTGATATATCTAATCCCTGGTTTATGCTATACAAACCCTCAGCCATAAAGGTCTCTTTCAGCCGTGTTATTCCACACTTCGGGGTGAAAGCCATCCTTTCTCACTTGCCTCTACCACCATTTCCTTGTTGTACCATGTGCCCAGGCTCAATGGTGGGCGAAGTACAATTCAGGAGATCCTGAGCAAATAGAACTTGACTTCAAGCATTCCTGATGTAAAACACTCATGCCAGTCTCAGCCTCCATGTCCTTCCACAAGCTCACAGATAGTCCTTTTCCTCTCATGGGGCAAATGATTTTGCTGAGCAAACCCTGTGACTTCCCTCTGAGTCTGCCTGTACCCCATCCCATAAGTGGGTGAAAATCAGAAAAATCAGGCAACCAAGGCTTGCAAAACCAAGAAGCTGTCCCAGAATTACTGGCTGTTACTATGCATGTAAAAGTAGCTTTTCATAATTTTCTTGATTTGGACTCTTGAGGGCAGGATACATTTTCTAGCTCTTTGCAACTATTTAAAACAGAAAATTCTGTTTCAGAAAAGGATGGTCTGGATCTTGAAAAAAAATTGCAACAAAAGTTTTGGTATTTCCAGTGAAATAGCAAGCATTGTCAATACAGCTGGTAAAAAAAAAAAAAAAAAAAAAAAAAAAAAAAAATTGCCATTTCTGGGTATATTTTGACATGTTTGAGTTTTTTCCACTCCCAATCAGAAAAAAAACACCAACTGCTTAAGTTCATAGTATTCCATTTGCAGAAGAAAAACACCTTTTATTATGGCAATGAAAATATTATTTTGACAATAATCATATGAAATTAAATGTAGTATGCAAGGTACAAAATTTTAAGCGACATAAAATAGCCAGTAGACAAAGGAGAGAGCTTCTCTCCCAGCAAGGTTTCATGTCATCCTGAACCGGATGTCAGAAAGGCACCTCTGAAGTTGTTCTATCTCTTGGTTGAGTAGAGGATGAACTTCTGGAGTTTGCATTTGCTTTTTCTGCAACGCTGGATGCACTGTGCTCTCGTGTGGATGCACAGTCCAGGACTTGCAGTATGCCAAGCAAATTCTCTAACCAAGAAAGTGTCACAACCAGAGCACCCACAAGCTGGTGACGTTCCGCTGCAGCCAGGACCTCCACAGAGCCTCTGCCACACAGAAGGGTCACCCTTCCTACCAAAATGCCTCTGCCCGCACAGTACCACCTCTAAATGGGACCTACAAGCGCAGCTCAGTCCATGAGGTTGCAGCCAACCAGCAACAAGATCTCCACATGTCCAATCTGCTTTGGCACATACATTTCCTCTTATTAATGTCAATGTCTGAGCTTCATATCATCATAAAAACACTCTTTCTGCACTCGTTTTCACTCTTTGAGGCCCAGCTAGGCCATATTCTCACTGCCATTCTTCAGGCAAAGAGGCATCTGGCCAGTGGTCTCAGTTCCCATCTTCTCATCCCCAGGCTGCATTTCCTTGGTCCATAAGAAGCAAAGCCTCAGCAGAGGCGTTTGCCACATTCCCACCTTCTGCTACTCACTTCCCACTGGGGAGGAAGTGCTCCCCAAGGCGCCCAGGTCGTTGTTTGTCCCGGAGCAGGCAGAAGTTTTCTCTGGCAAGAAATAAAACAGCTTTTGCTGCATGGGGCCCCGCGCCGCCCAGCACGGCCAAGGACAGCACCATCCTGCCGTGCAGCTGAGAGCCTCTCCTCTGTCTAAACAGGTGGGTAAATCAAGTGCTGTTTTATTCCTGCAGCTTAGTCCTGACTGAAAACTGTATTCAGCTCCAGAGTTTGCTGCCATAAACTTCTCAGAAAAGCTATGTAACGCACTGTGAAAAGGAGTGTATGTTTTCCTACTGAATAATACAAAAATAAAGCAGATCAGATTCGGTAATCAGAGCTTCCAAAATAGAAAGCACTCCATAATGTGGATTTCTGGTAATGCTGTTATGGGCTCCTGTTGTGGGCAGGACATAATTGGGAGGATCATAGAATCATAGAACATTCTGAATTGCAAGACACCTGCCAGGGTAGTCAAGTCCAACTCCTGACATCCAGGAACCTAAGAGTTAGGCCATATAGCTGACAGTATTGTACAAATGCTTCTAGAGGACCAGCAGGCTTGGGACCATGACTAGTTCTGTGGGGAGACAGTTCCAGTGCCTGACCACTTTCTTGGCAAAGAACTTTTTTCACTAGGTCCAATCTGAACTTTGCCTGATGCAGCTTTAGACCATTCCTTCACATCTTATTACGTGTCACCAAAGAGTAGAGATCAGTGCCTTCCCCTGGGACCCCTCCCAGGAGGAAATTGTTGCCCCTCAGTTTCTTCTTCTCCAGACTGAACAATTCATGTATTCTCAGATACTCTTCACAAGTCAAACTCTCAAGACTTTTTACTATCTTTGTTGCCCTTGTTTAGATATAATCTAAAATTTTTATATCTTTCTTATGTTATAGAGCCCAAAACTGCATGCAGTATTCGAAGCTGCACTAATGGTAAGCATGGTATCTTTTCATCAGTTAATTATAATGTGCTTAATGCACCTCAGGATATGTTGGTCTTTTTGTCCATTAGGACACATTGTTGATCCATACTAAGCTGTCCATCAACCAAAATCCCCAAGACTTCATGGGTGCACTCTGGCCACTTGTCCCCTATAACACAGCCACATTTGCACTGTTCCAGGAACAGAATCCTGCATTTACTTTTCTTAAACATTGTATGGTTGGTGATTGCTCAGTACTATAATCTTTCAAGATCACTTTTTAAGTCCTCTCTGCCTTCAAGAGAAGCAACAGCTCCTCCACATTTAGTATGGTCCACACTAATATTTACTGTGTACTCAGTGAAATGTATGATATTGTTATCCTGCAGGGTTGTCCTTGTGCAACGCAGGTTCCCACACATGTGCTCTGCGCACACCCTCCATAGGATGCTCCTGCACCCGGCCAGGGCCTAGCAGGCATGGTCTGCTCAGGCTAGAAGTTCCTCGGGCCATGGAGGATTTGGATCAGGCCAGACACATCTCCGGTAACTCCTGTGTTAAGTCCATTTTGTGCACTGTAATATGCAGTGCAGTGGGTGTATGCTTGCAGGGGTCCTTCTCACAGCTGTTGTGCTCTGTGAGTTGCAGTGTGGGCAGCACCCAGCAGTACAGGGCTCCTGCAGCCCGCTGGGACTGTCTCACTCCATGACTCTCTCTGCTTACATGTTGTCAAAAGCTGATGCTCAGCAGGTAGCATTTATTCCAGGCCGGATGTAGCAGGTGGTTTCAACCCAAAAACTCTTTTTTTTTTTTTTTTTTTTTTTTCTTTTTGTACAGATTCCAATTAAGTGTTTATAAGCTATTAGTTACATAAAACTCAAATCACTGATCTTGGCAAGTTTCTGTGCTTCTCTGTGTGCTAACGGCTCAGCTTAACTTTTGTTTGTTGTTGGGGGACTTTCAAGTGTGTGTAAAATATTAACTTTTTAATTTGCAAGGAAATTAGTAGTTGGAAAACTATAATCCCTTACGAGCATGCACGCGCACACACATACGTGCACACAGTCTATTAAAATCACTTATATTATTAAGTTTGTAATAAATCATTGGTGTGGAATGGCACGTGCTGAATCACTAAGTTATTTGACAAAGATCGATTTAAAGGGTTACTCTCAGGCCCCAAATTCCATTTTAAAAACAAGGCCCTATTGAACTTAATCAATGGGTTTTCTGTGATTTCTTTTTTTCCAGCAACTTTAATTAAGAGCTTTTGGGCAACTTTGAAGGTTCTTGTGTAGTATTTTTAGCTGCAGTTGTGAAGTGCTACAGGAGAGCATGAAAACATACCTACACACATTTTTATACTTCTGTCTTCATGAGGAGCTGGGAAGCTTTCCATCACACATTGGTCATGGGTAGCGTTTGTTTCTATAAACCTTGCAAGGGAAAGACAGAAGCATATCTGAAACATCTATTGGACATGCAATGACCACTCCATATTCATAGCCTGGCATAAGTGAAGCCAGTCAGAGGTTTTTCCTCTCTGCCAGGCACATCCATGCCTGCTGCAGCTGAGAGATGTGTGACTCCAAGTCTACATGGGCTCAGGCCTGGAAGCATAGGATGAAAGTATCACACAATAGTTTGCATTGGAAGGGAACATAAAGCTCATTCAGTCCCACCCCCTGCTGTGTACAGGGCTGCCCCTCACCAGTTCAGGCTTCCAAGGGTCCCATCCAACCTGCCTCATATGCCTCCAGTGACGAGGCATCCACAGCTTCCCTGGGCAGCTGTGCCAGTGCTTCACCCCTTTCATAGTTAAGAATTTTTTCCTAATTCTAAACCACACCTACATTCTTCTAGTTTAAAACTGGTACCGTTTGTTGTATCATTACATTTGCTGATAAAGAGGCTCTCCTTGTCTTTCTTGTAGGTCCTGGAAGGCTTTTGTAGAATCTTCTTGCTATAGGTCTCGCCAAATGTAGCTCAGCATTGGTTGTATCACCTGTACATCTCTACTGCTCAAAGGGCCAACAGACACATTTTGCTTTTTTCGTTGTTGTTTGTTTGTTTAAGCATAGGCTTTTTAAATTGAATGTGAAAATGAAGGAGATGGCATATTTTGTTTTCCTTCCTTCCTTCCTTCCTTCCTTCCTTCCTTCCTTCCTTCCTTCCT
>NW_024884142.1:27673116-27696593 GCF_019232065.1 Centrocercus urophasianus
TTTTTTTTTTTTTTTTTTTTTTTTTTTTTTTCAGAATAAGATCTGATATTCATTTCCTTTTTTAATTTTTTCCTAATTTTCTTTGAATGAGGAGCAGGGCCATCCTACTAGTTTGAAGAGATTTGGTCAGTGTGCCAAAGCTGCAATTACAGCCAAATGAGAAAAAAATCAGAAAGAAATGTATTTTATTCATTTCAGCTGTTATGTCTTAATGCAAAGAAATCATTTTGCACAGTTCTGTAACTGAAACCAATTTCTAATCTCCAATACTATTAACTTCTAAATCTCTGTTATAAAGAATATTGGCAGCATACCAAAGTCTAATGCAGCCAAATGGACTTAGTCTGAGCTGGTGTTATATTTTCTTTTTTCTGAAACGATGAAAAAATAGGTAAGCTATTTCGTTAATTGCTGATAACATTTTGGTTAGTTGGATTTCCTCTTTTGGATATAATAGATACATTCCTGTAGTATGACCTAACTTTGCCTTTGGGACAAACAGAAAAAAAGAGAGGCCATTTTTCAAATGACAAAATGTATTGTTATAGGATTAGAGGCAGGATAGCTCTAGGATTATGCTGTATCAGTAATCAATTTAAGAGCCCTACGAATTGAAACTAAGCATGGAATAGCTGCAGGGAAAGACTGCTGTTAAGGACTAATACCTATGTGAAAACTTGATTGTTTTATTTCGCCTGAATTGCAACAGATTTCTGATAACTCCAATGAGACCCACTGACATTAGCTAGTGAAATTTAAAACATCTTTTTTTTCCCCTACCCCTTTGCTTCAGTGGTACTGTAAACGCAGTCCAAGTCTCAGCTCTGCATAAATGAATATTATTCACAACAACCTTGACAGAAAACTTTCTTCAAGTCTGTGATGGGCTATGACTGAGGCTGCTGCCTTTACATGAGGGCATCTTCATTCCAAAGGAATCTGCAAAGCTGTCTTTTGCTTAGATTTAGTGATGCTGTAATGCAATGTTAGCATTGCTTTCCTGTTGCAAGATTTAATTGGGACCTCAAACAGATAATGATGAGTTGTGCCAAGTGGGCCAGTGGAAGCAATTATCAGATTTGGATATTCTGGCACCCTAGACCTAATTTCTTTGGCACAGGAAATGAATTATAACAGGATATCTTTAGACCCAAAAATTATTGGCAGTAAGGAAGGGAAGAACAATGCAGGCATGGTTACATGCTGATGAGCTTTGGCTGATTTGCTGTGTTACCATTTCAGACTGTGTGTGGCTATTTAATTTTTGTTCCTCAGGAGAACTGCACCATCTAAGTCAGAGTTTGGAGTGCTTACTTCATTTTGTTTCCAAAGAATGTTTGTGTTCACAGAAGACTGAACAAAGGGAGAATATCAAGAATGGTTTGCTCTTGCAGGAGCATAGGATCCCTCACAAATAAGGTTTTCTTGTGATATTAAATTGAGTTATAAAATTCCTTTCTTCTGTTGCTTGCATCTTAGCTGTATTTATGTCACATTTTAATTTAATTCAGTGCTCACAAAAAGCTCTTGACTTTGAAACTGTGGAGACTCATCTCAATCCTCCTTTAGGCATTTACATTACAACCCTCAGCAAGGAGCATAGACAACATAGGCTCCTCCAGCGATCCCAGAAGAAGGCACTGACACATCCCTGCCTCTCATGCGCTGAACAGCCCTCTGGCATGGCTTCCATTGTCTCCTACACGTCTTGCTACTTCTGTACATAAGCCAAGGGTCTAAAATGAGTGCAGTGAGTGTCAGTCTGTACCATCTGCAGGAGCAGATGGGCAGAGGAGCGTACAAGCTATGGGGACCCAATGGAGAGTATTTACACTGTGACACTTTGGGCTACCAGCAGGGCCAGCAACATTGGTCAAATTGTGGTGGGTCCTCATCGTGCTCAGAAAGAAGATAAGATTGCATTGCTCATTTACCAGATGCCACAAGTGGTTCTCAGATGGTAGTTTTCCATTGTAACTGCTGGCATCTTGAGCAAAATATGATCCAAAAATAGGCTCTGAATGCCATTATCAATCTGCTAAGCCCAGTGTCCTACCAGCTGTGACATCATTAGCTGCACATCTGTCTCTAAACTGGAGGTAATTTTTTACCCTTTTATCCCATGTCCACTCCAAATAAGCTCTGAATAAAAGATACTTGTTAAAGTTCAACTGTAGCAGAGGTTGCATCAAAGATTAAGAGATCGCAGATGGGCAGGCCCAAGTCTCTATCACTGAATACAAAGATATATGGTATATTCTCTCCTTATGACTCATGTGATACTCTTGATAAGATGAATGTAAGTTTCTGGCAGCCATACAGACTGAAATCTATACCCCAGGAATGCATATAATTCAACTTCTACTTAAGCCTGAAATGATGGGTATATGTATAATAGTAGCCAGTGAAGTAGCACTGAGAAAATGTGGGATTTTTCAGATTAGATCAGGGGGAAGAAGTGGGGAAGAAAAGAAACTCAGGATTCATCTGAAGTAAATGTCTGAAGGAATTTTTATCCAATTAGAAATATATTATCCCTGGTGTTTTACTGAAAGAAAAGAACAAGATTACAAAAAAGTGTGAAAAGGAGGGCTTTGTCAGTACTGGGCTTTATTCCTTATTGGGAGAAGCCCGTTAAGAGACAATTTGCCTTATGCATGGAAGGAATGACCCTACAACTTCCATTGGAAGGGGTTCTGGACATGTCTGGGTTGTGCCTGTACAGTCACTGTTCACATCCTGCCATACCAAAAGTCTAATCTCATATTCATCCATTTGTTTTGCAAGAAACACCAGGAGCCACACTGCGAATCGCAAAATCACAGACCGGCTACTGTTTGGGTGGCCTCATCACAGCCCTGCCAGAACACAAATAAGAAATTTTGACTTTTTAACAGAGTCAGGAGTACTCTATAATCTAAATGGCTTCATAATGAACAAGCTCTTTTTTAGTGTGAGGCCTTATTCATTGCAAGTCTACTTTTTTACTTGCAGCATACCGTTAAAACAGCCACAGTGTTGCCCCGACTGTTTTGGTTTTGGACTAAACACAGTATAGTAAGTCAAACATTATTGGTCACAATGGTAATGCAGAGTGCGTATAATGTCTTTTTATTGCTGCAAGGCATAGTTGAAATATTTACATGGAATACATGAAATAACAGCAAGATTCATGTTCTGTTCCTTATTTGTAAAGTATTTTATTAAAAGGAATCTGAGTCTGAAGTTCATAAATAAAATAGTAATATCACATATATCCAGATACTAGTTCCAGCTTGTTGATTTTAATAGACAAGTATAACACTTCAAATGTGGAAGCACAGTGGGTAATATTTATATGAAATCTCCAAGAACCATGGTATTTTGCTCATGTGGAATATCATGGCATTTTGCCTGGATCAAGTAACCAGCAGATTAGCACATTAACACTTTTAAGAAACATGCATGTAATCCACTCTGAATGTGGTCTTTGACTCCTGGTAGGAATAGCTAATGATTTCCAAATTGACACATTACTTTATGCAGCAACTCAAATAAACAGGAGTTGCTGAGGGGTTTTTGGTAAGGATGTATGGCATAAGCATGCACACGTCATTATCAACACAAGAGACAAGATCAACTCTTTACAGAATCAGCAGAATCCATTGAGAGAAAAGAGAAATTTGGCTTCCCTTCTTTTTAAATGTTTCTAGCTTTACTGCTAAATGCACAAATGGACATGAACTGATCTCTCTGATTGAAAGTTGGTTGCCATCTCAAGGTGGCTGCTTAGTAACAGCAACTCTGAGATAGACCAGATTCACCAGCAAAGTTGGTTGAAACCATTACCATTGCCCGATGGGAATGTCACACTTGATTTTGCAGTTCAGGAATAGCCCATATGAGCCAGCCAGCCGTGATTCAGTAGCCACAGGCTCCATCTTAGCCAGGAGTTCAGAGGAAAAAGGAAAAAGGCTCAGGGGTCATGTCAGTCTCACGTCACTCAGCCACAGACACATGCCTTCAAAGCTGCACTCCAGCACAGATTCTTTGCGTGGTTCTGGTCACACCATCAACCTCTATGACCTTTTTTTCCTCATTTGCTATGGGGAAAATTTTCATCCTTCTCTCCCTGGGAGCTGCTGCTGATAGCAGCAGCGCATTCAAGATGATGAAGTACTTTGTGTTTGCAAAGGGTGGTTGCATGGGATACACATTGCAAACTCAGCAGTGGCTCAGGGCCCCAGCTTATTTCAACAGCCAACTAGAGGGGAACAAAACTTTCTATTCTCAGAGTGCTGTCAACTGAGTTCAACTTCTGCGGCAGAAGACAGCAGGGAAAACCCAACAATCCCTGTCCCGTGAAAGAAGCAGCAGAGTCTAGGCTGTGTGCCAACGCATCCTATCACTAGCCTTGTAAAAAATTTACCAGGGCTACCCTGGAAACAATGGCAGAGTCAAGCTTGGCTGCTGCTAGTTGTTTTGAGAGGGAGACCACGAACAGGTTTCACAGAACTATTGTGGCAGCCTCCATTTCCTGTTAACACAGTTCATGTGTGTCTTCTCCTTCCAAGAAACAACTTCGATTAATGAAATTAACATAATTAGCAAGGATCCCTGTTTTCCTTAAAATCAACTATAGCTGTCCTGACTCATACCAATTAAATCCTTTCTTCAGGAGTAGTGACTCCAAGGAAGTCAACAGGTTGAATCAGGGAATGTTCGCAGCCGACTCAGAATAAGGGTGCAAGATCTCACCCTTTACCCTAACAGAGGCTGATAGGCCAATGCACACTTGACTTCTGCACTGAAGATTCAGGAAGGAGCATCAAATTTCTAGCCTTTACCACCTGCGGGTTATGTGTCGCCAAACAGCTATCCAAGAAGAAAAATAGCCTTTCTACTCCCTTCACTTATAATTGTAAAAAAACAAACAAAAAAACAAACAAACAAAAAAACAAACAAACAAACAAAAAAACCTTTTACTTGGCCTTTGGTTAAAACAATCTGGTTAAAAAAGCCCAAACAGAATGGAATGATTTTAGAAGAAGAAATTCTGGGATTTGAAAAAAAAGAGTCCTGCCATAACAGGAAGAGTTGAGCCAAACAGTCTTTTAAAGCCAAAGCTAAAAAATAAAAATAAAACTGCACTCCCTTCTACTTCGATTGACAGTTTGGATGCTGAGAGGATATGTCTTTTGCATTCGAGTTAACGGTCAAAAAAACTTGGATTGTAATTGAAACTTTAAAACCTTAATCATGAAGACCCTACTTGGAACATTTGCTTAGAAGGTGTCTCAGATGTTAATGAGCAACAACTGCTGTGAACCAAGAACACACTGAGCACATCATGTAAATGTCTTGTCAAAGCTCCTAGGTATGCAGCACCAGTGAAGCAGAACCAGCTCTGAGCAATGCTCCAATGCAAGAACAGGATGATGCTTGACAGACTGTAAAAAATAAAATAAAATATGAAATACTCCCTTTACTTAAATTTAGACTGAAGCCCTGATTTTTGGAATACGTCGCTCAAGTCAGGCCCTTCTCTCCTCATTGGAAGCCAAAAATATTTTTGAATTTGGGTCAGATTAAGTGGCTAGATTTCAGCCAAAAATGATTCAGGGTGGGGGGCAATCATCAGAAAAATCTTGAGAGTTTGTGTGACTGTTTCAGAAACAAAAGGTTTCCATTTTTCAGGCTGGATTCACAAGAGGATGTGGGAGATGACCGCTTTCAGATGTGCTCACTGCAGAGGGGCCTTACATGTCTGCAGCTCCTTGCCCGGGTGCATCAGGACCCGGGGTTGGAGCAGCACCCACCTGTCCCATGCTGTTCTATCAGACCCCCATATGCAGGCAGTTAGAGCTAGAGAAAACTGTTTGCATAGACAACTGAGATATGAAAATTGTTATGCTTCAGAGTTGCTTGGAGTAGGAAGGTTACTACATGAAGCTACACGAGGGATTTCTTCATGCAGTAAAAAATTGTCTCATAAATACAACATAGCTAGTCATTGGGATAAAAAAAGGTGCTAAAGATAAAGAAAGTGAAGGAAGTGCTTGTCTGGAGTGTTTGGGTCAGAAGGAACATAGTCTGCTCTCTCCAAAAGTTTCATGATTTTTTTATCTGCATTTATAGAGCAAAGAAATTACAGATGGTCTCCCATGTGACGGCTTCTCCCTGTTCCTCTCCCTCTAGAATCTTCTTTTTAAGTTCTTTCATTCAGAAAGGGTGAAAGGGTGATTGATCTTGCTTACGCAAGGGGCAGTAAGTATGACAGCTAGCAGAGGAACCTTCACCTATACATTTATGTGGTCTTCAAGCAGCATTCTTAGAGTCATTGCTAGATTTCATCATCACTGGACTGTTCACTAGATATCATGATGCAGTGATTTCTGCATCTATCAGTGACAGAAAGAAGCAGTGGTTGGATGGAGTGTCTTGGTGAAGGTCACCAAGGTCAGTCTCAGCCAAGGCAGAGAGGAGACTAGAGTTTCCCAGATCCCACCAGCCTCTGGGACATACCTTCTTCCTTATACTGTTGCTGTGGAAGGGATGACCTTCACAGCAATACCGAGGGAAAGGATCTGGCTCTGATCTGGAGGAGAACGAAGCAAAATCACTGTGTTTATTTGAACATCGGCTTGTTTAGCCGCACTGTATTTCCATATGTGTTGCGTTTTGCTCACTGCATTTAAACAGCTACATTGCTGTGAAATATTCTCCTCAGAAGATCCCTGTGGATGAACAAGGAGCAGGAGGAGAGTAGTTTCTGTTCTGACAATGGCCTGGGCTCTGATGAGATGACTGGGGTCAAGATGACACTCTTCAGTCACAGAACACTGCAAAAATTGCTGAGATTGATCAAAGTTCTAAAAACAACATGGGATTAGGCCCCCAACCAAAAGGGTGGTGCATGCGTGGTGGCCTTCATCTGTCAGATAGGTATGCAGCATTTGCAAATGCACCTCATAGTTTCTGCTGGAAGCAGAAAGAGTGGAATGAAAAGGGGACCACCCAGATAAGGACATGGAAAATGCACAGCACGTGTTCCCTGAGGGCCTTCAGAGGTATTTTTTGCCATCTCACTGCTACTCAGCCTGATTTTTCTGCAAAAGTGTTAAATTCAAGAAAAGACGTCTCTAAACCACACAACTAAAACCGGGTCATGGGAGCACTAGAAATCTTCCTGGAAATATCCACACTATGTTCCTGTTTCTTCCCATACTACTTTTTTGCTTGTTCGTGGAGGTGGGGAGGGAGAATGCTGGTATTCTTTTTTTCTAAACAATATTTCCATGCAAAGGTTTGAGAAGCCAGTGGGAATATAACTCTTTTGTACAAGTCTATTTTAATCCCGTAGAGATGCCACTGCTGAATTCTTTTATTTTACTCAGCACAGAGAAGCAAGCACTCCAAAATCTGCACTGTATAAGGAAAAGCTATGTTTTTATAATGTATATGTCTAATCCATGGCTTCTCACTCAGCCCACCCTTTCCATGCATGCACACTGACTGAGTTAATTTCCAGCTTAACTCTTTATTACAGTATCTAACTGCTTAATTGCTACCATTTAAACTCCAGGTTTGCTGCAAGCACAAATTAGCAACACATAAATATTAGGAATTTGCTAAAAGAGGACAGAAGTAAGGAACCTTAATTTAATATCCACCTTCCAAGGTTTATAACTGAATCCATACTTGTATTTAAATACCAAATAATCTGCTGATTATTATGCATAGTTTTCAGTCAGTGTAACAAAAACATGATGTCGCAGTCATGCTGTGAGCTCTGTAGCTAAGTTTCCTTGTTTATATTAACAGCTGTAAATACAGCCTAACACAGTCTTGATTTAAAAGCAGATTTCCCATACTTTCAAGAATTCACCACATTGTGAAAGTTAAAATTTCAGAACTTTTCTCATGTGTGTATTGATTATGCCCAGGAACAGCCTGCAATGCTACAAATGCACTTGCAGTGGCCAGTTTTAGAGCCTCTGTATTAAAAGGGCCAGTTTTTCATTTTCATTAAGAAGTAAAACCAGCTTTGCAAATGTTTGTATATAATCCTGCTCTCTGAATGTCTTGAATCCAGCCTGCAACATTCTACATATATTGTTGAACATGTACTTAAGGATATTGTTGTGTCAAGATTTCAAATCTTTATTCCTCCATTTAAAAATACAGGTTGTAAAACCAAACTAAAGCTGCTTAAATCAGTGAAAGGGTTTTTACTCAGTCAGAAATATTTTTTGTGCAAAGTTCTACTTTCTTACATTTTAACAACAGCACTGGAAATCCTGAGCTGCCTTCTCACACTTAAGAACATTGAGAAGAACAAGTTGTGCATAAGTAGAAAGTCATGTGAAGAAAAAACCTACTAGGAGCATTTCACAGTATTTCTGCCTTGTAAAATGTAGCAGCACTTCCTTCTGATAGGTTGTTCTAATGTGAGTTAGATCTGCAAATCCTGGGTCGAGCCAACCATTTTGGCATAGCACACTGAGGCCAAGCAGGTGAGGGTCTCCTTTGAAGGAAATCCCACAGTTGTACAGAGTTGCTGTAGCAATTTATTATCAAAGGAGCTTCCATTCACAAGGTCTCACATAGATAATGATAGGGATGTCAGATGTATGCAGAATCTACTAATCCTATTAGAAGAGTTCTAGGGATCTCACTGCTCCCCCATGGGTTAGAGATGCTCCTGGGCAGACACTTCATGGGCACACCAGTAGCTAATATGCCACTACTGGTGCCCAGCTTTACTTGTTGAGCATCTCCTACCAGCCATCTGTGCAGAAAACATCTTTCAGACCAACACAACACCAAAGCTCTGCAGCTTTGTCACAACAGTTATACTCCAGAGAAATACATGTCTGGGGTCAGGACATCCCATGAGCTTAGTTCCTAAGCATGCAGGGCAGGCTCATAGCCCAGGCTGTAGACAGGTAAGGGCTACAGATACATGCAGAAGTCAGAGTCCAAGTGCTTTGACCTACTCTGAGGTCCATTTTCAACCAGAAGCCTCTAAGGAGCCCAGCTACATTGCTGTCATCCCATTTCAGTGAGCAAGTGCTGGTGGAGAAACTGATGGCATTTCTCACATGGGACTCTGGATTCTCTCCTTTGTACAGTAACACAGTTGTGATCATTAAGCTCCGATCTGGCACATGAGCTGCTCTCCTGCTATATACTTCCCACTTCAATGATCACAAGTGATCTTATTCAAAACTTAAAGGAACCTTTACGCATTTTGCACATCTAAGAACTTTGCCTAGTGGTACTGACAATGCTAAAATACCTGGATTGACAACGGGTCCACAGGAATCTTAGAACATTTCTCATCATCTCACGCAAATCATTTTTGCACATCCAAGATCCTGTTCTACTTATTCGACTTCTCAGAGGACAATTAAAAACAGTGCATAACAGATGGCGTAGCCAAGACAAACAGAGGTTAAATGACTTGCCCAGGGCTGGTAGTGTCTAGCAGACTGGGCAACGGGAGTCCTGGGTATTAATTAGTTAATATTTGTACAATACTAGGAAAATATATAGGCCTGTATAAGTATTATTGTAAGGTGGCCCCTGCAGTTTGGAGAAGCAGAGGGCAACAGTGCACAGGCAAGTGCAAACATCTCTCCTTGTCTCGTGGCATTTCAGTTGTGCATGGGGACAGAGCATTCCTGGGCCACACCACAGAGGGAATGGGAAAGCCAGGAGAAAGAAATCCCACCCGTGCAGTGCTGCTGCTAGGGACTGTCAAATGGGGCTACATGATTGGCTGCATTTACCAGAAACCTTGAAACCAAATCTGTGATGTTTGTGAGTGTTTACAGCACTGAGAGGTGCAAATCTCTCTGAAGTGCCACAGGACCTGCGTGCCAAGCTGCTCCACGCTCTGCTGCAGTCTCAGGAGGAAGGTCAAGTCCACCTGCACTAAATGAGGATCTGTGGGAAAGGAGGAAAGTGCCACAGTGTTAGATTGCTCTTTTTTTTCCCCACCTCTTTGGGGCATTCATCCTGCTCCCATAACTTCAGATCTGACTTTTTCTGATGCCTTTTTGAGTCCGCTTCCCTTCACCTCAGCACCAGCCTGAGAGAGATGTTCCAGTTTTACTCACTCCAAGACAGCTCTCACTTTCCAGTGCTCTTGACATCGTCATTTTCTTTGCCATGTAGTTTTGAGAGCAGTGAATATTTTTGGGCATAACCTTTCTTACACTTGCCTAGAATACGGAGAGGTTGTGATGCATTTTCCTCTACAATTTTTAGATCATTCAGACTTCCCATGCACACTTCTAGAATTTTCATCCATCTCTCATCATCACATCTTGAGTTCTGCTATTTTATTCCCATCATTTAACTCAAGCCCCTCAGAATTTCCAGTTGGTAATTCTAGCATTCGTTTTCATTCAGTTTGGGATAAAAGTCTCAAATTTTAATAGTATCTCCTCAAAAATACTGGCATTTCAACTTCTGTATGTATAGGCAAGACTTTTCAACATTCCTAATTGTCGAAGTGCTGACTTCTGTTTAAATTACTTGACTAGCTTTATTTTGAATAAAACCAACACCAAGGTGCATTACCATTCTTGTGCAGGTAATATTTCTCTTTTGTGTAAGTCAAAATCTACAGGAATGTGCACTTCAGTGTAATGCAATCTTTACTGCATCATGCAGTAGAAAAACTGCAGTGTATGCATTGAGAAATGAATGGTATAGACAGGGGCCTCATCCAGAAAGGAATAGATGGCAGCAGCTTTGGAGATGTCCTAGAGTTGTCTCGTGGCAGTAAACTGGTGCTCGTTCCTGTAGCATGCGACCTGATGAGTTGATGGTGAGTTACACAATGGTAGGCATGGGTCTCCACGTCCCTTTCTTTTCCCCTAAAGGATATGCTGTGCTTTTATATGATTTTTTTTTTTTTAATGAAATCTTGTAGATCTTTTAAAAATTGTTGGATGGATCAAACTCACTCTAAAGGAAGCCTTTTCATTTTTGCTACGTAAAATATCCATTCCTGAGAAGCTGTCTTTTCAACTGCAAAATTATTTTGATAAAAACATCCAAAACTCTGCAGCTCAGCTGTAACAATTTCTTTTTTTGCTACTGCTTTAACTTGCACCACTTGACTCCTCATTGAATTCCTCATATTTACTGATTTAACACCAAATCCTCTTCTCCATAATCCCCCTCCAGACTCTTGCTCCTCTCCCTGATGTCACTCAGTGCTACATCTTCTTTGTTAGCCAGCCAACCTCCTCGTGATTGTGCAGCCCAAACCAACCTGCAAAGCCATGAAAACTTCTGAGTCTGGTTTCAGGTTAGATATAGAAAAATTTATTCTCTGAAAAAGTGTTGAAGCAGTGCCACAGGCAGCCCAGGGAGATGGCGGAGTCACCATCCCTAGAGGTGTTCAAGAACCTTGTGGATGTGGCACTGAGGGACATGGTCAATGGGCATGGTGGGGGTGGGCTGACTGTTAGACTTGATGATTTTAGTGGCCTTCTCCAAGTTTAATGATTCTCTGATTCTATGAAAAATTGGTGTTACTTACTGGCTTTTAAAAAAAATGTTACTGGTTTCAGAAGGGTTGTCAACAATTTCAGCCAGTTCCTTGAAACTGTTGGAGAAAAACAAGTAAGAATATGAATGCATTTTTACTCAATTCTTACCAATTATCAAATTTTTCAACAACATTTTTGATTGCCAAAATCTGAGAGCCTGTTACGCAGACTGCTTTAGAATTTTAAGTTATGCTGTTGATCTTGTGGTTTGAAAACTTTTGGAGATTTTCCTATTCAGAATTGCTATTTCCAACATAAAATATAATAAAAATATGGAGTGTAATCCAATAAAAATATAAACATAAAAATAAAATATTCAAAATGCGAACTTTGCAGCCAGCCTTGCTCTTCTTTTCCATATTGTGTAACAAAACTCCACCTCAATTGGGTACAAGAAAGTGGCAAACCAGTGAATGCCAAGGCAAATGCAAATCAGGAGACAATTCTTCTAGATCCCTCTGAAGCACCACATTCTGAATGTAATTAGTAAGTGCAGATGAGAAGGCGCATTGCTGAGACTGCCTTGGCCACCTCCATTCTTTGTTGCATTTCTCATGCTATGAATAACTCAACTCCAGATCCTCAGGACTCCCAAAACTCTGAGTGAAGCCTCTTCTTTCTGACAAAGGGTTGCACTCCTCCTATCAGGCCTGTACTCGAGGAGCATCATTCCTTGGTCCAAGGAAGCACATGAGCACATTTTCAGCTGCTGCAGTTGAGGATTGATTCGGTGCTATGCTGAACACATCCAAGGAATGCCAAGTACCCTCAATTCCATTTGCTTCAGTGGGAATTAGAAGGCTCAGCTGTATTTAATATTTTATGGGGTCAGGCTCTGAAAACTGTATGAGCATTCTCAGTTCCCAGTAGGCCAAAATTCAGCAAAGCATTTGGTTTGAGACTTAACTGTAAACATGTGAATGGTCCCCCTGATTTCAATATGACTATTCTCATGCTTAAAGTTAAGCATATGCCTAAGTGTTGCGCTGAATTTGGGCCAAAAACTACTGTTTTCAACTTCTACACAAGTTCACAATAGGAAAACTGCTGGTCTGTAATGGAATTACATTATTATTTTTTATTATTATTATTTTTCTGAAAGACTAACATGAGACTGTATGTTTAAAATGCAGTGGCTACACTGCTTGAATAAAATGGGGTGTTCTAAGGAAGTCTTGGTTATTTCTGCAAAGCTATTAATTTACTCTTATTATTGTTATTACTACTATTATTCCTATGTGAATGCAGAACCAGCACCTATCCCAGAGACTTGGAGCTTTTGCTATTCCTAAAAGAATATAATCCATACAGGAAAGAATAACAAACTCTCTCTGCATGACAGCAAACATCAGCCAAGTGACAACTAAAAATATCCCACCCTCCCCAGAGACCCTCAGCCTCCTGTACATCCTCAGTCTGAGAGCAGCAGTGACTAATGACTGCTCTGAACATCCCCACCATTCTTTCCAGGGTCAGAGGAGCCCAGGGGCCAAAACGTCTTGATTTTTTTGGATTAGGGAGCTCTACCTTGAAATGGTATCAACCCCCAGGCGGCAGTAGCTTGGCCAGTTCCTATCTGGGATGGGCAGATTTCTTCATACAAAGAGGCCTAGCAGATGCAGAACCCACATAGCTCTCATCCTCCTAAAGCCCCTTGCACCATGAGGACATAGGATCTCCAGCACTGAAGAACAGAGGGACTTCCCAGAAGGTCTCCTAGGGCATGGAAGAGAAACAGAACCATTCATCAGCCTGCATTTTGGGCCATCATACATAATGTCATTTGAGGATTTCCTTATACTCCATGGAGAGAAGGTATAAGTGTGGGCTACCCAAAGCCCCACTCAGAGGCTGGGAGGAAGAGAGAAGCGCTCGAGGCTCACTCACCTCCCAGGACCCTAAGTATGTACAGCTTTGAGCAGCATTGAGCCATGAGCCAAGAGGCCACAGAGAAAAAGAACAGGGTCTGTTCTTTCCCCATGTCCATTTTCTTGCTGATGTGCCTCCAGACTAGCTCCAGAGATACACACCATGGCCACAGATGAGCTCCCCTCCTTCCCCCCCAAGTTTTTCTCCCCTGAAGCAGGAGCTTACCCCTCAATATCCAACTCCGGCCTTTTCATGACTCTATGATGGACAAACCACAAAATGTAGTCAGCCAGCTGTTGCAAAGGCGCTAAGGTGCCAGAACAAGGTTGCATAAGAGGTGGGACAACTGCTTGTGAACAGAAGCCCAGAACCTGTTGTTCTCAGGCTACATCTCCCTTTATTTTGACATCTTTCACAACCGTTTTAGCACACAAGCTTTGGCATGCGTTCATCTGCCACACCAACAAGATAGCTTGTTGTGGTATTTTCTCAGCTAGGCTGATTGAAAAACGTTCCCTGCTTTTGCTCCAAGCTGTTGTAGGAGGATTATAAAATCAAAGCACCAGCTTAGCCCAAATCCATAAAAACATAATATTAAATCCCAAACAAATCTCTCTTGGCACTCATGACAGAGAAATGGCATCGAACTTATAGAAGAGACTCAGGCATGAGCTGCAGCTGGGGATGCAGGGAGGATGAGTGACCCAGTTGTGGGTAAGGCAGACATGGCTCCTCACCGTCCTGCCTTCAGCCTCGGCTGACTCGCTGGTGGAGGCTCCTGGGCAGAGAGACATGTCCCAGTCAGGTCATCCCTCAGAGGCGGTTTCTGGGCAGCTTGGTGCTTCCAGCTGTTTGTGACCTGGTCCAACACAGGGCTGTGGCACAGCAGTGGGTGGCTGTACCTGCTGGGGGTGCCTTTCTGCCTGACCGTAAATGCGATGCTGCAGAAAACAGATGAACAACAAACAGAGCCGGGACTTAACGTTTTGACTTAATCCAGCAGTCAGGCGTACTGCTGAATTCTCATCCTCACTCACTCCCTTGCTGCTCACTGTGGGATGTTAGCCCGGCTCCTGGGGCTCCCCCATTCCAACACGGGGATCCCCCCTCACTACTCACACTCTGCTGCCCTCTCGTGGAACCGGGGCCGGACATTCCGGCCGCTGCTGCCTGTGGGCGCCCAGGCGTGGGCAGCGGTGCGGGAGCCGCAGGTGCACGCCCGGTCCCGTCCCACTGGGGACGTGGGGGAGCGCAGGGCTAACGAGAAACACCTTTGCACAGTGCCGCCGTGCACTGTGCCGGGTGTTGGCGGGAAGTCGTCCTGGAAAGAAGGCCCTGCCGCCCATTAATCACTTCAGGATGTTTCAGACGTGGGCAACAGCGCTGCGGAGAATCCAGGCCCTCTGACACTTCAGTGCAGCATCGGAGCGTTTAACAATAACAGTCAACACTGCTGATGCCTGTGAAAATACAGATGTAAGCCAGCTGTCTGTCAGGGTGAAAAATGTGTTTGTCTTTTCTTTTTAACATGTCATTTCCCTCTTGGACGTTTGTTGCCAGGATATCACGTGCTCCCTGCACCGAGAAGATGAACCACACTCAGATGGAGGGCGGGTGTCCTTGTCCCATTGCTACACTTCTTCCTGATCTAAAGCTGAGCACAACATAGCTGATCAACTTCTTTCTTTGTGCTCACAGCATCAAAATAATTTCCAGTGCTAATTTCTAGCCAAAGCAAATCAATTTATAAAAAAAAAAGAAAAAGGATTTATTAAAAAAAAAAAAAGGATCATAAGAGGCACGAGAGTGTGTGTGCAAAAATACTCACATACAACAGATATAAAGAGCACAATAGCACTAGATGATATAGGAAAAGCTCAGCTACAAAACATTATTTATCTACATAGTCACCGCTATTAGCTATGCATTTTCACAAGCAATGAACAACAGCCTGCATGCTGTGCTCATAAAAGCCTGCACCAGCAGAGGTGACCCACTGTTTCACAGCTGCTATGGCAGTGTTGTTGCTGAAACACTCAACCCACCACCTCACTGTGCTCACATACGCTGTTTGGTCTCCATAAACATTCAGCAAGCAATGATGAATGTCAACAGAAGCAGTTTTTTCCACAAGGAGCTATTCAGTGCCACACCTTTTCTTCATCCACGCTTCCATGTCAGATGCCATTGTGTCAAACCGCCCCTCTGCTGCCATCTGTCACACAGAAACAATATGTAACAGAATATTAGTAGGAAGATTCAGCCTCTAGTGCCATACCACCAACATCCACCTCTGACTTTGTGGGCCAATATAATAAAATAGGAGGCATTATTCCTATTACTCTTCATATGTGGGGCTCTTTCTCATTTCCAAACCCAGAGTGAGGAGAAGCTGTTGAGCATCTGACAATGGAAGAGGGGGATGTAGATGCTCTCTGGTAAGGAGCTGCTGTGGACATCCCACCCAGCGAGTGCAGAGAGGTGCCATATTGTGAGCTCCTGGCAGGAGGTGTTGCTCTTCTGGGATCTTTGCTCTTCAGCAATCCGCTAAGAATGTAATTAACTGAGAGAGAAAGCATCATCAATTATAAATGTCCAGCTGTAGATGTCCCTTTCAGTTGTGGCTGTCTCTGTTCAATGCAGGGGAGTTGGACTACGTGAACTTTAAAGGTCTTTCCAACCTAAATGATACTATGATTCTATGACTCTAGCAAATGAAACTGCTCCAGAGCACATTTCTCAGCACTGATGTGTTGCTCTTTGTAGATCTGAAATTCCCTGACACAGCTTTGTCCTTAGGTAACTGGCCCTGTCCCTAAACAATTCCAAAACAGTGACAGAAGGGAGCAGAGTGCAGCAGCCAGTCCCTGTGGGCAGAGTATGTCCCAGCAGTTTTGGAAGATGACATTAGCTGCCCAGATGTGGGCCGCTTTCTACCAGTTGGTCTCAGTTTTAAAGAACGTTTGCACCTACATCTCATGTGTAGCAAAATGCAGTCAGTATGTTCAGCAAGCTCTATGAATGTGCTGATGACAATCTCTTGATGTGTAGGTAAAGAAAACCCAACAGAGAGAATAGGGGGAGCATTTTTACAGATTTGGAAATAAAAGTCTGAAAATACAAAGGTGGACACTGAGATGAGAATGACAACAAAATGACACCATTTATGATCTGCAGGATGGGAAGGAGGGAAACCAGAATGGTAGCTTTCAAGGAGAAGAAATTCAGAGAACAGGTAGGTAGGATGTCGTGTGAGGACAAACTGGCAGGAAATAGGAGATAAAGAAGATCAAAATACTCTTAGTTGAAATAAATATTGCAGATAAAAAAGTAAACAATTCCAGAGCAGCAGCAGAAGAAGCAACAGTAATAAATGAACTTGGTTAAAGCATAAACTCTTCCTTGGCTTCAAACACTGGAATACACACACAGTGGAAACCAGGCTAGACTGCTAAATATGAAAATAAGCAATGTGACTGTAAGATACAGAATAGAAAGGCAAAGGCACAAAATAACAAGAAGTTATTCTGAAAGAGGAAAATTAAGGAAGTACTGAAGGAAAGCTTTTGACAGATAATCTCCTGGAGGCTAAAAGCTACTTTACTTCATCTTTTGTTGAAAGTAATGTGTAAAATTGAGTGAGTGAAGTATAGCTAGCATGACAGAGAAAAGGTAAGATCTACTAAATAGGGGAAGAAAAAGCTAGAAAGTGCTTAGGTAAATTAGAGACTTTTGTATCAGACACATCGTTCATCATACATGGCCAAAGCCCTCTCGGACTAATTGCCGACTGCAGTTACTCTGGAAAAACTGATAGAGTTCAAGTGAGGATGCAGAAGAAGGAAAAGGATAAGCAGCATTCCTGTCTCTAAAAGAGCACAGCTGGAAATGTAGGTGTGATGCATTGGCTTCAACCCCCAGAATAGGGCTGGAACAAATAATAAAAATAATTCATAAGTGCCTAAAAGTCAACGATAAATAACAGCCCAATGGATTGCTCAAAGGCATGCTGTACTGATTTATTTCCTTTTCTGACAATGTAACTGGTGAATAAAAGGGAGATAGAGAATGTTTGCAAACAAGGTGACTTCAGTGAGGAAGTAATCCTGTTATCCATCACTTAAAATTTAGAGTAAGAAATAGTTAAGTGCAGGATGCACTGAAGAAGCTCGAGGCTGGACATTAGAAAAACTACTTGGGAGCACTGAAATACATTGCCTTCAGGAAGGCTCCATTACTGAAGGTTTCTGAGGACAAGCCAGGTAAACACCTGGGAGTGATGCCTGAGGAGCAGTAGTTCCTTTCTAATGGCTGAAGAATGGACCAGATATCTCTTACTTTCCCCTCCAGCCCTGTTATCTGCTTCTCTGAAAAGCTGAGGATAAAGAGTAAAAAAGTTACAGTTGTCCTGTTCTATTCAGTGGAAAGCAAGACCTCTAATGAAGGGACTCTCCTTCATCATTTTTTTCTCATATTTCCATGCATAATTATGATTTTGAAATTCCTCAGAAATGAATTGCAATGGTATGGCTTTCCCAGGGAGTGCTCCATAGTTTAACATGGACACTTTGTTCACCATGCATCTTTGGTCTTCTAGAAGTAGTGATTTTGTGTCAATTTTAATGAAGATCATTGCTACGAAGAGCTTAGACACTCTGAGGACTTCACAACCTGTGCATATAGGTCCAGTAACCAGTAAGTGATTATGCTGCCAAGGTTATAAAACACCCATAAACTACACAAAGATAATGAAGAAGGTATCAGGGAAGCGAATGCTGAGATCTGTGCTTGAGCTGGCTTCTTTTTATGCTTTAGTGTAGTTCTACTGTCATCATGAGGAACAACTTAAGCCCAGGGCTTTTCAAATCTAGAAAAAGATTTAAGCAACATAGGAACAAACAGAGACAATCTATCAGCCAGGGTGGAGATGTTGCCCAAAGACCTGTGATTTAAAAAATAACCTTTGATTTTGTTGTCTAACAGATCTGCTCAGCAGCATAAATACACATAAATATCTTTGACAAGGACAACTATCTCCGTTCTGTTTCAATTCATTTTAGTTCAAGGAGAAAATAATTCCCCCTGGAACCCAAATCCTCCAGATCACTTAGGCTCCATGACAACCTGCATGGAGGAAGTTGTGCTAGGGTAGCTGGCTGCTCTGTTTCATTTTTTAGAAGTCAGATGAAATTATCTTGACATTCCTGAAGTGAAGTGCTGCCAGAAGTTTCTTCTCCATGAGACACAGAGATTTTTTCCTTTCGATGAGAGTGAAATCTTTTTTGACATGCTGTAATGTCACGCAAATGGAAATCTTGAATTTCCAGCCATTCCTGGCCGGTCAAAAGCCGCCTGTGCTATAAAAAGACAAAATAGCTTGGAAGAATTATAGCCACCTCATGGCTGGAACACAGACATTGTGGCTCAGAACTTTGCACTTGCTTACTTACTCCCTTCAGCTTTCACTGATGCTTTGGTGCCCTGGTGCCACAATTGCCTTTGAAAATGTTTTTCTGAATGATTGCTTCTCAGCTGTACAAGAAAGCTACCACAAAGACAGGTGTGGGACCCTAATCTTCAGTAACAGGACAGGGAAAGTTATGCATTTGTTTTCCTGTCCATCTGCTCTGCAGTGATGATGGGACCTAAAACAGTGTTACCATTTAGTTTCTTTGGTTTAATAATCATCAAATTCTCATACAGACTTTGTGTCTTGAGCCAAGTTTCTCTACTAACATCTTTGCTCCTGAGATGAAATAAGATCAGATTTATTGAGTCCAGCCAGGGCATAAGGAAAACATATAGCTATTTGTTTGAAAAGAAAATGCCTAAAATTCCTTCATCTCAGATAATTTAGTCCCTGCTAAATATCACATGATGTAAATGCATGCAATTCATAGCAAGTTTATGAATCAGAGCTTCTGAAGGCTGATCACCATATAATGGACAATGTGCCATGGGCCAGGAAACAGGAGAAAGGTACAAGAAGAAACTGCGTTGTTCATTTCAAGTTCTGCTGATGCTGAGTTAAATGCTTACATGAAATACAGATGAATAAAGCTACTTACACACCTCTTCAAGCAGAATCTTTCCCCTTTATATTGCCAAATGTAAAGTTCTTGAATTTTCAGCAGTCAAGAATGAAATGATTGCATTGCTAAAGTAACAATAAGTATTGATTTTTCACTTCACCCTTTGTGCATTTTTCCTTTAACAGTGATCACAGGATAAGTAACATGAAAAACAAAACTCAACGTTTTATATTGTATTGTTGGGGGAATTTTTTCTGCAATATATCCAGATAAGTTGTATTTTGATATTTAGATCATATGAGGATTTTCATTTGTAGTAAATGGGTTATTCACTCAGGTCTTTCCCTTCAGCTCATAGATTCCTTTCAGCAATGAACATGCTGCTTTAGATAAGCCTTTTCTCTTTTGAATCTGCCAAGCTGAAATTCGTCACAGTACCCCAGCATCCTGAGCTACTTCACCATGAACGTAGTGCTAAATACTGCTTATAAATGGAAGCCTTGGGACATTTTTGTTATACAAAAAACATAAGACAATATACCTGATTCTCCTCTGTGAGTAGAAGAAATCAGCAATGAATATTTTGATTGAATAGAATTTTATTGAAATTTATCAATATACTGAAAAGAGACCAGTTTTGAGTATACAAGAGGCAAATATTTGCAGGTGATACTTTATGTGTTTTGACCTGCCGAGGAGTTGGTCTAAACCCTTAAGTTCTATTTCAACCCCTTATCTTTTGACTCGAAACATCTTTTTTATTCTAAAGTATCTTTTCATTCTAAAAGATATGGCAAAGATTTGTGTCTAACAAAGGAGTACCCACAGATTGGCGAGTGTTGTTGGTGAAGAATGTTACGGTTACCAATACTTTGTGGAACAGTCAGCCTAAAGCCATTCTCTATGAAAAGAGGGGTTCACCTTGTATTTGCATGTATTATAGTTCTGTATAAACATTTACAGATAAGTGTGCACTAGGGAACCAGTCAGCATTAATGCAGCAGCAGGTTAGAGTGGCTCACAGGTCTGCTTTTACTGTCTGGTTTCTCCTATTTGGTAATCTGCAGACTGGATTTATGTAATCCGGTAACTCTGGCCTGTTTATTCAGTTTTCCAAATTTACCCAAACCGCTCTGTCTGGGAAGCTGCCTGGCAACATGCACAAAGCCAGAATTACGTGGTGCTTTCCTGTCCTGCCTGGAAATGCCACAGAAACCATCTCTGCAGGGGACCTCAGAACTCACCCTTCCCATTCCTTGAAAGGAAACAAGCCTGCTGGTGGCAGAAACAGAAAACCAGAGTCATTAACAGTTTTCTTTGCTTACAGAGTAGAAACTGCACAAGCAAATAAAACTCCTCATCTCACAGAACAACAGCTTTCTATAAGTTTTTTCAAAAGCTTTTTGATACACTGAGTCATGGCCAGCCGTAGCAAAATCAATAACTACACCAAATCAGATAGTTTTCCACACTGTCAATTCTTTATTAGTGCTTGCTCAAGGGAGATGCTCCTGGAGAGGAACAAAGGCCTTCCACTTGTCCCACTGGCCTGGGACTTGTGGCTTATGGAGCCAGGGCTTCTATAGGATTTTGCCTCTATGAACTTTTATAATTGAGCAAGGGCTTGGCTCCTTCAGAAGTGCTCACCAGACTACAGTACGTACCCATTTACAAGTGGTGGGATGGTGAGCATGACTGAAAACCAGGTGTTCACCTCCCTGTGACGTATTATCTCTCTTTAAACATTACAACCCAAGGGCAGAACTCTAATTGATATTCAGAGGACTGCCACAAAGCCCACAGAGAGAAAGGAGAAATGTATTTCACCCCAGTTTTAGCCCTGACAGTGCTCTTTTCTTCTAGCTTTACAAAATTAACTATGGAATATGTCACTGCAAGGAGCCAGAAGAGATGTCACTAGCAGTGCCCTCCATTTCTCCAATGCCCCACCAAGTCCACCCTCTGTTGGATGCAATTCTCACCAAAAGCCTCCAGCACAGCTGATGGAAATAAAGGTTGCACTCACCCCTGTCTTTCCAGAGTTGCAGCAGAACTCAGGAATAGCAAAGGACATAATTTGAACACAGAAAACAGCAAGGCCTCAGCTGGAGGGGAAGCAGCAAAGCAGGAGGAATGGCCATCTCCACACAAATTGTGAGAGATAGGCTACAAACAAAAGAAAAAAAGAAATAGAAATGAAAAAAATAATCACACAGCAACAGAGAGGTGGCTGGAAACCTTGGAAAAAAACCAATTCAGCAGAACATCAGTATTTTGAGAGTCCCAGCCAGGAAGCAGGACACAGATACCATGCAGTAAAGTGCTGCCAGACATGTTGGTTATTGATTTTTCTGAAGATCCCACCTGAACTGAATGTGTAGACTGAATCCCAATGAGAGTCCCAGATGGAGTAAGCAATTGTGGAGGCAATGGACTTATTACTCTTTAGAACTCAAGGGACCCAGACAGGTTTTTACAAGCAGCTAAAACGAAGAAAGAGATCATATGGGAAGGTGCTAGGCTCCTATTGTTTCCGGATATAAGTCCTATAACCTAGGGCAAAAGGGAAGAATTAACTGTGGTTAAAAAAAAAAAAAAAGAAAGAGAGAAAGAGAGAGAGAGATTTGAGATATAAAATGTGTCTGCATCAGTTTTTTTAGTGTGTCAAAAAGCACAGTTCACACAGAGAGAAACTCAACATCTCTGGGGGTGTGGAGGCAACACAAGAGTTGCTGTCAAAAGCATCTGAGGAAAAGAAACTCCACTAGTGCTCTCTGCAACATGCCCCATTCCCTTTGCTCTCAAGTCCCAGTGGGTGATGGAGTGGATGCTGGCACTCTGTGGGAGTAGAGGAAAAGCATTTATTAATGCTCGTTTCTTTTTCCTTTATCTTTCTCTTGTGTCATCTGTTCTTTGACATCACACTACTACCTATGTAGTGAAAAGTACTTGCAACTGCTGGCTGTAGTTTTAGGATAAGCATATCCAGCCCATCACAAAAGGGTACTGTAATACATACACAAAAGGGTATGACTGTAATCACTTTACTGACACCACACATACAGATATATATCTTGGCATTTTTATCCACCTCCTGAATTTTTCATAAGTTAAAAAACAACATCAATGATGTTAGAGTCACCCCACTGTCTCCAGTAGGGCTGAGTCCAAAAGCCCAGGCAATAACTGCTTGGAACTGCTTCTGTGATTCCAAATCAGCTGCTTCTGGTTTATCCAACATCAGCCCCTCACATGTGTGAACACAGCTTAACGCCTGCCAAGAGATCTGCCACCTCCAATAGCTGCTACTCCTGAAAGCACCCCAGGAACCACAAACCCTCCCTTCCTCTTTTTCTCCTCCATACACCCCCCTCATCACAAAAAACGGGCCAGAAAAACAAATATAATGTTCTATGCTTATTCTACAGATTTTCCAGACTGTGATAGTAATGCTCCACCACCAGAGGTTGGGCTTGTGTCCCTACTTCACTTGAATAAATGCAAATGTGTTGAACCAGAATAGCATGAAAACCACCTGCTAATAATACCCACTGAAAGACAGTGGCATTTGACTGCCTTCTGCTTAATCATTTTATTTTCTTCAATAAATGAGTTTTGCTGCTATTCTTATATTACAGTACAGCATGAAGTGAGAAAGGAGCCTGCTACCTGCAGAAAGATGCTGAACTAGAAAATAAACAAATCAACAAATAAATCAACTCATACCACATTAAATAAAATATTCGGCCACCTCAGGTTATCATTTGTAACCTAAGCAGAAATGCTTTAACTGTAGTGTTTCCTTCAGACAGTTTTGTCAACTACATAAAGGTCCAGCTGGTGGCTGTTGCTTCCAAACGTGGTGGGAAGCCAAAAGACCTCCAGTTCCCTTTCCTTCTGGTCCCAAAGGAAGGTTTCTCTACGAGGGATGGGGAGAAAGAAGGAAAGAGAATGAGAGAGTGGGAGGAGTAGGGAGGAAGAAAAGAGGGGAGAGGAGAGGAGAGGAGAGGAGAGGAGAGGAGAGGAG
>NW_024884142.1:27696693-27702075 GCF_019232065.1 Centrocercus urophasianus
AAAAGAAAAGAAAAGAAAAGAAAAGAAAAGAAAAGAAAAGAAAGAAATTCTTCCCAATATCCTGCATTCTTGTAATCTCTTTCTTTTTAAAACAGCTCTTCAGTTTGGAGGGATATTAAAAATAGAAGAGTGTTAGATTTGGCAATAAATTAATGTCCAGATGAAGGGAAAACAATTACAAATTGGAAACAGATTTATTCACACTCAGTGCATTAATGAAAACGTTCAAAAAAGCTAAACTGGGTATACTGTGTGGAAAAAAATAATGGCCCAGCAGGTCTACTTTTTATTAACAACTCATCAGTAAGCAGGTTGTAATTCATAACAAAGAATTTACCCCGAGGAACACCACAGGACTGTGAGCTTTTTAGTTTCCTAAGAAAATACATATGTTGTTCCACTTGGTTTCCTTTCAATAAAACCCACCAGTTAGCACTTCATTTTCAAGCTGTTCTGACAAATCAGGTGAGTTAGCTTTGTAGAAAAAACAGAAGCTAACTTTTCAGCTGAGAATTTTAGGGAATTTTTTAATAACTTAAATAAATTTCCCAAATGGCAAGGAAGCATGATAAAAGGCTGAGAAATGAGTTTTTTTGGAGCAGCTTGAAAGAATTTTTCTTTTAATTTGCTTCATTAATTTTTCCTGAGGAAATATTTAAGGATACATCCCTTATTGCTAAGGTATGTGTTTGAGACAAAAGGAATTTTTATGAATTTGGTTGTATTTTTATAGTGTCTTGAAACCTGATTAAAGATACTGATGAAAACCTGCCCACTAGTTTGCTGCTATGCACTAGGCCAAGAATCGAGGTGTCGAGAATCACTTTTGTGAAGGTAATATGACGTGTTCTTTACAACATATAAGTCTTGCATCGTTTAATCCAGCTGCCCCTATCACCTGCACAGAGAAAAGCACTCTTGAAGAAGAAAATAATCAAGAGCCTAAATAGAAATACAAAGGGAATTATATGAAGTGCAAAGAAAGAAAAAGAAACTGAGGGATAAAATTCATACAAATTTAAATGAATTACTCCAGCTTAAATTATTGTAGCAAGTGCTGGTCAGGACATGCATTACTGGACCTACCATCAGGCTCTGATGTTCCCTCCTGGTTCTACCAGCATCTGTTACAGCTGAGCAAGGTCCACCATTCAATCCTATCTGGACGTCATACGGAGGGACATGATTTAGCAGTGAGTTGTTAGAGTTAGGGTAGTATGGTTAGGTTGAGGTTGGACTTGATAATCTTGAAAATCTTATGATTTTATGACTATACATCTCAGAAGGAAGAAAACAACTTTCTTCATAATTCATTACTGTATTCAGCCTTTCGATTTTATTTGAGAAAAATGAAGTAGAGCACAGGTATGGCACACAGCTCCAGGAGATCACTGAGACTTTTCCCATCAACTTATCATTTCATATACATTGCAAATCAACCAAGCAAAATGAACTTTCTCCAGGATTTCCAGAAATTATAACAGAAAATAATTTGAGGTATAGAGGAGACAGGATTTCTAGTTATTTATCATTCCTTACTTGGCTATAGATGGACACTAAAAAAAGCAAGGAATATTAATGAACACAGTGCTTACATGGAAAAATTATTATAGCCAACACAGGATAATTATGCTGAATACATCCAATTGGAAATTAATTCTGCAAAAGGAGAAACAATTGGAGTTGAGTTTCAACAGCTTCTCTTCCATCTGATGTGTCTCTGACAAACTTCCATTCATCACTCCATTGGGTGCAAATTGAGAAGACCATCAGTTCTCAGTGGAAGGAAATGCACAATTGCTTATATCAGAAATGCTGGGACACAGGAGTGTTGGTTCATGTGTCCCCGCAATTACTTGGTTGGGTCAACAGAAGCTCCAAAAGCACCTACAACAGGTGACAAAACTATCTGTGATGCACATACAGATTATAAAGCTCACATGAGTAAATCCAAGAGCTCTTTCAGACTCAACAGTAAACTTTCAGAAGAACTGATTCTCCATAAAGCTGCTTAAAGCAGTAAAGCTCTCCCTGGAAGATAATAATAGAACATTTCTAAGGCACCACTTCTCAATCTTTACTTCCAGACCCCCTACAGAAGATCCAGCTGCTGAGATACAGTAGTCCAGCTGCATCAAAAAACAACCTATTTCTGTGACTATCAGGCCACAGTAGGAGTTGAACATTGATATTTCCAAAGCACTTCATTTGAGAAACGTTATTCAGGCAAAGACTTAATGCTTAGAAGTCTCTGCTGTGACATACAAATGGAAACAACCCACTCCTTCTTCTATTAAAGTAAGTCTGGGCCATGGTATTCCCTGTAATTAGAAGTGGTTTGAGTGCTTGAGGATGCAACTCATAGCTTGGAAAGTGTAGGCAGCTGATGTATTTAGGTACACGAAATCACTGCAAGATTAAAATACTTATTGTGTTCATCCACCTTTAGCCAATGTTCAATTTGTAATCTGTCCAGAAAAAAATGAGATCATATATCTGCTACTCAGATTATTTTGCTATCTGCCAAAGAATGCTTCTGGGAAGGGTTATTCCTCCCAGTAGAAATGTAGGAAATAAGTTGGAAAACATTAATTCATATTAATAAAAAAGGCCTGTGAAGACAACAGCTGTTTGATCCTTAGATAAACTGTAGACAGTTTTCACTATTTAAGTTGCTGAGTGATGTACTGTAGGTTTAGAGGGGGAAAAAAAGGAGCCAAGAAAAAGGGGAGAGCAGAAAAAAAGACTGGAGAAAATATTTGCATGCATACTTTTTGTAGGAAAATGTAAATGTGGCTAATGAAGTAGACTTGTTTAGATATTCTGTAGCTCTCCCTCAGAGATCTGGAGAAGATGCTCGCTACCAATTTCTAAGCTCACTTCAGCAAACACTGTCTGGATTTCTGCAGTGCAGCCCTTGTAGGGATGGTTTTTCACATGTAGGTGCCTTTGAAACACAAATCTACCAGATCCCTACTGAAAGTGAAAGCAGAAACCAGCATACAGGGTGTGTCTGTTCCAGGGACAAGTGCAGACATCAGGATGGTCACAGCCCCTCTGAATGTTCTCTGGCTGTGCCTCATCCAGGGCTTAGGTTTTTTTTCAGCTACGTCCACAGTGTGGGGTCTTCAGAGATGATGAGAGTGGGCTTTCCTTATCTCTTGGTCAACAGAGAGGGGCTTGACACTGTGAGTTTCTCCAGCTTGAGCCCTGAATGGGAAGGCCCTCCCAGCTTCCATTTCTGCTAGTTAAACCAGTCTAAGTGAGCTCTTTGTATTTTAATGACCCAAGTGCCCTGGATACTGAATTAACAGGATATCTCATAAATATGAACTTGATATCAAATGTAAATCATTCAGCTTGGGGCTGTTTTCTTCCCATAAATCCAGATTTGATATATATTTCCTAATGTCCCCACCTGACTCCTGCTGCTGAGAGCCATAGAAGCAGGGGCTCACTTATCATGGAGTTGGACCAGGTGACGTGGGGGACCCTCTGGGAGGCCTGTTGATACAGGTTTGTCAGTGGAACAGACAGCTCACTGTGGCTCCCATTTACAAGCTTCTTAAACTAGCTTCTAAACTAGCTTTTAACAAAGAAAATGTGTTAAAGTACCAATAAAACTGCTCTAATAAGCCCTCCATAGCAAACTCCTAATTGAAGCTCATAAAGAGAGCTCTAAACAGTATTTAAAGTGCAAAGAAAACATATTGGTCCTCAAAGCAAACAAGTAGATGTAGTGCTGATGCTTTTTATTTGACCAACATGAAAGCTGCAGAACACAAAAATGTAGGCATGGGATGTGTGTGGTTAGAAAGCTGGTTATTGGCCTTACAAGCAGGTTTAAAATCTCTTTCTACAACTGGCAAGGAGTTGTGCAACAGCACATCCAACCTGCCCTCACCCAGAAACTTGCAAAAGTGCTTTATCACTTATTCCCTTTCTTAGACTAACAGATATACCTGCTGAAATGGGACAGTAGCCTGTCACTGCCTTCTGATTTACTTCTGCATTCCAACCACATCAAATTTTGCTTCTCCTCTCATTGGTCCTGTGTCACAGTTTAGGCCCTTCATGACAGCATAAAAACTTAAATTACTTTGCACTGTTTTGAGGGCTTCCCATGACTCTTCTTGACCCCTTGCTGAAAGTATCTTGCTGACAGAGATCCTCGGTGAGATAACTGTCGGGCTTCTCCCCGACTACAGGCTTATCCATGGCTTAAGGGGAGAGAAGTGCATACAAATGCTAAAGTAGAGGAAAGGGAAATTACATTTGAGAATGGTGGATCTTGGAGAGAACATGCCAACTCATAGCAACACATCTCACCTCACTGCAATGCCTGTACCTTTGGGAAGCAAGCTTAGAAGCAAATATATTCTCCTCCTGGTTGTATATCCAGCCGTGAGCTCTACAAAACAGAGTTCCCATCAACAGGTAATTGCCTTGGTCCTCAGACCCTGCACGCAATGCTAAAGCAGGTCAGAAAGCTCTGATATGAGTCTGAATGTCCCTCAGCCTTCCTCAGTTCTCAGGAAGTGTGCAGCCACATGTGGAGGGGAGTGGGGTGGGCGTCAGTCTGGTGGCAACAGGCAGAGTTAAATACCATGGGATAAAATTTTGGGATCAAAGCAGAGGAAATAAAAGACTTGGAAGATGGGAAAGTAGGGAAAAATAAGACATCACTGGGCTAGAAGTCTTATGAAAAAACACTCAAATCTTGTACAGCATGTTTGGGATGTAATACTGATACATCCACTAGTGTCATCCCCTGATCTCCACCTTCCCCCAGTTTTTTTCAAAGCAGATCTGCATTAAAATCCATTGTGCTGCTGATGAAACACTTTGTGGTTTTGCTCAAGTAATTCACTGGTTTTCACACAAGCTAAGGGCATTTTTTTTTTATAAGGAAAAGCTGTCATTTCACCGTGCTAAGCTGTTTCTGCCATAAAAAGGTGTGATTTCACTTCCTGCACATGTGTGAAAATTTAGGATGTGTTCCAGCATAAAAGAATATGTTGCCACATGAAAAGCTGTGTTTTTAACAGCATTTGCAAAATCTCACCCTTGACCAAATTTGTCAGTTCTCACAAAATCTTAAAGACCAGACCATAACTTGGTTTTCTGAATGCACGGAAGTGTTAAAATACTGCACTGGTGGAAGAAAAAGGAAAAAGGAAAAAGGAAAAAGGAAAAAGGAAAAGAGGAGAGGAGAGGAGAGGAAATTGAGAAAGAAAAGAAAAGAAGAGGAAAAATGGAGAAAGAAAAGAAAATGAGAAAATGAAAACAGAAAGGATAAAAAGAAAGTGAAAGGATAAGGAGAAAAAGAGAAAAAAGAAAGAGAAAGAGAAAGAGAAAGAGAAAGAGAAAGAGAAAGAGAAA
>NW_024884142.1:27702085-27711137 GCF_019232065.1 Centrocercus urophasianus
GAGAAGGAGAAGGAGAAGGAGAAGGAGAAGGAGAAGGAGAAGGAGAAAGAGAAAGAGAAAGAGAAAGAGGGAGGGAGGGGTCTTATCTCTGCTGAGGCTTGACACAGTTTAAGTATAGGATTTACCAAAACTTTCAGTGGTGTAAAGATCACTAGTGTCAGATAGAAACTGTTGTTCCCTTAAGAATAAATGTCTCTGACCCTGGTATTCAACAGGAAATGGAAGCCTAGAGGTCTCCTTGGACATTGTGTGTTAGAGGAGGAGGAGAAGAGCATTCCCTGCCTGATGTGCTGCCCACCTAAGGGATACTGTAGACCTCTCACTGCAACCAGAACTCAGAAAATGGAACAGTGAGTTCCAATGGATGACGAATGATGGCACAACAAGCAAATTTTTAAGTCTCTCCATCATCCCGAGGACCTTCAGGTTAGATTGGACTGGACACACAGAATGAGTGTCAACAGTACTGCTTAATACCTATATACTCCATATAGCATTTGAGATATTCTTATGTGTCTTGCTGGCACTCAGGTGTACTCATTAATCCTGTATATCAACTTCACTGTGCAGCTTTGTAAATTACCTGAGATACTATGAAAGGACAAAGATTCTGCAATGAAATTCACCAAAATCAACAAAAAATTCTCAATTTCAGATGAAATTTGAGTTCTGATAAAAAATGAAAGTCAACAGTGAGCTTTGGATTGAGCCCTGAATTGGCGCCCTCCAGAACAGGTGCAGGATGAAGTCACTTAGACCCACTCAGGTTTGGTCAATTAGTCATCCTTTTGATCTCTGAATCTAGGAGAGAAGTGCTCATTTGATCCTGTTTTTCTGCTGTGGGGGCAGGGGTTCCTTTCTCAGAATTAAAGCAGAGAAGCTGCTCTAGACATCTTTTTCTTTTCTGTCCCTCACTTTATTTGATTTTGTGTAAGAGGACAGGCTTGCAGCTGCAGATGTTCAGACTGAGTACTGAGGAGCAGCTTCCCCAAGGGCACCGAGGGCAGAGCTTCCCAGTATTAAAGGAGAGCAAGCTGGTATTAAACCAGTGTAAGCAGAACGTGAAATGGAATAGGGCTAGGCTCAGTCCTGCAGTGCCTAAACTTTCACACATCGCAGTCAGAGACCTCAAAACCTCAGCAAAGCAGCTGGTGAACAAGCCAGAGTGGGTCACACACACACAAAATAAAATAAATGCTGCATATCTCAGCTTCACAACTGGATCTGGCACAGAGGCAAGTTTGAAGAAGTGTGGCTGAAGAAAAGGCACAGAATTGTGCCCATCTGCAAGATGGGCTGAGGGGCTTAACTCTTAATTGGGATTTGCAGCCATGTGTAACAGCCCATCGATTTTCCAGTAGACCTTTAAAACCTCATAAGCTTCTGAAGTCTTGACAGTACTTACCCCATGCCCCTTCCTTGTGAGGTCCAGGAGTAGTTGTGCCTTTCTGACCCCTCAGCTCCCCAGGGAACAGCAGTGAGGTGTGTGGTATGGCGGTTCCTGGGGGCCCAACCTGCTTTGCCAGAAACAGGATTCCCTTGGAAAAATCCTGGGAGCTGCAGAAGGGCAACCTGTGACTCGTGCACTCACATGGAACAGAGCTGAGCAGTCATAGCATTGTGGAATCTTTAAGGTTGGAAAAGAAATCTTAGGTCATTTAGTCCCCACCATCTTCCCTTCCCAGCTCTCCCCTCCAACCCCTCAGTTGGACCCTCTCTTCTGAATTAAAATTCTTCCTTTCCCAGAATAATCAGCTCCACCTTTTACAGGTGGAATATCCATTATTTTCAAACAAAGTTAGTTTTATCCTTCAGGATAGGTAGTTTTACTCTATGAATTAGTTTTATCATGTGAGAGAATATGGGAGTTATTTTGGTGTTGTTAAAGTATATTGGAAATGTGCTACTTTAGATTATCTAAGCCAGTCAATTTTGCATGCGTGGACAAGATCTAAGATCCCTAATAGAAAAAATCACCACAAATCTGTTTCCCAAAATAGAGATAAAGCAGATTCAAGGATTATTTATAGTAATGAATATATGACTTTGCATTAAGACACAAGGTAGAATTTGCCTCATAGCTGTGAAACTTTTATTGGTAGAGCTATAGCCTGAGTTCCTGTACCTTAGCATAATTATGTGCACTCAAAACTATGTCAACTGGTAACCTCAGACTAAAGCTGTCTCTGTGGAACCAAAGTACTGGATATCTGGAGGGTGGCATCAATACAGTACTGAAGGCTGAAGCTGCTGGATACAAGCCAGAGGGTATAAATTAAATAATATTTTACAATCTAAGCACGTTGGAAACTGCATGCAGATCTGACCCTTTTCAGGGTGATTTGAAAAGCACATGGTTTTAAATTATTTTAATGGATTAAGTATTTTACTGAGCTATTTGCTTTATCAGGTTTTAATCAAATTTCAAAGAATAGAAGTCTAATATTTTAAAATATTCATGTACTGTGGGATAAATCAAACAGTTCACATAGTGAAACTTTGGCCCTGCTGAAATCAAGAGTTCCCCTTTAGGAAACTTCTGTTGACTTCCAAGTGACAGGATTTCCTCCATTGCCTTGATAAAATACTCCCGAATTGGACAAACATGGTACACTTTTCTTCAGACTAATAGATTTTGGAAGAAAAAATAAATATTTTTTTGTAAAAAAATGATATGTCATATTGGATCCTTTATAACAGAGAAAATGGAAGTGTTTAAGATAAATTCCTTGGCATTAACACTATAACATTCTTCCTCTGTGCAATTGTTTCTAGGACATATCTTTCTCGTTCAGTAGTTTCTTTTGTACCCACCAGTCTCTTCATTCAGTTCTTGGTCTCTGTATGCACCCAGACCTGGCAGCTGAAAAGACTACAGGCAATCTACGACACTAAAGTTAATGGATCCATTACCAACAAGAGCTGGTACAATTCAGAGAATCACAGAATATCCTGAGTTTGAAGGGACCTACAGAGATCATTGAGTTCAGCTCCTGATTCAACACAGCACCACCCAAAATTCAAACTCTACATCTGAGAGACTTGTCCAAATGCTCCCTGAACACCAGCAGCTCGGGGCCATGCCCACTGCCCTCTGGTGAAGAACTTTTCCCTATGCCCCACCTGACTCTCGCCTGACACAGATCCATGCCATTCCCTTGGGCCCTGTTGTTATCACCAGAGATCAATTGCGATGGACAGGTCATTACTACAGATGTGTGTCCTTCAAACCTCTGTGCTACTTCATTGATGAAGAGTACTCTGATATCAGAAAAACAAAAAGGACAGGAAGTCACAGGCATTGGCAAAGTGGTCAAATTTGGGGGATGCTATCAGTAGGATCTCTTATGATTTGTTCCTGATGCCATAGGACTGAATTGCACAATTATCACTGCTTTAAGAGAGCCAAGTGATTGTTTTGGGGGAGGAGTATTTATAGGCACATCTCCATTGGTCTCTAGAGCATTCACTCTCACATGTTTTTACATTAAAAGCCAGAGCCACACAATTGCTAAGTACATAATTCTTGCCTCTGTGCCCCTCTAGGTCTGAGCCCCAAATCCTTTTCCTCTAGAATGAACTTGGCCACCACTCATCCCTCTGAAGACCCTGTTGTCTCCATGCACCAACATATCCTACAAGTAACACCTCTGGACATTGTAGTGTGTGCTGCTAAAAGTGGCTGGAGCCCCTCTTGCTCCATTAGTCCATAAATCTCTCCCATCTGTAAAAGATTTCCCTTCTGTGTGCCAGGACATGTCCTCATCTAAGGTGTGGTACCACTAGAAGACAGCCACCTTCCTCACTAACTTACAAGCTCTCGCAGGAGGTAGTCAGCAAAATAAGAAAAGAGCAATATGTAGGCCAAGGTCTTTGTAATATGATTATCTGCCTTGCTGTAGCAAGCTGGGCCTCCACTCCGGATTTTGTCAGTACAGAGATTTCCTAAAAGTCACCATGCTGCAGACCAACACTATTCTGTCAGCAGAAGTCCCAGCACTGGGTCACTCTCAGAAGCAGCAGAAGTGGGAACTCACTTTTGCCAGACCCTGGGGAGGCAGCCGCTTCATGAATTTTGTACATATAGCAGTTGTTGATAAGCCCTCTTGCAACATCAATGCCTTTCCCATAGGCATTGGAGTAACCACTTCCTTTCTTCTAGTTTGCAGCTGCCTGTTTAGCTCAAGACGGAGAGCAGAGATTAAGAACAGCTTAATAGGAGAGAACACCTGGAGCAGAGCCTGCCAGCAGCTCCTGCGTTCCCAGGAACGGCTCCACAAAAGGAAAGGGCCAAAGGCAATCTCCATTCCTTTGACAGTGAACAGTGACATGACCCTAATTGCAATGGGGATTGCAGCCACCCTCCTGCTCTGCTCCACAGAGCTCAATGGCTATAAAGTTTTATTCGTATGACATTTCGTTTTCCCATTCTTGCAAAGTTCTGTATTTGTTGACTTTGTGTCAGCTGATGAATTGGGTATTAGCGATGCTTTGGGTGAAATCCTGGTCCTGCCAAGCAGGAGGGGAGTTAAATTCAGAGGTTATGATTGAATTTCCATACCTGTTCTTTGTGTATGACAGCTTGTGTGACCAGATCTTGAGGTAATTCACAAAGAGGAAAACACACCCTAATTTTCACCCCATCTTTGAGTATGCTAGATATATTTCACATATTGAAAACAGAGGAACAGACTCCCTTGGATGTGAAGATCATATGACATTGTGCAAGATTTTGTGGACAAATCCTTGGCTACTTTCCGTAGGAAGTATGTGTTATGTTATTTATTTTCGGGGGTATGAAAATAGAGCCCAGAGCAGGGACAGCCAGGGCTGCCTCTTTTGTTTAGGCTGGAGTCAGACCTGGAGAGCACACTGGCTATGACTTACACTGCCCCGTTTCAGTAGCCAAGCTGATGTAGGATGCACTTCCTTTGGCAGCGAAGGTAGTTTTTCCCTGCTCATCTCTATGTGCAGCTCTTCATTTCTACATCCTGTTTACCAATCCTTACCTGCACAAGCAAGTATCCATGGGAAGACCATGCATGTTGGAGGCTGAAAACAAAAACGACCTTCTCCTGGAAAATATGTTATATTTTTTAACCTGGATTATTGCTATTTTGGTTTCGGCATGTCTCCACAGGCAGCTAGGCCAGCCTCCCTGGCAGCACCATCACAACTGGTGAGTGGAAGAAAGCATCCAGGAGCTTCCTTCCTTGCCCCTTTCTGCCAGAGAAAATGTGTGTGCGGGCAGGGAAGTGGCTGCAGTGCTGAAACATGGCAATGAAGCTGTGCACAGCAAAGGCAAAGGTGAAGTATGATGGAATGTCCCCAGCCTCCCTGAGCACACATACTATGTGGAGAGACTTAAAGATTCTTGCTCCCTCTGTCTGTCTTTTAGCATCACAATCTATGATTCTATGATTATCTGTGTTGGGAAAGGTTAGAGGCAGGATGGGTCTGTGGAACAATCCCACGTATCACACCTCAAAATCAGAGATGCTGCTTGCTTCTCTCAGCACTTTGTCCATGAGGTATGAGGAGGGACCAAGCCTTTCCCTTCACTCTACACAGTGAAAGGAAAAGTTTATGTATAGTGTGGCCAGCAGGAGAAGGGAGGTAATCATCCCTCAGTACTCAGCACTAGTGTGGCCGCACCTTGAGTACTGTGTTCAGTTTTGGGCCCCTCACTACAAGAAAGACACTGAGGCCCTGGAACGTTTCCAGAGAAGGGCAACGAAACTGGTGAGGGGTCTGGGGCACAAGTCTTATGAGGAGCAGATGAAGGAGCTGGGATTGTTCAGTCTGGAGAAGAGGAGGATCAGAGGAGACCTTATTGCATCCTACAACTTCCTGAAGGGAGGTTGTGATGAGGAGGGGTTTGGCCTCTTTTCCCAGGCAATAAACAGGACCTGAGGAAATGACCACAATTTGTACCAGAGGAGGTTTAGGTTAGACATAGGGAAAACTTTTTCTCTCAGAGAGTGGTCAGGCACTGGAATGGCTGCCCAGGGAGGTGGTGGAGTCACCGTCCCTGGCGGTGTTCAAGAGGTGTCTGGATGAGGAGCTACAAGATACGGTTTAGTGCTTGTGGTAGCAATGGTGGTGGGAGGATAGTTGGACTAAATGATCTTGCAGGTTGTTTCCAACCTTGCAATTCTATGATTCTATGATTCCACTATGTTCTTGATCAGCAGAAGCAACCGCAAAGAAGAGCATGCAGGAGGCCATGAAGCAGAGGGGCAGCATAGTGGTACCTGGAGTCTTAGAGGAGCATCCTGGTCAGCAGAGAAAGGCTTGGGGTACCAGACAGTGCCTCACTGGCAAGTTTCCTTTACTGTCTTCTGAGGTACAGCGGCACCACTGGCATTCCGGAATGCTGAAAGTCACATGCTCCAAAAATAGCAAGCATAGAGGTATTTTAAATTCCAGCATCGACCATGCCAATATCAACACTTAGCAACACCTAGAAAAGCAATAGCACCCTTTTGCCTTTCATATAATTCTTGCCACACTGAAGGATGCCATTGGTGGTGCTGAGCAGCAGTGTTCCCACTGCATGCTCAGAGCTGGTGTGGAGGAAGGAGCCAGGATCTGCTCCTGGTACTGAGTCTCTGAAGTCCACACTGGCATGTTGCTGTTATTGGACAGAATCCAGGGTATTAGATAAGATACATAAATCCTGAACATTTTTATGCTGGCTACCTCTCCTAGATTCATAGTGATTCCCAAGAGAGAGGCAGTCTGCAGCAGAGAGGACTGAGAAGCCACATGAAGCACAGAGAAGAGTACCACTGCTAGTCCATGGCCTGTGCCACGGAGCAGAACTTGTAACCTCAAAGGCTGTGAATAAATAGCATCAATATTGCACGGCTCTCTTCATGGGTCCACTGGACCACAATTGATCTTTCTGTTTCTCTGGTGAAATCAGTACACCACCATCTGTTGATATGGCTGGTGGGGCTCTCTGTGAGAGCAGCACTCCCTATCAAAGTGCAGTTCTCCAAGCTGGTGTGGAAAGGGTGAAAGCAGAGGCACCAGAAGTCCTTCAGGTCCATCCATCGATACAACACTAAGCACATGCCTGTGGGATAACTACCAGCATAAGAACCCATAATATTTGCATTTATTTCTTTAAACCGGATCTTCAATAAATCTTCATCACTCTAGAAATGACTACTCAGCTGGGCTCCGAACGTACATCATTTCTTCTAATTGCCTTCCCTCACTGGTTATTAGAAATAATCACATCTACATTTTCAATCAATGATCTGTGATTTTATTTCGACCAGGTTTCTTTTTTCACCCAAGGGTTTCTTTTTGCTGTTGTGTTCCAAGATATCTTCCCCTCAGAGCTGGAAATTATGAGACAGTTCTTCCAATTACTGTGTGCACTTAGGTTTCTAAAATTCAGAAAGTTTGAACTCAATGAGTTTGACAGGCAAGTAGAACCTTGGGCAAAAGAGGAAAAAAAAAAAAAGGGGGAGGGGGAAGGGGGAAGGAAGAGAAAAAAAAAGAAGAAAAAAGTGAAATAACAGTAAGACAAAAGTTTCATAAATTTGGAAAGAGTGTTTCTTGCCAGTTTGTTTTTATTAACTGTTATATAGGAAATGAGGTTCAAAGTATTGAAAAGATGGTGGAGGAGAAAGACTGGATAAATGGATTGCAAAACCACCATAGATACTCTTAAATTGGTATACTGAAGAGTGAACCTGCATGTGCCTGAAAATCAATAACAAAGAATCACCACTGGCTATAAAGTACTCCCAGCTAACATGTAATAACTAGTTATGACCATTTGCCTTTTTTTTTTTTTTTCACCATAAAAGACTCAGAAAGAAACAAAGGAAAAACACTTGAATTCGTATTGTCAGATGTTTGCAAGAGTTTTTGCGTGCCAGCCTGGTGTTTTCTTGGTTTCTCTTCAAAATGATTGATTTGTTGGCATCAACAGATCTGCAGAATCTTCCAGAGCAACAAGCGTACAGGAGATACAAAAGGGTAAAACCACTGGCAAATATATAAACAGCACATTTGTAACTAAAGATAGACCTGAGGTGTTTGGGGAGGGAGAAGCCACTGGTGCAGACTGTCTTTCTGTTTGGGTTTTGTTACTATGGTTTTAGGACTAGTTGAAATCATTGGTCATCTAATAACTTCCACAGAAAGGGCTTACTTTCCAGTGAAATACTTCCTTTGATTACCCTATAATCCATCCTCTGCCTTCCCCATCACACCTCCATAACCATGCATTGTGCACACATTAATCCTTCTCTCCCTGCTTCATAGACTTTACATTTAAAATCAGAAGTGATTATCCTTATGCTGATTTATCATTTTTCACCTGAAAGGAGTCCATACAATTTTTCTATATTCTATAAATAATGAAATGTGTTCTTAGATTGAATAGCAAAGCCATAATTCAACCTGGGAGCCTTCCTGCCATTCATAAACCCTTAAGTTGTACCCTGGTGGTTCCCAACATCAGTGAGAGCCCATGATTGAATTATACATTTAAGGTCAATCAGGGACCATATATTATTCACTTGGGATATTTCTATAAATGGCAAGTTTTGAATGCTCTGAAATATAAGGCAGTAATAGAGGAAGCGGAATGTTAGTTATAATGAGGACAGTTAATTTTTTATGCATTTAATGAGATGGTGGCATGGTTTATGGTTTTTCTTTCTTCCTTTTCTTCTTCCTTGGGGAAGTAATTCCCTTTCTGCACATATAGAGAATCATATTTAGAGGGAATAAAATGCTTTAGTTCACTACCTAGAAAGATGAAAGGGGAAAAATGAGGAAAATTATAAAAGGGAGGAAAGGAAGAAAAAAAAAAAACATGGAAAGAAGGAGGGAAGGAAGGAAGGAAGGAAGGAAGGAAGGAAGGAAGGAAGGAAGGAAGGAAGGAAGGAAGGAAGGAAGGAAGGAAGGAAGGAAGGAAGGAAGGAAGGAGGGAAGGAGGGAAGGAATAATTAGTAATGTAACTGTGAATCAAGGTACAGATTTTACAGATTTGTTACAAAAATATTGGCATATGCATTTTTCGGGG
>NW_024884142.1:27711237-27861089 GCF_019232065.1 Centrocercus urophasianus
ACGGACGGACAACATCAGTAATTGACCATCATACAGGGAAGCAGTCAAGCACTGTCAGAAATTTTTGGTTGCTGAATGCAGGAACATGCTCTGTGGTGCCCAGCTGGACCTGTCACTGAAACATTGAACATCAGTGCCTTTAGAGAAGCAACTAAATGATTCACAAGCCATACAGGCTTCTGTTTGAAAAGCCTCCTTGTATTCCTAGTGACAAAGGAGATTCACACTTGCATTGGGATAGGTCTGTTTTTAAAGGGATTTTCTAGAAAATCATCAGATAATTGTTTGAAATATATTCTGAGATGTTTCTGGTAACGGAACTATTCACTCTCAGTACTTAGCAACCTAACTCTAATATAGAATTGTCATATAAAGAAGCATTCCTTTGTTTTTTGTTTGTTTGTTCAGGAGGCATTTATTTCTTATTCTTTCTGTGCCCTTCAGAAGTGATCTGGTCTCTTTTCAAGATATAATAAAGGAAATAATTAAAGTCCTGGGAAAGGTTTGTTATGGAATCACTGTTTCTCTAGAGCCAGATCAAGTAATAAAGTATTTTACTAGAATACAAAAGGCCCTGGTAATTTAAGAGGAAAGCAAACTTTTTTCCAATATAGTTTCAGATTATATCATCTCTCAGGAATCCTTTGTGACTGGTCTTCTATTTAAAGAGAAATAACCCCAAACTAATAGGATACTTGACCCCCCAATTATAAATTGTCCTACTGTCATCATCGGTACTATTTTTTATTACCATTCATGTTTTTTTAATTTCTCCTTCAAATGAATCTAGTTTTTCCAGTGTTTTCACCAAACGTGGGCCAAAAGAATCAATTTTTGATTCCAAATTCCAAAAACCTGATGTCTCAGGAGATGGTTCCATAAACTCTTCCCTTGTGTTATTTTTAACCTTGGGAAAATGGATCTGTGGCAGCAGCCAAAGCTTCATTTCCTGGGGTAAGTCCCTTCCCTCAGCAGATCCTTTGCCTTGCAAAGAACTTTTAGTTACTCTCCTGCATTAGGAAGATGATAGCAACCAACTTGACTGTGTCTTCCTAAGTCCAAGGCATAACTCTATCCTCACATGAATATATACTCATTTGCCTGATGTTGTTGACAGTATCTCTTTCAAGAGCAGAAAAAGCATCTTAAATAGTTTGCAAGAGCTGTTCGTTTGGGGCTACCAACCTCATTTATCTCCCTCCCCTTCTTTTGGTTATGCTAAGATTCTGTATGAAAACACAAAACCATTAAAACTAAAAACATGCATTTTCAGGCCTTAAAATTGCTATTTTGGAATCTATGGCCTAAACTACAGTGAGGTTTCATATCTTTTTTGCTTGCAGCAAAACAGTTCCTATCAATGACTTGTTAGACTTCTACGTGAGTTTTAGTAGGAGAATTCCAACAATGAGTTAACAACGTTAACTCAAATCCAACCTTGCAGCTACACAAACTTTGGATGCTAAAGAGGATTAATTCAATACAGCACAATATTATAATAAAAATCATCACTTGCCTGTGTGACCTACTGTAAGCGAACCTGCTTTAGCAGAGAGGTCAGACTTGATGATCTCTTGAGGTCACTTCCAACCCTTGCAATTCTGTGATTCTGGGATTCTGTGTGGCCAATGTATTACTGTGTGTTAATTCCCTTATTCAACAGGACAGTTTTGTGTCCTACATAATGGACCAGCCATTCTTTTCCCTATGATGCTTATAAAAGGTCAAGGGCTTATTTTCCTAATGTAGAGATAGACATGAACTTCTTTCCCAGAAACTGTCATGTTATGAAAGAATCATACTTTCAGTGAGAAACCTGTTGTTGAACAGTGGATTTTCACTGAATTTTACCAACAGTCACAAATGTGTACCTGTCAATGAAATCCAGCTCTTTTCTCAGCCTTGTAGATGTGTTACCTTCTTTCAGGATGAACAAGGCATTAAGACTTGCACAGCACCAGAAGATTTTGTAGCCCTGCTTATGTATTTTTTCCTGTTTGGCTACAATATGGTGACCCAAGAGCTAGTCAGCATATAACTATTATAGGCCTTATATACACCAAGAGTCCAATATCACATTTTCAGATTTCACTGGTTTCAGTGGTAGCTAAGGAAACTCGCAGCTATGCAAGAATAGGTGCTAAATCTATTTTGCCTACAGAAATAGTATTTTGCTCTGGAAAAGCCCCAGCTGAATTTTGAAAAGACTTTGCAAGTTCACAGGCTGCACCTGTAGGTCTAATGTCTTCAGTACTCTGAAGAGAAGTCTGTTTCTTGTGCGAATTCCCTGCAAATGCAATCTCATCTCCTGTCGCGCCGCTTAAGCATTGGCTATTAGCTATTACAAGCAAAGTGGTAGCTACAGCTGCACCTCATCCCCTCTGTGCTACATGTTGGGTCACCATACCTAGGGGAAACCTCCAAAGCTTTTACACAGAACACTTGGGTAAACAAACATTGATTACTTATAAATGTTCTCATGTTGTTATGCCAGGGCCAAAATGAAGAACAGACATTAGCTGGCCAGCCGACCAGACCTTTGTTTGGCTGGCTTAATGCAAATAAATCTGCAGTGCTACTGCTGATGTGTTGCACCTTTGATCACAGCTCTGACTACCTCTTCGGCATGCAAGGTGTTCATAAATGCACCTGAGGGTGTCATATTCAAAGAGCTGTGCAGATGTTAACAACCCTTTTCAACATCCTTTCCATCCGGGGAAAGCCATTCCAGTATAACCAGTGACATTTCAGAGGTGGCAGAGGAGACTCAGTTGGGGATACTCCAACGTTTATTTCAGACACATCTGTCTGAAGCTGAAGAGCAAAACACACAATTAGAATGGTAAACAGCCTCATATAGGAATGGCCAAACATTAGGGTGTCTGTATCTTCCCCAGTTTGAGCAAACAGATTAATCATGTCAAAAAGATGAAGGAAAAGTCTCTGCACCTACAATTTGCTATAATAAAAAATACATGTGGGGGAGTATTAAAAATGATCAGAAATGGTTCACTCCTCTTTCTAAGTAAATAATAATAAAAATAAATATATGTTTTAAAAGAAACACAAATGTTTCAATTAAAAAAAAAATAATCCAGGAAATGTTTAATCTCTGGGATAAAAATTCTAGGTGGGAAATCTAGCTTTGTGTAGCTAAGATCCTCATTTCACTTAGGGCATGGGGGATGTCAGGTCAAGTTCCTCATCCAAATCATTGCACTAACCTACTAGACTAGAAGACTTTCTTTAACCTGCCTGTTTTCTACTTTTTCCTCTGTCCCTTCAAAAGGAAAAAAAAAAAAAAAAAAAAAAAAGGGAGAAAGAGCTTATATTCTTTCTGCACTGGAATGAAAACAAATTTTGAAACCACAACATTTTTTACAAAACAGAATTCTTGTTCTCCATCCAGCTCTATTACTTATTATTATCAACCTTTCAGAGACTCCAATTTGAAATTTTTAGCTAAGTTTCAGCAGGACTGAGAGCCAGAGTCGCTGTCAGCGCTCCAAAATCCCCGACTACCCGTTCTACTAGCTCTTTCACACCAAAGATGCCTCTCCTCCCCTGAAACAGCCCTGAATGAAAAACCACAAATGATCTTCATTTTGCAAAAAAGCCCTCTTTGTGTTTGTGCAGCAACAACTTCTGTCCCTTCCCGTCACAACCTGCTCAGATATTTTTTAAACAGCTGTTAACCGATGCCGCCCTCAATAAAGTAAATGGAAGAGAGGAAAAACATGTGCTGCACCAGATTTGACAGTCAGACACCTAAAAGAGACGTGGTTCATGCCCCAAGGGATGCAGCGTCAGCACTTTACTGCTTGAAACTCCTCTTTTCAACCATGGTTAGAAAGTGGCATGTTTTTGACACCTTTCCCGCAGAAATGCTTCCCTGCAGCAGATACTCCTGTGAATGATGTTAGGGAGCTCAGGATGACTGCAACATCGCCATGATGTCACTCCTTCTGCCCCCAGGGTATCTGGGAATCAGAACTTCCAACACAGCACAGCACCCCTGACCACTTCCTAGGCATGTTTTAGGGCAGCAAAGCATTTAAAACCTGTCTTCTGCCTCTCACATCACTGAGCTTGGCGTGCACACCTCGTCCAGATTTACACTCCTCGTTTTACTAGCACATCAGGCCTGGGACATACCCTCTGGCAGAGACATATGGAATGTAAGTAAGTGACTGTGTTACTTGGCAAGAGACAGCTTCTATGAGAAGCTAAAGATCTGAGGGCTTTTACATAAAGCACTTTTTTTTTTTTTTTTTTTTTTTCCTAAGAAAGGTCAAAACTGAAGCTTTGGAATTGTCTAACATGTTTCCCAGACCAGTCTCACATGCAATCTTGTTCCTGTCTTGCTAACCACCAGTCCTCCTCAACGTTTTCCTTTGCTGGAAGTGTAGGAACATCTTGTGTGTGTGTATATATATATATAGCTAGATAGATGCTGAAGCCTTCAAAATGGTCTGTTGGCTTGGAAGAGGATAGGGGAGCCAGAGTTTTTTTCTTGCATCCTCTCAGTAATGAGCATTTGATTAAAATGTTCTTGGCGCCTCCCTTTTATTCCATCCAGCAAATAAAATCTCTTTGAAAACGTCTAGCTTTCCTGTATCAAGACTCAGCATCTTTGAAAAAAACCCTTATTTATTCCACCAAAATGAGTAGGGGAGGGTGAAGAAGCACACTAAAGATTTAATAACCATTTCTGGGTGGGTCTCCTCCTGTGTTGTTTATTACAGAAAATAGGGGTTAGGCCCAGTCATGCTGCAATGCAGTTGCCTGTACCAACAGCCAAGGGCTGAATTTAACCTCTTTCAAACACACAGGAGTAGAGCACTCCAGCAGAGAGGCGCAGTAAACTTCTGGCCTGTCCATTCAAACCATAAATTGAGTATGAGCTTGTACTTTCTACATATATTTAAGCATCTGTTGCAATGATCTATACTGACCATTGGACTATGCAAGGAGTATGGATCCTTATGATTTTTATACACCACTAGTGAAAGAAGTATTTTGCAGACAAGAAAAACACTGAAATAACCTTCCTGCGGGCACTTTCAAGGGAACTGTATCCTGGACATCCAGAACCAAATTCAGATCATGTGGATCTGCTCAAAGCTCCACTGTCACCAGTCATTTACACCTGCACCGACCAGGGCTCTGCAGGCTAATTGCACCTACATGTGGAGCAGGAAGATCTGGGTGGCTTTACAGAAGATATTTGCTACTTTCACACACTAGGAATGATCAGAGAGATTTCTTCTTTTTAACACAGTGGGGGACATGTCAAATTTCTACCTTCATTGTGTCACGTTTTAGCCAACTCAGAAAAGACACTACTCTTGTCTGTCTTATATTTGGTATGGTCTCCTTATGAAAGAAAGGCAATTCCCTGTAGCTATTCACTGTAGCTATTAAGAAAAGTCAGAACACTTCAGTGAGTAATGGCCTACAAAAAAGAGTGATCTGCTGGAGAGTAACTCCTCCACAAAGAGGAGATAGCCACTGGAGAGAAGTGGGAGGAGAGGTGCTGAACTTTGTCATAGGTTGAAAGTAGGCAGTGGGTCATAAATCATGGCCATGTCCTTGGCTGTGCTTAAGACAACTCCCAGGAAGGGGTTCTAGATGCCTGTTTTTCCAGAGTCCTTATCTTGATGAATGAACGATGCCACTCCAGTGGATACTGCATTAACAGTTCTGCACTTTTACTGCTAATTGGCTGCAGGGTGAAGACAAATTGTCTCCTTTCCCCTCTGAACAGTGTCAAGATTAAACAGTGAAAGGACATGGAAAGAATAATTGCTCAAGGCTCTGGCGTGATGTTTTCTCCTGTACAAACATACAATTAGGCTGTCTTAACCTCCCAGTGTAGCAATAAACACCACTTCACAAACTAATTTACAGGCAAATGTCAGAGACAGGGCTGGAGCTCCACTCCAGAAGGCGAGGGCCCTGTCACTCAGCCAAAGGGGCAGATCCACTAATTTAAGCCAGCAAAAATCCTTGTATGCTTTCCTCCAACTCAAAAGAGATTGAAATAAAATCTATACATTTGAATCATTGAGCAAACCAGCTCATAAAAACTGCATTTGTGACTGGTCATAAAAAAAGAATGTAATTGGTCATACTCAAGAAACTACTCCAAACAGGGAAGCAAGGGGAACAAGGTCTTAATAATATTGACTTTTCTAACACTTTGACAGTTTTCTGCCTCCAAAACTGCCTGTCAGTCAGTAACACCTATGGGCTGGGATTGCCAGTGGACTTGTCCTCGGTGGAGCTGATGGCAGGGCCAGGTTTGCACTGGAGATCGTTTCAGACGCTGGAGATCGTTCATGCTCTGCCCCTACACTGTGTTGCCCTTCTTCCACAGACAGAATTTAGTGCTAACTTTATAAAGACAGGACAAGCTTTCATTTTCTAAATCCAGACATATAATCCATAGCACAAACCACAAGGCAAAACCAGCTTCTCCTTTATAGACCGTATCAGCGGAAGTCATGGGGGAAAGCAACCCTGGGCTATGGGATCCTCCTTCCACCACTGTGTCCCATTTGGCATCTCCTGTGACCCTGGCACCACCTGCTCTCACTGGCCATATAATGTGCATCTCCAAGGAGAAGGACCCTGTGAAGATCATGAGAGCTTTCTGAGCTTTAACGTTGGTTTACCTGTTTACCTGAGGTGAAAGCAGCCCAAAAAATGGGGCATCCCATGGGACCCGCTTCAAGCTTCTGCATAAACTTAAAGATGAAGTAGAGCCATAGCCATTTAAGGCCAACACATCTTGTTCTCACCAAGACTTCAGATCAAAAGAGCAAAACTTTGATTATGTAACAAGAGTTAGGAATGTACATTTTTGACAGTGTCTAGCTGACCTGGACCAAGAAATCCACAGCACAAACTTCCAGAATTGTGGTGACATAAATAATCCCAAGTCATTACTGTCACCCTTTTTACACAGATGCTGAATGAACCTGACTGGAATCCAGCTTGGTAACATTGAGAGGCAACCAGTCAACCAGTCCTTTGGACTCAGGTGACTTCTAGCTCCAATTTTCGGTCTCTGTCCCAGAAAGTGGGTGGATTCCGAGTCCATCTGAAATAATTGCTAACATTGAAAAACCCCAGAAAAAAAGCAGAGTAATTCCTCCCAACTGTGATACATGGTTCCCCTTGAATGCACCTCCCTTAGGCTCCTGTAGAGACCTACAGTTATGTTGGTTTGGGTTTTGGATCTCTGTTGAGATCCAAGCCATGTTTGAATTCAGCCACTTGCCCTGTCCCAGATGGAGCTGATGCTCTTCTCCAACTGCCTCTGGGTCCCAGAATAGCTACATCTGGCCTCTGAAATTCATTGTCCAAGGATCCCTTGGGCTATAGCTGCCTGTGAAGATAGGTAAGTGGCTGGACTGCACTTTGGATCTTAGGTTCTGGCATCTCAACTTAGGAGAAGCAAATCTCACAGTGTATAAGGAGGCAATATAAAAATATTCCTTCCCCCATGGGAATCCTCTTCGTGGCTTGGATGATGTGCACCATGAGTTATACTCTACATTCATCACTGGCTATTCACTGCAGCAAATATCACCAGTATTTTTTCCGTATCTTTGGCATACACAAGAGGTGTTTGTAGTTTCTGTGACAAGCCAGGACAATCAATATTTTCACCGTTTGCAAAGCTGTAACATACTGACCTCTGTCAGCTGTCTTCATGTCAGCTTCACAAGAGCGTACTAGATTTTATTTCTTTCATTTGCTCCCATAATCTGTCAGCATGGCTCATTGTCCATTGTTTTCCCTAATGTGTCCCTTAAGGGTAAACACAGCTCTGCATGACAATAACAGTTTGCTGAGGTTCCTAACTAGCCCTTTCTGTAAGGCTGGGCCTGGTTTTGTCAAAAGCAGCATCACTTTCTTCATTAAAATATCTCTGAGCAGCAAAAGCACCTCTGTATTTTGGAGGGTGAGCCAGCTCTCACTGCGCTGCTGAGACATTGCAATCTTTCCACTCCTCCACAGCCTCCAACAGGATAGCAAATAAGGTTACCAGAGGGTATGCAGCAAAAAAAAAAAAACCCTAATCAGATATCTTTATTTCCCATAAACACTTACAGCTGCAGCTTCTTTGCCAAAAAAAAAAAAAAAAAAAAAAAGAGTTGTTTTTCCAATGGGGCTGCTAAATTCAGAATCTCACTGAGAAACATCAGTGAAGGGAAGGGCAAGAGAGCTTCTATGTCCATTCAACTAATGAAGGCAAATCCCTGCAGGAGTGAAATGCACATCTTAAAGTAAAAGCTACCTGTGCTCCTGCAGACTGGGATTTTAGAGCACGATATCCACCATGGAGTAAGCAAACACACTACCAGTAGTACCATAGCAATAAAGATGCTTCTAAGACTTTTAAAATTGATTAGGATATATTTCCCTCTGAAATTTGAGTAAAGGCTGATGTGATATAGATGATGACTGTGGATGATGTCAGACTTTGAGAGTGGATCAGACTAATCCTACAGAGAAAAAGTTAAAAATCTTTCTGAGGGGATCTGTGTGGGCAATCTGGGTATTTTCCAGCTGAAGAGAAGGTGCTCCTGTCTGGGACTCATCCACGTCTTACACATTGAGACAGGGTGCTGGCACCTCCCCAAAGCCCCATTTTTGTGAATCCCATCTTTAGAAATACATCTCAAACCTGCCTCTCTGAATTAGCCATGAAAAATGCAATGCATGATAACTAGGATGAGCTCCGCCTATATTCACTCAGCCACTAGGCTCCCTTCACCATCAAAGGTTGCAGTTCATTTCAGCTTCCATGTGGTGCTTAGAGTCAGCTCCTTCCAGCCAGATGCACCCAGCCTGGGCAATAAACTCAGTCTGCAGACAGCCTGAACCATCAGACAGGAAAAATGTGAACTGCCCATGCATCCCAGACAGTCCTGGGAACATGGGCACTGCCAAGGACAAGACCCCAAAAGCAAATCACAGAAGGTTTGTCTGGGTCATAACAGGCATTACGAGACCATGAGACATCTCTTTTTTAAAAGCAGCTGACATTCAGTTATTGCTCTTCACCACCAGGTTTTGGGGTCTGTGTGGTTCACATAATGGTGTTTAGCAGAGATTTCAAGCTTTCATCTGTACCTGCAATAATCAGATGCGTACTTTCTGCTTGTCCTGACAGCAAAAGCCTCCTGATGAAGTAATGATGAAAGGCCACTATTACAGCCTGCGAGTGAGTTCTGCTAAGGTGCAGGCAGCCAGAGACAGCTGAGAGCTGGAGTTATCCAGTCTCCCAGTTATCTTTGGTGCAGAATCTGGACACAGAACCCTTTGCATGAACAGAGCAAATCCCAAAGAGAAAACTACAAAAGAATCAGCCCCTCCTTGAATGCCTCCCACATGCTCACATCCAACCCAGACATCAGCAGTCTAAGTGAAGGCAGTTGCTCCTGTAAGATTCATGGCTTGGAGAGCCAACTTTCTATTCAAGGTTGTATGCTGAGCTGGCAAGTGAGGTCCAGTCCCTCATCTCCTCCTACCTTCCCGGCTTTGGGTTTTGGGGGGATTATGTACATAGCAGGTTTCCAGGAACCACATCCGACTATGGGAACCAGCTTTGCCTGGAAGCATGTGCCTTCAATCTCAGCAGGGCTAGCAGGCTGCTTACAACACACATTTCAAATAGCACATGGGCCAAAAGTCAATAAGACTTTTTTTTTTCCTGAGCAAAAAGGCTGGGTTATCCAACATCAACACACAGCTATTTCTGCAAATGTGTGACAACATGCCACAAACCTACAGAGCACTCTTCCCAAGAAATGCCACCAATGCATTAGGCTTTCTGCCATGATATTCTGGGCGTACGAACAGCAGTAAGGCAGCCTGGGATCAACTCAGGAGCTGAAGCAACAGCTCAGATTCGCCCGTGACCAGCATTCTTCTCTAAATTAAAACCCAGTTATTTTATACAGTGGAAATCAGTCTTGGAAAAAGGGGGGATTCGTCAAGGTAAGGAACAATTTAGTAGTTTAATTATGAGCCCTTTAATGTCTTTTCATAATCAGTTAATAAATACCTTAACAATAAAATTGAATTTAAGCTTTTAATAGGCTGTGTTGGATTGAATCTAAACAAAAGAATTAGCAGCTCCAGGCATTGTGCAATAACTTCTCACTGCTTGGTGCCAGGAGAAACAAAGCATTTCAAGTACATTTTTTGTACCTCACTATAATAAACGCTTGTAATATTCCCCAATTTCTGGAGTGTAAGATGCAGATCTTATTTATCACAGTATGTGACACATCTGGCACATGGATCAGGAAACAACTGTTTTACTTCATTTCTGTCATCACCTTCCAACAGATTTCTTTCACATTCCAATTTGGACGAGAGAACTCGGACTTTCTCTCCATAAGTTCTCCATTAACAGTTTCACAGCAACGAGCACTATTGGTTCTTTCTCCTTCCACAGCAATTAGTTACACCAAGCTGCATATTTTGACTTTTATTACAAGAGAACATGCAGCATTGCTGGTGTTCGCTGCTATCTGCTCCCCGCACTCCATTGCGGGCAGAGCGCAGGGATGCTCGGTGGCTGTCATTGCCCCACTCAGAGCCACCTCCTCCAGGCAGCATTGCTGGAAGCACACCACTGGCTCCGGCTGCCTCCCGCCACTGTTGTTAGCACATGTTTTATTTGCAGGAGGGCTTTGGTTGTGTCGCGGCATTTGTTTCACTGCCAAAGAGAGCACCCTGCCTTCTGCTGCAGCGTATCAGGCTGGCGGGATGGGAGCTCTGCAAGCTGCCTGAGCTGCTATGCACTAATAAAGCTTGAAAAGCTTGAATTACACTGTAACCCACAAAAATTTTCAAATTAAAAAGCCATATTTAGAGGCCCACTGTGGACCGTGATTTTATTTAGTTTAATCCCCCCTCGAGGCCAATTAGGTAGACACCCTTCTGCACATGCACACACCAGGACAAATATATATATACATATATATATATATATATACACAAGAATAGTTAAAAATGAGGGGTTGTGTGTCACTCATCCATTCACAGACCAAAATTATTTTCCCTTCTGTTGTCCCTGAAAATACCGTGGCTGTCAGAGATCAATAAAAGTACACGCAAACAGCACTTATTTTTCTGGGCTGCATTTTCTCTTTTCCTTGTTTCTTTCCACAACATCCAGTAAATTTTCACTGTCATGTACAATTTTGCTGAGCTCCTGATAGGCACAGAAGCCGTGGTGCTGCTGGTAGGGGAGGGCCGGATGCCTCCTTTCTCAGCCTGCCAAGTAAAGAGGTGCCGTGACAATAAATCCCTCATTTGATCAGTAGAGATTTGCCACGTCTGTGTAAGATGCGTGCAGGCCTGAAATAAAGCTGCATCCCACTCCCCAAGCTGAATCCCCCTAAATGCAATAGGCACATCCCAGCTGTGCGCTCAGAGAGTCAGCTCCGTACGCGCAGATTTAATGCACCCCTGCCCAGAACAGGGCTTTTGCATAAACTGCTGGCAAGGGGCCATGTTCCTCGCTGCTGTTCTTCGCATCAAAAGTGCGAACTTGGCCTCCTTTTTACCAAGTGGCAGACACCACATGTCCCGTATGAAAAAGGAGTTAATAAAACACATGCTGGAAATATAAAAGGAGGCCAGAGGTGATGCTTTGGTAATGAGGGCTTCTCCGAGTGGGGAAAACAAAAGATCAAAGTTATTGTAACTCTAACAGCTGTCTACGGCAACGGGCAAATAACAAATAGACTGCACTACACACCTCCTGCTTCCACTGCCAGGATGGGTTGGGGTCCAAAATAATATGTTCTTAAAGCTTTTTCAGGTACTTACAGGCAAAAGCAGCTTTCTTTAAGGCCACAACAGCACTTGTGTTTAGGGCAAGCACAAAATATCAGTAGGAGCTCAGGGTTGCATGAGCACAGCAAGCCCACAGGCTGCAGACGGAAAAGTGAGTGGTGAAATTCTGCACCTCTGCTGGATTTTCAGAGCAAGCATCTTGCTGCTTATCTGAGGCACGGCACTGCACTCAGATCCACCAGCTTACATCTCGGAGAACCATGTAATGAAAACAAGGGCTGGGGTAATGTGCCTGAAATAAATTTGTAATTTTATGGCTCTTTGAAACAGATTAGGGCAAAAAGTCTATTTTATTTTAGACGGGCTCCTGTGCTGTGCTACGTGCAGTGGTGTTTGTGCTGCTCGTTCTCTCCTCTGCCACACAGGGGCAATGGCTCTGCAGGCACTGCTGGGAGGCTGCTCCAGAATGCTGGCTGCGCATCGAGGCATGGTGGGGCACCGCACTGGGATCCGTGCTTGAGAAGTAAGGGAAAGTTTAGTCAGAAAAAAATCTCAGTAAGAAAATTCAGCAGCTGCAATGAGAAAAACTCCAGCAGAGTGAGAGCACCTGCATGTGTATCCCCACCAGTTGCTCTTCCCTCCTGCCACAGCTTCTTGTTCATTCCTGGTGGAAGCTCCTCCAGGTTCCCCAAGCCACGCAGCTGCAAGTAGTGGAACTAAAATCCAAACAGGTTTGCAAGACCAAAGTGGCATGGGAGATCCTTTGTTTGGGTCATAGATCAGGTAAAAAGTCACTTGAGACTTTGACACAATGAGAATAACCCTCTCAAATGACCAATGTTGTCAGAGGTTTGTAGATAGTAAGAAACATACATGCATATAGACAGTTTATAGTTTCATCTCTGGTTCAAGATCTGGGAAAAGACTTTCTTTAAACTTAAACTGAGATTTGGCAATCAAAGGAAGAAATTTTGCTCCAAAAAGTGAACTCATTCATTGCAACGTACTCTAATTTTATTTTAGTCTGCTTTGCAAATCATAGGATCACAGAATCATTAAGGTTGGAAGAGTCCTCTGAGATCACCTAGTCCAACCATCAGCCCACCCCCAAAATGTTCACTAACTGTGTCCTTCAGTGCCCCATGCACATGGCTCTTGAATACATAAAAGGTGGTGACTCCATCACCTCCCTGGGCAGTCTGTGACACTGCCTCACCACTCTTTCTGAGAAGAAACTTTTCCTAATACCCAATCTGAACCTCCCCTGGTGCAACTTAAGGCCATTACCTCTTGTCCCATCACTAGCAACCTAGTGAAATGCAAGAGGAAGGAGAAGTGGAAAAGATCTGGAATCCCCTCTAGCCAGGAGGGAAAAAAACAATGGACCTGCTTGTTAAAGCCGGGGGCCAGCATTCATCCTCCATCAGATGGCTTCACATGCATGCATCTGGGTTGGAGGTGACCCCAGTTCAGTTCCTGGGCTTGTGCGATTTGCTGCTGTGGTGGTGATGGCTCTATGCCCTATGTGCTTCTGCTCTTCAGCTGCTTCAGACAAGTGGGTTTCTTAAAAAGCTTAACAGGAATTGTGCACTCTCTCTCTTTGTATATTTCTGTGTGTACATAAAGCATGTGTAACACAGGGAGCTGTACAACCACCCTGCAGAATTTCATGGCAGAGGAACCCACTGATGAGGGGTACGTAAGGAAAGCTGCAAAAACTGTTCTGTATCTACAGAACAGTTAACAAGATGTTCCTGACTCTTTGAGTATCCCAGCATCTGTAAATTAGAGTGCTGGCTATCTTATTATTTTTTTGTCCTATTGAGAAATTAAGCCCCAAATCCTTCCCCATCCCCCTGCCATGAAGAAATGAGCAGGAAACAGGACACTGAAATTCATTGAGTTTCCTTTACCCTACGTGTGTTATTCCCCTGCAGGGGAGAATGGGGCCTTTTATACCTCCATAGCTCTGGGCTCTTTGAGTAATGAAGGGAATGCATTTATTGGTACAAGGTTTGGTGTTTATTGATGCTACCCATTTTTCACCAGGTTTAGCACTCTGCGGGGAAGGCACGCGGACTTTCCAAAACACATTTTATAATCAAGCCATTTCAAGGTTTATGCAGCATAATATCTTTAACTGCAGAACGATAAATAAAAGTCACTGCCCAGTGCTGAACCTCCTTCAAGATGTTATAGCCAGCTACATCTCTAATTATCTGATTTACAAGCAGCTCACCAAGATTGCTGTCTAGCTGGCGGGCTCCAGGCAGATGTGGCATGGAAAGTCACCCTATGGGAAGAGGCTGTGGGCTTAACCCATCCTGTCTCACCCCTGGCTGGGTAAAAAGGGGAAGGATTCCTTTCTTCCTGTAAAATAAACCATCCTCCTGCTTCATGCTCTTCCCATACAGAGCTCTGCTTTCTAACACAAGCGCAGAGCACCCTGCCTAGAACCCTAGGCCGAGAAAAAGATATTTCCCGTCCTGTTCTCTTGTGCAAATCATCATGGAATCGTGGTGCTGAGGATGAGAAATGCCACGTTTGGGTTAACAGAACAAGGCTGCTCTTTCTGCAGGCCATACGCAGGGCCCCATTTGATGAGACACAAGGAGCGTCAGCTATTTCCACAATCCTGCATCCGGCTCTGGTTTAACAGAGTCTGGCCCCAGCTAACACCGCTCATGCAGAGCAGGCTTCCAGGGGAGCTCTGTGCCCTCATGTGCCATTGGACTATTGTGTAGCAGCTGCTCAAAAGGCAGTCCCTAAAGACTCCACAATTATTTCCTTCTCAGACTGTTATTCTTCCCCTAAAAGCCAACGCTTTAACAAGGGAGTAGATGTATAAAAGCACCTCAGTATCTCTGGAACAGGTATCCCAACAGTTTTGGTCAGTAAATCAAAAGCCTCAAAGATGATGAAGTGGGTCTTATCTTTTATGACAGCACACCTAGATCAAACACTTCTCGTGCCAAGAGAGAAACCCAAAGTGGGGAACAGAGATTGGTTTGCTCTCTGGTATTGATGTGTTACTTAATTTATTGGGCTATAGGGGAATGAGAATCCAAAGCTAACACAAACTGCATTCTGCATAGCTTCATAGAGGGAAAAAAATGTATTTCTCTCTTTTTCCCTCTTGTAAACTACTTATTATTGAAATTGGCCACCTCTGCGGTGGTCTTGGTGAATTGTCATGGTACATCAAACTCCAGGTTGCTTAAATCTGACAGCCTGAGGCCTGTACTCCAGCTCCATTCTGTTGCTTGGTTTGTAGGTACAAACTATACAGCTGTCATTTTTAATAAAGAAAGAAAATAACTTGCATGGAAGCATGATTTTTAATTCTAATTCTTCCTTTCAAATTCAAAAATTATCATTTTAATGGAAAGTTGGCAAGAACACAGCCAAAATAAGACACTTAGAGAACATGTTAATGTTTTCCCATTTCTTTTTTGCCATTTTTAATGCTGTTCTGAGATTTCAAATCCAATCATATGAAGGTTCCAGTACATTACAAGGGATCCTGTAAAGAAGATGTACCAGAACCGACTGACATATAGAGGGCTCCACTAAGGCTGTCTTCTACAAACCAGTTAGGATGAAGGGAAGGGCAGCACAGCATGACTTAGCCATAATGCACTGGTACCCTCTCCCTTGCCTCTAACCCTGTGTCCCTTTCAATTCCACTGCATTTCTTAGGTGTTTGCAGAATTGCCTTTCTGGAAGGCACATCATTATAGGATGGCCAGCTCTTCTCTGGATCCTAGGAGTTAGAAAATAGTAAAAGAATGTCATTTTTCCACCGAGCAGCAGATTCCTAGGAAATCACCTTCTCCAAGTGGAGTCAATGGGAATCTTATGTCTGACTTCAGGGGAGCAAGACCCGGCCAGTGTTGGGCTCAAACTCATCAGAACTGAGTTAAGAAATGCTTTTGTCACTTTATAAGACTTTTTCAGGACAGAAAATTAAACAAAATAAGAATATTACATTTGGCACTAGAATGACACCAAATCACTGCATTTCTATCCACAAAGAGAACAGAGTGCAAAAAGACCACCACAGTAACCACCAGCTGTTCAAGGACAAGAGAAACTGAGGTGCAAATCCTTCTGTTTCCAGATGCTTTTGTAACTAAGACAATGCTTTAGCCCATGAGCCAGTAATCCAGTCTTGCCTCTTCTGGCTTAATAAACCTTCCTTCACTCATAGAACTGAGGCAATCCCTTATAATTCCTGTTAAAGCATTTCTCTGTGCCAGAAAACTTAAGAGCAGGGATTCAGAGGCATGTGTCTCCCACAGTCCATACAAAAGCTTTAGCATTAATAAACTATTATTTACTTGGTCCTGCAATATTTATCATACTTGGATCAAATTCCACCCTGGAGCTGAGAAATCATTTTCATCAGAATTGTTTTGTTCCCATAAAACAACGGTTTTATATATGCCTAACAAAAGTTTCCTTCACTGACAAAACCCCAGCCTGTTCCAGTCTCACAAATAGCAGTAAATAGTGGCTGCTCAAATTGGAATCTTTAGTGCTAACTGCAGTTGGTTTGGTGAAATCTCACATAATAGTAAAAATCTTTGATGGAATTTCACAGTCCTGGGCATGTTCCTCCTGATGCATTAAGCCTGACTACATTTGTGTTCTTCTCAATGCCCAATTGAGTTCTTGGCGCAGAAGGACCAGGTTCAGGGTTTTATTTGAGAGGCATGCAGTGCTCTCAGCCCATGATCTGTCATGCAGGGTTGCTTCATGCCGAAGCTCTCTTTGCTCTGTGACTCCTATTTCACCCTCCTTAATTTCAACAACTGTGCTTATAGAAATATGTGCTGTAAGACAGTGGGATGCCATCAGCACTATCCTGCAAGAAACTTCTTTCCTCAGTTCAAAGTCTTCTAACTGGGGCTCCATTTACCATTTGATCATAGATTTACAGCTTTCACATTGTGTAGATATCCTGTGTATATCCTTGACTTATCAGCTGCTGAGAAATTATGTAGGCTGAATAAGTTATGCAAAACATTTGCTTTTCTGACAGGTCTAGAACTTCTAAACACACTACTGATCAAAAACTTAAACACTTCATTAATAAATACACTGGTTAACTTGTTAAAAAGTGGAAATACTTCTTCAGTGCTGCTGGTAAAAAAAAAAAGATTCTTTTTTTTGTTTATCTTATTTCCTCCCAAAGAATTTTTTCTCTCAGATTCATCACAACAAATTTTTGATTGCCCAAAGAAACTACACAAGCAAAAATACAAAATCACCCAAATGAGGAAGCAATAGGATGTGTTTCCTAAATATGTCTTCTAAAGCTTTGTCTCAACTTTTCCGCTTATTATTATTAGTGTAACAGCTTACTACAATGCTTGCACAGTAATTTGCCAAACAGAAGATGCAAACTGATACAGAACTATGTTATTTCAGCTGGTAGATAGACAATCAAGAACATGGATAGTGTATCATAAAGTAATGATTTGGATTTTCAACATCACAGAAACACAATTGGTGCTGTAAAATTTGTGATCTTTACATGTCCAGTATGTCAGTGATCTTGGGCAGTGCCTCTCCTGCATGGTACTGCATACTCAGAAACAGTGGATGGTGAGTACTGAAACAGAGAGAAGGAAAGTAGTGAGAAGTCTCACAGACATAAAAAATAAAGGCTCCTATTTGGTTCTTTGCTGCCAGCTGTGTATTAAGTCTTTGAATTTGAGTAAAACATTCAAGAAACTGCTTTTTTAATTATCCAACCTTCTTTTGGTTTCTAGTGATTATTGTTAATTCAAGGCCCAACATATGCTTACATTAAAGTTCATTAGGAAATCATATGGTCTCCACCTACCTTCAGTGGGATTTCAAGACTATTTATCGGCATGATAATGCTCCCATATCAGCAAGAGGTAGTTTTTCATCGACTCGAGGAAGGATGGAGTTAGGTCTATATTGAGAGTTATAAGAGAGAAAGAAACTGCCCCTTTACAATTGGCTCCAGACAGTAATGCTATCACTTTCTTATGTTTAAAGCAGGAAAGCAAATATAAAACAAAGAAAAATGATAAAAAGTAAGTTCATTCTAAGTTCAATCTAATAAGAATTACAGTTTGATATTGTTGTTTTCCCCTGAGTTCGATAAAGAGAAACAGACCAAAAAAATGAATGTCTCTCCTTTTTCAACAGGCATTAATGAAGAAAGGTAATAACGAGATCTGACCTTATCTCATTAATTAATTGCCCCAGCAATACAACTTTGTCTTCTGAAGTCATCAGGCTACTGAGAATTACAGCATTTTGTGTAATATTTTATGATGCCACAGTGATAAAAGTAATTTTTAAACTAACATGTTATCAATGGCACAGTCTTATCTTCACACATGTGCTCTGCATACTGAGGATTGGATTCTGTCTGAGATCAAAACTCCCATATGACAGTTTCTGCACACTGGTGTCTGTGGGGCAAGACAAGAATCAAAGCTCCCACTTCTTTGTGGAGATCCTAGTGTAATTGGGGAAGCCTTGGCAATGATACATCTCATCATTAGGTTGTCACTGAGAGCTTTGTTCAGTTAACTATGTGTAGGTATCTAATGTCATTTGTAATGCCCTGTTGCTTCCAAGGTAGACTTATGGGGATGGAAAATCTGACATGGATCCCCAGGGGTACACATGCCCACATTTAGCAGAAGCTTAGAGCTGGCAGGATATTTGCAAGCAGTTCATGCAGCACTTGGTACCCAAATTTAGGCAAGTGAACCCCTTTGCTAGACCTCATGGTGTCATATTCTTGAATTTGATTCAGTCAATGACAACTGAAGATGCCAGAGCTCAAAAAGTGAATATTTACCCCTAGTGATGTCTCTTTTTATGAATGTAACAATTTGGCTTTTCATCAGGTTATATGTAAACAAGTAAAACAATCCAGACTGTAGAGTTTGCAGTCACTTTGGCGAATACCTACTCCCAGTTATATAAATAAATAAATGGGTAGATGGATAGATTAGATAGAATGGATAGATGGATGGATGGATAGATAGATAGATAGATAGATAGATAGATAGATAGATAGATAGAGATAGATAGAGATAGATAGAGATACAGATGGATAGGTACATTAGAGAGAGAGAGAGAGAGAGGGAGGGAGGGAGAGAAGGAGAGAAAGAGAGATGGATGATAAATCTTTTTACAATCTACACTATATGTTCACTTTTTTTGGAGTAAAGTAGCAAGTGTTCTTTTTGGCTTTTGAAGTTAAGCTGGGCAAAGTAGTTAATTAGTGAGATCTAAGCAGGTGACTACCTAGAAGAGCATTAGCAGCCTGCTTCCCTTCTTTCTCTCTGTGCACCCCATATCAATCTGGGGCTGAATGCAGCACAATAACCTTAATCTGAACACATTTTCCCTGTGTGACTTTTGGTGTATTGTTTGTTTCTGGCTATCTGTTCTTTAAAACTTTCAGTATGCCACTAGCCAGCTCATTAATTTCCTTGCTATTTTGAGCAATGATGTTACATGCAGCTACTCTATTTTGTTATTTTCTGAAATAACTTATTCTGTCTCCTGCATATTTGTAATTTCTCCTGATTGTTGTTGCTTTCCTTTAAACATGTGGCAACAGATCAGTCCTGTTGTGACAAAGCATGTTAAGATAATTACAAATTTGCTTCCTAGTCTCTGTTTTCTTCAAGTGTAAAATATTTTGAGAAATGTTTAAACAGAAAAGAATATACTGATACAACAATAACAAAAACAACAATAAAAGAACTCCAGTTTCAGCAAAATGCTTTGCAACTTCACTTTTATCAGTTTTTAGACTCCATCTCATGCCTCTGACCTTAAATCGTTAATGCCTTTGTGAAGTAAAAAGAATGTTTCAGTACAGTTATCAAAAGATGGCTGTAGTGTCATCTGTGGGCACATTTGTTGATAAATGTGGTCTGAATTTGGAAATGGCTGTTGCTTCTCCTATCACTATTTCTTTCAAGCCACATTGAAACTAAGTTATTGAGATACTTCTGCCACTCCTGTAGCTGGTCCAGATATGTGGAAGATGATTTCTTCTAATTACAGCAATAGCAGTTCAGAATGTGTTGGCTTTGAAGATAAAATCTATGGGCAACCATTGGGTTTGAAAGACATTATTGTAAGTATTGTACATTTATCGACTCCACAGAATTCACCTTTGTCTAATGAAGCCATTGAGAGACAAGTGGTTGGAGGTAGCTGTTATTACCAGGACTTATCATATAGGCTTCTCCTAACTTGCTTGACTCCAGGTATCTGGTTTTGGCCACTCAAAGACTGGGCACTAACAAGATAGACTTTCAGTCTGACCCAGTATACATGCTTTTCGGTACTGATGGTCTTGTATACATTCAAGAGCCAGACATGACGCTGTGATGCTAAAGAAACTACATAGTCTACCTCAAGGAGCAGAGTAAGTGGTAACAGACCAAAGATGCCAATATGTAAGGGGAATAAAGACCCTCATTTAAATGAAATACATCTGAATCAATACTCACAGATGGTTAATACAAGATGCAAGATTTTTTTTTCTTGAAATGGAAACTGATCTGAAAATGAATATCCATACACAAGAAAAACTTCTGCAAATCTTGTAAGTGCCTATTGCATGGCAGAAAGACAAAGTCTCTCTGGAAAGTAAACTTACTCTTTTAATTTACACTTAGCCTAAGGAATCACTACAGAATCAGACAGACCCACGCAGATATGGATTCTGTGACGGATTCTGTGAGTAAAATGTTCAGTGAGTGACATCTTGGAAACATGCTTACATGAATTAATATTTAATATGTTATGGACAACAAAGTATTCAGCACTTTTACAGCCTGATCCAACTTTTATGAAGACAAAAGAAATATTCCCATTTACTTGTGTTAGTGCTGGACCAGATCAATGCTGAGAAAATAACCCATATGTTTCCAATTCCATGGACCTCATGATGGCAAAGAGCAGCCACAATTTGCCTAAGGAAGTACTAAGGCTCTCACAAGACAGCTATTGCATTGCCTGCTCTGATAAGCCCTGATTTGCACCATTCTGGAAGCGGAGTCTGGCCCACCCTTCAATCCATGCCTTCTTAACCCCTTAGCACATGGCAGTATGTAAATCCTGCAGGAAAGCTGCTGACCTCGCACATGCAGTAACTTCTAAAGTAAACTCTACAGTTGCCAAAAAGCATATGAGAAGTCAGAAATAGCTTACAATATGGCAGGTGTTACAGTGCAATAAGGGCACATCTTAGATATGTTATAAAACAGGCTGAAGTGTTCCAGGATCCATTGAATTATTACAGTACAGTCCGTGAGGTTGCTATTTAGTTGAAATTCCTCCTTTTATTCCTACAAAAAAAATAATAATAATAATAATAAAAAATCCCTCTTATTCACTCCATTTAAATGCCATTATCTTGGATTTCTTTCTCTGAAAAGGAAATCCCCAGTGTGAAACTTGAAAAGCTTTCAGTCTTAAAAGGAGTTGCTGAGCCTATGTCCTACACCTCGGTAGCTTAAGCCATGTAGAAACATGAACTATTCACAACATCAAGCCCTCCAAAGCAGGCCAAGCTCAGTAACAGCCAGCATCTTCAGCACCTCCAGCAGCGGAGGTTAGTGGGAAAGATACAGCAAGTCAAGAGACTGGGGAGATTTATCAGTGCCCAAGAATATATATACACTGAAGTACATGCTTAGAGAAGAGATTTTTGCATTGGCTCTGTCAATACATTGTCATGACAGTGGCCATCAAGGAGGAGATGCTGACTTTTGTCTCAATGGTTGAACACTGCATCCCAACTAACGAGCCTTGTCTCCCAGAGCAGCTCCCACACAGGAATGATGCTTGCAGCCTCCACCACATTGGCATGCATTTTTTGCCCTTGGAAAGCATGCCTTTAGGTATAGCACATCTTTTAGTACACATTCTGCAATCACAAAGGGACAGACTCAGAGGAAACTCCAGTAAAATCAGTGGGACTTTGCAGCTCTAGGAATCTGACTTTTTGGCCTTTTTGAAAAATCTCACACTAGATCATTCATAAGCAGCAATATTCACAAGGGTATAAATTAGGACTTTAAAAAAAACTGCTCTAAGAAGTAAAAATCAACCTTTCATTAAACCAAGGCCTCATTTTGCAAAAATGACTGGCAAAAAGCAGAAACCATGTTGCCTCATCTCTAACCTGAGACAAGAAAAGATTTGGGTACCCCTAGATGTAGTGTTTTGCTTTGCAACAGGAAATCCAGGATGGCGGCTACAAAGGTACCGATTCCTCATCACATTGTATTATCTCTGCTGAACACAATTATGTTATTAAACTAGCTTGGCCTTTGCATAAAGTAATCAACACACAAACAAATTCAAATTTTCAAGATCAGTAGTATGGATATGACAAGGAACACTTTCCATTTCAGTTTCTCTAGAAAGTTACTATGAGTATAGAGTGATAAAGTCAATTTTCTGTTCTCAAACCTGGAATTAGTCTCCAATCTATAAAAAGACATTTTTGTTCTTGCTGATAGGAAAACTGTATGCCTCCTTCACATCTGGGTTTGGTTTTTAATTTCTCAAGGCAGTATTACTGCCCACCAAATGAATGCAAGATGGTAAAAATATGATATGTATTGGTCTCATGCTTGTTTGGGGAAGAGTGCTGATTGGTTTTGAAGTCATTAAGTGGTCTCTCCTTCTGCTGTTCTAAACCTTTCTCAATGCTGGAGATAAACTCTTACTGGCACCTCTTTTCTATCAGTGATCTGCTTTATTTTGTCTCTTCTCACACTCTTTTCTCACTGCAGTGCAGAAAGCCACGTATAAAACACATCACAGAAAAGCACTGGTTGATGGCTCCCTTCTTCATACAGGATTACATCTTCATGAGACTTGAGATCAGCAATAGTGGACTCTTTAACAGCAATGGACTCTTTCTTGCTCCATCTTCCCTGTTTCCATTTTTTAATCCTCCAGTGTTCCAAAAAATCACTCTAGAAGGTATTTGGAAGCTTTTTGACTTCAACATTTTTGAAGGTGTCAGATTGGGCCTCTCCCCAACAATAGCAATAGTTAACTTAGCTAGCTATCATGTTTTAAGGTTTGTTATACTTTTAAAGAGGTTTTTTCCTTTCTGCTGAAACATGCCAGAAATATAGGGTTTCTATCCCAAGCAGTGGTTCTCCTCGCTTGTTTTTTTCCCTTGTTTCTAGTGGGAAAGTGGATGAACAGTGGTCTAGGAAGACAGGAAGGAGGCAAAACAAACAACAAGCACAAATTAAGAATTTCCTTCTTCTTTACTTGGAAAACCATCTCTCTTTGCTTCTGGATTTCTGTGCAGAACAGAAAGAAAGGCATTAATTTAGCAAGCAAAGACCCATTCCAGCAAAACTGCAGATTGAGCTCAAAGCATGACAACTGTGTTATGAGCAGACAACCTGCACAGCTTCATTTTTTTCTTAGGCACAAGAAGGCAAGGAGTGCCTGTGTCTGCCAGCAGCTGCATGCAGATGGTGATGCACTGAACTTGTCCACAACAGTTGAAACTGTAAATCATACATTAAATCCATTTTAGATTTTAAACACTTTTTTTTTTTTTTTAAATTCCTTCTCGCTTTCACTCATCCTGGAAAATTTTTGCTCCTCTTGAGCTCGTGAGTCAAATCAAGCGAGCAGATCGTTTCTTATTGTTCGTCTCCAAGTGATGAAGGGTGGAGAAAGGATTCGTCATCATGCTAAGTTATGGGAAGAGCTTTGGTTCCCTGAGATTTCGTTGCAGTCAGTGCAAAGAGATGGCAACTCCCGGCTCAAATTGCAGGTATGTGAAAGCACTCTCTGGAAAGGCGCTTTTCTCTCCATAACTTTGGAAAGGACAGAGGTAATGAAGCCAGATGTAGATGGACAACAGCTGAAGAAAAAATTTAAAAAACTACAAAACTATTTTTTCTTGTTTTTGTGAGTCATTTCTCTGAGGAGAAAAATGCTATCACATATTGCTACATTTTACAGAACGGGAATCAAGTCCCAGGAAGTGAAAGATATCTATGAGACCTGTGCTCAGCTCAGAACTCTGGGAGTTACATGCTCTATAAGTGTGTGCTATGTGCTCCTTACAGCAAATGCATCAATGCTCGTACAGCATCAGGTACATAGCTCAGCTTTGCACTGATGTTCACTACCACAGTGTTTTGAGAATAACCGTGAGCCCTTGCACACTAGCAAGGAGGTTTATGGCTCAGTTTGGTGCAGCTTGTACTGAGTGTGTGTTTAGAGAGCTGTTACAGGTGGAAGAGAGCAGCATGTTGCAGGCTGGTGCTAGGATTATGTGTCACCTGGCTTAGCAGCTCTGGGACACTCACTGACACCGTGTATCAGGTTAGGTTAATCATCTCCCACTTGGTTCCGCTTGAGCAGAGCCGTGTGCCCAGGGTGGAGATCAGTGACAAAACGAAGTCACAGAGGGAAAGCATTACTTGCTCTGTGCTCAGCGGGTGGCGCCTGCACCATAAGACTTATTGCCTGGAGCTGCCAGGAATCAGAAGCTACATCTAGAAAGCAGCAATACTTCTCCAGGGATGCCCACAGCAACCAGTGCAGGATTGGAAGACAAAATGACAGAAACTGACAACATGGACAGGATATTACCAGAATGGGAGAAAAAGGCTATAAAAATACCTGCTTGTTTTAGCAAGATGCCTCAGGAGAGTGGGAAGGACTTCCCTCACACCAAACAAGTGGGGACTTATCTGGTAGGCAGAATGATCAACAAGGGCTCCTTTGCCAAGGTGATGGAGGGGCTGCACGTCCCCACGGGGGAGAAGGTAAGCACCCGGTGGGAGGGCACTGCCCACCAGGCATTGTGAGTAGCCTTGCAGCAGCTTATGTCAGAGAACTGCAGACCATTTAATCTGCAAACCACAATCTACTCATCGAATTATCCTCTGAACCTTATCCTCATAAATTAACCTCATAAATTGAGTTTATTGCTCGTGTATAATCAGTCACATGTGCAAATATGTACTGAGTACAACTGTTTTCACAATTATAAGACAACATAGACAACAAAGATAAACTCCCTGTGAAAGAGAGTTGGATATGGCACAAGGACAATTTCAAATCTGCTTTACTGGTAATCTTTGCTGAGTAATTAGAGACAAGTATCTGACCCTTAAGGTTTCAGACAACACATTTGGAAAGTTATCCAGTCCAAGTGCATTCACTTTTATGGCAGGACATAGATAAACTGTTGTCTCCAGAAGGGCTGAAAGAATGAACCGCAAACCCTAACTGTGAAAAGGTGGATTACCATTGTAATCATTTTTTTGATTTTTGCTTTCCTTACAGCTTCAGTAGCATCACTTTTTGACTAACTTCCCAAACTGCCTTTGATCCCAGCTTGCTGTATCATGGATGGCTTTTAGACCAAACCAGTGGGGAACATACTGGAAAAAAAGATGTGGTACACTGCAGATGAAGTTAGTATGTAGGTTTTTCTAACTGAGAGTGTTATATATATACTGACTATTGCAGTCTGACTGTTGTCTATGGCAGAGCTCAGCCTTCCTGCTTTGGCCTTAAAGAGAAGTGTTTTCTTCCATTGAGGATGACTCACTTAGTGATAGCAGTTCTTAACACCATGATTACCATGTGTTTTCCCACATGCCAGCTTACCACCCATACTTTTGAAAATTAATCTGGGTTGCAAAGCTTGTTGCTTGTTTACATATACCCTTATAATTTAGGTAGCCATAAAAGTCATTGACAAGAGAAAAGCCAAGCAGGATTCCTACATGGTAAAAAACATGAAGCGGGAGCCCCGGATACACCAGATGATCAAGCACCCTAATGTTGTCCAGCTATACGAGACCCTGGAGACTGACAACTCCTATTACATGGTGATGGAGCTGTGTCTTGGCGGGGACCTCCTGGACAGAATCTGTGACAAACAGAGGCTGGAAGAAGGGGAAGTAAGGAGATACACCAGGCAAATTCTGTCTGCAGTCGGGTACCTGCATTGCCAAGGGATTGTTCACAGGTAAGATGTTTTTTTTCTCCCGAAGAACAGTAAAGCAAGAAAGTGTGCAAGAAAAAAGAGAACTCTTATTCATAAAGAGAATTTCTTTAATTTTCCCTACCAAAAATAGTGTTTCGAAAGACAAATTCTATCACTCCATGTTAATAAAGCATTTTATTTCCATAGCTATAGAGATTAAGCTGCTATGCAGCGCTGGGGGGCAGAGTGGGAGAGTAAAGTGACAAAGCCCGGGGAAAAAGGCTGATGAGCACAACAAATTAACACCTTGCCACAAATATCTCAGTATTAGCTGATGACAAACTTACATCAAGTTCAAATATTCCAGAGTGGCTATGTAAATAAATACTGATCTCACTTGGTTAGCCACAACATAGTGAAACAGCTACCCATCACCCAGGACAGACTAGCAATCGAGCGAGCTGCTACTGGAGAATCACAGCTCACCAGCTGCAAAGAGAAAATCATACAGTGGGTCACATCGAGTGACCTGCCACATTGGCCTTTGCATTACTGGAACAGATTATGACTTCTACTGCTGGAGGGCCCCGAGCAAAGAGAGCTAATCTTCTTCCCCCCGCTATGAATCCCAGAGCACATGCCAAGAGCAGCAGAATAAGGACTTCCATTTTAAGCAGAAGAAAAAGCAAGAAGCAATTTTTCCCACCATCTTTTTCTGTTTTTCTGCAATAATTCACAGTCAATCAGATCCTTCATTTTAAATGATAAATGCACTCATTGGGAAAGCCCCCAAGACCTAACAAGTAATCCTGCTGACTGCATCATTACAGCAAATATGAAACAAATAAGCTTTGAATGTAATGGCTCAGCATTTGCAAATGCTTTGTGTGCTAAACATGAAATGCTTGCAAACTAGCATGTCATTACTGATTTTTTTTTTAATTAATAAGGAACAGAAAAGAAAGAGTCATTATCTACCTAGAGAATTTAAACAGAAACAAACAGAAAACACCAGAAACAAACACAAGGGGCTTCATGCATTCAGTACAGACTGATATCTCTGACGTGCTGGCTCCCTAGATAATCTATTTTACAGCATTTCATCAGTGCCCACAAACACAATGTTTAAGTTCTTCCCATGACAACATTCCTTATGAATTTCATAAGCCCTCTCCCTTCTCTTTGCTTGGAAACAGTTCTTCCAAGTGAGCAGGGGAGTAGCCTGATTTCTTCCCCTCCTTCTCTCTTGAACTGTTGTTATTGTTTTGCTGGGAAAGCATTGCAAGAGAAGACATTTACTGCATGCTCTAAGAGCAGTCAGGAGCAAAATAGTGCAAAATGCTCCTAGGGAGACTTGTTTGTGGTGATATGTTCCTCAGCTTACGATCTGCTGATAGCTTTGAGGGTCATAGCAATGGCCATGAACTTGCAACCATAAGCATACTGGAATGAAGCAGAAATTTGTCCTGCCAAGGTGATGGCCTGCTATCCTCAGCACATCCAGTGGATCTGGAAGGGCTCCTACGCTCATCTCCAATTGCTGTGATTTACAGCCACTCACTGCAGAGGTTAAACCAATGAGGATAATTGTGGGTGTATCCTCTTCTGAAAAGAAGGCATCAATGTTTCCAGCAAGATGAGTGCAGAAATAGGAAAGTTACCTCGCAAAGTCAATCTGATTTTCTCATCTAAGTAGTCAGTAGAGCTCAACTCTTCACATTACTTCCACCAATGGAAGGGAGGGATCCCCAGTTTGCTGTTGGGAATTGGTTTGCTCTGTAGGTGTGAAAAAAGCTGGGAAGTTGCTGGTAAAACCAGACACCACGGTAACACTTCCATGAGGTGGATAACTGTGTGCCAGTGCCTAGAGCTATGCTTGGGATGGACCTCCACTAGAATGGAGATGCTTGGTGACTACAAGATCTCATTCCCACCTGATGAGCTTAGGGATTGGCTAATTAATTCACTTTTGATCACATGTTCATTTCTGATTTTTAACCTTGGAATATACCTTTGAAAAAATGTATTTCCCTTTGTCTTAATAAGATATTTGATGGGAAAATTGGTCATTTCCTTAGCTATTTTTAGTCCAAGTTAATATGGTCCATCAGAAATCTTGTGCCCTATTTTGACAGCTATTCTGTTTCCACGAGCTTCACTTTTTCTGTTCAGCACAAAAATCAGCACCGATCCAACAAATGCTTATGGCTTAAATTAAGGCAGAGCCTACTTTTCTTATCCATGAAAAAGCACAGTAGGTTTTGGCAGCTAAGTAACAAAATAACCAACAAGACAGCGCATGGCCTCATTTGCCTGTTCATCCATTACACTACTTTTCACTGTCCAAAAGGGCTGAGGCACAAGACAGGTAAAGCAGCATCGTAAGCTTGCACTCATCAGCTGAGCTCTGCTAACTATCCCTGTGTCTGCTCTAAACATGCCAAAGCAGTGAGGTAATACATCTTAGCTTTAAAGCCTCTAAATATACATATATATGAGCTAAATCACATTACCTCAAAACTGGATGGGGTAGTGCACACACAGCCAGCTACCACCTCCTACAGCTGGTGTTTGCTAAGCATCAGTAATCTACCCATGTGTACAATTTCTAATTTTTCCTGGATATTTTTCCTGGATATTTTCCCCTATCTCATAAAAAAAGCTCATATATATCCTTTTGAATCACTACTGAACCAAAGACCTGGACAAACATCACAAGCTGCCCTCTAGGCACTCTTTCCAAAGTCCCCATGGGAATGAGAAAAATTGCATGAAGTTACTTAAAGTTACACCATTTCTGGGAAAGTTTCCTTCAGAAAAGAAAGAACAAAATGTATTTTTGATTCAGGATAACTTCAGACACTTTGTAAATGTTAATAGCTATCATTATCAGTTTATCAGGCAAGCGAACAAATGTTCTATTAACTGAGCACTCATCTCTGTTGTGGGGATCAGACCAGCAGTCAAGGGGATCCAAAGTAATATCATTTAATTGGAGAGTAGTAAAAGTCATCAGAGTGCTCCATGGGGTTTTAAAAATGATAGAAATGTCAGATTTGCAGTGGCCTGAAGCCCAACTGATTTTAACCACACAGTTTAGTGCACGGAGTTGAGCCACAGTGTACAAAGTTATCTTTTATCTACCTCCAAGCTTCTGGGCACAGACTGATTTGCCACCCCAGAACACACTCTATCCAAATGAAAATTTATTAAAAAGTTATCATTAGAACCATTCCCATCCCATTCTCAGCCTGGGGTGCCAGTTTTTCAAGTGCCACATCCAGAACCACTGAGAAGAACAGATGCTCCCAGTAAAACAGGCATTGGGAGCACCATTACACTGCCAGGTCCCATCTCTGCAGAAGCACAGTGATGGCTGCATGGTGCTGGTCCTTCCAACCCATGTTCTGTGCTCCTATTCTTCCTTCCATCCTTTCTCCTGGCTTGTTCTCATCTACACTTGCAGGTCTTTGGGCTAGCAAAAGTACTTCCACATACTCACAGCTGCTTCTCAAACTTACTGTCTCCTCTCCGTGTCCCTATAGAACCAAGGGAAAACTCTTCATCACTGCCAGCCACACCAGTTCCAATTTCACAAGGGGCCACAGTGGGGTCCAGCAAAGCATTGTAGGCAGCAAGATTGGCTGCCAACAGCCAGCCTGCACCAGCAGAGGATTCCCCTGTGCTGCAAAACATTTCAGCTGCCACTTGGGCACTCCCCGCTGTGGAGCAATATTCTATCTTTTGGTTTTAATTTGTAAGGATATAAATGTTCCCACAATAAGCAAGTAAGCCACTGAGCCAGGCAGGAGTATTACCCCTGCAGCTCTGAGTTACATCCTCCAGTGGGGCAGCTGTTCCTGGCTCTTCCTAGTTGTACTGACATAAATCTGGAGGTGACTACACCTTCAAGTATCTGCCCCAACCTAGCTCAGGAACATCACTGGTGAAGAGACATGGCTCTCTTCTCCCCCTCATCATCCAAATCCCACAAACACAATGTACTCCACAGGAAAGTTGAGATACTCAACAACACTCAGTGCTTCAAGCAATGACAAAAACACTGTAGGTCCAAGCATGCGGCAACTTCCTTTTTCACTCAAACAAAGAAATAAATACTATTTCTTTTCTAAAATAATGCACCAGCAGAATGGATGATTTCTAAAACGAAGAATCTATTTAAAAATACTCGTAAAATCCTCCATTAAATACAGAAAGTTTCCACAACATGAAAACTTTAGAATCTTTTTACAATTGTAAGGCATTGCTGGGCAGCACTATTGTTATTTCAACTAAGTTTTGCTAAAACATATCTACAAATGGCTAACTGGGACAACAGAAATCTTAAAGTTTGCTTTCTGTCTTCATTTCAGAGACCTGAAAATTGAAAATTTTCTTCTCGATGAGAACAACAACATCAAAATCGTTGGTATGTACATGTTAGGTGTGTTTTCAGCTTTTTTACTTCAGCTTTCAGTTACATTTTAGCTACTATTTAAAGAGCACGTTGATATGACTGAATTTGCAATTATTCTGTGACTATATTGTAGCTTTTAGTATAAAGAAAATTATGAAGTCTAACTTCACAGCTTGCTTATGAGCTTTAATTAAAACATACTTTCAGGAAAACAAGGCAAACAATTTTGTTTGGCATTTTCCCTACTGTATTGCTGAGAAGCAAGAAAAAAAAATTACAGCTTTTATGTGTAGAAAGCTGTTCTTAGTAGAAGTGGTTTTTAAAGAAATAAATCTTTTGGGAGCAAAACATGGGTATGGGTGCACTAGCTTCTGCTGAGTCATTATTTGAACTAGAAACCTCATCATTTGGTCACTAACAGAAACTTTGCTAGGGTTCTGAAGTAAACATTTATAAAAATGGCAGAATTTCTGCTCAGCAGTTAACACAGCTCAGAGAAACATTAATTTTATGCTATAGAAACCACATGGAAAAATCCCCGCAAGGGAATCTCACTTTTAGAGACACCACATGTTTAACCCAGTGTTTCCCAAACTTTTGAAAGCTTAACACCTCTGAGAAAAAAGGAACCAGTTCTTCATCCCAGGTTGATTGCCAGCCAATCCTGTACGATTGTACCTTCTCCCCTCTGCCCTTGCATGCATGCACACATGCAGAGAAAAAGGCTTAAGCCAGCACATTTTACCCCATATTTACAACATGCTTAAAGCACGGCCTGCTGAGCTAGATGCTGTAACTCATTCAACCGTGCTCACTCAGCTGTAAGGCTGAGCTCCTGTATGAGTATGCTGTCAACTGAGGCAAGCCAGAATAGGTAAACCAAACCCAACCAAAGCCAGAGCACAGCCTCATGGATGGGTAGCTTTGCTGTTACTGCTCCAGTCATCCATAGCACATTTGTTTGTACCCAGGCAAGCTGAGATGTCACCAGATGCTAATGCTATCTGAGCAGTTTTAGTCAGCAAATATAGCCAAGAGAAGATGATGCCTGAGGAGATGCTTACACAGTTTGTCTCCTCTTTGTAAATGATTATAGGAACTCTCCTTCTCCTCCTCCTCCTCCTCCTCCTCCTCCTTCTCTGGGCAAATCCCAGGGATTTGTTTAGGCCACCAACAGTGACCACAGGCCCCATTCTCTTGATAGAAACCCCAGGCTATCTCCTGAGGCAGTCACACAGCAGGAGACCCTCCATTTGTCCCCAGTCCTCAACCCACGGCTTTGGGTGTGCCAGGGTACCCATGCTATCAACCACCACATTAGGCCCACCAGTGAAGTAGCGTGGACTAAGCAATGGCTCCATCAACTGCTTCAGCACATCTAAGTTATTTGTCACCACTGCTTTGCATATATTTTGCTGTTGCAAGTAATGATCCCTCACGAAATCAAACCTCCTGTAGTCCTCATTTTTCAGATACAGAACATTGCTCTATTATGTGCAACTCTGCCCTAAAGGCATCTGCAATACTACAAATGCTGTGCAAGGAGATAAAGCACAGTTAGCTGCACTCATAGTGTGTATTGGTTCCTTGTCTTTCTCCTGTCTTTGTCCAATTGGTAAAGTATTTTGAGAAACAATTGCTTTACTTTTGTTTATTTTTATGACCATCAGATTTCGGACTGAGCAATACTGCAAAGTTTGAGGGTCTCTCTCAGGAGCTGTTACATACCCAGTGTGGGAGCCCAGCTTACGCTGCCCCTGAACTCCTTGCTCATAGAAAGTATGGCCCAAAGGTGGATGTCTGGTCCATGTAAGTAGATCTAAAAATACACTTACTGAAACACTCTCAGCACTTACTGGTTTGGATATAACCTTGATAAAAATGGGCAGGAGCAATCTGCCTTAGGGTATCAAAAAGACATCAGAGAAGGATTGCTAGGAAAAAAGAAGGGAATGAAAAATGAGTTTTGAAATGTGCTTTCATTGTAAAACACCATAGAAGAAGAAAGACTGAGCAATATGCATACTGCTCCAGAGTAACCCTATATAAAGGGAAGCTAACAGGAGGTAGAGCATCAGGCTTTAGGAACGTGTACTGAAGTGACAAAGAACTTGCATGTAATGGTCCCCCAGACGAATCTCTCACCCTCCTGTCACTCTGGCACATATGTTCAGCTCTTTGAAGTTCTATGCTGAAAATGGACATTTTCTGTCTAAGGTATATTTTGCCAGAATAAATAAATAAATGAATAAATGAATGAATGAATAAATAAATAAATAAATAATCAAAACTTCAGTATCTCAACTAACAAGTGGGAAAAGTTCAGAGTGCTACCGAAGCCCATGATAAATGCCAGTGAATTTCAAACAGCTCACAAGGTATGTAAGAGTAATTGCATTTTTTAACTTTGAAGAGTCTCATCCCATCCTACTCCACATTTGCACTGATCTAATGGAGCTTAATGTTCTACTGCTGCTCAGCACGCAATATTGCACTTGATCCAAACCCAAACCACCTCATTTTGGACATCTGTCAGAAGGAAAGTGAGGCTTGGTTGTACAGAACTGGTATGCTTACCTCCTTGCCCATCTATAAATATATGGAATCTCTTTCTGGAGTTCTTGGCAGTCCTTACTAAATTGTGTATTTGGAGAGGATAGAGGGTCTTAGCTGAACTACAATAATGCTGGTAGCTACATTTAGGCATCTAACTCAAATATCTAAAGTGAAAGCTTTATGTTACTGTATGCTCAAAAGAGAGAGGGATTGTATCACCCAGAGAGTGATTCAGAGCATCTACGTTAAGAGACTGCCTCTCTCAATCAGCTTTACAATTCTGTGTATACATGCACAGACACACATGCACGTAAGTAAATAACATACATTATTCTTCTCATGACCTGTTTCTGATAGACACACAGTATATTAGGGTTTTGACCTAGCCATGATTCTTATACCTGAGCTTCCTCTAAATTTATGGGATATTAATGGTACACGAAGTTAGGGATGAAGGATAAATTCTACTCAACTACTTCAGTATGTCTGGATTTCAAGAGCACTACTCTGAATATATTTAGACATTATCCAGATGAATCAAGTCTAAAGGATGCTGTCAGCACTTAAATAGGATTATACTTATTTCACATTTCAGATGGCTGAATGAAGGCAAAGCAGTAACCTTAGAACCACCTATTGAGCTTACTCTGTTAATAAACATCACATAACGTATCAAGGGCTATATACAATTCATACAAGGCCCTTGGTATTTAACACAGACATATTCTGAGCCTTAAACATAAAGCATATTTACAGTTTAACTTGAATTGTTCTCATTCTCATTATGGGAAAGGGAATTCTGATGGATTAACATTGATTAGACAGATAATTTAGTCCTGTAGTCACAAAATAAATGAAGGATTACAAATCAACTGGACTCTGGAACTGAAGGATTCCAATGCTTGACTTTACACAGTAAGACTGACAAGGAGCAGTTACAGACGAAGGAGGCAGCAAAATTCCTTCAGAAACACATTCAGAAAACTAACCATATATAGAAGTGCAATGCAGTTGAGGCTCCTAGGAGGCAACACGGAACAGCCCATTTTGCCTACTGATGATTTTTCTGTATAAGATTTTAAAGATTTTTTTTTTTTTGAGAACTGGAAAATGATTAGCTGTTGTGCACAAGATGAATTAAGAAAGCAGCTGCTGTATCCAAACTAATCCAGAGAGTTTGGTGGGGTAGGGAAGAAGTAGTTTGCTACAGCTAATGTTTGAGTCCCACTACAATTCCAGATACAATTACCTACTTTGTGCTACATGTTGTAAACCAGATTTTGAAGGAGATTTTAGGACAGCAGCTCTATCCATTCCCCAAATTCCCTTTCCTTGGGGACTTCTCCACTCAGTAGGATGATGAAAAGAACTATTGCCAGTGTAATGCACCAATTGTGCATACCATAACCAGAAAGTTAAACTGTGAGGTAGCGTTTGCAGAGTTGAAAACAGAAATGTATTTAATGTTGTAATGATATTAGAGATACATTTGCACTGCATGCTGCTCCTATTCAACAGAGAGAATAAAGTGGCTCTCCTCTTACTTTGAATCCATCTGAATTTAACCCACACAACGTTATGGATTATAGAACTACAATCCTTGCTACTCCAGTCAACAAGCATTTCCATGCTGTTTCGCTGCAACATATTTCTTTTGTATCTCTGTATGCTTTTCCTCAAAGAATTCATCAGGGAAGTTGTACAACAAAAATTGCTTTCAAGGACTAGATTTATCAGATGATTTGATAAAGTGAGAAGAGATTGATCTCACTTAGCTCTGGCCATCTAACAACCAGGCATCTGTTATTCCAGGCAGGTAGTGTCCTGCTATTGTCAGCGCAGAGAGATAGATCATCTCCTGAAACACTTAACTGTGGACCCAATAGCTGTATTACGTTGTTGTGACAACTTTTGGAGAGGCTTGTCTCTTTCTGTTGCTAACTACTGATGCCTAGATTTTAGCTGCTTAAAGTAATGCAAGCCCTGGTCTAATTCTAGCAATTAGAAGAATTAATCCACAGGTTGCAAGTTCAAATGCAATCCAACTCAACAATTTGGATAGGATAGGATAGGATAGGATAGGATAGGATAGGATAGGATAGGACAGAATATTCCATTCCAGTTGGAAGGAACCATCAAAGATCATTAAATCAAACTGCTGGACCACTCCACAGACAACCAGACATTGAGGTATTTTATTAAAGGCATTATCCAAATGCCTCTTGAACACTGAAAGCCATGGGTCATCAACAACTTCTCTAGACTGGAAGCCTGTTCCAGTGTTTGACTGCATTCACGTAAAGAAATTTACCTAATGTCCAGTCTGAGCCTCCCCTGGCGCAGCGTTGTGCCACTTCCATGTGTTATGTCATCAGTTACAAAGAGCAGAGCAGCACCTCCCTCTACATTCCTTGGGAATTTGTAGAGAGCAATGTCACCTCTTAGCCTTCTCCAGAATGGACAACCCAAGTGTTCTCAGCCTTCCTAAAGCTTGATCATCATACTAGCAAACTGCTATATTTTGCAAGAGTTAAAGCTTTAGGTTTCTAGTCAACAGCAAGTTGTTATCAAATGAATGCCTTCTAGGCGTAAGTCACACCTAATTTAGCAATCTGAGCAAAGCAAGAAGAATTGAATTACTATCTGGAACAGGATCTAGCAGATCAATTGCAGTTCTTTGTTGTCACTCAGTCTTGAAACAGAAATACTTTCTTCTGATGGGCTGGGTACATGGCACTAACACTTCAATGAGTTTATTTTAAAAATAAACAGCAGCTTTCCACTTTCAACAGTGCAGGCTTTCCAGTCACTCACTGTACAGATTCTTTTATGCACACTTCCCACAGTATTCTTTTATCAATAAGACAGGATTTACTCAACAGAAAAAGTGTAAGATGTCTCCTCAGTGCAAATTTCTGTTTGGAGTTGATAATTTGTAAACTTGTTCTTGACACTGAAGGCAAATCTCTGAAACCCAACTCAGCATTGTCATTTTTCTTTTTTTTTTTTTTTAGGATATTTATTAGCATTATCAGGAGCTCTAATGTTTGTGTTTTTTTCTTTTACAGCGGTGTCAGCATATTTGCTATGCTAACTGGCACATTACCCTTCACAGTGGAGCCTTTTAATATCAAGCAACTACATCAAAAGATGGTTGTTGGAGAAATCAGCCCAATTCCATCAGATATCTCCCCTGGTAGTGCACTCAATTTTTTATAAAGAATATCAGTGTATATATATATACATATATACATATAAGGATCTAATTCATGAGATAAAGTCAATTTATCAATACTATAAACTTTTCCCTGGCAGATAGTATGAACCTTTTCTAGTTTGCTTGTTTTCTCTTAGAAGTAGTTTATGTGTCTTAGACAAGATCTGTGTCTGACAGCCCAGTAGGAAGATGATGCTGCTGTCTCTTTTCAAAAGACCACTGTGCTTGGTTCTTATATACAGGTGGAATAAAATGTACGTTACTTTTACACAAAAAAAAGCAGTTGTGCAGTAAATGAGTAAACTGAATCATCATGTTCAGTGCACCATATGCAGGTTATAGCCAAGCACTCTTTCTTGTTTTTCCCCAAAAAACACTTTCAAATTATTAAAACATTAAACTTTTTTTTTTTTTTTTTTTTTCCTGAATGGTTTACATTTGACTACAACAAAATCCAAAGCACCTAAGTAATTAAGGAAATGATGAATCCTGATGTTTTCATGAGAAAAAATACCACTGAAATACAGCCTTTTCCACCTGGGTTTACTGACAATGTTTAACAATCTACAGCCTACAGAGTCTTCTACTGGCAAATGTAGTTTGTAGCCTGGATTAGAGCCTGCAGCTCTAAAGCACAGAAGCAGTATTGGTATATGCACATTCTGGATCTGTGTTCAAAAATTTACTTCCACAAAGCTCAGAATTCCTACACAGCTCTGGCTTTAGTCCCTATTTTTTCTATACCTGGACTGGCATCGTCTCTGTTGACTATCACAGAATTTGACAGCTTCTCACAGCCCCTTTAAATCCTGCAGTTTCAGTGATGAAGGCAGAAGGCAGAGAATAATCTGGGTCTTGCCCAGCAGTCTGCCAGTCCAAGTCCAGGCCCCCCCATCACTTTGAGTAGCTTTGTTCCAACATTAGGCAGGAATGAGCAGGGGAACCAAGATGAGCTGCAGTGGCTGCCTACAGCCAAGCACTGGGAAGCAGCAGACAGTTCCAGGATGAGCTAGCTGGATCTTGTCTGCAGTCACAATATTAAGATAAAGTGATAATATAATTTCTTTTTCTCCCCCAGTAAATGGTATGAGGATATCTATTCTAGCTCTCCAGAATATTTGCACATTAAACTCTTACTTATTTATCTTTCTTTGGAGATTGACTACCAGATGGCAGATCCATTTTTCTACAAGCTCTTCGCTGATGCAATTATAATATTTCTGATTTTTCTTATTTATGCTATTGTTATAGCTGCTACTAAAAAATACATTATCTCTGTTTTTCTACAAAGCCCACACAGTCAGTGGAAGATTGTGGATAACTCCATTGTTTCCTTGTCCATTGGGAATTTAGTGAGACAACAGTAGCACAGCATTGCATACTTCAGAATCTAAGTTCTTCTGAAGGAGATTACAAAGTAAAAGGAGCATTATGTCCCCAGTTTAATGCTCACTTGCCATTTTGCTCATTTTAAAGAATCCCCAAGGAATATGGAAGAATTTGGCGGAGTTTTCTTAAATTAAAAAAAAAAAAAAAAAAAAAAAAAAAAAAGAGGGACTTTATGCAGTATTGAAACTAGGTGGCCAACATACAGGAATATTTAAGCTTGCTCTGACCCAACACTAGGAAGTCAAAGCACATTATGTTATCTGGGCACAGGGGTGCATTTCCCTCCTTCCATACAGAATTTTATCAGTGTGATTAGTTTCTTTGTTGGACAAAATAACTTCAGGTGCCCCTTTTCAGAGCCTTAATCAAATGCTGAGTGGGCACAATGCTGCAGTTACTTGTTGATTCCATACACCACATTCATCGAGATAAATCATGCAGATTAGGAAGTAAGGTCCTGTGCCACATCCATAGCAGCATCCACAGGTCTATATCTTGCTTCCTGGCAGGGACGATGCTGTTCAACTTGCTCAGATGTCCTTGGAGACACAGGGGCACCACATGGGACTGCAGCAGCCTCAGGAGAACTGGAGCTGTCTTATGGAGCAAGTAGCCCTGGAAAGTGGATTTTAGTTTAGGTTCTTATAATGTAGAGAAGCAGTGTATGTGCAACATTTCCAAAGAAGGAAAATGTTGACATGCCTGAATAATCAAGGCTTACTGGAAATTACACCATTTCATCCAAATCCTGTGCAGGAGCTGTACACTTTATGCAGTCCTTACTTGAGCCTGATCCTGCTAAGAGGCCTGGAGTCAAAGAAGCAATGAAAGACAAATGGTTGAACGAAGGTTTCGCCAAGAAAATCCTGAACACTACTATCAGTGAGAACAGGTAATTTATCTCACATCTCCCTCTTAGCAGGGGTTTTCAGGATTTGGGGCTTGGGGAGGGCAGAATTGTTCTTCTTAGGTTTTTGTTTAGAAATCTTTGTTACTGGTTGCAGGGTGCTCCAAAACGCCATTTCTGAAATTTTATTTCAGAAAATGTGTCAACTTTTCTAACCACTGATAGATTTTATGTGAGAGAAAACGTTCTTATGAAACTACTCATATTCTTGGCATAAGTAATTTTGCTTCTGGCATGCCTCACCGGTGGCACTAATTTCAGGAGTTCGCTTTTAACCTTTTCCTGCATAACAAGGTCTCAGATTTCTACCTGAGGGAATGAAATTTTTATTTTACACTGAATGTCCTGTCATTCTAAAGATTCTGATACTCATCCATCTTCGTAACTGGACATAATTAGTCTTCACTTTTCCTTAGCAAGCCATTGTATTATTTAAGACTATTATAGAAGCTTGAATTCCTCACTGGTGTCTACAGGAAGCACAGAAGGCTTTCCTACTACAATCTGTGTCTTCTACCGCCAATCATAGCCAGGGCTATTGGAAACTTAGCTGCAATTTGCTCGCTTCTCTGAGAACTGCCCATTGCTCCTATCTCTGACCCTTCTTCCAATAAAATACAGCTGTTCCCATTAACATCAAAGTTGGACCTCCAGAGGTCCATTCCAATCTCTACAATTCTGTGATTCCGCAGGCAAGTTTGTAATTACGTCTTCACTGCCTTAGAACCCACAGCCGCTGTATTTCTAAAATGCCTCTAGTAGACTTTACTACTCAAAGCACCCAGTGAGTAAAATATTTCCTATTATAACATAACTAGTTTAATTTTGCTATTTCAGGTCTCTAAACCCAAAAATCATCCCACACTTTCGTTAGGATTTTATCTTCTTGCCCTTTAAGGTTTTCCTGCCTTTGAGGCTCTTCCTGCCCTCTTATGTCCCTGCTATCGCCCTCTGTTAATCCATTTGAGATTACTGTATTGAGAACTCAAATACACACACTGGAATGAGAAAATGCTGTTTTCCACCTTCTAATTTTTCAAGCCTAATCCTGGTAGATGTCCTTTCAGAGTAATCAGTTATATCAACAACAAGGCATTTAATATTACAGTCACAGAACCTCAGCCCAGCAGTGAGGTTAGCAAAGCCAAGCGCAATATTTCTGTACACAGTATCACACTGTGCCTATTCAACCTGCTCAGCTACCTTTAGATACAGCACGGGAAATTCATTGCCTGCTTGTAGTAAATCCTGATACTGTGCCTGGATGTACTGCTTGTGTTTAAGTACTTTTTCCTGTTTCAGACTTTGCTTCAGCGAATTGAATCCTGTTGTTTTAAACTACATGACAGAAATGATGGAATTCAGCCTTTCAGAAGTTACCAAAATTCTAATAAATAACAGACCTTCTTCTGCCATGGCTTCTTATTGCTTATTGCTGAAGAAGCTGCTCAGGTGCCAGAAAGCACACAGAAGAATCCAGGTAAGACATGATGATCATGATATGCACAGTGTTCTCTCTGCATTACTCTTACAAGGAACATTGCTACAGCCATGCAGCATCAAGGAAAAAATAAAAAAAAAGCAGGTTGTGGAATGGAGACAAAACTTACCCAAAATGGTAAAGAAATTGCATATCTAAGTGCAGCCTTTGGAAGCCTTCATTCTGGCATTCTCAGCAGTGATTATTTTAAAAGATTTTTCACAGAGACAAATATCCTTTTTTTTTTTTTTAAGTAACAATTTTTATTTATTTTTTTTAATGAGCTGGTGGTTGTAATGGGATTGAGAATTAATATGCTTTACATAAAAGATTATTTTTCCTTTGGGAAAAGGAGCATTAGCATCCAAACGACCTTACCATCCCTTCTGTTCCAGACTGCTCCATGCAGGTATGGTCCAAAGTCTGGGGAGGCAAGTGGAGAACTATGAATGTTGTAAAATCCTTTGCCACTGTATCTTTTTGGCACTTTTGCCACTGTATCTTACCCCTGGACTCCAGCTTTGACTCACTGGGGGACATGGACTGAGATCAGAGGGAACAACATTTTTTAAAAATAAATTGAAAATATTATGGTAATCACTAGTAAGGCCACAACTAGTTAAAAAGGCTGCAAGCTTTTCTTTTACAACCGTCTCCACTCAGGGGTTCACAGCTCAGTCATAAAAATTTTGCTTCAGGCAGAAACTGGACAGACAGGAAGCCAAGTTCCAGCTTCTAACACACAAGTGCAGTGGGAAAAGTTTCAACTACAAAACAACACACATCAGCGATTAGCCTCCCATTCAAAACCTTCACCCCGGAGAAGCTGTATTTTGAGAAGGTCCAGTTGGCTCCTCCAGAAATTATTTAGATGAGCTTGAGCAGATCCAGATCTCCATTCCAGTGCACAGCCCCAAGGTAGCAGCAGCCTGAGAAGCGTTTGCAGGCAGAGCCGTAACTCAAAACTATGAGTAGAGGAGTATGTATGTACACAGGGGGAGGAGGCAACCTTCACATATCTGGCTTTTTTTCTATCATAATTTTAAATTGAGTCCACTAAATCACAACTCAGACAGAAGGAGCTGTGTTGTCAAGGCTGTGGACCAGTTTTCTTGAACCTCTGGATATCAAGCTGATTTACAGCCCTCCAAGATGGAACCTTATGGCTAAGTGGCAGCATTTCAAATCCTCTGCCACTTCGTCCAGTAGGGCAGGGGAGTGAGCAAGTGCACAAAGTAGGGTACAAACTAAGAAGCTGTCTGTGCTGCTTCCTTCCATCCGGAAACAAAGGGTCCTCCCAAGGCAGATGGCCAAGTGGAATTCAAACACAGACTAAAAAGCAGTTCTGGCTGCTAGCTAATAGTGGTGTGGATAATTGTTTTGAACTCTCAGTATATATATGTTGCCCAAGCAGGCAGAAGATTTTGGTAGAGCAAAAAGGAGAAGAGGACAAACTTAAGAAAGACATGACTATGTTGTGCTTTTTTTTCCTGTGATGAATAATTGTGGCAGATTGGACTCTAACATAAACAATGCTTTGTAATATCTATGACTAAGAGAACAATGGAAATCTTTCCTTGTCATTAAAGGCTTGTTTCCTATTGCTTATAATCACAGAGTTTGTAAATTATATCATTAAACTAAGAAACTCACAACCTGCTACCATTTAGAGCACCATTTGCAGTACTATTTAGAGATTATTGTTAACAAAGAGTTTTCATAAAACTCATGTGTTTTTTTTCCCCAAATATTCACTCCACATTGTTTGTTACTTAATTGTATCTCTCTAATCCCACTTACATTCTTTTGCATTATGAAAATGAGTATTTCTCCCTCGATGGCAGTTAGGCTCTGCAAACACTTGTAGTTAACAATGATCACCTCTCAGAAGCTTCTCATTCAAGCCTTAGTCACTCTTCCCAAAGAGCTCTTTCAAACAATGACGACCAGTGCTGCTGTTTCCTTGCCAGTTTCTCCAATAGTGTTCCTACTGCCTAGAAAGGCTGAGGTTCTGGCAACAAAAAGGGTGGGACTGGGGAAGGCTAGCTAAGATATCAAGATATCTTTTACACATATGCTGACACAAAGAGAAAACAGCCCAAAGCACAAATGGAGTAAATAGAAAAAAGAAAGAAAGGCTCTGGTGGGGCAACAGCCCTAGGGAGGATTCTACTCTTTGGTCCAGAAGAGGCCAAGCACATGCTCCCTGGCAGGCTGCATTGCCTGGCTGTGGCCGCAAAACAGGAGCGTGAGGATGTCAACAGAGGGTGAGAGGGGAAGCCTGCCACTTTTTCTTCACCTTCTAGTTCAGCCCCTGGTAGTGGTACTGGAGCTTAATTACAACAGCATGGATATTTGATACTTGTACTGCAAATTATGCCAAGGATATTTCAAAATGCATAGATAGATGTTCTTTCTGTTCTGCATAATGCCAACTATTTGCTATTTATTACTAGCAGTGTGTGAGCCGTCAATAAACCACACAACATTTTTTCAGCTTTCCAGAACTTGCAAACGTATGCATCTGCTTTAACTTTATGGAGTTCAACAAGAACTCATGGGCATAAAATTAATGCATAAACATTCACTTTTACATCTAAGTGAGTGCCAGTTTAAATCTGAGTGAAGCAAATAATAACAACTAACAAAGTCACAGGTAAAACCGAGAGGCAGAAAATAATCCACCATTCACTGAAATGATTTCTGTTTAGGACCGTAAAGGATATTGTGCATTCTTGTCTGCCTATGAAAAGAGATGTTGATGGAGACCTAACATTTGTAAAAGAATACCAGGAAGCTAGAAGCCTCCTTCTCCTCAGCTAATTGTTGAGAAAGTTGGCATCCTGTTCCTTTGAAAGTTCTGCCTGTAAAGAACCAAATATATCAAATATCAACACAAACAGAAAAGTATTTGTGTTCATGACAGTGCTCATGAATAACATGCAATAAAAGCTCGACCAGTACAATCAGGGCAAAACATGTTTGGTATCCAAACATATATTCATAAACCACCATGTTCAACTCATTCCAGGCAGCAGACTGGGCTGTGATTTTTAACACAATACCAAAGAAACATACAATTTCCTGGGGACAAATCTTTAGCAGCACTTCTACCACTGGAAAAAAAAAAGCCCATGGAAATTATTTTTCATGTACAAAAAAACCTGTGTTTGGGAAAACAGTGTGAGTCATTGTGTTTGCAGCTCCTCCTTGTATACACAAGCTAACATTTGTACATACAAATAATAGTTTTGTTGGATGCAAACAGATGGGATTCTCATTTTCCTGGGTGCAATTAGAGAAGTCTGCTGAAAGCTCGACCCTGAAAAAAAGCATAAGATCCTTTCCATGTTCAAATTTGAGCCATAAGTCATTGGATAAACTTAAAACACAGCCTGCCCTTTTATGCATCGTAATTTCTCCAAGCAATGTATTTACATTTTATGTGTTCTGTTGTAGAAGTGGGAGCCTTAATGATTACAATTTGCCATCCAGAACTTTATAGCTAGTCCTTGCAGAAAATAGCGTTTTTGCCAAAAAGCTTCCTGCCCAGGTGCTTAACCAATTAGCTCTTAAGAGGTCTGGCAGTAAAAGCAGTCATGGCAAGTTTTCTGATATACTGTATATAAGGTGACAGCTTGCAAAATGTAAGATGAAAATTTGTTTTCTTAACTAGCAGTGTGTAAAATCCTGGGGGACTATTTGATTGCAGAGCCTAAAATGCTTATGACATCTCCAATTCCCAGCTGATCTAATGTGGTTTTAGCAATATGTTGTCAACTTTACCATATTGTGCTTCTTCTTATAAATACTTAAAAAATAATTTCCTTGATTGTGATTGGGTGCTGCAAATATGTAGGAAGGATGGAGTAACCCCACAAGCATGAGGTTTGAGGCCCTTAACATTTTTCCAAATATTTTTCTACCTCACAAAATACATGCAAACTTTCAAAACTACCTCTTCTCCAAAATTACTCTCACTTTTCTTCTGATGGCTCACTATATTAAAAACATATAATTCACAAGGCGAATATTTTTCTATGAAAAGAATGAAAGAACCTTTTTTTTTTTTTTTTTTTCTGAAGCAAGAAGATTGTATGAGGTGGGGATGCCAGTGAAAAGATCAAAACTCACTATAGATAATCCTTGAAGTGGCAACTGTATGTCAGCAAAGTGGATCTGTCAGATATGATACAGAAAATGTACAAAAAAAGAAAAAAAAAGCTTGGTACTGAACTGGAACATCCATGCAGACAATTCATGCATTGCAGAAACATCTTTTTCAAGAAGGCCAGCCTTAAGGGAAGAGGGTCTTAGGAGAAACAGCACGTGGTGCAGATAGCTCATCATGGGGTTTCAGGCTGTAGCAGGATATTTATAAGGGGTTTTCACCAAAATTCCCTGTGTCCTGTATGGAAGGAGGAAGGGTCTGTCAGTCCAAGTGCAGCATAGTTTCAAGAAGAACCTCTGGCAATGGGGTCTGCTCAGAGGAACCGTGGGTTTGTAAAAATAGGGTCTGTGTATAAGCAAGATTTCCCATTACACACATTGTACTGTGATTTCCTTTGAAGTTCAAAGTGGTTTTTTGTTCCATACTAATCGAACTCTGTTTGATAATTTTGCAGAGGGAAAGCACCGTAGAAAAGCACAATATTAATCCCAATAAACACGTGAATGGGGAGTCAGAAATTCCAATTTCCCAGCAGGATGAAAAGGACACTCTGGAAAATCTCAGAAATCATGACAGTAAGACTTTCCCTTCTGTAGTAACCCTGGCAATGCCAGATGCTATTCAACAAGATGAGATTGCAATTACATCTGAAAACTAGGAAAAATTGACAAAAGGTACTGCCTTGGCATCTTGGCCTGAAAGAGTTCTAGGATGTTACATCTGGGAAATATAAAAGAGAACACAGTTCCTGAAAATGGCATAGAAATATCCTTTCACTTTGCTTTGAAATGACAAATATTTTGAGAAATTGTTTTCCACCCTCAAGTTTGGTTATTGATTTAATGCTAATCCGGTGGAAAAAAAAAAAAGCTAGCAAGTCTATATCTGATCTAATTTATACTCTGCGGGTTCCCTTTACAAATAATTGTATGTCATTATGCAGATTAGTTACTACAGTGCCTTGAAAAATAGACGTTTATCTGTTAAAAAAAAAAAAAGACATCATTTGAATTCCCAAGCTGAATGTGGGTATGGTGCAAGAGTCGTACCTTTGCTACTCAAGAAGGTGTTGCACTCACTTGCATGGCATTATTTTCAATAGTCTTCAAAAATACATGTACTTGTAAGTGTATAATATTGCATGATCAAACTCCAGATCTGAACATAGTCCTATTTCTGCTGTGGTTACTGCATGCCTACATCTACTTACGCATAAGATACAGTTAAATTAATTGGATAAATAGCCCCAGAAACATAAAAGAATAATGGACACAAAAATTAAGGCAGGCAGCTTTAGGCAGAGATGCTCATTTAAGACTACTCACCCAATCAGAACGCCAGGTAACCTGGTTGCTTACCTCCAGATCATTGTTTTGTTTTTTAATCTTAAGTGCAAGACGTAGGAGGCAATATGCCTTTACAAGTGCTCTATAAATAATCTATACACAATCTATAAACAATCATTTTTTTTATACGTGACAAAGCTATTTTGATATTAATATGCCATTTTTCTTCATTACAGCAAAAGCCAATCTGACTCATCCTATATTCTATTTAGTTTCCAAGTTTGCAGACAGAGAGTTGGTTCATCTTGGACTTCCTACATCATCAAGCAAAAATACACTACATGAACCTATATATCAGCCACTTTTGGACTTTCAGGAGAATCTGAAGGATTTTGAGGACTTGACTGTAGCCAGAAAATCAGGTCTTCAGGAGAAATCACAGGCCACAGTAGCAAACAACCAACCTCCTTCTTCAAACATCCAAGCAGTGACAAGCACAAGCAAAGTGCCTCCTCAGTCACTAATGGAAAACAGAACTATTACCAGGAGTCCTTTGCCTCAGCAGGACATGAGGTTTAAAGATCTTCTGAAGGCAGTAGATGACAATATTTCCATGCCAATAAAATGGCACCCTGGTAAAGAAGGCACCAACCTCCTAATGACTGTCTCTCCCCAGATCTCCCCTCTTCCCAGGCTGCAACAAACTGCCCGGAGAGAAACCAAGGCTAGAAAGATTTCCAGGCTGGGCAGATCACAGCAACATACAAATATCTGCCCGCTGCTTTTAGTCAGTGGTTCAAAACCACCAGCCTTCCCCATGTCCCATGAGCAAATACTTACTGTAAGAAGTTTGAAGCAGTCTGAAGAAAAATCAATTTATTGTTGCAACAGGAAAGCTAAGAAAAACTCGAACCAAATCAGATGTACATCTAAAACTACAGACCTAAATCTTCCAGCTTTATCTCCACCATACCAAGCCAGGCTTGGGGAAAAAACAGAGATTTTAAGGTTAAATTTTACATAAATAAAAAACACACAGCATCAGAAGCAAAAAAAAAAAACAAAAAAAAAAAAAAAAAAAAAAAAAGTGGAAAGAGTGGGAAAGAAATAAGGATGGTCAGAAACCAAGGGAGAGGTGGAAGGAAGATTTATTAAATATGAATACATGACACCTCTAAACACAAAAAAAGGATTATATGTGTATCCTCTGACTTCTATCACAAATTGGATTACAGATTTTTTTTTGGAGCACACCAAAGATGGAAAAGAATAAAGACCACTGTAACAGAACAGCATTCAGTACATTTAAGTGAAAAAGTGAAGACAGAAGACGTTTTTAAGTATTTTGAATCAATACATGCATTGTTCCAAACGTGTGTTACTTGTACTTATGCACACAATTCAGGAAATAAATCTGGTCAGGCAGTTTTCATTAAGCTATGAACATAATACAAAAGGTAAATAAGAATTAACAACGTAAGAATTCATTTTTTTAAATTGTCTTAATAAGCAGAGTAGTCATGGCCCTGTTCTTAAACTTACTTATTATTTTTAATTGTGTGTATCCTAATTAATGGAGACTGCAACGTATCTCCCCTGAAAAGAACAAATCCACACTTCCCTGTAAATTTAACAACCTAATTCCATCTGCATATTTGTGCCCTTGCCATTATTTGTCCCTTACTACTAAAAACATGCATTTGCTTTCAGTTTCAAGTACTTACGCTTCTTAGTTATGTTTTCATAGCACTAAACTTGGAACCCAAGTCTGTCCTCAAATCAATTTTGTATCAATTTGTATCTCTTAACAGATTTGAGATCAGTTCACTACAACAGAGTTGAAGATACACTGGGATTCCTCGTATTTGCAAGCTTACAAGTAGACAGTTTCCAAAGATTTCTAAGTAATGCTAGATGATACTTGGGAATCACTTGGGTAGTCATCCCTGCAACTAAATTCATGACATTGCTTTTGCTTAAACAACCATAGATTTTGATGAGTTCTATGCATATTGTTTTTCTTCATAAATTTACGAATCCAAGCTCTTTGCCTCCTCATATTTTAAGCACTGCTAAGTCCATTACAGTTCAGTGCCTTAGATTTTGCTCAGTTATCCATTTTCAACTAGGGAAGGAGGAAGTTGTGGACTGTAGGAGTATGTACCTTCTAGTCACTGAGTTATAGAAAAAACCCAGAGGGGAAGGAAGGGCCCCTGGTTTCTGGACAGGGCAAATGATGAGCAAACACAAACCTGGCAATTGCTTTATGAGCTCCCAAGCTAACAAGCAGTGCAGAGACCGTGGTACTACAAAAGTCAAAACCTGGAGGTAGCTGAGTGATTCTCAGATAAAGTTTTTCTTGGAAAACCTGGTTCCCGCAGAATTTATGCAATGTTTGTGTCTCAGCATTTTCAGCTTTGCATTTGCCTTAGAAAATGCTTTTTGTTTGAATATACAGTTTGACACAAATGGTTTCAGCTGTAAGTTGACATTTCAATTTACTATTTCCTTTCACAATACTGAAGCACTTCAACCTGACCATAAATGTCCAAAAGCTTTTTCCTCCACATAATTTTTTTCCATGAAAAATTTATTTCCTTGACACTTTCTAATATTTTGTCTTTATCCCTGAATTCCAGATGACAATAGCATCAAAATACTCTAACTTTTCCACTGAGTTGAAACTTCATTTTCCAAACAGCTCTACCATCATCTTCCATCCCCTGCGAAAGCTCTTAGAGGACAGCAAGAGAAGCTTCTCCTTTACCAACTCACTCCACATGTGTCTATGTGAGTGCCAAAGAGAAGACAGCCACAAGAGAATACCTAGTCCCCAATACAGATCCTGACTAAAACAAAGCCCATGTTAAGTGAGTGAAAGTCTTTGTGGGGTCCCTGTCACCCCCTTCTAGTTTTTCCATCCTCAAGGCAACATCATTTCTTATTTCTAGGATTGTTTTACTAAAATAAAGGAATATTAACAATATGCCACCTTAACTGTAAGCCAACCCACCTTAACCATACAGTTATTGAAGGGCTAGCTTCAACCTAGCCTGCTCCTGAGCTGCTCCAACACCACTGAAAAATGTATCTGCAGCTAGCACAGAGTGGCCATATCTGAACAGGAACCCTCATCTTCCACATGTACTAATGCTTCAAAATAAAATCCACCTCATCTGAATGAGTGTGGTTAATGGGTCAGTGCCATATGTGCTGGTCCTGGGTCCTGTGTTGAGCTTGGAAGGGGCAGGAAGCACTGTGCCTTATAGCCGATAATGGAGCGCATGCCGATGGAAACACCTCCAGGCAGCCAGGCTGCATGGGTGGCCCAGGCAGGGAGGTGTTGCCAGTATTTTAACAAGTGGCTCCCACAAAATTGTTTCCCTTCAGCAGGTGATAAATTTATGCTTCAGAGATGTGATGTCTGCAGAAAAAAACTTGGAATTCTGGAATCCATCGTTTTATTTAAAATAATGTAAAGAAAAAATATGCTTCTAGCTAAGGAAGAGGACATTGCTGCTTGGCAAGAAAACATACATTAAGATGCAGTTGGCCAGAAATGCACTGAGTCATGCTGAGCAGTTTTTGACCAGTGTAATTTATGGGGGTAGAGGATGCAAGAGGGGAGTTGAATGCATTGCCCGTAAGTCCCACAGCATCCTACTTCAGGAAAAGTTACTGAAAATAGCTAAAGCTGAGTAGAGTATTATTGCAACTCTGATAAACAGCCAATGCTAATAGGATGCAGGGCAAGGTGACGGTGGAAAGTGAGGCTTTCACACCTTCTCACTGTAGTCTGGTAGAGGAAACACAACTACAGGCTCCCAAACATAAAGCTTCTGAAGGAGCATTTAGCAACTTCATTACAGTCCCTTGTACAAACAAATGCCACATCTCTGTGGGGGTAAACACTGGAGCTCTAGGTCCTTCAAATGGGTCTCTATACACGGATCCTGCTTTTTGCACAGTCTGTCAATGCAATCACAAGAGATTCCCAGCCTTCCATTTCATAGGTTTTCCATTTACACATAGGAAATGGCACCTTTTACTACTATCCTGTTTCTGAGCCGTATTAATAAGTTCAACTGCTTTATGAATTACCATTTTCAACACTGTTCTGCTTTTCAAATCACAACTGTTTTCATGTCAGCAAAAGAATTTCAAACCACAGGAAATTCTGGGGATGGAGTGCAAATATATGCATAGAAAGACATACGAGGAAGCAAAATCAGTTGAAAAAATATGAAAAAAATCCTGTTACTGCATTCATACTGCACTTTTAATGTCATCGTTCTTTAAATACGTAAATGAAGCAGATTAATAATTTAGCAAGTGAAGGAATTTCTGTTCAGCTTCTGAAAATCCCTGAATAATTCATCTGTTCTGACATCAGATAGCCTTTGTAATGCTGACACATCCACACTGCCTAAAATGCTAAAGAGAGACTGAAATGACTGACTCATTCTCTCACAGCCCTCTCACATTACAGCTTATGAACAACAAAACCCTGTAAATCAGCAGCTCACAAAAAAAGAGGAGGCAGCTCCTGATCACCTGTTGCCTATGCCAGAAAGACGATAAGAAAAGGGAAATGGGAGCACTTTGTTTGTTCCTTAAAAGCAGTGTTAAAACTATTACACCTTGTCTGGAAATGGATCAATTCCTTCCCTGGGTTTAAACGATAGGGCATATGAAAAGTTTAAGAAATTCAGAAGATATGCAGCATGCAAAAGACATTTCAGAAGCAGAATATTGGTGCTTACAAAATTAGAACTGAGCCTGAAAAATACATAAACATGTTTTCTTCTATAAAGCAACACTTACATATACATATAGAGACAATTTTTATGTTCGATAGTACATAACATGCATTGGCCTCACCCACACATCTGAAATTAAAATTTGTCAGCATCATAACAATGTTGAACTATTCCCTTCACCTCTTTCACCACTTTTGCAGTTCTGGATGTTGATTTGGGTTACAGATTATACAGAGGAATACTGCAGAAAAATGTGTAGCAAACTAAATAAGCACAATCTGCTTAAGAATAAATATTTAAGATTTCTACCAGGATCTTGGCATAAAACAAGCAGTAGGATCCTGCAGTGAGATATCCCTTACCCATCTTTAAGCATCTACAGGATAGATGTCTCTGATTAAACTGGTTGTCTAACATCTCTTTTTAATCAGCAGAGACTCTGAATTTCTGGAAAAGAGGGAGAGGAAATTGGAGTTCCCTGAACAGACTCCCCAAGGTCTGCCTACCTGCACTGCCAGAATTTTGGGCTTTGAGTTTCCACGGGCTTGGAAACAAGAGCATTCATTCATATCACAAACATTTAGAATTTGCTGTCCTCCCTATGAGCACAATGGAAAGATCTTTAAGCCCTTAGCTGAAGCATGTACCAGAGTCTTAGAAGGACCAAAGCAGCGCTTAAACATCATCAGCTACTTCATTCACGGTATTTAAACTTAGTAATTGTAATAGATTTCTGAGAGCAGCAAGAAGATTGATAGTCACTTTTTATAAGTTCTTTCTTATAATGTAAGTCCTGTAAAATAGAAAGTGAGAGTGAAGATTCCAGTATTTAGACCAAAGAAGGATTTAAATGTCAATCCTATCCGTTGCTGCAGCTAGAGCAGGCAACAAAAAGCTTTTGGGAGTTTGTTGCATATGTCTTTTCAGTGCTGACAGATACTCACACCATTAGCTTCTACAGCACAGTTCAGTAGGATGAATAAGGAAAGCAATTATCTCTCTAGCAGAGGAAGAGACCTTAGGTTCAGATCTTAAAGGTGCCTTTCCAGATTAGTTCTGCATACAAGCCTCTGTGAGCATGACAATATTTCAAGCTACCAAGAGATCCCTTTTGCAGAACACAGTCCACAAATATGCCAGACAGCCATTGTTGGCTAACTTACACCCTCTCCTTGTGTGACCACAAATTCCTATCACAGTCACAGAGACTGTAACAGAAATGCCTAGAAACAGGCATTGCTACTTGCTGCTTTCCCACAAGCTTCAACAACCCAGCAACTCTCCTGCAGTTAAACTAAAAGAATAATTCCCTCAGACTACTGACATGTAAGCCATATACACTGACAGGTATTTAGACGTGGCTAGCATGGTGAGGTGTGAAGATTATGCTGCTACACGATGGCTAAGAAAGGTCAAATGACACATTCTGCGTTTGTCTAAAATGCTGCTACATCATCTACCTCCTTGGGTATCAAGCAAGACAGACAAGTCGTTGAGATGATAACTTAGTACCACGTCAGATCTTTTTGTTATGACAGCCCTTCTAGAAGAAAACTGTGTTCCAGTCATTTCATTGCTCTCCCAAGGAGTAAGCTGGCAAAGGATCCACCTCTGCAGCTGTGGAGAAAATTTACATTTCAGAAAACCTGCCTCAAATTGAGTGTGAAATGCTGTGAAATACCCTGCTCTAATGAGCTTGATTTTCTTCCATAGAGCTAATTATCCACCAAAAACTCAATCGAGAACCTCTTGAGTTACCAAGGATAATTCTTAGAGAACAATGGATAGTTGAGTACTGCACTTTATACCTGAATACCATGTGGGTTCTTCAGTCTTTTTTATTTTAATTCTTTTGTCAAAAAATGAATGCCTTTCCACCGCATCCTTTGGTTTGTTTCCCTGTATCCATCACTGACCCAGATTCTGCATGTCAGAAAACTCCTGTTCAGTGTCTTAAATGAAAATCAAATCTCGCTTCAAATGGCACAAAGTTACTTAAAAATGTTAATCTGCCTTATTTTTATGATGTGTTTAAAATTAAATGTTTTCATATGGGTACAACAGGGCAAACAATGTCCTCTCATTTACTTTAAAATTTGAAACTAGCTACAGATTTAAACCATTTTTAGTTTTTGTCCACCTGGAAAAAATTAAGGAATTCGTAAGTGTGTATCGTGATAGGAGCAAACACTGAAGAGTGTGAATTCTAAGGTTTCAAAATCTATTTTTAAATTGTTTTTCATGTAAGCTTTTAATTTAGATTTAATAAGATTCTAATTGCACTTTTGAAAAAAAATACCCATTGATTATTGAAGACATATTTCTATAGGATTAGCTTACATAGCTTTGACTTTTAAAATAATGTTTTAAATAATTCTTCTTTTTATAATTTATGCTACCAAATCTAGATGGCAGGACATAAACTTATTGAGGTTTATCAATTTTATAAGAGCACATATCTCCAACATAATTATTCCATGTCAGGAAGTGTCTTCAAAAGTGCATGATGAGTGATTGGTTATATTTTGTGTTAATTAAAGCCAATTGAACATTCTGCGATTTGCTCAGAAACAGGAAAAAATATATCAGCATGCAAAATGTAATGAGCTGTACAGTGTGGTTCTCAGGTCTGCTCCAGTTGCCTTTGCCACTTCTGCGATACAAAAGAGCCAGAAAGACAGCAATCTTGCTCTCCTGGTGGAATACAGGGTAATTCAAAGCAGCAATAGCAGATGTATGCCACTTCCCTTTCTCCAGCTAGAGGGTGCACTTTCAGTGCTGCTTCCTCCCTTGCCACCAGATGTACCTTGAACTCACAGGTAACTAAGATTCATATATAACAGTTTTACAGCAGCCTGAAGATCTATAAAGTCATTTTTGCCTTGCTAATCTGGCACTGTTTGCTATAGTGGTTCTGGGCATTTAAGCACAGGAAGGTTTTATTTAACTGTAGTCTTATACTAACTGAAAGCTTTAGGTCTGGATTGAGAAGGCATTACAGTCACCTGGAATCCAACCCTTGCTCTTGCTAGACACTCAGGCCTTCAACATGTTGCACACTTTTTGGAAATACTTCTCTCCTGGTAGGCAGAAATCACCTGGAATAGTATTACATCATACATTATAGGAAGGCCTGGACTAGCAGAGATGTTAATGAAATGAACTGGCTTTTTTTTAATTAATTTATTTTTGCACTCTCATAAGTATCTGTTATGACTCCATCTACTGTATGATGAAAATTCACACTACATTATATAGAGTACTCTTTTAGGAGTTTTAGGATAGAAAGTGCTTTCCCACCTTGCTTCAGTCTACTCATTTAAGTCATCTTTTTCGATTCTTACTGCAACATTGATGTATAAAATCAGAAAAAAATCAACCAACCAACAAAGCAGTCTAACATTCAAGAGACATGGAGCATTGAAACAACACATAGAGGCAATATGCACCTTGAGAATGTGTCTCCAGTGAGTAAAGCTGCCCCTAAAATCAAAGCATTGCAGACCAATAGCAGTACTGAGCTGAGTTTCTTTAGCATGGAGAACAGAAAGCTCTGGAGAGATCTCATTGTGCCCTTTTGAGAGCTTACAAGAAGGAGTGAGACTGACTTGTCACACATTTTGATACGTTGGCTGCACACAGTCCTATGAACAGTGAAAATATGCAGCTGTGCTTTCCATTCTGATAGAGGAATTTGAGAATAGGCTTCAAGATTGCAAAAAAAAAAAAAAAAATCAATTTTTTGCTTATTTGTGACTCCATTTTCAGTCGTCATAAATACATTACTTGTGAATTTTCAAATAGAGTATGCGGAGTTGCAATCGAAAATTTGATCATGCCTCTTTACCACACGTCTGTAAGTCCTCTCTTACGAGAAAGATACACCCCTCACTTTACAGTTTGCCTTATTCATGTCATCACTTTCTGGTAGTACATATATTTGTGGACAACTGTTTTTAAGGATGAAGCACAGGAGGAGTAACATTTCATCAAAAGTCACAAATGAGCACCCTGAGAGCTCACTAATAATTGAAACCACTTCCATCGAACCAGAGTGATACATTAGTTTCACAACACCAAGGTCACATATCTCACTTGTTTAATCCCTTTGTTGCTCACTTTTTTACATGATTTAATAAAATAAAATAAGTTTTCTTGCTTACATACACTAACTACATTACATATTTTACGAGGGCTGCCACAAAAGTAATATCTTCTATTTTTATTATGTTGGCCCATGATATCAGAGGCAGATGTTGATGGTATGGCAGTAGAGGTTGAACCTTCCCACCAATAATCCATTACATCCTGTTTCTGTGTGATGGATGGCAGCAGAGGGGCAGTCTGACAAAATGGCATGTGACATAGAAGTGCAGATGAAGAAAAGGTATGGAATTGAATTCTTCCATGCAGAAAAAATTGTACCTATTGACTTTCATTGACATTTGCTGAACATCTGTGAAGTTCAAAAAGAGGATATGAACATACTGAGGTGGTGGATGGTACATTTCAGCAGTGGTGACAGTGACAGTGGGTCACCTCCATACATGCAGATTGTTACGAGAACAGCATGCAGGCCCATGTTCATCGCTAGTAAAATTGCACAGCTAATGGTGGTGACTGTGTTGAAAAATATTGCTTTGTAGCTGAGAATTTGCTCTATTAAATAGTGTTATCTTGCTCTTTATATCAGTTGTGGTTTCCACTGCAATAATTTGGAGGCATTGCTTTCAGAGCAACTATTGTAGATGCAGCCCTAGAAAAATCCTCTTCACTCAGTACAGCGCAAGCAAGCCAAAAGGCTGGACACTGATGGGTTAGATGTTAGGAGGAAGTTCCTTACTAGTTCTTTATTCAGAGGATGGTAAGGCACAGGCACAGGCTGCCCAGACAATTCAATTGCATCAACACTTCTAATCACATAAAAAGAAAAACTTTTTACCATGAGAGCAATGCAACAAGGTTCCCAAGAGATTTACAAGACCAGACTGAGTAGGTCCATGAGCATTCTGACCCAGCTGGCCTGTCTTTGAGCTGCAAACTCTACAGGAGGTACTCCAGAGCTCACTTCCAGTTTGCACAAGTCTGTGATCCTGTTTTAGGAAAACATAGATAAGATGCATTTGATCCCTGGGAGACTCATTTCTTTCAGATGAATACTTACAGATATAAAGCCAACTAGCTTAGAAATTGACTACTGATTTTTAAAGCTTAATTTACCGAAGAGAAATCTCTCTTTTAGAACATAAATTTTAAGAAAAATAGAGGAAGAGTACAAGATAGTACACTAAATACTAGTTGAGTGATAGTGTTTAGTGAGATGCATACAACTAGATACTGCTATCCTTAAGAAAGCTCCTAGTTTATTAGAAGTAGATCCTTTAACTTTTAGTTTCTTTGCCATCTCCAACAATGAATGTCAGTATAGATAAAAGAATTCTATGATGGCATGGCCTTACCAAAATAGAAATATTTTTGAAAAATATAATATATAATTATATATTCACATGTATGTACATAATTTACAGTATACAGAAGTATACTTTCTTAATCGTATGTAAAAAACAATTTGAGTAGTATGAAGTAATCTTCTATACAGTTCTTCTGAGCATTGCTCCAAAAACAAGCAATTCCATCATCCACTTGACTGGGTCCCATCATAAATGAGAAAAAATCGTATTAAATATGGGACATTTCAAGCAAGAAATTCTTGATTCTCAAGAATTTCCACTGTTTACTCCCCAGGCTGATTTTATTGATTTTACTGATTTTGAGGTGGTTAGTAAATCACTGTCTGTTTCCACAAAGACCCACACGGTGAAGCTGACTGACTGGAAGAAGGTTGTGGAAAGAGTCTGTATGATACAAGCAGGCTATTAAGGTTTGTAATTTTAATTTAGATGGTAAATAGCATAGGGTTTTTTTCCTAGTTAATGTTCGGGTTTAATCTGGGGAAGAAAAGAGAATTACTTTCTACTAACACTAGGGTTTAGACTTTAAGATCTGTATTGCCTTCTAGGCAACACTGGGGAGGGTGTTGATGCACCCTCCTGATATATCTGATGTTTTTCTTCATGTTTGATAGATGCATATCCAAAGAACTACTCTGACTCCTGGTACCCTTGTCTGAGATATCAGAAAGTTCTTATATGTTTTCTCAGTACTTAACTCGGGGAAACACTGTCTTGTTACCAGACTTATCCACACAGAGGATACTACAGTTAGTTCATTTATGGGCAGCAAATGGCAGAAAGTATGACACACAATAATCTGAATGCCCAATTTCTTCACTAACATTAGCTCAAAATTGAGAAATGGCTTACTTTATAAAGTCACCTTCTCCCTCCCAGGCAGTCATTCTCAAGAGCTCTGATGGTAGCTGCTCAGATATCTTGTGATTATTATTAATAAAAACAGGCCATGCAGTCACCATATTTCTTTCACCATTTATGTCTTCTTTTTGTTTCAAGGAACAGGTGCACCCAAGTCCCAGTCCCATATTTCATCAATGTTGTCATTTAAAGTAGGAAAAGAGGCAACTCTTAATTCTCATGATAATCCTGTAAATCAAATTTATGCAGGTTGTGCACAGGAAAATTCTTCCAGTAGAATTGCTTGTAAATAATGTAATAGACTTCCTGTAGAAATTACAGAACTTCCCTCATGGGCATCCTTAATAACAGGAAAGACACCAATCAGGAGCAACAAAGGTACAGTGGACCTTTCTTTGGTCAGGATAATAAACCAGGAGAATCATAAGATCCTTTCTGGTTTATTCTTCTGATCTGTTAATATTACCAAATATCTTCAAGTGTATACAAATAAAAAATCTCATTTCCACACAATGTCATAATATTTGTTCCTAACACATCTCTTCCTTACATTGCAGTAACACATCCAGTCCTTATTCAGTTAGTTGTAATACAGATCTATGATCACTGATTTACTTAATCTTTCCTAAAATTTCTAAAAACCATAAATCTATTAATTCAAACTTTCAAGCAGTCCAAAATGTTATTCTGAATTAGCCAGAATTAAGGCAGCATTAGAAAGCACCAAACAATCAGATGTGAAACAGCAACTCAAAGCAGAATTGGTAGCTAGCTGTTTATGAGGTCACAGGTATGGTAGCAGACAGTAAATGAGTTGGCCTCTGAGGAGATTGTATGTAGGAGTCTCTGAACAGTTTTGGGTACTTCAACATCAAAAGGAGAAAAATGTATCAACAGCTGCATGAAAAAAAAAAAGAGAGAGAGAGAGACTGAACAGTTGGAGGATCTGGTTTATGAGGAGAGATTAAATGTATGATATTTATTGTCTGTAAAATGTCCAGCAGCCATATGTTAATGACTTCAAGTATCAGAAGAGTGTAAACACCAATGAAAGGAACAAATAACCAGGCCGGAACAAGAAGATGTAACTTCAAATACATACAGTGAAAATGCTAGGGGAAATGCCTAACAATAAGCTTTCTCACCTGAAGAGAAGCATCCAGGTTGGACAGGGCCCTAGGCAGCCAGATCTGATGGGTGACAGACTTGCCCATGGCACTGTGTAGGAAATTGATGAGCTTTAAGGTCCCTGCCAACCCTAGGCATTCTGTGATTCTGTGATCTGAAGGAAAGCATCAAGAGCCTTATTGTTCCTAGTACCTTTGAGAGCAAACAGGATAAATCACCAAAGACAAATGCACTAACATTATGGATCTATCTGGGGCTGTCTGGCAAGAGAGTTTGCCAGTTACTATTTTTTGATAATTTCTTCCTTTATAATATTTATAAAACAAAAAGCAAAATCCAAGTGGTGACTCATTCAACTGAATTAGTAATTTATGTCACTTAACCTGCATATTAAAACAAAAAAAAACAAAACAAAAAACAAAAAAAACCCCACATTGTTTAGGAAGTGTACAATCTTGGAACTACTAACAGAAAACCACTGTCTTCCGCTATTTTATTCTCATGCCTCTACCTAATGAATGTATAAATCACTGCGGTTCTTATCCAGAGGTCAGGGATACACATTTTCCTTCAATAAATGTTATTTTGTATCTTTCCTTTGCTGCTCAGCTTCCTCATTATAACAAGAAAAAAATTGTTCCCTGGTAAAAAGCTGGAATTCCCATTTATTTTCAAAAGAGAAACTCGATATTCCCACTACTCTTGCACAAAACCATATCATTATTTACTAATTCCCTTTTAGTCTTACTTCTGTGTTTTAGAGATGGATTAGAAGGTGAAATAGATAAAAATGTACTCAAGACAGACTCCAGGGGAAGTTCCCCACCAAAGCCTTATCCCTCATATATGTCTGTTTTGGCAATAATTAGACTCAAGCTCACCCATGTAAAGGGGTGTTGACTTTAATGTATGTCAATTAGGTGCTCAGCAGTGTAGGAAAGAAGCTTATACTAAGAGCTGGCTCATTTGAGAAGAAAATCTCAGAAGTAAACCAGAGCCTCTGCTGTGTGAACAGCCATGGCCTGCAGCTGAAAGATGGTACCAGCCACTTGAACTTTGCTGACATTCCAATATGGCCTTGAACACGTGCTCAGAATTTCATCTAAGGAACAGACATCAAACCATACAATTTGTATGAATATCTAACATACATGAGGAAGTAATTTTTTTCCCTAAAGGCATTTTTAACACACATGAGGAACTATTGTCTCAATAATATTATCAAGGTCAGAGCTCCCAATATTTTCTACTCAAAGCATTTCTAAAGATGAGTGGCTTCTTTTCCAAATTAATAGATCTGTGGTTTTCACAATTATCTTTTTTTCAGCCTCTTGCTTGCTTTCCTGTTGCCTTTCTTTTCCATGCTATCTTGGAAGAGAGAAATCTAGAAAATGAAAGAATGGAAGGTAAAGAGGAAGAAAAAGGGAAAGAAAGAGAAAGTAAGATTTGACAGTGAAAAAAATCCACACAGAAAAAAAAAAGAAAAAAAAAAGAAAAGGATGACTGAAAATACATTTCAAAATCTCAGGGAAAGCAAACAAAAAACTCAGCTCTCATCAGGATCCAGCAGGCTTCTTTCAGTTGACAGTGAACGGACATAACCCATTCCCTAGTGAAAATGCTTACAACAAGCCATTAAAACTCCTGCAGCAATTAGTCAGCTAACGAGCAATCAGGTGGAAATCCAAGATGGAATTAGCATCCTTCCTGCCAACCTGGCATGAGCAACTGGATCTGGCTGCCTGCACAGTATAAGCTCACAACCTTAAAAGTAATAAGTATTATTCATATGAATCAATGGAAATGAGGCACCTACATGGAAAGGCTGTGGGGAAACCTCACTGCAGCCTTCCAGTATTTAGAGGGAGATTATAAACATGAGGGAAATCAACTTTTTACACAAGTAGATAGTGATAGGACAAGGAGAAATTGTTTTAAACTAAAGGAGGGAAGATCTAGATTAGATGTCAAGGGGAAGTTTCTCACTGAGAGAGTGGTGAGGTGCTACCACAGGTTGCCCAGAGAGGTTGTGGATGCCCCATCATTGGATGTGTTCAAGATCAGGTTGGATAGGGCGCTAGGCAGCCTGGTCTAGTACTTGATCTAGCGGCTGGCAACCCTGTCTGTGGTAGGGAGTTGGAACTTGATCCTTGAGATCTCTTCCAACCCAAGCCATTCTATGATGCTATAACAGTTAATCACGTAAATACCTTTGCAGATTCGGGTCTTATTTCAGTGAAGGGCACTATGGGGCATTTTTTGCCATGGAAATTGATATTTGCCACAATGCAAGAGACAGAAATTTCCCACAGAAGTTCTCCAGCCAAACAACGTTATTTGGAAATGACCACGTCTGCAACAGGAGTCACTTTTCTGATCAAATGTGCAAATTTCCTCTTGATTCACACGGAAACATTTACAAGAACTCAAAAATATGGAAAGATTTTTGCCATATCATGTGTTTTCATATTAGGAATTCTGTCCACAAATGCGGTCTTCAAAAAAAAAAAAAAAAAAAAGTGTGATTCAAGGAAAATGGTATCCAAGTCAGAACACGAAGCAAGCTGACAGCACTGTGAACCCAAAACAGTCCCAAGAAGATCTGTCTGCCAGCAGAGCCAGTAGTGGCGTCAGCCAGAGAAGTCAGCCACAAAACCAGACACGGCTGCTGGAAAAACACATTCCTGGTCCTATATAATGCTGCCAAGTTCACCCCATGATTATAGCCATGGACTTTGGAGAACCCAGAGGAAGAAGGTGAAAAGGAATAGGTTCAACATTGCCTAGATCAGGAAGAGGCAGAGCCAAGGCAATGCTAAAATTACTGGTAAGTCCCATTTTGCTTTGTTCCTGCACTATTTTAAAGCGGATTCTAGCTATAGACTTTCAAAGCTTAAAGGAGATTTTGTCATTTTTGGCAAAAAACTCAGCTTTCTTAGCAAACATGATAATGGCCTTACATTGCATGGCCTTTGCCCCAAAGGATTCCAAAGTGTTTTACAAACTTAAACTGATACGTGGCCAATGTACACAGGGAACTCTTCATCTACCACTGAAATGTGCTCAGCCTCAAGACAACCTGTCATAAATGCTTACCAAAGCACAGAAGCTCTCTATAGTATTTTAGACTAGGATGTGATGAATGCTTTATGCTACTGAATCTGAATGGGAAGGTGGAACATAATTATACCAGCAGACATTCAATCACACACAGCACTTTAGCTCCTACTTCTTCTACTCTACACTTAAGTCCAGCTCCTAGCACAGTGCCTTTCAGTGGTACAGTTTGATTATAACTTCTGTTTTTCAAACCTACCTCAGTAAAGTCCCCAGCTACATGACTGAATTCCCTTTCCTTTCTGACTGGTGCACCTACTGAACCACACCACCAGTTCTTCCTTCATGTAGGTGTTCCACCACAATTTTCCACACAGATTTCACTTCTTCTAGGACACCAATATATCAAGGCCAGGTGAAGCCTTGCTAATCTATTCCAGTACAGTTATTTACTGCACAGTGGTAAACTGCTACATACTGTGCTTTCTTTCATTCGCTTGTTTTAAATGGATAACCACTGCTGGTTTTGCTTCTTTCTTCCTCAAGTAAAAGCATTTTAATAGTAGCATCAATTTTTGAGGCTCAGTAGCTATCTGTCCGCAGTGGGAGAAATACTCCCAGCCACAATTTGCTTCCCTTTCCTGACCTTACAATAAAATTCTTATTCTGACCCTAAAATCCTTATAAAGCCTCTTAATTCTCATGGCCATTCTAAGGTCAGGGGAATGCCAGATTACTTAATCCTTAAAAAAAAAAAAAAAAAAAAAAAAAAAAAAAAAAAAAAAATTACAGAGCAAAACAGATTTGTGCCAAGTGCACATGGAGATTGTGGGGTTTAAAATAAAAAATTTCGGATGTAAAGCTATCACCAGCTCATGCAATACTGCCTGTGGCTGCCACTATAAACGCATCAGCAGGATCCCAGATATTCTGAACATCATAGCTCTAAATAATGCTATCAGTCTCAGCAGAAGAGATGACATTTCCAAGCTTTAAGCAACAGCACTAAGACATTTCTTTTGAGCAATGAGGTGATAGAATAGGCAAATTGTCCCAATAAATAAAACTGAACACATTTTTAAATTTCACCTCCTAGGAAGGGATATGGCCACAGGTTTCTCTTCAAGGGATGTTATGGGAAAAACTACTTCCTAATTCCAGCTGTTCTCAGTACATGCATGTCTGTTTTTTATAATTACCTTCCTAATTATTTTCTCCAGTAACAGGGCTGGCTCTTGCAGCTGTCTCTCATAGTACATTTAATTCTGGCTCCTTCAGAGTCCTTGGACTTGTCTCAGACTAATGACCATGAGAAGGGCAAACTGAGATCAACAGATTTCAAGCTTTTGAAAACCAACAGTATCTTCCACATGTAAAGTGTTTCTGATAATATGTAAGCAACAAATATTCACTGCTGATCTGACTCTGAAATTCTCAATATAGTTAATATTTAGGGCCCAATCCCATCCATTTTGGTGTAACTGAATATTTTACCTGGCACTGCACAGAACACCTAAGCACAGTGGCTTTGTTCAGCTGATGGACCATCACTTCACTAGGAACAGGTAGCAAATGCTCTAGCACTTAAAGCAATAAAAATTATGACAAAATTGACTACATTTGCTTTAGGAAATGTCTATAAATCAAGTAAATGCAAGCCTTCAGAAACTGCATTCAAAAGCTCATGCACCTCAGCAGGCTGTAAATAGAACTATTTACTGCACCTTTTAACTACAGCATTACACATCTTGTAAAATCAAATATGTAATAGAGGTGAGCCTGTTGATCTCAACCTGGGCAGGATTTCAGCCCTCTCACTTTTCTTGTGAAGTACCTTACATTCAGAAGGATAGGGGGTTGCACTGGAACTGGTTCACACAGCGAGCCAGCCCTTCCAAAACGCTAAATCGCATCCAGTTACTCCTGTGCTGGGATCTGCAGGTTATGCTGGGCTCTGAAACTGCACCCAGCTTTTCTTAGGCCAGCAGTGCCAGACAGCACACAACTGCAGCATAAATGAGGCTCTGCTTTGACTTGAAGATATCCAGAGATGGAGACACTAACATTCCCTGCAACAATGTTTTCCAACAGCTAATCTTTTCCCAGTTAAAGACTCATGTCTTATTTCCAACATGACTTTATCTGGCTTCAGTTTCAGGCCATTGGTTTTCATTATTCCTTGGACAAAGAAACCTGTTCATAATCATACCTACAGATATCCAGCCCTGACATACCTATCCTGTCTTCCCTCAGCTCCCAGAGATCTGAATGAAGGACATAATGATCTGAAAAGGGAAAAGTCCTGCTAGAAAAGATGCTGCAACATTTTTTTATTATTATTTTTTATTTTTTTTTAAGACAACTGATTTCAGAAAGGCATGCAGTGTTTCGAGGCTGCAGTCTTTCCTCGAACTTCTCACCGCTAGCTCCTTGCAGGAGAGCCCCCTCTGCAGAATCCCCACACACAGCAGCTGGTGGTAAAAACACTTTTCCAACCTTTTCTGGTTTGGAGATCCCATTTCATTTCTTGGTTTGCCATATTTCAGGAAGAGACATACAGTGCCAGTCTCCTCCAGTGCTTTGTTGGACTGCTACTCTCTGCTGAGGTAGAAAACACGCTAGCAGTTTAACGAGGAATTCAGGGAAGTTAAAAGATCTTTCCATTTGTGTTCAAATCTCACACAAACAGCAGGCTGCAGCTGTAGTCTTTGCTGCCTATGGATAAATGTATTATTTTAGAACATGGCCAGGACCTCCTACAAGGAGGTCCTAAAGGAGTGGAGCCAACGAGTTATTACGAAAGGCGGCCTAAAGAACATTTGACACTGTTTTCTGCCTACGCTTAACAAGCACCTCGTAGTTTGGGCTGCAGTTTGCACGATTTTGGCTTTTAGAAAATATGAAACACCTTGGTAGATGGATTTTACGTCTAGGAGATTCCATCTGAGGCACTGAACCCACCCAATTTTATTACTTATGCTTCCAAAAGGTTGGGAAAAGCTTCAAAGTCACATCTGAAGAATTCATGAACTTATCCTAAAAAAATATCTGGAACTCTGGCATCCATGCAGCTTTTTTAAAATATCAACACAGACAAAAATCTTCAATCTTACCACGCTTATTTTCCTAAGCAAAAATCAATGGACTTTATTAATTGTCTTGTATTTCATTTCCTTTGAATAAAGAAGCTTATTTAGTACTTGCTGAGACACCATTCAGTAAGTCACATGTAGTTCTAGCCTGCCTGGTAATTAAGGCTGGAAGAACCATCTGGTGATAGAGAGAGTTAGGATTAAATAAAACAAAGGGCAAAATCTGCTGATGGGGAAGAGCTACAACAGTGAAGAGGACATCTTCCATGTGTGAAGAGAAGATGGGACCACTGTTAAGGAAGACACTTCCTTCTGAGTACTGGAGACTTCTTGTTTCCCTGTGTACCTCTGTTCTCATGGTTTTACTAAGACACTTGCAAAAGGACTCAGGCAAGTGCTAACAAGCACCACAGTAGCTGATTTATATGTTGCACACCTGTTGTCTCCAATCCTGCAGCAGTGTATAGACCAGCTATGCTCTCTATGCCATGCACAAGACTGTCAGGCGGGGAAGCCAGCAGAAAAATCTTACAGAGAAGTATGTTATAGCCTGTCCATTTGAGATTCTAATTTGGGATAACATAGTGTAAATAATCCTAAAAGAACAGATTAGAGCTCTGGGTCCTATTCATTGGCCTAAAGGGACTACAGGTACATCTGAGTGCTGAGCTTCTCCCAAGGTGAGACCAAAAGATGCCAACCTGAATCTATTTAAGACAATAGATCCTCTTTATAAGGAGCATAATTTCATTAAATTGTTTGTTTTTATTTTTTTCTGAACCCTTTCTGAGGAAGGAGGCTAACCTGTAAAGCCTCTCTGTAAAGAGAGCACCTGCACAAACTTACTGCCAACTCCATCCTTATCTCACGCAATTCCATGGATTTCACGGAAGTGAATGTACCACCCAAAATATCCCTCCATATTTCCATAAATAACAGTTTCAAAATGAAAACATTTACATGAATAAATTACTTGAGCTTTCAGCCTTCTGCTCCGCTTTCCATGGATGTGTTACTGAAACTCATTACAGTTGAAAATAAACTGAAATGACTGTTAGATTGTTGTCGTGAAATTAAAAGCAAATGAGCATACCTTGTAAAGTAAGGTCAATAATTTATGGAGCAATTTCAGTCAAATATGCTTGACAATTCTCTATCGGTGTGCTAAGAATGTTACTTATTACACTCTTCAAAACTAGTTGCCAGCTTACTTTGTTCTCACTTCTTTGTTTACTTTTCCACCTGATGTGTCCCAGGAAACACAATGTTTTCAGGTTTGGAGAGGGGATGGAAAGTTTTTTTGTGCACATACATAATATCTAAAGCAGAGCTGTAATGGAAACTGCAGTTAAAATATTTTCTAGAGGAAAAGGTCAACTTAAGTAAAAAAGAAGGATGATCTCATATCTGACAGTTCAGATACATGCAAATCTTAGCACCAATAAGTTATGTCATCTGTTAAATTCACATAAGCAGAATGCCTCTGTACATTTTGCACTGTTATGACAAGACTGTACAGAGCAGGGGTAGATATTCCATATGAAACTGTTATCAATGCAGAATTATTCTCATCTATTCTTATCTTCAGATAAATCAACTGAGAATTAAACACACCATGGTTTTCTCTTCCGTCTTCGGAGACCTAAGCTGTGCCACATTAAACAACATAGCAAGAATTTATACTCGGACAGAATGACACTGAAAGTTATATCCCTGCATCTTACTCAGTGAGATACCATCCATCCTGACCTTGGCTAGAACTTCATATTTTACACACCATTACTGTCATAGTAACAGACAGAGCCAACAATAATTTGCTCATACAATTTACAATATATTGTCTTCCAGCCACACTGAGGCTTCCTTAACCATCAGCAGATGTGTTGTTTGTATTAGTTACATTTGAACAAATCTGAATTTATTCAGCCCAAAAGTCCTTATGGCTACTTGGCTGTGTCTTCAGCTCAATGCATAGCTAATTCTGTGTTCATACCACTGTAAATAATTACAGCACGGCTGAAGACTTTCAGAACTTTTAGCCCACAACATGTTGCCTAAATCTCATGCATTTTCCCCTTTCCTGGCATCTGAATTTTAGAAGTCAGCCCTTGAAGAAGTTAATCAGCAGTTAATCCTGTTGCTGCTTTTTGATGTGCAGCCATCTAGATTGTTTACATTTGAAGACCATACAAAGCTTCTTTCACCATAGCCCTTCAAAGATTGAAGTCCACTCATTTTAATGACCAGTACTTATGCTTTATTATTGAGTCACCAAATCTTTTATGAAACTATATACTTATATCTTAATATTCTGTAAAATAAACTAATGTAAAGGACATAAAGCACCACAGCTGCTTTTCCACATGAATGGAAGGGCTGTGGAATTCAGTAAGGTGTAAGTATGGACCTACTTCTGCTGGCAAAGGCATTGAGAAAGAGGAAACTTGCAGGAAAAAAAGATGCAACTCCTTAGTTTCAGGTTTGACTTACTGAAATAGCAGTACAAATGTATCCAGCACAGTGTAATAACATAGCCATCGTTAATTTTGTTTTTCCAGGTATAGAGCCATGCTGACCTGGCAAAAACTCTCAGCTAGAATAAACAAATAACTTAAATCTCTTGTCCATAAGCTCAGATTCATTTGGGCAGAAAATCTGCCTGGCTTTAGAGAGATTAGTAGCCTGAGAGCTACAACTACTATTTTTAACAGTAAATTAGGCAAAGAATTGACTTCCCAGAAAGCTTCCTTAACAGCTTTCATTTTGTAGTAAAAGAATATGAAGGGTAAACAGCTCAGAACGTTGCAATAGTCTTTAGTTTGGTTACCGATTTTTGCTCCTTTGTTTTTCAGGATAAGAACTAAGGTGAGAGGAAGAACACAGCTCTGAATTATCTGGGGTAGATTTATCCAGCTCATATTTTCCTCTGCCCATTTCCCCTTTTCCTATCAGTACATCCTTTCACATCTTGCCCAATAGAAACTCTCATCCTTTAATACATTCATCCTGACAGTTATTTCCCTTCCTACTACTCAAAATACCACCCCTTAACTTCTGGTTATTACACCTATTCTGGTAACACAGAGAAGAACATGGTGTTCTTTCCTGCCCACTTTCTCAGTGTGGCTTCATAACCCAAAAACAGTGCTCTTAAGCCCAGCATAGCCAGCCTGCAAGGAAATAGTACAGCTTGAAAAGAGTCCTCTAATACTCACTAGAGAATTATAATTTAGGTTCAGAATTTCTCTTTCTTTTCACTGCTTCCACAGAAAACAGCATTTCTCTAAGCTGATTCTCAGTCGCTCAGTTGGGCCCTTGAGTTCATTGCCAGATAATGCGCAACCTCGAACAGAGTGAAGGCTTCTGGAAGTTCCTCCACAGGTCTGGATACAGGAACACTGCCTCCTAGAAAAAATAGCTTTGCACATCCTCCACTGGGTGTCCTTTTTGTTCCCTGAACACAGCAGAGTATTTCTGTTTTTCACAATTCATTTCTTTCTGCTTCTTCCTTCAGCAGTCCTGAGGCATCTCAGGCACGCTGCCTCTGCAAAATCCAGGTGAATTTACTTCAACATTAGAAGTTGGCCTAATTACTGTAGCTTAAATGTTTAATCCTTCCACCGCTTCTGTTTCAAGCGTCAAGCGTTGGCAATGTCAAGTGGGGGGTTAGGGGAAGATTATGAAATGAAGAATCTTACCCCTTTTCCTGAGCTGGTTTTGCTTAGCTCTAGCATGCCTCCAAGTTTTCTGAACTTCAGGGCAGTAATTGTCATCAAAACAGATAATTTTATTCTTACACAGCTCTTCATTGTTCTTCCTGACTGCCTGTCAAAATACACACACACACACACACACACACACACACACACATATATATATTCTGGAAACTGAAAACTACTTATCTTAGCTGGAGCCAAGGCTGTTTGTGCTTCTGCCCTATAAGATCTATATAAAACACAATCAAAATGCAAGGATTGTGTGAGTGATCAACCAACATTTCCACATTTTTGTTATTTTCTGCATTTCTAGGAATGCCATAAATCCTGTCATTGCTTCTCCTTTGAGCATTTTCTAAATCATCGCATTTTACTCTTTGGAGGCTGTTCTGTTTTACCAGGAAAAATGAAATGTGTGTTCCCTGTAAAAGGTTAATCAATAAAATCTTTACAATCTCCTCTTATCTGGCCAGGCTTGCTTTAATTTCAGTAACAATGCAAGTCAACTCACTAAGAGATTTAACTTTTCTGAAGCCTTTCTGCTTCATTTTGATGTTCTTTTACTCATTATTGTTAAACCTTTTGAATGTATTGTCAAAGTTCCTGATGCCCAGGAGTTTCCAAAAAGCCTAAGTTCTTCAAGTTGTGTTACCTCATGAAAATATAAGTTTTTAAAGCAGTCCCTGCTTTTCTAAAGGATGTGGAAAAAAATTCTAAGTACGTCCATAACATACAGTAAAGATTCAAAGAACAGGATACAAATAGCTCAGAATATTCACTGTTTCCTTTTCTTCCTAATCTTGTGTTTTCAGGGGCCTGATCCACAATTTTGGAATGTTTTAGATTGGCAGGACTATTTGCTACCAAAAGTGTAACACATTTTCTTTTTGGCCAGCTGACTATTTCAGGAGAGTTCTGGACTAGAGTCTTCACACACTGCATTGCTTGAGCCAATCATCTTTCCTTGCCATACTTAATACCGCACCTTCTTCCTCTCCCTTCCCTTCCAATGTAAGGCTCTTACAGTGTTCCCAGTCCTTTTACATCTACTTTTAAGGCATCCAAGTGTTCAAATGGATAAGGTGAAGAAGGCAACATTTTTTAAAAAAATGTGCTCTGCAACATCAAGGTCCCATTTACACACACATCTCTGCACTGGCATCCCTGCCACTCATTCATGCATGCCCCATCCTGTAACAACTTCACTCTATGTGTGTACTTACAGAGAAATATATTAGTAAACTGGGTGCTCAAGTTCGTTAGGGGATAATCCTGCCAGTTTCTTTGGCACTAATGCCCAATCTCTGATATGTGATGAAGCTGAACATCTTAGAGATCATTGAGGGAAGTTACCAATACTAACCTTAAAATTAAAACAATTGTTTATATATTATTTCTCATTTTCTGATTCTGGGAAAAAAATAAATTATATACACAGGAAAAGCTTTATGACTGCAACAGACAATTTTTATTGGAACTTCCTCTCCAATTTTTCTAATCTGCCACAATATCAGGGAACATAAATTGATACAGTGCACAGAATCACACCAAGGTATTTGGTTTGTTTTTATCTGGAATATTAATGTAGTATGAACACCTACATTTTTTCTGTACTGTCACTGTAGTATCTGAGGATTCAAGATTTTATTGCATACCAGCCTTGAATTAAGGAGATTAAAAACAAAACTGCTAAAAGGCATGACATTATCTCTGGGATAAGTCTGTAAATAACATTTTAAAATACACACTAAGGCAAATTGAGCATCATTGCAGAGATTTGTAAGATGGGTTAGGAGTGCTTATCTCAAAAAACTGTGGTGAACCAACATCTCTTTGTAACACGAAGAAAGGTTCAGCTATGCCTGGTGTCTTCCATCGTGCAAAGCCAGGAGCTGGAGCTGGGAGAGAACAGAGGGGTTGGGGCTGCACCACCTCATTCCAAGCTTACAGTCACCATTGGAGATAAAGGACAACAAAAAGAACCTTTATTCTGAACTGTTGATGCCATTTGAACGCTTTTATGATCTGAATACAGGTATTACACTGGGCTGTGAGTTGATACAAGCAGTATTTTGCCAAAAAAAGATGTAATGGGAATAAGTATGAAACAGATTTTAGATTCTGCAACGTCACATGCCTACATTTTTTATGACAAGACTGAAACTGCTATTATTCCCATAGACATACTACATCTTAAAATATAAACAATTTTTTTTTTTAAGTCACAAAATGTTCTTCACAGACTACTTTTAATCACCAAAATACTTCAAAGTGAAATATCTTTCCATTAGTAAATTTAAGAGGAGTATCACGTTCTTAAAATTTCCAGCTCTGTTTGTCAAATAAAAAATACGTGAGAGTTGATTTTTTTTCTACCCCTGGTTGAGTGGAAAAGAAGTAAAAATATTTTTGTGCAGCTGCATTAGAATACTGCATATTAGTAAGCTTACCTTTCCCATTTGATTAGAGATATACATTACAAAAATCATGCTTTGTTTACTTTTCTATCTAATGTCTTTAATTGGCGCTCTGAATAGAAGTGCTTCAAGTTCCAACTCAAATAACAGCATTTCTTGAAGCTGTAGCCATAACCACTTTAATCATGTGCTATATGGAACATGTTCTAAATATTAAGGAGAATAAGTGCTCTAACAGCTAAGTAGAAAGCTGGAATCCAGGCAATATTTCTTTGCAAACACAAACTAAGTCTCACTCTCTGTGTGACCTAGAGCAAGCTATTTGATCTTTTTGTGTCTTGTCAAGATGATTATTAAAAATTGGACTTCTCTGACCAACAGATGTTACTGTACATCAACACAGAAAATGCCAGAGTAAGTGCATTACTGAAAACATTTATGATAATCAAATGATGTGGAACCAAGTTTATTTCATACCCTGTGACTTGTGTCTTCGTATTCTTACCACACTCACTGACAAAGCCATTCAAACCATGAGATCACTTGTTTTCCAACAAATTAAGTCCCAGTACTTGCCAATCATTCTCCTCAAGGAAGATAAAGTCCTTCTTTTCTTTGCATAGATCCTCAAGACTATTAGAATTACATTTATTTGCAAGAAATGCTCACAAAACTAACAAGTTCCAAATGTTTCCTTTCCTTAAATGCATGTTTGTTTCAAATCACATGTTTTTAATCTGTGTAAACTGACCACATTTTATTTATCTCAAGCAAGTGCTGTCCAAGAGATACCGTAACTACTACAAGCTAAGCAAATATTTTTAAATGGCCTATCGACACAGGGTGTTGAGCAAAAGAAAAAAAACACTAACTTCTCATGAGCTAGCAATGGAACCAGCAGCACTAGTAAGTAAAATAAAAATTATGGAGAGTACCACTACCAAAGTATGCTATTCAAAATAGGCCTAGCCATAATTAAGTCCAACTAGATCACAGTACTAGCTTTCAAATATTTTGGAGTTAAAATTACCTTCTTCCTAAACAGCATTGATTCATTCTATTCCATCTCAAGGTGATTATTCAGAAGTCAAACACTTATTCAATGACAATCTTAAATCCTAGGTGTGGTGAAAAGGAGGAAGGAAAGTGCTTCGGGACTGGGACATCTTACCTTAGACTTGCCAATGAAAACATGAAAGATGAATCACGGTAGCACCCATCTCAGGGGCAGAGGCAGCCTGGGCTAAGCTCCTAGCTGAATTTTTATCTTGCAGTCAGGTAAGGTCAGCCCCAGCTAAAAGGAGAATAGTCCCTTTAATAGCACCAGACAATATCCAAATGAACCAAAGCCAACAAATGCTTCACAGTCTCTCTTTTTAAGTGCATTACTTGGTCATTAATGCTTGGAAGAAAGAACTTCGAAGCATTATAAAATTTTAAGATTTTATTTAACTTACATCAACACTTTCTGTAATCGCAACGCTATGGAAGAAAATGAGTATATAAAATGCTCCAACAATGGTTCAACAGTTCCAATGTAAAGAGCAGTGTTGAAAGAGACAACATGCAGACCAGGGTAGACAAAACACTAGTCTTCAAACTCAGAAGTGCTATGCCATAACTGGTGTGACCTATGGTTGAAGTAGATTAACACTATTTATGTTAATGCCAGAGAAACACTCATTAAAAGCTACAAATTTACAATGGCCCCCATTAAAATTATTGTCCCAATAGACATCATTAGAGATGTTTTCCTAAGTTTCTTGATCCCTGCTACTGATGCTCAGTACTTATATCTAGCCCCAGCTGTTGCCATATTGTATGCCACTCTGCTTATATTTTGTAAGTAAAGTCATACTGGTGCTGTCTTCCACTGCATCTGCTCCAAGCAATGCTTGAAGCTACCTGAGCACCTTAACAGCACATTTACTTGTTGTAAAAGTTCTAGAGCAAAAAATTGGATATCACCTTTAGTGATTGCTACTCATACAAATAACAGCGTTCAAAACAGGCGTTACAGTCAGAAAGATTAACACAGTAGAAGGGCAATATAGGAGTATAATAACAAAGGGACTAGTGCAGATGGAATGGTATCTCAAAGGAAAAGTTCTCACCCGTCTCCAAAGACCTAAGCTCACAGGAAAGGCTCCACAAGGGAGGAATCTCCAACCAGAGATCCTTGCCCATTGGCAGTCAGGCATTAAATGAGGTCTAAGAGAGGTACAGCCAGACTCCACCCTTTTGGGTCACACAGGTGAATTGCCTTCACCTGTGCTCCCAGGGCTGACCAAGTCCTTTCCCCAAGTTCAAACAGTGGTTCAGGCCACGACTCAACAGTTACCATACAACAGGTAAGAGGCAGAGGGGAAAAGCAAACCTGTTCTCTGTCTCTGGAAGAGTTAGGACAGGAAGAGAGAGCTCATAAGTAACAAATCTATTAATGAAAACCCCTCCAATAGTAAAGAAAGACAGTGAAATGTTAGAAAAAATGTTCCCAGAGACTGCAGAACTAGAGGCCATTAAGATCCAGGAGAATAGACATATGAAGTAATGAGAAACCTGATGCAATTCTATGTGGAATACACCTACGTCAAAGTGATAATTTTTTCTGAGCTCCTAGCTACAAATCATGTAAAATAGAAAGCCAAAAAAGCCCCTCAAACCCCAAATTTGTATTTTCACAGCCCTAGGACAAAGCTCATCAATGCTGTTAAAAACCCTACCTGTTGTTTAACAATTAGGGCTTGAAAAAACAGTTCAGATAAAATAGGGATCATCAAGAGCCACTCTAGTATCTTATACCGATTCCAGATCATTCAACAACAGCAATCATGTATTTACCTGCACATTAAGTAAACAGGATTTTTTTGTATCACAGGAACCCGAAGAAATTTTGTTGAGAAAACTGCAAGAGATCCTCAGGACACATAAGCTGGGTAGCTCTAACGGCATCCATTCTTCCAGTGAATTCATGGGGACTGGAAGTAGATGCAGACCTGGGAATGAAAGATAAAAGGATAATTATGAAACATGTTTGAGTATCTTCGTTGCAATTGTGCTTCCAGACTAAATGTGATGAGAAATGTAATGAATTTTCCTGAAGGAAGTAAGAAATAATTTCTTTTCCTCTTCTATTGGAGTAACTTCAGCTATTTTGCCCTTGATTCTTGCTGCAGTGTCCTCAGTTTCTCTCTTATATTACTCTTAGAGGCATTAAAAAATTAACAATCCCAAGTGCTTGAAAGATGTCTTTCTGAGACAGACTCTGGCACACAGCAATGTCAAGGATGACTTCTCTCAACCATTTCTATACAGTGAATGAAACACGGGAATGTAAAGATATTAATCTGAGAAGCATTTTTCCACTTTTAGGTTAAAAGAACCTTATTCATAAACCCTGCTGTACTTCAGTATCACACAGGCATCTGTCTTAACAACCAGTCCTATTCAGACTTATTACTGTCACATGAAACCTGAAGCTTTTTGCCATACATCTCATAAAAGTTAAAAAAGAAAAAAGAAAAAAAAACCAACACACACAAAATCTGGCTTAGTTTTCCTAAAGATACAGTTGTAGATTAATGCTACTCAGCACATTTCTAATGAAATTAGAAATATGCATTTAATTAACCTGTTCTGTCTGAAGCAAAACAAGGCTTCATACTGTAGCAGTAAAATTGCTGAGGAGCACAAGCATCATTTTCATTTTCCATCAATTCCTCTCCTACCTGAATTCTTCTCTTGTATTTCCCTTTTTTTTTTTTTTTTTTTTTTTTTTTTTGTACCTTCTCTGTGAAGATTTGACCCTGATTAGGTTTAGGTATCAATGGGTATAGATGGTCTCCTAAATTTCAGCCTAAATGTAGCTGTGTCAGTTTTGAGCTGTGTGCCTGCCTTCCAGAGTTCCAGTACCCAATCATGTTTACTACCACTCTCCTAACCCACAAAGTATATTTATAAAGAATATTAACATCCCTACTCAACTTTAATCAGTCAGGCTACACACACATACACATATATATATATATATATATTGACATGCTCTCCTGAAGCAGGCTTGTTTTTCTATTGATTATCTTGTCATCATACTCTGCACCTGTTCCACTTTGAATCTTTTATGTTTCTTTTTTAAGCCAGGCAGGTGAAATTGTGTAAGAATACAGCCAAAGTCTTATCAGTGCCACACAAAATAAAATCCTCTCTATTTAATGCTTCTGCTAGCAGTATCTTGCCTGAGATTTATATTTTCTCTTTTTCCCAGCTGTGTCACATCCTTGGCCCAGTCAGAGACCTTTGTCTTTCACTGCTTTCAACTGCAGCTTCCTGCTTCACATAAAATTTAAGAGAAGCAATGGCAATGAATTGGAATGTGTTTAATAACTTCTTGTTTCAATTAATTTAGTCACAATGAAGATTAAATGATATTTATAGTGCTATTTTACTTGTTTAGATTAGAAGAATTTCTTATTCTTGAAATTCTAGTAACTCAAAAATTATGCCAACAATTGTAAACCAAACCCAGGGTGAGAAGCATTCATCTGTGCCAGGGTCTGGGCCTGCATTTCCAGAAGCTTCAGTTTTACTACTGTCTATTTCAAAGCCTGACTACAGTTTCAAAGATGTCATCATCTCACTGAAATTACTTAGGCTATTTTAAGAGGTTCTCTGGCTGTTTATCGGGTTTCAGATTTCAGCTCAGTTATTTCAAGAGGTGGGAGCACGTCTGAGGACATCTTTGGATTTCTGACATGGGCATGGGCTATCCCTCAGTGCAAGTTCAACATCCTTTAAAGCCTGGCAATTACCTGAACATAGAAAGGCATAGTCATGTTAATTTAACTCTGTCACAACCATTGAAACATGATGTTCTTTGTTTTTTTTTCCCTATTTCCTGAAAAATTAATGGCAAAATGACTAATTTCCAGGTAGCTAATCTTTTCTCTAGATATTTGTGAAGATCTGCCTCATTCAATACTTGTTGCAACCAGTTAAGCCAGCATCATGGTCCTGAAGCATCAGTAGCGCAGCAAAGTCTTTTCTAGATTATGAAACAAGATTGATTATCTGATTTCCTTTTAACACAGTCATTAATACTCTTAATCTATGTATCTTGCATCTAAATTAGCTTTATTATTTAATTTCTGTTTAACTTCTCCAGCAAATGCAGTACTTCCTCTATTATTTTACCAGCTTACTTTCCTGGAATATATGCACATTACAAACCTGCCCTTCCAGACCATGTTTTCAATGTGTTTTTACTTTAGTTCAATAACTTGCCATTTGAATAGAACAACAGAGGACTGAGAACACAGTCTGGAATCCAAATTCTGCCCTCAGTCTGGATACAGCCTGCAGTGCAGGACCAGAGTCAGGCTCCCTCCTGCTCTTCACTCATCACCTCAGACTTCCTGGGCAAGAGCTTTTACCACCAGTCTATCACACAGAAGGCAAATGAAAGCATATCAGAGACACCAGTTACTCTACTGACCAGGTCCAGTTTTCAAACCCATCTACAAGACTTCAGCCAGTATCAGACTGTCGAGAATTTGAACAGCAGCCCAGATATAACCAGGAAAATGAATTCTCTCTTATAAATCAGAAACATAATAAAATCATGGAATATCCCAAGTTAGAAGGGACCCTTGAAGGATCCTTGAGGCCAGCTCCCAGCTCCACACAGAGCTACCCAAAATTCAACCCCTGTGTCTGAGAGCACTGTCCAAGTGCTCCTTGAATTCTGGCAGCCTGGGGCTGTACCTATTGCCCTGGACAGACCATTCCAGGGCCTGACCACCCTCTAATAAAGAACCTTTTTCCAGTCCCTGACCTGACCCTCCCTGACACAGCTCCATGCCGTTCCATCAGGTTCTGTTGCTGTCACCAGAGAGTAGAGCTCAGTGCTACCCTTCCACTCCCCTCATGAGGACCTGCAGCCACCATAAGGCCTCCTGTCAGCCTCCTCTGCTCTAGGTTGAACAAACCCAGGGACCTCAGCTGCTCCTCATACATCTTGCTGTCAGACTCTTCACCATCTTTGTAGTCCTCCTTTGAATGATCTATAATAGTTTTAAGTCCTTCTTACAATGTGGCACCTAAAACTGTGCACGGTGATTGAGGTAAGGCCATACCAATGCAGAGATTATGCTACATTCTGCCAGACACAAAATTCAGAATTTCCCACCAGTGTGGCCTGCAACCACATTTTATATTCACAATTACAACATCTGCAGTCGTATTTGACTGTGACCACACTGTTCTCCTGTACTAACTGTAAGTTCAATCTACAGATTTTCATTCAGAAGTACAGGGAACACAATGCATTATAAAGTGATTAGAAAGGATTAAAATAGGCTCAGACTAAACATGAGTGGCTGAACACTAACTGTTTAGGCTACCTGGCTTGATGTTTAACAAATCTATGCACTTAATGTAATTGGCAGGCAAGAATTTGGTATGTTGGCTCATTTCTTGAGTCTCACGACATATTCCACAATATACACAATTCCACAATATTTCTGCTTTTTTATTGTTCCACTGCAAGGGTTAATGTGATACGAGCTGTAACGAGCTGGCCAGCTCCTGACATGAACAGAAACTGATTGATTACATGAATAGTACACTAACTCTCTGCAGATGATAATGGCCATCCATGTATCATGCATTCAGCAATCACCAACATCTTTAATACAGATGTAAACCTTTGTATTGATGCCAGTTCAGCTACAATGAAGAGAGAAAGAATGTCAGAGACCATTCATTTTCTTTCAAAGGGTTACTCCCAGCAATGCAGCATAGAGGTCCATGCCATTTTGTGCCGCTGCTATTGCTTAATTTACTGTTTATTGTTTCAGAAATAAGGACACAATTTAACTGAGAATTACTGCTCACAGATAAAAGCTATCACAGCTTACATCCTTTATGCAGTAGCTAAGGTAGAGATGGTGACCACTCTTTCTCACTGGATGAGCTGTGATGTGTTAGTCATTAAATAAGTTTCAGTAGGTTTTTCCCATCTTCACTTAAATCCATTCCCAGGTATCTACTTAAAAACATCCTAGACTTTCCAAGGGCTCTAAATAATCTCATATCCTCTTAGAATCAATGGAAGTCAAAGACAGATATCACAGAAGGAATCTGTAGAACAACTCAAGGAGAAATTTCTGTAGGAAATGGTAGTTCTGAGAGGTATAGATGGAATGCAGAATAATGTACAAAGGCAACAAGAAGTGTTATAGAAGTAGTAAAGCAAGAATAGTGAGATACCTGCATTTCTTAGATCACAATAAGGTAATATCTCATAAAAACAGGCACAACAGCCTGGAAACACAGGGGAAAGGACATCAAGGGTACAGACATCAGAAATTGTATAGGTAAGTTGATTGGAAACACAGAGGGGAGAGAGATGATAGATTCAAATGGTGTGTTCACTTTGCAATATAAGTATATAAGTATTCCTAAGTGCAAGTTCTGCATCATGTTGATAAATCCCAATCTTGTGTTGAGCACAGAGTATTGCTAGAGATTGCTAGAGATACCAGACTTGATGTCAACCTCTTTTCTCCACTCTCAATTCTTTCCTCTTGTGCCATTAAAAAAGCACCTAAGAGCTCATTTGCCTGAAAAGTTAGGAAAACACAATCATTTCTCACCTGCTACAGTTACATGATCTCCCACTTAATACTGAAGTCAGCAGACAGATTGGACCGAAGCATGAGTGTTCAAGCATGCAGTGACTTATGCTCTTAATTTTCAGTTTTCTGTTTCTGCTCCATTATCTGAAAGAGAACTAGTATGCCTGAAAGCTTGCCTGTGCTATTTCATCAGTTGGACTAATAAGAAATAAGAGAGAAAACTTAGAATTTGGAGCAAAATCAGCATGATTTTATAACTAAAAGAGTTGCTTCCTTAAACTGTTTCACCAAGTTACCTCTACTTTATCTCTGTGGTCCCGTGTATTAGAAGCCAAGTGCAACAACAGTTAGAATTAAATTACAAATATGAGACTTCCCAGAAAACAAATGACAAAGTAGAGTAGCTTAAAGGTCAGAACTCCACAGAGACAAGCATTTTTTGAGGAACATTTCCATTTTCTGATGTAGATGGGTGTAACTCTCAGACCTGAAGTCAGTGGTAGGAGTGGTTGATTGCATTAGGTGCGTAAATGTGGTCCCCAAGAGGCCCAAGTATCCCATGACATCAAACTAAATATGAGAGAGGCCTGCTTTCTCTTTCACTCTTTGCCTGGTACTTCTTGCTTACTTCCTTTCCATCTTCAGGCTCCACCAAATGTATATGTCATGTATTTTTCATTAGCTAATGTCCACCGGGGCTGCTTATTCTTCCAAGATCATTTCACACCATCCAATATGCCATCTCAAATAATGTGAAAGATATTTAGCAGAACTACAATTGTCTACATAAGACTGTATTTGGCCAACATCTTCACAGGGTCCATTTAATACTGGGATAAGCGTGAAGTTCTTAGGTTTTTACTTACATGAAATTGAGAAAAAAAATGTTTGGCACTATTATGATTACACATATGTCATTCTGGCAGATCTGTGTATTATGATAATTAACAGTCCTGTATCCAGAAGACAATGTGACTACCAATTCAGTTTGTTCAGCAGTTCTTGCTGTGTTAAAACACCAAGAAAAGAAGAAGTGAAAAAATAATTCTATGTTCTGAAAAAAACAGGCAAAGACTCTAGAAAATAGTTCATTTAAGCATAAGTAATTCACCAACATTTACATAGGAATTACACAGGAATTATTCACACAGAAACTAATCTTTCTTCTTCCCATAAAGTACAACGAATATAAAAAGAAAAGTATAATAGATTAATCCTTCAAGAAATGTTGGACTTTCCATGAGTACAAGTCAGAAGTTCAATTTAACTGGTTAAATGAAGAATGAAAACAGACTTTCCTATCTCTAAAGCCAATTTCTGTGTATACAAACTGCATGAGAAACTATTGGGTCACCAAACTTCCCATGCACCAATCAGTCAGAATAAAGTGGCTCTTGCATCCTGAAGATGTTGTTTCAGGAGAGTAAACTTTGGCATTTCAGCTCCTGATACAAAGCTTTTAAAGCAAATGAATATGTTGACTTCTTTTAGAGAAGATTACTGAAAATATGATCTCTTGCTCTTTTTTTTTTTTTTTTTTTTTCTTTTCAATCTGCTACAGGCAATTTCAGATCTCTGTTTCCTCCCCACAAAATTGTCCCATCCAGACTGGGATTCTTGCATGTGTCTGGTTGCCTGTAGTTCTCTTCATGTTCCCTTCTGCTCAAGTAAAGACTGATACAGCTTTCCTAAAGCTACAAATCAGCTGAGCAGTCATCAGGAAAACATATACTGGTCCTATGAATGTAAGAAAACTGTTGAACTCACAGAAACTGATAAGAATACTGATGATGATGACCGTCAAACCAGATTCAGCTGATCACATGGACCTCAATACAGGAATGTTTTGTTCATCTAGGTTTTCTAGACAATGGAGAAAAATGGAGCAAAATTAGCCTTGTAGTGCAAGTGTTTAAAACGGAGGGTGACTCGTGATTTCAAGTGACTGAGATGCAGACATCTGGAACAATTAAAATATGGTGTAGACATTTTTATAGTTTAGGACATCAGCTGATAGGAAATCCCATTCCTAATGGGAAATCTTCCATCTGCTATTCTTCAGTGGAAATCCTGCCATCCCCAAAACAGCCAGCAGCACGATCTGCTCCAAGGTCTCTAATGTTACAGCAAGGTAGAAGCTTGCCCCTCTGCTCTGCTATACTTTGGAGCATCAGTACAGCGCACCTGTGACTACTATACAATTTGTTGAGCTTCCCTCATAGATAATTTTTAGCACTACATGCTGAAATTGCAAGCCCAAATATAGCCTCCAAGTACTAGTATGATATCCTACTGTAACAGTTGTCCCTTCCACTATGACTTTCTTAGCCAAACTGAAAAAGTGCCCAAAGGCAAACAGAGCTCAGGTAAAATTTAGACCCTAACGCTCAAAACTGCAACATGTAGTATCTCTTGCCCCACACTTGCTTACCTTCCATGTGCCTAAAATCCACAGTTCCCTCAGAAATTTCATTTCTGGACAACTACTAGGAAACACCACAGCATGAACAGCCTGAGCAGCTTAACACCTACGTTAGGCCTGCATCCTGAGAAGATTCCCAAATCAGACCCTCCCTGTCCATATGATCTCTCTGGAGACATTCAGTCCACAAAGTGTTCTCAAAAACATCAGAACTGCAGCAGCTGTTGCCATCCTCTTTCAAAACTGCTTGGTTTAACCAGCAGCATTTCCACTCCCTCTCTTGCTGCCAGCTATGAAGACCTACCCTCACTTCTCACTAGCTCTGGCACTCATGTGACCCCTTGGAAAGTGAAATTAGCTCACTAAACTGGCAGAAATCTAACCCAACAAAACAACACAAATCAAGGAAAAGTGAATAGTTTTCACCACTTTAGTGAACTAATGGATGGGACATATCCCAGAGATGACAGAAGGGAGACAAATGGAGCATGTGCCCAGGAACACGCCTGCCCCTTTCACCAGCAGCAAGCTTGTGGGTTGACAATCGCCTCATGAAACCTCACCCACAGGAGAGGAGAAGGCCTGTCAGAGAGACTGGAGAGATTCAAGAGGATCAGGAGAGATAGAGTGAGCTCTTCCAAACCTAGCTGCCGTGCTGGAGGGCCCAAGTCATTCAAAAAGCAGAGCTGGTCAAGGTTGAGCCTGCCCAGAGGAACACTGCAGCACCATCTGCCTTCAAGCCTGGTCTCCCTCAGCACAGAAATGGAAGGAAAGGCAAGAAAGACAAGCAAGCTGCCAAAATCTATCAGTTCCAGAAGAAGTGGTACTGTTGGACAAATCACGCCTTGTAAAGGATAGTGCTATAGTTGCATGTAAGCACAAAAAATCACTTGTCCTTTAATAAGAAAATTAAGGACCAATCACATAAAAATCTGCTACAGTTATTTAGGATATTAGGGACTGAGCTTTAAGGAAAGCCGATCTAATGCAGTAAAACCATAAGATTTGCAGCATTTTCTGGTCAGTATATACAATAGAGAAACATCAGAGAGCTAGAAGTCTGAATTGACAAAGCAAGTAAATAATTTGTCAGAGAGCAGAACCTGCCCCGTGTTAAATCTATGTATGGATATAATTGACCACATTTCATCTTAGGAGAAAAGAAAAGTTGTGGCCAACTTCAAAGGCAACTGAACAAAAGTATCTCTAGTGATTAATGAATTAGCATCGTTGAGTAAACGAGCTATTCTGAATGTTTGCCCAGAGGCAGTCATGGGAAAGTTTCCAGAACTATTGTCATTTTTCCTGGAACTCATTGACTTTAAGGACTCCACAGCTGCAAGAATTGTGTGAGCATTTCAAGACTGTCAATTTCACCACTGATTTTCTGAAAAATTCTTCCTGAACTGATTTTTATTGGTTTCAGCTGGGGAATCCATTGCACCCAGCCAGGAAATGCCACATGCCTCCTAAGCTACTGCTCTATTCTTCTTGCGCTGATGCTATCAGAGACTCAAATTCACTGCAGGGAGAACACTGGGGGCCAAATTTGTCTTCTGATGTATGCACGCAGCTCCCATCCAGCTAATGCAGTATTTTTTCGCCTTTGATGCCTCTTATAAAATGCAGTTTAAAGAAGCCTGGAAGTATTGCATTAGAACAGGGAGTTCACACTATTGGTGGTCCCCATTGTCATTAACACAGTTAGTGGCATTCCAGTGAAAAACACAGAACAACTCCTTTGTTTGTTTGTTTTATAAGCAGATCTTTCAGGGTGGGATCCGGCTTGTTCAAAAGGAGTTAGAAAGGGTGTCTCTTTCCCCATCCCTCCTCTCTTACTTCCATTCATGCAATGTCATCCCTTCTCTTGGGCTAGCTGTGATGCTCCTGGGACCATTGCTGTGGCAATTTATCTCACAAAACAGCAAAAGATCTCCCACTTCTTTACTGGCTTTATTCTCTGCCACTTAGTGAGTTGAATCAGCTCCCCCAGGGGTGGCAATGTCCCACAGCAAGGCCAAGGTAAGTGGCTGGAGCGTGCAGACAGAGTGGGAGTTGGACTGTGTTTCTCATAGTGCCCACCCTACATGAACCTGGTAACTCAACTGGCAGTCTGTACTGAGAAGCTCCATTTCTCAGGAGAGACGAGTTAATTCCAGCTGAGACATCTGCTGCAACCTGCAAGCAGGAAACAACTCAGGATCTACCCCAGCAAAAACTAAAAAATGAAATAAGCCAGGGCCAGCTAATGGCAGTCACTGACTCTTGAAGTTGGCGTGGCTTTTTCTCTGATTCTCAGTATAGATTTTGTTCTATTGTGAATCCGTTAAGGAAAAGCAAATCAGAGTAAATCATTAAAGTAAGTTAAATTCATATAAATAAAACTTCACACTTCAGGCAATGTAAGACAAGACATGCAGCCTGAAGCAAGACTGAAATCTGAGCCTGCCTGCTGACTGTGCTCACCTCAGTCTTCCACAAGCGCACACCCCAGGCGTACGGCTATGCAGCAGTGCATTGGTCGTGCATGGAGTCTCCAATTTTCAGTTCAGCCGGGAAGCTTTGATCACAATTCCTTCCTGAATGCATTCTTGTGTGCTGGAATAGCCGTGTGAGGGCCCTTGATGAGAATGAATACTGAGAGCAGAAACAGAAACTCATTTAGTTTGATGCAACAAAACTTCTCCTCAGACAAATGCTCTGTGGTGGTCCCGTGGTAGGAAGCTGTGCAGAAGGCCTTGCTGAAGTAATAATAATACTGAAGTAATTTCATGCCTCCACCCACTTCCAGGCCTCTGATTAGTACAGATGCTGGAAATTTAACAGCCTCAACTGGTATAAATGGATGCAGCTTCTCTGGCATCGATGAAGACGTTAATTTACCTTTTAAATTTGCTGAGGATCTGGTGTTCATTCTCCTATAATTAACTATTTTAAGAAGTTTTATTCTGAGTCCTATTTACAACTTAGAGCTTGTTCTTCAAGAAGTTCAACTTAGTCCAAGTCACAAACGCCCACTCTTTGCTATCCTGTCATTGTAGTCCACAGAAAGTCAATTCTATCCGTATAAAATATTTAAACGTTCTTGCTTTACAAAATAAGAAACCAACGGTCTGCATGTAAAAACTCTAGAAGTATTCTCTCCCAGATATGGCTCGGTGCTTCAGACTGGAATATCCACAAATCTGACATCTACAAACTACAGAGACACAACATTAACATCTAGAGCATGGAAATCAGTGCGTGAACTTTTACATTACTTTCTGATGCATCGTCAATTTGCACATATGAATTCAGGTTATGAGCTCATTTCTTAAACAAACAGCTCCATTGCTTGTACAACTGCCATCAAGAACCTCCTCTTCTTTGCCATAAATATACAGGCCCCGTACTTGGCAGTTCAGACAACATTTCTCAGCAAGTCCAGCAATATTTCAGACAAAGAGAAGGTCTAGAACTGCCCAGTCAGCATTAACACTGGGCAGAAGAGATATGGCAGATTTCAGTACTGCCACCTGAGACCACCAGCAATTTTACTAGGAGTCTTAAGTAAAAGGGACTCACTACTTGAGTTTAGACCCAATTTGGGTGGTGTGATGGATCATTTCTAAAAGAAATTCAGAAACATAAGCAAAAAGCTTGACACAACATTCAGACAGTCTCCAATCAGCTTGCTTCTTTGCAAGAAAGGGCAGTGTAGTCAAATATCTTACTTGCAAATCTGGTATTTGAACAATTGCCTGAAAATCTGAAATTTATACAGAATGTTAAACCTGCTAAGCTGTTTGATGGGATGCATTAGGTGGGGTTTGTTCTCTAGTAACTAGATATTAACTGAAATAACAGCTATGCTATTTAACAAAGTACAATCACAACCAGGTTTGCTACTTTTTTCGGTCAGTGGAAGAAATCAGCACATTAGGGAATATCATTGCCTGCCTAGAATGCGACATTTCACTCTGGAGCAGGATGGAAATCGTGTAGATCACTGCCAAGCATGTGGGTTTGTTCTTTGAAGATCTCTCATACTCACACAAACTTCAGAATGAAGGCAAAGCCTGCTTCAAACTACCCTGCAGTACAGAATTTCCAGTGAAAAAAACTTCTTTCATACTTCATATACTCTTCCAAGTTCCTCACTGCTACACTAAGTCAAGTTCTCAAAGCATCAGTGCTCTGTGAAGGAGAATGGGAAGAAGCCACAAAAAAAAAAAAAAAAAAAAAAGCTTTGCTAAAATAAAGCTGATTCTTCTTTTTTGTTAATTCTTGTGACCTGATTAACATACTAAAAAGTAGAAAATACTCTACTTTTGTGAAGAGGTTTTCCAGAACTGTGGAACTGTAAAGCAGGATTTTTAATTATTTAATTCAAATTTTTGGTGATACTTCCAAAGTTGAACAGGCATAGATTTGTGCTTTGATCTTTTCTACATGCTTTGTCACCACTCATCTACCATTCTAGTATTGTCCTTCACATCCTAAGCTTACTGTTAACACGGAAGATCTTTGCATATTGGCGTGCTAATGTGGTGAGAGTTTTAAATCAGAATTGTGAAGGCTGGACACTGAAGTCCTCAAGGAAGTATTAAGGAAGAGCAACCTACAGAAGAGTCTTAAAATATCAAAGATAAAATTACAATAAAGTTTTAGAAGTCTAAATTAGGATGGCTGCCAATGAACAACATATTTTCCAGGAAGGAAATAATGGGAAAAAAAGAACGCTAATCTATAAGCTATGTAAGATCAGATACATGACTTTGTTGGCATAACAGAAGAGACCTGTTTAGAGGAGGCTGCAGTTTGTTCAAGCAAGATGACCAAGGAAACACATAGCAAGCACATACACACTTCCTCGAAGATCCAGAGGGAAATTTGCTGCTTTAAGGTCTTCGGATGTTAAACAGGAAAGAAGACTATTGGGACTGTCCTGGATTAGAGCATAGCATAATATTACATGTGGAAATCCACATGGTAAGTCTTGTGGTGTTTATAATTAAAGCTATCTTAACTGAGGTATACAGCTGATGAGAATTTAATTTGCCAACCTTCTGTTGAAAAAGTCTTACGTAAGTTATTCAAATACCTAAGTATTTCTAAAATCAACAAAGTGACAAACTGATATCACAGACTGGAGTAAATGACTCCTGGTTGTGCCTCCCCGTACTCTGATTGATGAGAAAGAGAGCCTGGACACCTGGCCTTGGTACTCAATGCCTAGGTATTTACCATACACGAGCAAACTTCTCCTCAGGAAGTTGTTGGAATGGGGTGAAAAGGAGAAGACTTGTCTGGACTCCACTGCAAGGAGTAGGGAGAAGCAGGATAAGGAAAATGGGAGTGAAATTCTGTGGATTCTTTGAAAGAGGAGACAAAGAATAACAAAAAAAGACTATAAGCTATTTTAGGAAAATAGCCAAGAAGAAATGCCATTTTTACAGATAAGAAGGAAAAACAAGGAGTCCAGAAGAACTGGCAGTTCTTCAAAGAAACAACAATGATGACATTGCCAAAAGCCATCCCCCAACTTGCAGCAATTCTTCCATTCCATCTATCCTTGTCAGGTGGTGGCATAGGCCTCCAGTGAAGATGTGAACCTTCTGCAGCAAAAGTCTGAAGAAGGTGTCTAGAAATACGAGGAAAATAAGGAAATACTGAAGGACCTCAGACTATTCAAGTCTACAAAAGAGCAGGCTGATTTTGCAAAATGATAATAGCTCTTTAAAGATAAGATAGTGCAAAGTGAAATGGATTAACCAGTTAGCATGAACGTGGCTCATTTTGAATTGGCAAAGAATGCTCTGATCTTACAGCAAAAGAGGGTTGCTGTACAGATTCAGTTGTTACAGATTTCTGTATCTTACAAGGCTAGTGAGGCAGTGCAATGGAAACTCAACAGTTCCAGTGTATTAACAGAGAGTTTTAAGAACAGGTTTCATCAATGTCCGTAATGAATGTTGTATAAAATTGCTTTGGATGAGTTCTCAGTTATTTCCTGTAGTAGACCATATCTCCAAAACTCAAGAAGGCTTTTTGCCTAGAGATGTTAATTCCTCTTGACTCTCCATTGTTGGTCCTTTAGAGGCAGATTAAGAACAGGACTGGCCTGACTGGCTTAACTAATGTGAATAGCTCCAGCAGTTCCCTAAAGCTGAGAACACCCATCTTGATCCCTTCCCTCCACTGCTACCACAAATAGCTTCACACTCCTTCCAACCCAGTCATATTCTCCCCTTCCTGATCTCTTCAAATGCCAGACCTCAGCTTGTGAATACTGTACAAATTCACACTCCTTCTCACTGTTATCCTTGCCTGGTGTTTCCCAGTTCTGAACTAGAGCAATTTATCAAGAATTTTACAAAACATCCCAGACTGGCAGTGCTGTGTATGAGGAATGCCATGGTCTTAATTACAACCAGCTCTGCTATTCAGAAAGTGCAATTACAATATCATAAGCATCCTTCAGCTCCAATTTTTTAATCAACACTAACTGATTGGCAGATGCTGGTGTTCTCTGTAGCATTCCCTCAGGTTTGAAAAGTAGCCACAAGTCAGCAGTCATTCTTCAATACTTGCACAGAAAACATGTGGTTTCTTTGCCTTCCAAAAAATCCTCAGAGTCTCTTCTAAATTAGGTATAGATTAGGTAAAGCACATCGCCCAATAGTAAAAACAAAACAAAACATAATCCCTGACAGACAGAGGTCAACAATAACAACAGGCCCACAGCCACTCTCAGGTTTCTGGCAGGGACAGGGTTCAGCTTGCGCTGTGTGGGTTGCTTGCAGGTTCAGTGATGACAGAGCATGCTCCTGAGCCAATCACTTTCTTTAGCAACAGGCTAGGCTGCAAAATGTTTCTTCTAGTCCTGCTCTGTGCACCTACCACAGTACCCATGGCATGTGCAGGACTGACATGTGACAGAGGTGATTTGGGGAGAGATAACAGGCACTGCCTGAATCTCAAATGAACACATCCATCTTCCATCTTCCCAAACTCCATCATCTTCCCAAAAATCGAGAGAAAAACAGCATTGTCACCTGCTTGTTTCATAAAATGCTTTCACTTGCTAAGAAGCTCTAGGGAACCTCTTCCTCAAACAACCCTCAGCTCAGAAATTAAGATTATATTCAAAGCCTCGTGATATATACAGTATAGTACAAGGTGATTCAAAGAAACAAGAAGGTTTCAAAATAGTTAGAAGAGTTATCATTTAAATCAAGAGTACTGCTCAGTCCTTTCTATTACAATCTGCTAAACCCAGTGTTATTCAGCTTAAGGTTCTTGCCATCATATGCTTCTGCCTCATAAACCACTATACTGGGAGCCCCTGGATGAGCAGCAGCCAGTGAAGATGAGGCCACAGACTCATATCAGCACAGACAGGACAGCCTCAGTACTGGACACAGCTGATCTGTAAGAACAGCTCTGAATTATTTAGAAGGAAGGGAGGGAAAAAAAAAAAAAAAAAAAAAAAAAGATGTTTGAACAGTCAAAGGACTCCTTAGGTCATGAAATCTTCCTTGAAAAACACTAAGCAAGACCAAGCCAAAAAGCAAGAGGTGAATGAATGGGTCATTTTGTCTCAGAGGAAAGTCAGCTGGAGGAAGACTGCTCAGGGAAAAAGTAAAAGCGGTAAGTAGGTACAAAGCACACTGAGAAAAATAAACAGATCAGCATATGTCATTCAGCAAAAACACCTAGTTTATTTTCCTGCTTACTGAATCATTAACACAAGTTAAAATGATGATAAATACTGAGACTCATTTTCCCTAAGAAAACCAACAATGTTTCAGCATAAACCATGCCAGAAGAATACTGAATACACCATAGGAATGCTATTGAATAAGAATGAATAAGAAATACTGAACGCTCAGAGATTATTATCTTGATGATGCCTCTATTATTCATGTCATGACCAGAGCTGAACATCTCTATAGAATAGCCCTGCATATCTCCCAGCAAATTTGTTTCTTTCCTATTCCAAATCGTGAAGCTTTGTCTCAGCATTTTAAAAATGTTTATCCATGAAAGACAGATGATGCATCTTCCTGAGGTATATGATCAGTCTTTCACTCATCTGTAAAACATTCATCATATTTTTGAAGCTATAGCAAAATTATTTTGGAACACTTTCAGATGCTGGTCTACAGTGTGCTGCACATTAATTTTGGAGACAAATAGCAACATTATCAAACTGTATTGGCATTTCAAATAGTCCAATGTAGCTGCCAACTATACTGGACCAGCAGTGCCAGGTTGTGTCCTACAATTTAAGATGGGGATGTAAATAGCAAAAGGTGTCTAAGTAGACGGCCAGTTACTTTCCAAATGCAAATGCTACACAGCAAACTGTTGCAGTTTCTTTTCTGAGGTTATTTGGACTTAAAACGAACCAATTTTTCATGAGTTCTCAGAAAGTATGTAGACAACTGAATGTTAGCCAAATCTCCAGCACAAAGGTAGGCTGAAACAGAGGAAGAGAAGTGTAATAGTAGCAATATTCCAGTATCCCAGTTACACTTGTATCTGCTTTCATCTCTACCCAGATATTTTCCTGCACCTTATAAAGTAATGTCAAGCACATTCCTAATCTGGTGTTGAGTGTAATCCGACATTTGGAAAAGTTTGGTAACTAGAAGGTGAGGTCACATACACCCTTGAGAGCATCTGGATACTTCAAAGGATGAAGTTACCAAGCAAGCAGAAATTATTTTTGCAACTTGCACCACAATATCAAGTCCACATCTTTCTCCATTATTCCTGGATGGAAAATAACCCTTAACCAAATACTAATCTTCAAAGGCAGGCAGGCAGAGATCTTGAGCATATAACAGGGTGATCCCACTGAGCACCCAAAAACATGGGAAAAAAAAACAAAATTACTGGGTACATTCCTAAAAGAGGGGGAAAGATGATGCACGAAAGATCCCGGACAACGAGTGGCATAGGAGCGGAAGAGTGACTTTATATGATGGCAGAATAGCCAGCTACTTTGAGTGAGATTATAAAAAACACAGCAGGACCCAAAGTCTGAGCAGTAGCAGTGGTGTGGGCTTCCCTTTAAGCCATCAGCAGGTTCCTGCTGTCTGTTCCCTAAATACAGGCCCCTTTCATCTCCTGTTACCCAATTGGCTCATCCCTGCTTTTGAGTAGCATCTCACCACAGACAGAAGAGAAAAGCCTCACTGCCTCTCACCCATTTGTCTGGTCTGCACCATTCATGCATTCCCCAGGCTTTTTCCCAGGAGAATCTCACAGCACTGTGGGCCTTCCTCAGCCTCCTCCCATCAGAGGTCAGCTCCACACAGGCTTCTTCAGCCCTTCTAAACCTCACTTATCTTCTTCCCCTTTGTGCAAGATCCCTGTATGACACGATGGCAGTAAATACTTCAGTCAGCACCATTTCTAGCCTATCTTCCATTTGAGATCAAGTCATCTCCCCTTAGTCTTTCACAGCTTCATTCGCCTTCACTTCTTCCCTGCTCGCAATTCCTCTTGCAGAGGAGGCAGCTTGTAACCTCATCAGAGAATCATAGAACAGCCTAGGTTGAAAAGGACCTCAAGGATCAACCCCCCTGCTATGTGCAGGGTCTCCAACCACCAGACCAGGCTGCCAGAACCACATCCAGCCTGGCCTTGAATGCCCCCATGGACAGGGCATTTACAGTCTCCTTGGGCAACCTCATTTTCACTCTGTGGCAGACAAGCCAGCTTGCTTTGAAAAGCGTCCCTTCACCATATTTAAACCAAACCCTTTAGCCTTCTGGGGACAAGTTGGTTTTGTGGATAATTTGTGCAGCAGGAGCACAAACATAAATGTCAACTGAGTCAAGCTGCTCTAAGATTTCCTCAGTAAATACTGCTGTCCTAAATCACAGTTCCCTTTGATTTAGGAGCTAATTTCTCCCCTCTTTACAACCAGAATGGGGTCAGTCTTTTAAACCTGCAAAATAGACAGGACATTTTAAGAACCAGAGAGTTCAAAATCTGCTGATGAGAGAGGTTGTGAAGAAGAATGATACCAGCCTGCCACAGGCTTTCGAACAAATAAGGTCAGTCAATTAATATTGGCCTTTGTAATTTTACTTTCAGATCTATCCCTTTAGTCCCTTTAGTAGAAGATAAATAATTGCCAGAAAAGATATTCCCAATTTTTGGATTCATGTTGGACACTTAGCTAATATTTTTCTTTAAGTTCCATAGCCTGTCCCTGCTTTTTTTTTTCTTTTTTTTTTTTTTTTTTTAAGCTCATGAAAACTATTATTTAATGTTCATCTGAAAGCACACATTACATCTTGTGTGCTGCCTTTTAACAGAATGCTTTTAATTGAAAGGAAAACCCTGCCTCCTGCTAGGTTTGGGTGGGCTGCAATTAGTTCCATATTAGCTAGTTTTGCCAGAAAGTCATATAACTCTTCTGTGCAGGCATTCACATTCTGGTCCAGCTGCAAACAATATGCTGAGTCAGCGAAAAAAGAAAGGAGCTGAAGGAATTTCTCATTGAATTAAGAATCTGGTCTGTCCTCAAATCTGAAAATATGTGTAGGATTCCATTAGTCCTGACGGATCATCATGCTGGCTGTGCCAGTTACTGATACTCACATGAGATCCACATACCCACAGCAATGCTGCAAGGAGGCACAGGGATACATCATCCACACTCATACCTTTCTCATGTTAGCAGCAAAACAGAAATCCCCTCCCTTAAGACTGAATCATAATGCTCTGGTGAAAAAAAAGTTTATTCTGTTCCTAAACTGCAAAGAAAACCAAATCTACCACACCAACACAAGGATGCAGTGACTGAAACAAAGAGCAAAGCGTGCAGAAGATCTGAATTTTGGCAAATTCATACAAATGAAAATTGGAGGAAATCTTTCCTTAGTATTTCTGGCTTATTTGAAGCCAGCTAACTATGAAATGGTCCTAACAGTCTGCTATGTTTCAGTGTAACATGAGGATCTTGAATCTCTTGACTAGTAGAGCATGAGCTGGACTTCCACTTGGATGGTTTTTTTTTTTACTAGCCCAACAGACGCATTTAAACAGTATGTGCAGCAAAGACCCCCTTGAGTCATGAACATTCAATGGCAAATATCTGAAAAATGGACATTGGATAATAAAACTAACAATTATGATTTCCAAAGAGATGGTCATTGGAATTAGGAGATGCTTATCCTTTTCCATGTGGCCAGGTACCTACTAACATCACTCTATGTTCCAACAGAAATCCAACAGTTGAAGGCATGTTCAAGAATTATCATTTGCATTACTAAGACAGAGAAAAACTTATCCAGACACCCTTTGAATCCAGGAGGTTTTCTACATCCATGCTTGGATCAGCACAGTCAGCATTCTAGCACAACAAATACTGCACAGAAGACTGAGCATAGCAAGCCCATACAGAGGCAGTCCTTTCACATGCCTCTTACGGCATTAATAAAAGATGCCAGGTAAATTATACATTATTTACTAGAACTAAATGGAAAATGTCTTTTTCATAAGGGGAATGTTCTATGGAAAAAATCCTTATTTGATTTTTTCCTCTGAAACTGATTTTCAATGTGGGGTTTCTTTTATAATTCAAATGTTCCAAAACTGTATTTCCATTAAAAAAATATATATGCTAAACTAAAATAGTTCTGAAACATAGATTCAATATGAAAAACACTATTTAATGTATTTGCCGTAGGGAAATTGAAATTTTCCAAAGGATATAACACTATAAAATTTCAACTTAAGATAACATCTTTTGTAAGAAAATTTTCTGCACTAAATACTATGGCCAACAGCAATTACAACTTTTCCAAAAGTCTATGAGATCTACAATGGATTTTTGGAACCTTTAACCCACCTAACACAGTAATAATATAGCATACTGAAAAAGTGTGAAAGGATTACGCTGAAAGGGTTGTATCCCAACAGCACCTGAATACAAACAACGTTTGTTTAGCTGACAACAGCTTCTTCATACGTGATTTTAAATTTGTAGGAGACTATAAATGGATAGCATTTTCACTGAAAGCACTGAATTAGCCAACGGGGTACACTGCTTTGTAATGTGGAGCAATGTGGAGTGATAATGAACACCATGTGTGTGTGATAATGGAGGCTGTAGAAAATAGATCTGGCCAGCTGAGTGAAAAGGAAATGCTGGAGAAGAAAAAAAATCTGAAGCCCAAGCCAAAACAAGTGACCTAGAGAAGCAAGTAAGGGTTTGTATTTGGGGCAGGCTAGAGGCCTGAGAGAGATCAGCAATTCAGCAGGGTATTTTTAAGCATATGCTCAAGGCCCTCCTTATTCAGCAGGAAACTTAAGCATATGCTCAGAGGTTAAGCATCAGCTAAAGTCTCATTGATGTCAATGGGTCTTAAACACATGCCTAGAGATACATGTGTGCTGAAGTGCTTTTACAAATAAGAATGGACTGGGGATCAGGGCCTCAGTCCCCTGATATTTCATAGCAGGCTAACCCTGCAACCTCCTGGCTTTCCAAATTCTTCGGAGTAGATCTCATTTATTATACTCACAGGACCAGACTTAAGCGTGTAAGAACTTGCATTACTGTACATAACTGCCATTGGCCCTTTGGTACTGAAATAAATAGTGAAGTACAGATAAACTTATAAAACACCAGTAATTTTTATTGCAATTTGCCCAATAATCCCCTTTGCAACAGAAATGAAAGCATAAAACAAGCAGAAACACTACTTTGGGGGAAGTCATTTTGTATTTCCACTCCTGGTGGCAAGAAAGAATGAACTTAAAGATAAAATTGAGTCAAGTGATTCAGATTTACTTTTAAGATATATATACATATTTAATATATATATTTTTTGCCAACCAGTAAATCGTATTTCCTTATGCCTGAAGAGCCCACTTCCCACCTGCATAGCTAGATGGGTATCTCTGCACAACTGAACAGCCACACCACTTCTTTGACAATTCAGCTTTACTGAAGCAAATTGCAAAAGCATTAATCTGTGCTGATACAACTACAGAAACGTAGAACAACTATTCTCTGAACCCAAGACAGCAGGATAATATTAAAGAAGAAATATCCAAAAATTTTAGATAAAATGTTAGATTCCAGTATGGCTTCTCCTTCTTTAAAAGTACATGAAAACATGATAAAGCGGCAAGGGGAATTACATGGCCAGATTACTAACGATATTAAGTATTTTTTCCATGCAGCTAAATACGGGACTTGAAATTATCAGTAAAGATCCTTCCTGTGCATTTCAGTGAACCTGAACAACCACTTGGTCTTTACATTGCATAATTCTCTGAGGATAAATAAGCTGTGGAGGAAATGGCCATAAAGACATGCTACAGGGCCAGCTGAAAACTCCTTTAGGTGGAATCTGTAAGTGACAGCCATTTTTAAAACACCCTTAATGTGACAGGAGCAAATTGGGGTGCATCTGAGCAGCGGGACTTTGTCAGAGTACTGCTGAGCACAACCAAAGCGATGCCGCAGTAGCAGTTACCTCCCCACAGGATTGTAACAAAAAGCTGACTTCAACAAACCAAAAAGGCTCATTTCCTCATTAAAATTTATTAAAGGAGGCAGGAAAAATTATTGTAAGAACCCAGAAATCAGCTTTACATGTGTGTCTTCCTTTTGTCATGTTTTAAACTGGAGAATATTACTATTTGGCATTTCCTGCAAAAACACTGAGGAAAAGCCACAGCAAGATAGTATTTCTTCCATAGACGTTAAAAGACTCACAAAAATGGCTAACATACAATTTCTGGTTAAAATTTGCTCACTTTTCTTGCTTTGTTTTTTTTCAGATGAAGACAACCTGGTGAAAGCATTTCCACATTCCTCTTTGCACTTTTGCCATGACAGAACTCAGTTGAGGCAGGCAGATCTGTGTGCTAAAAGCATGCATCTTAGTGCAACTTCATTTTAAATTTCTGTTTCTTCATTAAACATGGAAGAGCATCTCTCCTGCCTTCCTCAAGCAAGCTGCAGGTTATCACTCTCATCCCTCCATAGGATGCTGACCTAGCGCAAATACAAAACAGGTTCCTTTGGAATCTCAAGTACTGTTTGTACATCCTACCACTGACCACAGTGGAACAATGGTGTGCCAATGATATAGAAAAAAAAAATAACTCTACTTGCTTGCTCTTTCTGACTCTCTGAACTACATCTAGCTCCAAAACTATTACTTATAGTTATGAGGTGACAGCTGAGAGTTAGCAGTCTGCTGAGTGAAAAAATGTTTGCATTTATCCCTTTTAGAGATATCTTATACACATATATGCACATCCATGCACAACAGCTATTCATACTGGATAAGGAGATGTACCTAATCATCCACAGTGCTTGCCCAGTGGCAAGAGAAGAAGTTTTTTATTTAGTGCAAATCAAGTGACATAAGCTTCACTTTCAGAGTGTTCAAAATGAAAAATTTTAAGCTAAGCCTACAGCTGCGCTTAAAACAATGAGAAGTGGTGGTGAATGTTTTCTGTGAACATTTTTGCCTATCATTTTTAATAAAGGAATCACTTCTTCTAAGCCGCTTGAAAGCCCTGTGTTATTTTATAATCAAAATCTTTACATTTTTCACATAATTACAGATATGTTGTTGTTGGGAGAGCTTCTGGAGGTCATCTAATCCAAGCCTGCCCAAAGCAGGACCAGCACCAGCTCAAGCCTTCTGTGATTTTGTTTATTCAAGCACTAAAACCCTCCTAGGCCAGATACTCCATGTACTCTCTGGGTAGCCTGCTCCAGTGCTGCACTGCCCTTTGCAGAGAGAGGCTTTTTCCAATTTCCTATGTAACATCCTAAGCCACCCTTGTGTTTTTGCATCCCCCTGCTTTGACGCTTCAAACGGCTGAGAAGGGTTTGGCTTCACAGTTTCAGACAGTTGACCTCAAGCAGTTGCAGGCTACCAGGCTGCCCCATAGCCACCTTCCTCACTGGGTGCTACAAGTGCAGCTCCTGTCACTCCATTCCAGACATGGCAGAAACTGGCACGCCTTAACACCTCTCTTACCACTGCTCCAGGGGCAGAAACTTCCAGCAGCAAGAATTAACAAAAAGTTAGAGCTATAATGTCGGACAACACCACACCTAACTAAGCCCCTTGAATAACATTTTCAGATGGACTCTCCAAATTTCAAAGAATCTCATTATCCCATCATTTTCCCACAAGAATAAATCATTTCAAGAAAATACAAAAACAGACGCAAGAGCAGATGCAGTGTAAGCCTTATGACTGCTGCCCTTGATTTAAGAGGAGCAGAAATCCCAGCGGAATTCTTTCCAGCAGGCGGGCATTTAATAGATCTTGTGAAAGTGTGAGCATATGAGGAAGAAAAAAAAAAAAGGATGCTGATAAGTACTTCTGAAATAGACAGTCAACACTAGAAAGTTTAAAGTAATTTTTTAGCCAAATAATTACAATTTATCTCCAGCATAATTTCCCACATGTGGGGAAAAAAAAAAAAAAAAAGGCAAAATCAAATATCTAGTAATTAGCTAGTCTGAAGCATAGAAAAACTGTACCATCCATCTCGAAGAGGGTAAAAAGTGATGTTAGAACAAGATGGCTGTGCTTTCCTAAGCACAAAAATCTTAATGAGCCACATCAGTTCTTGGCCCCAACCACAAAGATCTTAAGTCGTGGGTATTAACCCTGAAAGTAGCATGACTAGTTTTGGCCTTTTCAACATTAATTCAGCATGGAATCACAGAATTGCTCAGGTTGGAAAAGACCTTAAAGATCATCGAATCCATCCACAACCAAACCATACTACCTTAACTAACAACCCTCCAATAAATCATGTCCCTGAGCACCACATCCAAACAGTTTTTAAAAACATCCAGGGATGGTGACTCAACCACCTCCCTGGGGAGCCTATTCCAGGGCTTAACAACCCTTTCAGTAAAGAAGTGTTTCCTGATATTCAACCTAAACTTACCCTGGCGCAACTTAAGGCCACTTTCCTTACCCTGTTACCTGTCACCAGTGAGAATCATAGAATCATAGAATCACAAGGTTGGAAACGACCTATAAGATCATCTAGTCCAACCATCTCCTCATCACCATTGCCACCACAAGCACTAAACCAGAGAAGGGACCAGCCCTGCTCTTGCTGTAAGCACCTTTCAGATATTGGAAGAGAGCAATAAGGTCTCCCCTCAGCCTCCTTTTCCCCAGACTTAACAGCCACGAGTCCTTCAGTTGCTGCATGTACTTCCTATCTTAAGGCGGAAGAGAGAATTACAGAATAGAATAAGCTTGCCCTAATAGCTTCAATTTCACCCAAATCTCAGCCTTATGAGCATAGGAACGTTCAGTAAATGTTTCTTATTGACTGGAAAAAACTTGTCCTTCCTATTCCTTTAGATAGTTCCCTGCTCAGCATCTTACTTATATTCTTGCTCTCCAGAAGCTACCAGAACTGCCCGGTTCTCCCCATAGACTAGGCAGAGGGACTGAGATAGGATTTAAGTATCTGACTGTCCAAGTATCCTGCTAACATGGGACAAGTTGGCTCAGCTATGCTCAGCATAGCCATCATGCATCCTTGATGCAGCCAAGGAGCAGTGTCTGTGCCTACAGGCTTCTGGCAAACCCTTGGGAGTGCAGTGTATACACCATACACCCTCTCCCTAGGCAGTTCCCATTGAATATGCCAGGCCATTCAAAATGTTTCTTGTTCCCAGAACAGAAACATTTGACCTGATGAAGACAAATGAACTTTTGGCATGTCCTCACTTCAATCCTCCCAAGCCACATTTTGTTTTCTTATTCTTTACTATTGGTGGAGACATTTTAACAATCCACAGAAAAGGACTGGATGCATTTTGTTAGATAAAAGCATTTCTGAATCTACACTGCAAACAGAAAAATGACTCGGTGCTCAGCATTACCTCCTAAAACCCAACTACACAACACGCTGCACCCAAGAAGCAAGATGGTCTTAGTCACATTGCATATTTCTGTCACCTATATGAGATATGGTAATAAGTAATCAGATGGCTTTTGTCTTATTTGCCCATTGCCTTAGCACACAAACAAAATCTAGAAAGGTAAAATATTTTTTAACCAGCCTATGCATATTACAACAATGTTAAGGAGACAACTTTCCCTCTAGCACTCCAGACAACTCTAAGACTCTCTCAAACTGCCTACACGTGTTAGCTTTCCCACCATCATCTAACACAAATTCTCTCCCCATCTCTTCTGAAGAACTCTTCTGATTAGGTTCAGGGATTTTGGTCAAGTTTGTACCATCACAGCAGCATGGAGCAATTTCAAGACAACAGAAACCATTTCACGTGGACATGGAAGCTCATTCAAACACTAGAGTACTGGAGCTAAGGTGAATTGCACAAAACATCTCTAACACACAGTCCAAATTGGTCTCCCCTAGAAAAGAGACCTTGGAACATCTATGTACCATAGCCTGCAGTTCCCTTGGCTTGGATATGTTCCTGTTTCCCACATACCCTTTCATGCAGCCTTGACAGTGTTACAAGGAAAGTTCTATAATCAGTTGTGTGAGGATCTCTTCTCAAGGAATAAACATCCTAATATGTGTGTGGGACTGAGGCTGCAGGGGAAAAAATTATATATATGACAAGGTTACTCCCACTTTCCGTGCATCTTAGAGTCAGCTGTGATTGCCATCACAGCTTGTAAAACATTTTTAAGCAACACATTAAAATCCTTGCAGAAAAGAAAAAAAAAAAAAAAAAAAAAAAAAAGAAAAGAAAAAAAGAAGAAAGTCTTGGAAGTTGAATTGCTGGTTTTGTGAGCATTCTATTACAAACTCAGAAGTTGCACTGTTTTCAAGTTTCGATTTTTGCAATAGGGAAAAAAGTGCTCCCTTTCAGAGGATATAAGTGCACTGAAAACAAAGAAGTTGGGTTTCTTATAGGGAAAAAAAAAACCTACAGAAAAAGATACATACAGCACAATTTTCAGGATTGCAAGACCATCTGAGAGGAAACATCAAAGTTTTATACACTTTTTTGCTAAGCTCACATCTAACCCATCTGACTGTTCCTCTTTTCACCTACAGCCAAATAAGCTATTCTTACATTAATGTTAGTAAGAGCACACTTGCACCAGTCCAGACTCAGCATCTTGACCCAGACTAGCGCTCTTACATGGACGTTAAGGACATTGCTAAAGAAACACAGACTCTATTGTTAATCATTTCTTTTAGCAAACTTCCTTCACAGCCTGAGCTAAGCACTATATTAAATTGTGAAGAAATAACTAGAACTACTACGCTGCAAGTGACTTTTAAATCAAGTGCATCAGTTATACAGTATTTAGCACTGTGCTGTAAAGGGTGGTAAACGGAGGTGTCATAAATATCTGACTTTATCATCTGTTGACTCATAATCCAGATGCCAATGGGATATAAATCATGTAAAGCATGTTTCCAGATTAGGAAAGTTTGACTGCTCACTATTGTTCTAGCAAACTACGTTATTTCTTTGTAGGATCAGGAGTGCCCTCTGACGGTTAGTAACTATTATTGAGATAGAAGAGCTGAGTATGGAAAGTAGCCCATCCTAAATTGTATATTCAATACAAAATGTTCTCCGTTCCTGCACTAGACATTTCCAGTCTTCTGCATATTTAAAAATTTCAATAACTACTCTTGATTTACTGGAAATATTTTTTGTAGATTTCTCTTTCCACGGCAGTTTATTTACATTGATATTAAAGGGTACACACACACATACTAAGGATGAATTAGAGAACTGTTTATATACACACAGTTTCAAAGGAAACGAGTTGCAAAAAGTTTCAGACACAAACCACAGGATTTCTCTGGTAGACACTGAGAAAGGCTCTGACACCTGGAAATGCAGATTTTCAACTAAAGGTCAGAAAACAGTACACAACTAGAAAAAAAGAAAAAAAAAAAAACAGACAAGCTCTCTGAAGAAGCACATATGTGCCCAACTGTTTGTCTGTATTTTTCCAGCTATATAAACGAGCCTAATAAAACTTAACTCTCTCAACAAACCCTGCTTCACATGTACTTAGAACATTACATGTAGTACAGAACTGTAAGAAAACAAGTAATCGATGACATGTTTTCCCTTTTCATCTTTGGCTTTACCTGTCCTTAATGTAGTCGGCATGCCCATCACTTACCATTTTATCAATCCTGATTTCAACTGGTCTTTCGAAACAGAGGTAGTAGCTAGAAGACAGCCACATACTTGGAGCTGTCTGTGATGACAACCACTGTGTATGCTTACACGAGTCTCTCCCTTCAGTTGAACAAGTAGCAGGACTGGAGTTGAAACCTCTAGTGAGACAAAACCTCCCCAAATCTGCATAAACCACACACCTTGCCTACTATACACTGGAAAAAGAAATGTGAATATGCAATATTCAAACCCCTGCAAGACTTACAAATTGCATATCAGAGTTCAATTCTAGTCTGACTACCTGAAGACTCCTAAAAATAGCCAGGCGTTACAGAGAGAAATGTGCATAGTAAGTTGTAACTGTAAACACAGATTTTAAAGCAAAATCAATTCCTCAATCTTGCAAAGAAGGATGGCATCAAGAGAGCAGGCAGTTGGGTGCATCTTCCCTGCTTCCTATTACCTTCACTGATGCACACAGGCAGCAGCCATTGTGCTCATAGATCTGCTGAGCTGTTAGCAAAGCTCTGCTCTCTCAGGGCTACTCTATCTTATTTTTTTTTAATTTAAACCAAATGTCATTTTTAGATTTTCCCTCTGACAATGAAAGCTGAAAATAACAGCTTTGGATGAAAGATACCAGCAGCAAGCCTTCTCTATGCCAGGTTTTACTCTGCTTTCAGACCTACTGCAGAACCCCAGGCATTTACGAACAGGACAGTGCTTGGCAGTTGCTGTTTATGTGTCCTCCCTTCCACCTGAAATTGCCACCGGCTGAGGCTCAGCTGGGAATACCGGGGCTGAGACGTCAATTACTGTCTAATTTGCCCATTGCCGTAGCGTGAGAACAAATTCTAGAAAGGTAAGATATAATTTAATAATCCTACGCATATTACAACGGTATTAAACAGACGATCTGCGCTCAAGCAGCTCTAAGCCTCTCTCGAGCTGCCTGGGTGGGAGGAGGCAGACGCTGCCCGGCCACTCCGGGCTGCAGGCGGGAAGGCCGAGCCGTGAGAAGAGCCGGAGCTCCCTCTGGTGAAGACCGCGGGAAAGGCGCTCCGGCTGGCAGTTCCCAGTATTTGCCCTGAGTCCATGTCAGTTCGCATCCTACCTTGCTTCTCCACTTTCTTTTCAACACCTGTCCCGTCTCAGTCCTAATCAAGGCGTTTGCCCCTGCTGTTGTCTGGGCACTTGCTCATACCCTTGTGAGGTATTTCTTGGCAGCTGTGCAAAGAAACGTTTCTAATGCGAAACAAATCTTGCTCTAAACCCAGTCAAAGAGCCAATTCTGTAAAAATATTTGTGAACCAATGGTCCGAATAGAAAGAAAGATAGGTGAGCTGAAAAAATGTAAAAGCACTTTTTTTTTTTTTTTCACTTTAACACTTTTCCACCCACTCCAATGTAAATTAGTTAAAATTCCAAATAAGCATGCATTTCCAAATATAGTAATAATAATAACAGTTAGTAATAAAAGCGTGAAGCAAGCTACTCCAGGAACTTAACATGTTCTCAAGAGATTAATGGGAATGGATCTCTTTAAGGTGGCGTTCTGTTCCAAAAATAGCATTGTCTAATGGAATAATTATAATATGTCACTAACACTATTCGACTTCATAAGTACCAGGAGCTCCCAGCTCTCTTTCAAGGTCCCAGTGCCTCTAGTATGTACAGCTATCAGTTGGTAATACCTATTATTACATACTATTCTGGCTGTAACAAGCAGAATGAGCACACAGCTGCTTAATAAAAAATGTTTCCAAAACAGGAGATAGGTAGGAAATGAATGAGCTAAGGGGAAATATTTTTAACTTTCTGTGAGGAGCCTTCTGGCCGTTATGCTAGGTTGTATGGGAGTAGTTCAGACGCAGCAGCTGGTTTATGAGTGTGCAGTATGGCAGAAGAACGCAGGCCTTCTGGGTCCTTCTTATGTGCACAGCCTTTGGGAATCAGTAAGTGCTTGTACAACATCAGAAAGCAAATACTCGAGCTAGAGTCCAGGGAAGAGAGTTGCAGATTTTTCAAGTTGTGCTACAGCAAAACCTTAATATTTTGAAATTATCCTGGATTTCTATAGAAGAAAATACTTGCTCTTGTCGCTACATAGCATGGGAAGTGCAAAAATTATGCCAGTTAACAGTTTCAAGGTATCTGGGAATTGCCAGCCAGGCAGTAATTACTATGTAGAAGAGAAAAAGAAGTGGAAGAGAAACAACTCCTGTATGAACAAATGGTGTAACTTTTTTAATCCAAAGTTTGACTGGACTTACTATTTATAGGTGAGGCCATGCAGATCCCACAGTCCCCATCTTTGCCATAAATAAAGTCAGAAGTGCAGTATTTTACTTCTGTTCTGCTTTTCATTTCACCAGTGGAATATTTGGCTTTGCTGACAATTCAGGTCAAACAGGAATCAAACACATAAGATATAAAAAATATTGAATTAAACAGCCAACAGCCATGGAGCAAAAGGTGCATTATGTACTTAGCCTGGGGCTCTGGGCTCAATAAGCTTTAATTTGTCAATAGTTCATCAGTGTTACGAAGGACAGTCAGTAATAAAAGAGTACAAAAATAACAGTCTTGTTGCTTTATGGACAAATCAACCTAGCCAATCCGACACCTTGAATGAGGGGAGACTGACATGCAAACCATGGTCTACACATCTTTACCCTTCAGGCACACGGAGGTGATGGCAAGATCAAAGAGGCTTTTGAAATGCCAAGTTCTGAGAAAGGAAATTGGGAAATATAACTCCAGAGTTCGCTGAGGAGGGGGCTGGGATGAGGGTCATGTTAGAAGGTGTTAACCACTGTAGAAAGAGAGATTCTTATCCCAGATGGTGCAGACATTTCACTGTTGAAATATAACTGTGACCAGCCTATCTTATAAGGTAATGAAATCTGTCACAACTTGAACATCAAAAGTGGTCACAGGCTATAAAAGGAACGGTGTTTGCGGGAGCAGTAGGGACGAGAATTGTCAGACACTCGAGGCTGTGTCTTTGAGATGCTGTAGTCAAGAGGATCAGAAAGGGGAGGAAGGAAGAGATTGTCTTGCTGACAGCTGCCCGAGGATAGGAGCGGAGGACAAGTAAGATATTGCTTCCTTTGTAATGAATCCAAGATGTACCTCCCTGGCCTGACATTTGCTGAGTAAACTGAGTTAGTTACTCAGACAAGTCCTTTTGGTCCACTCCAGCTTTCCTATACATTCTTAGTACATTCTGTTTTAATTAGGCCAGTTGAGTCTTTGATTGTTTGCAAATTTCATGCAGACTTTTCCTTAGCGGTGCTTCTAAGAAAGAGGAGCTACAGGAAGATGCCTGGAGCCTGTCATAGTTGGGATGTTTGGTCAAAGGGGCACGGACTGTGGAGACCTTTCTCACAAGAGATGGCACCTGCAGAACTGAAGTCTGGCAAACACTTAGGAAACACCTGGATGATCAGTCTTTTTTCCACTTCTTTGTCTTCTAGGTTTTTTTAATAAGATTTGAGCATAATGGAAGCCAAATCAGAAAGAGGGATGTCTATCGGCTTTAATGAAAGCCAGTACAGCTAAATAGGAATAATTTGTGCCAAGCTCGCATTTATGCTGGAAAGTACTGAACACACACAGTAGTGGTAGGAAAATACAGGGAGGGAGACTGGAAAATGCAAGTAACAGTACAAAGCCACAGCCAGCAGAGCGCAGCATCACACTGGATGGATGGTGTGTGGATGCAATGATGGTGAACCATATTCCCTGATTAAATAGTAGGTATCAGGTGCAAACAAGCAAATATCTCAGGAAAAGAGTATTTTCCATGTATGCATTTTGAATAATACTTAGATACTCCTAAGTGATAAACTATTTCTCAACATCAATGTTTTGAGCACAACTTTGAGAAAGTAGGAGAAAGAATATGGGATTTACTGAGCAAGGGAAAGGGAAGTGGAAGTAAGAGACTGGAAGATCCAAGCCAGATGTAGTAGCTGACTGGTAGCCTGGTGATAAGAAATCAAATGGACTATTGATATTGAAATCAAATGAACTCTCAGGACTGCCAGGACAGAAAATGAAATAAGCGGTAGTGCAAACAAAGAGAATGGGATCAGTGGGATTAGTACCTGGAGCCAGACAGGGGATAAAAGAAAAGAAAGAAACATGTTGGAAGAGATGATACAGGAGGGATCTAACAAGGAAGGATCAAGGAAAAAGTGTGCTTTTAACCAGTAAAGACCATCTCTCTACAGACAGTAGGATGTGTATGTGATACTGTGCTGCTTCCTGCAAGTCTCTGTGAACCCCTATGTCTGACCTCATTCTACACTGAACTACAAAGGCAGAAAACATGTTGTTGCTGTCATTTTAGTAGAAAACAGCAGGAAGAGGTCTATACTATGGATTTACTGGTTCCAAACCAACTGTCCTGCCATGGAGATAATAGCATGTTGCCTCAAGATAGAACTTCTGACTTTGTTTTGTTTTAATTTGTTTTTTAAAAACCCTACAAAATTACAGGCAATTTTTTTTTAGGTCTCTTTTTTTAAAAAAGTCTCTCTTTTTATTTTTTTTTAAGGTCTCTGCATTAAATATAGGTAAATCAATAAGATTTAGGATTGTTTTTACCCAGTCCTGTGTATTAATGATGGCCACCTACTATTTCTCCACTTGAATTGTTTCATTCTCTCCAAGGGAAAAAAAGTTTTAGGAGTGATCAGCTTTATACAGTGATGGAAAGTGTTTTCTCTTTCCCAGGCCTCATTTGTTTCCTCCTTCAGATATCTTTTAATGCAGAAGTATACATTATATAGAGGAATGAGGCATGATTTATTATGATTAAAGATAATGGTCAAACTCTGAAGAACAGTGCTTTACTTCAGCACTTTGCACCTCTGTAGGTTCACTATGATGTTTGGAAATTTACATTTGAAACACTTGCTAGTCACTGCTCACTTTTGTTTTCTAAGTGGTGATCACATCGTCTTGGTACTTGACTTGAGGAACTACGATCTGCGATGTGTAGGACTACCAAAGGCTGAAATTCAAGCTCCTGTGTGAGAAAAGAACCCAAGCCCACCCAAACACTCAGGATGCTGAGAATGGGGAAGGTGACACTTCTGATCTTAACTTCCATATGTCATAAATCACTAATTTATAAAACAATGATGAGATCATTACTTTTCCTTGAAGGGTTGTTCTAGAAATCAAATAACATTTTGGTAATACTCAAGTACAGTAGAGAAGAATACCATAGTCAATCATGGACAGCACATGGATCAGAAGTCCAAAAGAGAAGGACATTTTATGATCCTATAATTAAAAGTCTATTGTAATACATCGGCATGCAAAAAAAAATTAGCATTACATGACCAATGTTGGCTTTGAGTTATTCTTTCTTTTAGGTACACCTTACATCTATCTTCTTCATCTTCATTTTCACTATGTTGTGTGTTACATGCTTATAAGATTGCTTATATATTTATATCCTGTGTACAAATGGGATTTATTTGGCCTAACATTGGTCATTTAGACTTGCTCCAGTCAGTAGATATTTTATTCTACAGTAGGTGCCTGCGAGAGTCAGGATGCCTCTCTCTTCACAGTGACTACTGTGAGGCCCAATCTCGGTAGCTGTTTCATTATGGGGAATATTTTTAAGAACTAGAGATTATGCATCACAGCTTAAAAAATATGGCGATATTTCACATTACTTATAACAACCAACTTAGTTTATTAATGGTAGGTACAAAATACACAGCTACCTGGGTTAACAAGTCAGGCAAGGAGAGAACAAACTAATCAGTGGATTGAATTTCCAGACTGTAGTTTCTCTCCAAATAATGATTGCACAAGTAAACTCCAACTTTGATCTCAACACTTCTGTTCTGTTTTAGATTTATAGCTTATCTTACAGAGATCCTTGGTTGGATTGCAGTGTAGAAGGTACAAAGTTGCTCATTATGGTCTAACAGGCAATGGAAATTTGCCAAATTGGGAAAAACAGCTAGAGATCAGCCAAAAGTCTCTGTGATGAAGATGATGATAGAATAATGGGGAGAAAGTAAGTGATTGTACGACCACCTTAGACGCAACTGCGCATGCATAGAGGGATATTAGCAAATATTAATGAGTTCTTGGAAAATAATGAACATGTATGGCATCATACTGCATAAGTATGTCTTAACTGTTTAAAGGTGGAACTTGAATTCTGAGAGCACGCACTTAGTCTGTCAAATGGCCCAGTATATATTGTAAGTAATAAAGGAATGTCACTTTCAAGCATCACAGTGGAGTCAGAAAGTTTTCTTTCTGGATTTTCGATGACAGTTTTCAGGACACCGACAGTTTTCTGAACCCCTCTGAGACAGCTCATTGTTTCCGGGGTCTTCCTCTTGGATAAGAAGTAGCTGACCTTCATTTAGAGTCCTACAAACATACAGCTGGAAGGATAACAATGAAAGCTCAGTTCCACATTAAGGCCAAGAAGAGAAGTCTGCTTATTGCTTAACACGTCTCAGTGGGGGAATACCAGGAAACACTGTTCTGAGCAGCTCACTCAGCTGATTGCTCAGCCAAGCCAGCCTTGTAAGCCTAAGAAAGCGCATTGGTGCATACCTAGCCAGCTGCCAGCATCTCTGATGGCTCTTAGTCACCTCAAAGCCAGTCCCAGAATGCAGGGTTAATGAGCCTCTGTGCATGGAGTCCTTCTAAAGCCAGTAAACCCAAGTGGCTCCTTGGCTCTCCTTATCCTTATTTTGATATTCTGAAACCAAATGTGTTGCAGTGTCTGGTGTGAGCTAATGAGACCCCATGACAGAGATGCCATGGAATAAATAGCATGGCAAGATATGCTTTTTAATGCAAAAGTTCCAGGAATTACTTCTGGTAACATTACATATTCATCATACTTTGTTCTATGCTAGCTTCCACAGTAAGAATTGCCCATACAACTCTATTGAGTGACCTCAAAGAATAACACAGAACAGTCCACTTTCTAGAGAGAAACTGACGTGGTGGAAAGAGTATATCCACGCTCTCTCGAGCTGCTGCTCGAGTTCACCCCTGCCCAGCCAAGGTTTGCAGCATTCGTTACCAGTATCTATAACCTATGTCAGATCTAGCTCTGTGTGAGAGCTCTGGAAGTGATTAAAGAGCTGCGGAAGAGCTGTCCTAAGACATTTCACGTGCTGAATATGAAGATCAGACTCCAGTATCATAGGGTGCACCAGTGACTCACACCAAAACATGGCTTACTCATTTCAGAGAAGCAGAAGTGTAGAAAGAAGGGGTTCAACTAACAGTTTTGCTTGCACATTTTCCCCCCTCTCATAGAATTTTCTCTGCACTCACTTTCCAGTGTCTCCACTGTCTTCTCTAGCTCCAGTTCCAACAGTCTCAGGTGCATTTCTATCTAGTTTCACAGTGTTGTGCTTTTCCTTAAATCAGTGGTAGGTTGGAGAGGCTGCAATAGTAGATGGTATCTAGTGGGCATCCTGTTTAGTAACAGGATATTCCTGCTCTGGACATCCAGATATGATTCTGGAGTAGACATTTTCAGCGCAAGGTTGATCCCACATCTGCTCCTTCTTGTCTTAGCTAATGCCCAAAGTGTTTTCCAAGGTAAAAGCGTTGTTATCAAAGAGCCCTTCCCAGAGTAAGGGCTGTTTATGCTTCCTACTGCTGCCTATTTATGTTTATCATCAACCAAATGAAGGTTACATGAGGTGAGATCCTTGCAGAGTGGGAAAGCTGATAAGGTCACATTGTGGATGGCCATGGAAAGCAGGCACAAGAGGCAGTGTGGGCCCCCCACCTCAATACAGAGGGTGCAGAGCCTTGGTACATCCCAGGCTGTTTTCAACACACCCTCCCTGACCAGACTAAAGAATTCCTGTTCCAAAAGTGAAAGAGGTCTATGGAATTTAAGGCTGTGCTGTGCTGTACAAGTCAAAAACAATATTGTGCAAGTACGTTCTGCTTCCTTTTGATCTTTTTGCAGTGCCCTCATGTTTGCAGAGCTGTGGCGGGCAGAACCAGGACTTGTTTAGAAATGGTGTGGCTGTGAATTATGATTGGCAAGGAAAGAAGATAAGGTCAGAGAGGTGTCAATAAGCTGAAAGGTGGTAGATGCATACATGTATGCAAGCCTGGCCATTCAAAAAGGGGCTGGCCAGGTCTGTCTTTGTTGTCAACATAGCTGACTTCCTGGCAGTTTGTGGGTATTTGACAATGCTGGTGTAGCTATTTGGGCTAGCAGTTTCAGAGCAGGGCTTCTGATCAGGATGAAGGGGCATGACTGACTCCAGAGCAGACGTTTTCTACCTGTGATGAGTGGCTTAAATTCTCACAAAGTCAGTGGAAATCTAGTCACCACAGGGAGTAACGTGCCCTAAAGGGCAGCCCAGCAGAGCAGCCATGGCAGGTGGCACTCAGTTGCCCAGAGACATACAAGCAAGGCTGGCAGGTAGGACAAAAGACTTGCAGGAAATCATCTTTTCTAGAGGAACACCTGGAGACCACCAGCCAGCACCTCAGTTTAAGTAATGAATCACGCACAGCTCGCGTGTCTGCTCTGGGATGACTGAGTCATTCTCCAAGGTCCACTGACTGCCCCATCCAAATTTCCATCAGCCACAATGAAAGTTTAGCCAAACGAGAGCACGTGTAGGCATCTGTATGTGTACACCGACATGTATGTGCCTTGGCTTCAAACTGGATCCCAGGCTGTTTCCATGAGGTAGTGGAGGGGAACATGGAAAGGAGGAGAGGAAGTGCCACCCAAGATTTTGCCACAGGGGATTTTCCAGGGATGGGATAGGTACCGCACAGCACAGTCATCCAAGGAAATGAGAAGATACCACAGCTATTTTAATTCAAGTCACGTATGGGAGTGCAGGCACAGTGGAATATAGTCACCGTAGAAGAAAACACGGGTTCATTTACTTTCCAGCCATCTGAGGAAACAAACAAACCAAATGAGTCCAGATTCCATCCCACGGACTTTGGGTACCCAGGAAACCTCAGCGTGACATCAGCCAGCAGCAAGGAGACAGTGCCTCACACAGCCACTGTAGTGCTGCGGAAACTGACACTTCTCCATGCGGTGGGGACACTTCTGTCCTTAAGGGAAAAATCGACCAGCAGACTGAGATTGTCCAAAGGATGCAGGAAATCATAGAGAAAGATAACTTTCTTCAGTAGATTTACTCATCATCTACTGTGCTGAGGATACGCAACTAAAAGAGACAGGCGGGGGGCACCGGTCTCTCTGATTTACCCAAACAGCTCCCTACAAGCCGTTTATTTAAGGCATCCGTGTCATTTTTCCTGTCAGCAAGCACATGCCAAGCCACAACCGTAAGCTCAGTGTTTCACCACAGAAATAGTCACAGAAAACAATTCGTGAGCCTACATAGAAAACGCGAAAGCTGTAATTAAGTCAATTCTTAAAGTCGTTCTCAGGCTGAAACAACACGCTTTATTTTAAGCATAGTTGGAGAAGGAGGAGGGGATAGGCTGGGTGGAACCCTGGAAACAAACGCTTTCATCTAAGCTGGAGAAACTTCTTTCGGGGCACTACACATTCACGAAAGCTTCCTGGGAGCGCCGAAGTTCGTCCTCTCGCCGCCACCTGATTTCTCCTCCGCTCTCAGCCTCGGCCACCCGCGCGTCCATCCCCGCGGAGCCACGCGGAGCCGCTCGAGCCCCGCCTTCGCCCGGCGGCGCGGAGCGGTGCGGAGCCCGCGGTATGGCGCACGGCTCGGCCGCGCTCTGCCTGTGCCTGTGCCTGTGGCTGTGGCTGTGGCTGAGCGCGGCGGCGGGGCTGCGGCTCACGCTGCTGCACACCAACGATGTCCACGCGCACGTGGAGGCGCGGGGCTGCGCGGAGAGGCCGCGGGGCTGCTTCGGTGGCGTTGCGCGGCGGGCGGCGCGGGTGGCGGCGGAACGAGCGGCACAGAGCAACGTGTTGCTCCTGGACGCCGGGGACCAGTACCAGGGCACCGTGTGGTTCTCCCGATTCAAGGGTCGGGAGGCCGTGCACTTCATGAACCTCCTGCGCTACGATGCCATGGTAAAGTGGAGCGGTGCGGGGCTTTCCTAGCTCCCCGGGGGCCGGGTGTGTGCCCGCCTTGCTCGTTTCTGCTGAGTATTGCAACGGAGGGGCTGCGTGTCTCGGGGGAATAAGGGATGGCAAGAGAAGTGTTGAGCTGGGTGAAGGCGTTAGCTGGCAGCCAAAGAGCGGAGCGTGTGCGGAGACTGCAGAAAGGCTGGGACGCGGCTAAAGAGCCGCTGTTGGCACAGGCTTGGGGCAAGCGGGTTGGAGGGTCTCTGGTGGAGAGGGGCTCAGTGGAATCGACAGAAAACTCCGAGACCGGCTTGACGGGTCGAGGAGCGCATGCCCGAGGGTTTACACCTGGCCATGCATGCCGGGGGCAGGCAGCCCGGCTGTGTCTGGTCCGGGTCACAGTGGCGTCGCTGCTTCAGAGGGTTTGGATTTGGGGTGTTAGTCGGAACACCCCCGCTCGTGTCCAGTTCTGCCAGTCTCGGGGTTGTGAGGGAACGTAAGGGTCCGGTGCGAAGTGGCTCCGGCTCCGGCAGGCTGCAGGTAGCATGGAGACCGTCACCACACCTGAGGGAGCCGGCACTGCGCCTCCACTCTGCCTCCCCTGAGCGCCGCCGGGAAGGTTGAGGATTTGGGATGAGGTTGTGGGGATGTGGTCACCCCATGTTCTTAAACCTCTTCTCTCAGAATGATAAAAAATTACTGTAATGTGTTCTGCTTGTGTACAACATCAGAAGGGAGGAGAGGGATGGAAATTACGTTTGGGAGCGTGTAGTTATTTGATCACAGCTGACAGCTTGAGAGGAAAATCTTGCTCTGAGCAAATCACATCCTCTCTCTTTATCTTGCTTTCTGTGGAAAGAAGTGTGCTTTCCTTTCCCGGCTCCAGAAGGGGAAGCATTGGCCCATGCATTCTCCTGCTACACCTCATGCCAGGCAGGCAGTGCTGCAAGGGATGCTGCTTGTTGTTGGCTTGGCCTCCTGGACTGTTTAATTTTAAAACTAACATTGCCGTGGGCTTTCCTCCCAGTGATAATGGGGAAGAATGTGTGCCTGCAGAACTGGGAAAGGCTTTGGAGTTCTGGAGCACAGGAAGATGATACTCAAGATAGTTTTTTCCACTTTCCTTCCTAAATCTTGCTGCTGGCTGCCCTTTCTCACCCTTAGTGGTTGCTGGTTTGACTGGTCCATGGACAAGACTGCAGTTCTCTCAGTCCTGGTTGTATTAGAAGTTGTTCCTTTGGGCAAGATCAGCAATATTGAGCTAGTACCCAGTGTTAGGAAGATGTGATGTAGGAAGCATTGGCAGTTCAGTTAGGATGCTTCATTAGCTTTTAATCGTAGTAAAATAAAAGTAATAAAAAATCTGAACCATACCGGATATCCAGACGTTTGTACTGAATGCTAATGCCTTAAGTGAAGTAGTCATCCACTTGCATGGGGAGTGAGCTAAGAGCCATGCTGCAGAAAAGTGAGTCAGTGCTTCTGCAAGTAGAATTTGAGAAGTCACAGCCTTGGCAGAAGAGGTGTAGCTTACCAAAATGGTTGGAAGCTGAGATACCAAAGTAAGATTGCAAACAGGATGAAGGGAACATGAGTCACAGAAATCGTTACAGAATGAGGGCAGGAGAGCCAAGGGAGTGTTTGGGACAGCTTGGCAGCATTATCAGGTTTGTTCCACAAGTCATACAGACTTGTTTTTTTTTTTAGATTTCTCATTTTCTCATTTGTGCCCACTATCAATTCAAGCCTATTTTCTCCTGTTTAGCTAGGTATTGTGTTCCAAATCCTCTTGCCACTAGCTTTCCTTTTTGGTGTGATTAACACTGAAATCCATGTGAAGTACCACAAAGGCAGTAACTGGAAGTGTGAGAGAAGCATTCTAGTTTTACTTTTAAGTTGCATCTGTATGTTAACTTGAAGCCTGATTTTTGAAATATTTTCAGCTTTGATTCTTGTGAAAGGGGGATTATATGACCACATGCTGTATACCTGCATCTTTCTGTTTATTCCCCACTGTCACAGAATCATAGAATTGTTTGAATTGGAGGAGACCTTTATAGGTCATCTAGTCCAACTCCCCTGCAAGGACAGGGATGTGCACAGCTAGATCAGGTTGCTCTGGGTCTGGTCCAGTCTTGAATGTCTCCAGGGACAGGGCATCCAATACACCTCTGTGCAGCTTGTTCCAGTGTTTCACTATCCTTATTGTAAAAAACCCTTTCCTTACATCCAGTCTAAACCTCCCCTCTTTTGGTTTTAAACCACTTCCCCTTGTCCTGTCACAACAGATGCTGCTTAATAGTCTGTCCTCTTTTTTCTTACAGCCCCCTTTAGATACAGCAGCTATCAGGCCTCTGTGGAGCCTTCTACAGGCTGAACAACCCCAGCACTCTCAGCCTGTCCTCGTAGAGGAGATGTTCCATCCCTTGAATCATTTTTGTATTGATCAGTGTATTCAGATTTGTTGAAGGGTTATTCTCTAAGATTAAAAAGTCATAGAAGCTCTGTGCATAAAGTGGTTGGGTAAAGAAACCCCAAATGAGCAGCACATCCTTCTCCCCAGAGGAAAAGCCACATCAAAAATAAGACTGTATTATTAGAGACCAGTGACTTCTCATGAACAAGAGACTTTATAGCTGCCCACATCATGGGAAAAGTTTTGATTAAAGCTTTTATCCTAATGGACGTGAAATAAATGCAAGCTACAAAGCCAAGAGAAACAAGGTTTCATAAGTGTGTTGGTTTTGTTTTGTTTTGTTTTTTTGTTTTTTGTTTTAAATTTGTTTATTCATGCGCTAATGGCTGTTATACACAATTCCAATTCTTATTTCTTTTGCCACCAGTTGTTTTTGGGGTACAGTTTTGTACTTAGGATGAACAAAAGGTGTGTGCATCAGCCAAAAAATGGCTTGATACCGTTCTGAGGTGCTCCATCAATTCCATTCTTTCATTCATTCCACCAACACCATTCTTTCAGAACATCAGTTGACATCAAAATGAGTTTCCATAGATTTGATTCTTTTTTTGTTATTATTTTTTTTTCTTACCACAGATTAGGTTGAAGTCAGTATTTGGTTATAAATGGTATACAGTCAGAACACATTGCATTTTCTGAAGTCAGGATTTTCTTCAAGACAGTTCTTGGTTCTGCTTGAAAAATGCAGAAGCAGCAACACAAGAACCATTTGCCTCCTTCCCTGGGGTGGTAGCAATCTTCTCACTAGCATCAGCAGTAGCAGTTGGTTGCAAATGCAAGATATGTAAGATCTTGCTGATGTCCTGATTTTTCCTCAGTCTTGCTTTGGCACCCACCACACCAGCAGCTCCCTGCCTATGGGGACCAGAGGAGTCAGGATTCTTGTCTCCCCGGAAAGAAGGACATTATCAATTCATTGCTCAAATGCTGACCTCCCATGCTTGTTGTGGCTTCAGGATCCTCCTTTATATTGTCTGTTTGGGGAATAAAAACACAAACACAGATGTGTGTTTGTAGAGCAGGGAGGCATATAAGCCTTTTTAGATTATGAATGCAGCTTTTCCTGTTTAACCTTCAGGATGAAATCATGATCACCTTTTCGTTTAGAAGAGCTGGCTAACTTAATTCAGCCCCCTTGTCATACTCAGCTCAGTTGCCACCTGGAATCTTGTTACGGGTGCCAACTTATGCTACCACTGCCTTTCCATAGATGTATCCTTTTCTTTCCTAACACTTCAGGGTGATAACAAGGTCCTCATGTGTGCTGTGCTTCTGCATAGCTGCCCTCTGTGGTGATTTTCTGGCAGGTGTTAAACTTGGAGGCCCAGGTGTGTGGCCTCAAGAATTATTGCTAAATATCAATAAATATATTTTTAAAACTGCAATCCAAGCATGAGCTCTTAAAATACGTTTTATTTAAAGATAACATATTGTGATTGGCTTGTAACATTTTTTCAGTATTTTTTTTTTTCCTTACACAAAATGCATGTTTTACTTGCTGGTTATTTTTAATCCTTTCATAGTTAGAGGATGTAAAACTGCTGAATCTGAATTATGAATTCTAATTATGAATGCAAGCACCTTCTTAGATTTTAGATTCCCACTTTCACATCCGTACTGATACCTGAACATCTGAAAAGCAGAAACCTGAACCATAAAAAGTAACATTTCTGTGTTTGTGGGAAACAGAAATGTGATGGTTTAGACAAGCAATTGTATTCTTCCCTAGAACACGGACTTGGTTTTCTCAAACACACCTTGTATGTCATTCATAAGAGTATTTATACTGAATTGGAGAAAGTATCTTACATTTTTTTCTGCTTTTCACAGGCTTTGGGCAACCATGAATTTGATGAAGGTGTGCGTGGATTACTGGATCCTCTACTTAGAAATGCTAACTTTACAATTCTGAGTGCAAACATTAAGGGAAAAACCCCATTAGGAAATCAAATGATGAAATACGTTCATCCTTTTAAAATACTACATATTGACTCAGAAAAAATAGGCATCATTGGCTACACTACAAAGGAAACTTCCTTTCTTTCACAGCCAGGTATGTTTTAATATGTCTGTACCCTTTACTGCTGCTTTATTGCTTACCTACTTGTCTGAACCAAAGATGATGAATGTCTTCAATGGAAAGTTTCTTGTTTTGTTGGTACATCCCTGTATGATTGAGCATTTTAACTTCCTCATTTTTAAACTGGTGAAGGTTTGTTAATTATCTTGAATCACTGAATATCTAAGAATAATAGGAAGGCCAGTGACATTGTGGGAAAACAGGGGGGAGTGGTTTGGGGAGTTTTATTGGCACTTTTTTTTTTAATATATATTCATACTGCTATTTATCCATTTAAAGAAGTGTTAAGTCATGAATACAACTTGTCTCCAGAGTGATGTGTGTTGAGGCAAATACATCGCTCTGTGTTGCAATTTTACTCACGGATGCCTCCATGCTTGAGCACCAGCAAAATCAAGGAGAGCTTCTGTGTTTTTAAAGCAGAAGTTGCCCAAGATGTTTTTGGCCTCTCAGATATTTCCAGAAATTAGACTAAATCAGCTTTTACCACAATTGCTTCATTCATGAGTAAAATTGGAGTTGATGAGGAAGAGACTTTTCAATTTCTGACTATTCCATCAATTTAGGGGTTTTGTTTTCTTTTTGGTTTTAGTAAAAAGAAATGGAAATGAATAAATATAAATAAAATAGGATGGAAACATCTGAATCAGCCGTGGGAGATCTGAGTCACTGCTTGCTCACTCTTCAGTCCCATTCTAAGAAAATCCAACTTTCTTTCTTAGATTTCTGTAGGTTCTAAAAGGAACTGGGATGCTCTAAATATTGATTTAATACATCTTTCTGCACTGAAAAAAAAAAAACATTTCATTATGTCTCTTTCCATTGGACATCAATAAAGCTAAAGCAGTAATGCATATCTTTCCTGAGAAAAGGAATATTCAAGTATTACGATGTAAAAATGTTCCTTCCATGCCATTTAATTCTTACAGTGTCTGTTTAAACTATCAAGGAGCGGATGTATGAGGTCAGAATAGACTTCTGTATCTGACTCCTATTTTTCAATACTGTTTTGGAAGCCCTGTCTGTTTTTTTTTTCCCTAATGAAAAAGGAAATGAATCCATATTTTGTGTAAGTAGGCAATAGAATTTCACCAGTGCATGAGAGTGTACCAGTATCATCTGACATCATGCTGAGCCTAAGAACTCTACATACAGCTAATTTTGTCCAACACTGTTCTTCTTTAACAGTTAATAAAGTAGATCTCTGCTCCTTTTCCAAACAACAGTGTTGGCGTGGTGATGTCAGGCTGATTTCCTTTCAAGTAACTCTACTAGAGGAAAATCTAGATAACGTTGGACTGAATTTTTGCAGCATTTAAATTCATCTCCAGCAACATAAAAATATTGTATTGAATGTCTCAATATGCTGAGACACTATCAGCAACCACGACTAGAAAAGACAAGATTAGAAGGGAAAGCTTGTTAGCTCCGTATAAGCAGCTACAGAAGCACTAAGCTAAGTATATCCCACAGTGTAAGTGAACAGCAGGGCAAAATCTAACAGCTACCATTTATAGTGATCAGGGTTTTTATAGCTTTCTGCTTTGCCTTTTCAGTGAGTGAAGTGAAGGAACGCTTGGAAGCTTTGAAAACTGTGAGTTCAAAATATGTTTGTGTATCTCAGTGACTAGAACTTAGGACCTAGCAGTCCTTCAGACTGAGAAAATTGTGGTAGAGGAGGGACAGTGGCAAAACAGGTATCAGCCTAATTCCTTAGTGCCATGAATAACATAAAGAGTACATTTTAAACTCATTCCCTTGCTGATCTCTACATGCTTCTCTCAGATAGTTCAATTTGCTCAGACTGAGATGTAATTGCTTTGGCATGCTGTACACTCTTAGTGCATTTTTAGGACTTCATAATAGGAAACTTGAAAATGCTGAAATGTGAATTCCTACACAATTATTTTCCACGGATTTTTTTTTTTTTTTTTTTTTGAAAGTATGATTTCTTCCATCTTTAGATCTCAATAACAAAACACAGTTATTAAATTGTTATTAAAGCTTGTGCTTTTCATAGTGTAGAACAGCTGACATACACACTGAAATTAAGAAGTCCTTAAACCTCAGCGTTGCTATTGTGAAGGAACAATTAATCTGTGCTGAAGGTACTGTTAATTTTACTTTGGGAAACCATAGGGATGGGCAGCACTCAGTGCAATTTATAGATCAGAGCCAATTAGCAGTTTTTCTAAAGTTCCTCTCAGAGTGGTTGTATGCATCTGTCTCAGCTGAATGCCCAGCCACATGTCCTGCATGAGTTGTTCATACCTTGATATGCTGACAGACCGGTGTCTGATAATCTGAAGGTCGACATTCTTGTAGATGATGCTACCAACTCACTGAGTGTCTGACTTGTTCTTGTTATTCTTTATGTTGTGAACTCCCAAAATAATTCATGTCTTTATCTGTCCCGAGAAGTGCCACATGCCTGCCATATACCCATTTGTTGTTGTTAAATACATCTAATTTTGTCCACGGTCGTGTAAGGTACAAACCCAAAGTAGCTTACTCAAAAAAACCCTAACGGCAGAAAAATATTCACTAAAAATGTCAACTTGGCCGGTTTTCTAAAATGTAATTTTAAATTCCATTTATCCACTTTGTTCTGGTTGGCTTGTGTAATATTTTTAACATGCAGACAGTTCTTTTCCTCAGTTCAGTTTGGATGTTTTATCTGAAAATCTCCCCCTGGCTAAAAGAAGAGGATGTCACCTCAGTTTAATAACTTGAGAGATAAGTGAAATACTGACAGAATAACTCTTAGTTAAGAACCGCAGTGGAGCACTAGGCAGTTTGTTGCTTTTTGCCTCATGCCTTAGAGAAATGAGAAATTCAATTGCTATTGCAGTTCCCTGCTGTAGAAGCGTTGAACCTGCTGGCCAATTTCAGCTAAATTCGATGAAGCAATGCAATGGCTGAGACTTGAAGCTGTGCGGTGTGACATGATTAGCTCAAGGAGAGCCTGTGGGAGCATTACTCATGTCCCCAGAGCAGCAATCCCTTTGGAAGGTACAGGGAACTGCCTGCGGAACTGCCTGCTGTCACAGCCAGTCCACATCTTGCCCTTCATTTGGAGATCTCTGCTCTCTGCTGATCTCCATGCTGCGGTGTGCGTGTCTGTTGTAGCTGGTCCACAGATGGTTCAACAAGCCAAGTGCAAGGTACTTGGGCTGGGACAATCCCAGTATTTATACAAACTAGGGGAAGATCTTGAGAGCAGCCCTGTGGAGAAGGACTTGTGCATCCTGTTGGACGAGAAGCTGGATGTGAACCAGCAGTGTGTGCTTGCAGCCCAGAAAGCCAACTGTGTTCTGGGCTGCATTAAAAAAGGGGTGGCCAGCAGGGAGAGGGAGGTGATTGTCCCCCTCTACTTGGCTCTTGTGAGGCCCCATCTGCAGTGCTGTGTCCAGGCCTGGGGCCCCCAATACAGGAAGGATGTGGAGCTGTTGGAGCAGGTCCAGAGGAGGGCCACTAAGATGATCGGGGGCTGGAGAACCTCTCCTGGGAGGAAAAGTTGAAGGAACTGGGCTTGTTTAGCTTGGAGAAGAGAAGGCTTCAGGGAAACCTCATTGTGGCCTTCCAGTACTTGAAGGGAGCATATGAACAGGAGGGGAGACAGCTGTTTACGAGGGTGGATAGTGATAAGACAAGGGGGAATGGTTTTAAACTGAGACAGGGGAGGTTTAGGTTAGATATTAGGAGGAAGATTTTCACAGAGGGTGGTGATGCACTGGAACAGGTTGCCCAAGGAGGCTGTGGATGCCCCATCCCTGGAGGCATTCAAGGCCAGGCTGCATGTGGCTCTGGGCAGCCTGGTCTGGTGGTTGGTGACCCTGCACATAGCAGGGGGTGTGAAACTAGATGACCATTGTGGTCCTTTTCAACCCAAGCCATTCTATGATTCTTTGATGAGATGAGCACATGAAGGGCCTATATTCATGGAGCGCTTCTCAGACCTTGTCTCCTGCAAGGAGCTCTGCACTAGGCCCAGCTTCAGTCAAGCCCACAGAGAGACTGAAGCTGGTGACCTGGAGAAGGAAGGCTAAGGGGGACATAATTTGTGTCTTCCATTGTCTTAATGGAAAGAAAACAGAAAGAGACCTTTCTGAGAAGGGTCTGAAGGAGGGACAAGAGACAATGGGCTCTAGTAGCACCACAGGAAATAATGGCAGGATGTAAGGAAAAGATTTGTCATGCTAAGAGTGGCTAATCCATGAAGCAGGTTGCCCAGTGAGGCTGCAGATTTTCCGCTTGCTTGGACAGGACCTGAACAGCCTCATCTGGCTTTGAGTTCCTGCTCCAAGTAGGCTTTGGAGTTGATGGCCCCTGGAAGGCCCTTCCAAACCTCAATTAGTTTCTGACTTTTTGATCCTAAGAAGAGGTCCTCAAGAAAAAAATGTAGGGATGCTCTACACAATTTGCTCTGAAATGTGCAGTACAGAGATTCCCTCTGGCAGTTGTAGAGCTATTCAGCGGGCGTGGTGGGTAACCAATTTATATAACCCCCTTTTATCTCTTCTATTGTGGCAGTTTCCTCTTCATTTCCTGAGACATTTTGCATTGAATTAAGAATTAGTTTCACTCCTCCCTTTGTTATGAAATAATGTAAATCTTTTGACTTTAAAGGCATATTTCAAAACAGCTTGATTGAAAAACTACAGGAAGAGGAGGCATTAGGTAGACAAGGAATGGGTTGCAATGCTATTCAGTTGTCCACACTGAACAGTTAAGGCTGACAGTTTGTTGACTCCGTTCTTAAAGCTTCGTTGAAGAAATTCTTACATAGGAAGTCCTTTTGCGCAACTGTAAGCACTATGACTAGGATGAAAATGCCTATTGGTCTGATGTTCTTGTAACTGTTTGTCACATTAGAATCATTTCAGCCAGGCACGGAAACGTTTCAGAAAGATTGCGAGTTTCACAACATTGTAGTCTGGAAGAGCTTTCTCCTTTCCAGACTTTCCATTCTTTATGTTCTCATTTTGGGACAGCAGCTCATTTGCTGTGCAGCCATTTGGCATTTCTGGTAGAGGTCCATGTTAGATGAGATCATTTGTATAACAAGGCAGGACTTTGAAGTAGTTGATGCTTAAAGCCTCAGAAGAGGGGAAAAAAATGAGATGAGTGTACAGTAAAAAGAGAGAGATTTAACTCAAGTGGAGTGGGAACACCTCAAAGAAATATAATTTGGGAAGAAAAAAGCTTCATAGTTCTATGTGCAAATGTTTACACCCAGGCACTTGTTGACATATTTTGTTTTCTTTTTCCAGCTAAATAATAATAATAAAAGTAAAAATAATGGCCATTATTAATTTTTTTAAGTGGAGTTGTAACTTGTTTAGTATAGGCAAGTACATTCCAGTATCAAAAACTTGAATTAGTCTACGCGTGCTGATATTTTTGAGAGACAGAAGAACTTCAGATCAGGTTAGGAGCTTGAACCAATTATGAACATTTGAAAGTCACTGCCATTCAAATTTCCATTAATTGTACAAAAAAAAAATCCAATATGACATTTATGTGTTAAAAAAGCTTGTAATTAAGATGCTTTGTAAATACATTTATTCATGCTTCCTCCTTTTTTTTTTTTTTTTTTTCCCCAGGGAATGATGTAATCTTTGAAGATGAAATTGAAGCATTGCAAGTGCAAGTGAACAAACTTACAGCAATGGGAGTAAACAAAATAATTGCACTAGGGCACTCTGGCTTTACTGTGGACAAAAATATTGCCCAAAAGGTGAAAGGAGTGGATGTTGTTATTGGAGGACATACCAACACATTTCTCTATACAGGTATTTTACTTCATGCTGAAATGTTATTTCTAAAACAAAACTGAAACTGACTGTTTCTCTTTAAACTCAGAGGACTTTCACAAATACGATTTACTGCCAGCAGTGCTGGCCATATTCATACCTGGTGCCTATCCATAACTTCACTATCACCCTTTGGTGATAATGTGTGATAACAGAGACTGGTCTGTGGAGATGCTGTACTCAAATACACTGCCAGCAGCTTGCAGCTCAGGGACTTCCCAAGCCTGAAGAAGCTCCTTAGTATTTCTTAGTCACCACTGGAACTTCTCTTCCCTGAACTTGCCTCATCTCCCCTTGAGCCCTTCAGCCTTTCCACACAACAGCTGGTTGTAGGGCATTCCACTGCTGACCTGCATGTCCTGCAGGGACCTTGCTCTTTTTTTCTTATTTGCAGCCTGCTGCCCACTGGTGGCATTTTTTCTGAAGTTTTATTGAACTGTTTTGGAGATGGGAAAATGAAGGATGGATACAGCACTCAGTGTGTGCATTCATCATGGATTTATATGGCAGAATACAGACTCCTTTGCAAAGGACTCATTAACCATAGATAGAAACTAAAATAATGACCAGAAAGCGTAACTTTCTCTTGCTAATGTTCCATTCATTCAAAGAATAGAGAAGGGCAAAAGATCAAAACCAGTTCCTTTTCCATTTGCAAAAAAAAACGAAAGCCACTTTTGTATGCATAAATACTTTGGGTTTCTCATTAGTTACGGGATTCCTTCAATTCTTCCTAAAATAAAAGTCAAGTAGTGAAGGGACCTGGAGTCCTCTAAGAAACCAACTCTGTCAGTCGGGCTAAAAGTAGGAAAAAATGGTTCTCTTGTGAACTTGGTTCAGCTTGTCATTTGTTACAGTCATTCCCTCTTGAGAAGAGGAGGGATTAGAGATGAATATGACTTGTTCTGGAAGGAACATTTGTCATGCTTATCATCCCTGGATTTCATGCTACATAAACAACCACAAATGGGAAGAAACCAGCTGTGCTGTGAGCAGTGGAAGTCAGGAGTGTGCTTTCCTTCCACTCCCCCTTCTACGCACCCACTTGCCCCTGCCTGCAGGCAGCCCAGCTCTCACCCACTGGAGTAAGAGGGGAGCATTCCCATGAATGGAAAACATGGAAAAGAGCAGCAGGCTGTGGGGCTTTGCAGCAGGACCTGTCACCACACGTGAGACACCTCTTGGAGCCACCCCACCCGGGCCTTTCCTGGTGATAGGGCAGAGGTGCTGATGGGAATATCAGAGGGTGTGATGCTACTCAGCTGTATTATCAAGGCTACAGGGAGTCGGCTGGCACCCTGGGACAGTTGCTACATGGCTTGCTTTGCCACTTCCTCCCCTGCATGGTTTCTAAACCCATAGTAGCCTATGCTGATTGAGCCAAGAGCTCTGGAAATATCTTGCTTTAATGTATCTGTTTCTTACAGGTCTTACATCTAAACACACTTGAAACTTTTCAGGGCAGTAAGTTTTAAATCCATGACTACTTAACTCTCATGCTGATGAAATTTTCTTTTGCAACAGGTTTTCAAGCTGTCTGAAATTTTGGAGGCTAAGCTTGGTATAGTAAAAATCAGTTGGGTGTTGATTAAAAAAAAAAACAAAAAAACAGTTTGTAGGCATTCTGTGTATTATCTCAATATCTTTTTTTCCCCCTCTACATTTTACTCATCTTTTTTTTTTTTTTTTTTTTTTTTTTTCCTAGCTGGTACAGAGCAATGTAGTGTGAAGGCTTTTCAGCCAGAGGATGGTGTGTGCATTACTTAGAGGCTTAGATTTGGATCATCTGAATGAAAAGTGCCTTTATTGCCATTGTGACATGATGTCATTGGAGGAGTGCACTGTCACAACTTAAAAAACACTGTGGTGGTTATTAGAGCCCAAGTCCTCAAAATGACATAATCTCTTCTGAATTAACATAACTGAGCAACTAAATGTGCACTTGCTTTCATAGTTGGTTCTGCTTAATATACTATTTATTTTTTTAAAGATAGGAGGCATTTGAAATTCCCTCTTACAATTCCTTGAAGGGCACATGAGCTGAAGCCCCTCTTTACGTGGTTGTTTTGTGCAGGAACCCCTCCCTCCACCGAGCAGCCAGCTGGCCCATATCCCTTCATGGTTGACTCAGATGATGGGAGGAAGGTGCCAGTGGTACAAGCTTATGCCTATGGAAAATATCTTGGTTACTTGAATGTTACATTTGACAAGAAAGGAAATGTAGTTGAAGCAGTTGGAAATCCTATCCTGCTGGACAGCAGTGTTCCTGAAGGTGAGTGGACTTTGAATTCGCTTGCTCTACTACAGTTCCAGTATTTCTGTGTTAAATATGTACCACAATGTTGCAGAAGAACTCAGCTTTCTTCCTGCACTTGCAGCTCACTTCAGTGTGGAGTTCAGGCTGTATCACTGTTGTATGCATTTTCCTCTATATTTCCTTTTCTAAAGAGTGAGATAGAAAGGCCCTTGAATATACACAAATGCAGTAATGTATGTCTTTGTTTAAAATCACTGAAAGTCCTTTTGTGGGAACTCAGGTGATACTTTATCTCCCCACTTAGGAGTCAGTAAAAAGCAAAAATTCAGATAGATAGTGCTCTGATTTCATAAACGTACAATTTTAACATAACATTATAAATGTTGCTGTTGCTGACAAAGTTACATAGCAAATGGCTTAAAATCAATAAAGCAGTTATGACACATCTGTACACAAACATTCTTGTATCTGTTTGTTTTCTGATAGAATTAGATTTGCAAAGATGTGTGTGTAGAGTTAATTTCTATAATGGCTTTGTTCCTTGGTACTGATTCCTTGGTTCCTTGAGCAAGTATTCCTTTTAGCACAGCATTAAAGGCAAAGGAGCTATCTTTAGAAGGGGGGGGGGAAGAGATGATGTAAAGACCAGGCTCACTTGTGTATTACAAATTCTTGAATAGAATCTGCCTTCTATCAAGGCAAATGGCAGAAACCCCATAGCTCAGAAGGAGCAGGACTGGGTGAAAATATGTGTAAGTGGAATAGAAGAGAGGGCCTTGCTGTGACAAGAGAATAACTTATTCACTGGTTTGTGCAGTTCTGCCTCCTCCCTCCCTAAGCTTTGTTTAGAATGAGTGTGGATGCCATATTGTTGGAAAAGCCTCTAGGAAAAGGGTAACATTTCAGAAACACACAGCATTATTATTATTTTTTTTGTAAGTTTTGTATACATTGAAAATGCGTGCACTGCTCATTTCACACTTTCTGTTTTGCTAATTTGAAGATGAGCAGATTAAAGAAGAAGTGGAAAAGTGGAGGAAAAACTTGGGGAATTATTCTAAAGAGATTGGAACAACTAGTGTTTATCTGAACGGTACAAGCGAAGCATGCCGTTTCCAAGAATGCAACATGGGGAACTTGATTTGTGATGCTATGGTAAGAAGCTACCTCCACAGGTGGCAATCACATCTATGTATTACTCCAGGGTGATCAGATGAAATGCTCCAAGTCTCTGAACTGTCCCTGGACGGGCTCTCTGCTACTTTCTGTCCCTTTAACTTGTCATACTTCCTTTGAAAGACTTGGCAGGAGCAAGGCTGCAGTGAATCTCGCTTTGTAGAGCAGGGAGCACTTTATTCTCAATATGGACCCTCATATAGAGAACTGTTTGTTCTGTTGAGGCTGCAGTTTTAAGAGAGAGGGAGAGTCAGCTCAGTTGCCCGTGACTCTGCTGTTCTGATTCTCACTCTGACAAGTGAGCGTGCCCAGTGCTTTTGTCTCAGCCAGTGCTGGCAGTGCCCTTTTACGGACTTTTTGTGAAACAGAGCCAGGTCTCAGGAGCTGGAAAGTCTTAGGGTGCTTTCCAGCCCTGAGGGCACCACCAGCCCTCACTGTTCCTGCCCACCTGCCCGAGGACCCAGTGCCAGCCCCAGGGTCAGGCTCCACCTCCTCACAGTCCAGTGTCCAGTTGTACCGGTGATTCTGGCTGCCCTACTCCTGGTTGAGGGCCTTATGACAGGCCCTGGCTAGTAGGCTTGCCTGAGTGGACCAATGGGGAGACCCTAGAGTTCCCAGCACCCCATCCTGGAGCCTTGCTCTGCTCCTACAGGTGTCACTGTGCTTCATCACATCATACCAGAAGTCTCTTACCAGTTTTAAACCAACTGGTTTGGGTTGTTTTACTCTCCCACAGTAGCACCATCTCCTTTGCATGCTCCACAGAGGAACATTTACCAATGCGACTGTTTTCAGAAAATGAGAATTGCCATAGATCTCCACTTGCATTGCCACAAAATCAAACTGCACTTAATAATACCTTTTTATTTACATATTTCCCAAAAGCTGTTTATCCAGTCCATGGAGTCCGTGGAATGGCTTTCACTGTAATCCTTATGACAGTTTATAGTACATGGGCTGATTTCCAGATTAGATTAAGAGTTGGTGTTTCTGCATTCAGTTCTGCTAAAATGGCAGTACCTTGCTTTGTACTAGATATTACTATATATTTATTAGGGGAAAAAAAGGCGATCAAATACTTTGGCACTCTTTAAGATTAAAGAAAATAATTTCATTGTCCTTCAGAAGTCTGTGGACTTTCTTGATACACATTGTGTGTTGGAATGTAGACTGTAGTCAACCATCTGCATTTGTCATAAATCCACATGGGTTACCTTTTATGTTCTCTGCAATACAATTTCTACATTTGCTTTCCTGTCTGGTGCTGTGCATTCAGGGGTATCAAGGGATAAAACAGACCTGTCTGAAACACAGGCTTGAATATTTAGAGTCACACTGGGAAATCTGGAGACTGAGAAACATGGAAAGATTGTTTAAATAATTGTTCATAGCAGAGGTCCATGTAGTTCAGCGATGCTTCTCCAGGAGGAGCCTGTAACAGGGTCTGTTACAGGCTGCAAAAAAGCAAAATAATGTGATCTGAGTAACAGGTTGACAGATATAGATGGCATTTTACAAAATACTTTGAAGGAACTCAAAGGGGAAATGACTGAATGGTTAACTGGAGCATGTAAACTCTTGTTCTAAATTGCCTCTGTGTTCAAGGCTAAGAGAGCAGAGTGTAGGAGCACGTTTTAAACATTTTTTTTTTTTAGGTACTGAGCAATTACAGATTTATAATCATGATGTCTGTTCTAGGACAATTACTAAATCAGAAGATATAGTTCAGGTTGAAAAAAAATCAGCAACAGGCAAAATCAACTCATTAAGTATGAGTTATGAACCAAGAATGGATTTGGACTCAGAACAGTGAGCACTTAAGTGAGCACTAAGCTGGAGCAACAAAGGATTTCTGTACCTACAAGTTAGAAATCACAAAACATCCAGTGAAGGGATGCAGAAAAGAAATGGATGAACCAGAGCAGAAAACAGGAAAATCCATCCCAGCGGCTCGTCCCCAAAAGTGGCTGAGGGATGGTGGTGAGGGCAGAGCATTCGTATGGCAAGCCTACGGAGATAGTGTGTACTCCAGTATGCTTCCAGCAGCTTGCAGCTCAGGGAGCTCCCAAGGCAGAAGCAGCACCTTTGTATTCCCTATTCACCACTGGAACTTCTTTCAACTTGCCCCACCCCCTTGAGCCTTTCCGCTGTTCAGCACTCACAGCATCCGGTGGCAGGGCGTTCCACAGCTGACCTGTGTATCTTGCTTTCTCCAATCTACTGCCTGCTGTGCCCTGGCTGGATGCCTGCTGGAGGCCAACAGACCGTCCCTGCACTGGAACATTTGGTCCCTATTCACTCTCTTCACACCACTCATCATCTTATGCATGTCAGATATTTTTCCTCCATTGTCTTTGACCAGGACAGACAGTCCTAGCTCACGTCAGCATTCCATGATCAGATGTGTTTCAGTGTCTTTGGCCATCCTTGTACCCCCTCACTGAATCTTTTCCACCTTTTATTATTCTTGAAATGAGAAAGTACGCTGATTCCTATCCAACTTCCACATGCCCTTCTTGATATTTATTGATTTCTGTCATGCCCTTCCTGTAGTTGTCTCTTTGTGCAACTGAAAAGGCATAACAATAGCCATTCCATTATGGAAATGAGTCCATCCCTTCCATTACCCTCGTTTCCTTTCTCTTAACTCTTCCTTTTCTAATCAGTTATTTCTAATGATGGATTCTGTAGGCTTGTCATCCTTATCCAACAGAGTAAATCCCAGAGTAAATCCCAACTTTCTTGACTACTTATGATGTGTCAAGCAGATTCTGTTTTGTCCTTGCAAGTTGCTTCTGTCACAGTTTGGATACTGTTGCAGACATGATGCTGCATGAAGTAGATTTTTGGGTCTGATCTAACATGCCTGTTTCATATTCCACCACTATTCTACATCTCACTTCTTTGCCAACAGCATTCTAAATAACAAAAACCAATCTCAAAGAAGCTGAAAAATCTTAATTCCCTGCAATGTTCAAGAGGAGCTCAGTTGTTCAGTACATTCCCCTGCATATTTGTAGTGTACAGCTGCACTTAAGGTTCTATTTACTTTCTGATTCTCCAAACGTGCTCAAATAATTTGTCTTCTTTCTCACAATGGTTTGAATCATAAAAAAATCATCCTTTGTTCATCTGTCTTTCTCTGGTAATGTTATGTACACACAGACCATGGGAAAAGTTGAGGGTTCACTAAAGAAAAAGGCAAGGATTTTTCTTGTTAATAGTTTAAAAAAGCAAAATAATGTGATCTGCCAAATTTTTTTTTTTTAATCAGTATTTTACAGTCGGTATGAAGGTAATATTGAATTTATTAATTCAATTCAGAAAATATTAATTTTCTGTCTGAAGACAGAAAGCCTTTTGCTTGTTTCCAGTCTCAGAGTGTAAACATCCGCAGCCTGGACTCAGCGAAGACTAAAAATCAGTTTAAACGTTTTCCTTTGGTAGCTTTACGAGAATGTCAGACGTCCAGACGGAAAGTCATGGAACCATGTTTCACTGTGCATCCTGAATGGAGGTGGGATACGGGCATCCATCGATGAACGGAGTGCTAATGGTACGTGGAGTTACGTGCTGAGTGCTGGCTTTTCAAGAAAGAATTAGCAAGTTATTATGCAAGCCTGAACACAGTGTTAGGAATGGGCTTGTTTTGATGGGACATTCTGAAATAGTTCTCTACTATTGCAGTGCAACTGCATTCAAGCTGACATCAGAAGCTTTTAGTATTGTTTATACACAGTGCTTTTTATAATTTCATTCTCACCTTGCTGCCGTGGAACAAAGGAAGACAGTAGCTTCACCTCCTACTGTTCTTCACCTCCTACTGTAGAAGGACATATGCTATGGTTGCTGCAAGCTCTCTGTAGTCTGCCATGAATCTTTTTTTTTTTTTTCTGAATGCTTGACATTTTACAGATCCCTTTTTCCTGATATTGGATAAATGGAAATTGAAAACAAACACATTTTTTCACTTCAGCTTAATCCTTCTTCAGGGCTACATGAGTTCATCCTAAGCAATTGAAAAAATTGCCGAAGTTAAAGATAGTCATTTTTTTTTTCCTAAACCAATGTAAATGAAGTCTCATTTTCCCAGGTAGCATCACTATGGAAGATTTGCTGTCTGTTTTGCCATTTGGAGGTCGTTTTGATTTGGTAACGCTGAAGGGTTCCACGCTGAAAGAAGCTTTTGAGCACAGCGTGCGCAGGTATGGAAGAGGAACGGGAGAGCTGTTGCAGGTTGGAGGTATGCTTTCTTCCTTCCTTGCCTTGGTTTTCTAAAAGAGCCCTCCTTTCCACAGGCCGTGTTTGTCTGACACTTGAAAGACTTTTGCATTGCCTATTTAAAAATGGAAAGCAAGCTGGCAGCATACTCCAGCTCCGTGCTTCATCTGTGCCAGCTAACTGACACTATTTATCCTGAAGATGTTTTAGCTGAGCTGCTCAAGCCCCACAGCACATAAGCTATGAATGATTCTTCAGCAGAGACAGGATTCCCTGTTGTTTCAGTAACCCATAAGCAACAGCAGCTCAATGCTTTAATTAACTACAGGAAGGCATGGTCAGGTAGAGCTTTAACACAGTAATCGCAGCGACAAGCTCCTGTTCTCAGTTCTTCATCAACAGCCTACTTCATACCCCACACCAGACTTTCCTGCTGGTTGCTGCTCATTGTTGGTTTATCAAAATCAGTTTGTGCCATTGCCTAATGACTGGGGATGTGTTTAGAATTAGTCTCGAGCAGACCATGGAATTGCTCCAGAGTATTTCTAAATATTTTAGAGACAAACAGTTAATATTAAAAGCATGCATTTCTTGAAACACAGCTCCCCAGATATTTATCCAGATGCGTGCTATGTTACAGGCATGTTTATTCCTGCTCTGCCTGCGATACTGCACAGATTTCTTTGTTTACATAGCAGAAAAGCCAGGCCCAAGGGCAGAGGCCAAGCAACTTCCCTCCTTGCCTCTCCCCACACAGCCTGGTGTTGGGGGCACTCAGCCATCCTGAGATCCAGAACCCCCATGTACAAGGACACAACCTGCATCTCACAGGTGGTAAGTGCTCTTACCAATGAGTTACCTACCGCCAGGGTAAGGCAGCAGCACTGCCTTGTCTTACAAAGAAAGAAGAAAAGATACCTAGTAGCTCTGGAAAGGGCTTGGGACAGAAGATGCAGAGAGGAAGAGAGCCAAGGTCAGATGAGCTGCTGTGCTTTAGGTTGGCTGTTAGTGGCTTCCTGAGCAGCAGATTCTTGGTAATGCTGTTCTCACGACCTAGCCCTGCCCAGGCTTTGCACAAGGAGGGCTCACTGTGAGAAACATTCATTCTCCTACAGTGAGTAGGAGCTGCAACATTCAATCTTGACTTAGCTCTCTTTTCTTCAGGACAGCGCTTGTTACCCATAATAGGCTGCCTGGCTTGAAAAGTCATTTCACTGAACAAGACAGTGGAAAGAGAGAGCAGATGCTGACAGCAATCAGAGACAGTATTCTCAACCTTGCAGTTTCCAGTTTGTTTCTGGAGAATGACAGTAAAAAGAGCAGATGATCACACAAGTGAGGCAAGGCAGTATTTCAGCAATGTGTTTTCTTGCATTGAAGTTGATTTGAGTACTAAGAAAACAGGACGTTAGCTGGCATCCCTTGAACCAATATAACCTCAGTCACAGAATCAAATGTATAGAATCTTAAAAATGATGGAGGACGCAGCTGAGTGCCATGTGTTCAACAGGCACTGCTTAAAGCAGCACTCAAACCTATTTCCTGCAGGTATCCACGTGGTCTATGATCTCTCCAGAGCCCCAGGAAACAGAGCTGTTAGCATAGAAGTGCTTTGCACAGCCTGCAGAGTCCCAGCCTACGTCCCACTGCAGATGGATGAAATATACAATGTGACTCTTCCGTCCTATATGCTGTTTGGGGGAGATGGCTATCACATGCTGAGAGACAACCACCTCGCATACAGCAAAGGTAAGTACAGCTCTGAGAATGTAGCAGACAAATGCTAAAAGATCTTTCTGTAGGAAAAGTGTCAGATGTTTTGCTTTTATTGGATAAACTTGCTTCTAATCTGATGGCTCTGGAGTGCTAGTTTTGGTTTTAGTCAGCAATTACACTTTTTAGTTTCAGTTAAATCACAAATGTTTCAATAAGTTCAAAAGTTTCCCAAAGAAAGTGAGCCTCATCCATTTGGCTCTGTTAAGAGCACAGTTCTGGAATCATAGTAAACCACAGAAAAAGAAAAAAAGAAAAAAAAACAACAACAAAACACAGTGGAGAGTAAGTATTGCGTGCTGCCTTGCGTTTGCACTAATTAGTCAACAGTGCATTTGAACAAAAGGTGCTATTGCCTTCAGACCTCATATTTGCACTCTGTGGAGGTATTTGCAGGCAGAATGACCACCTCTGCTACTCCAGGACATAGAGCTCAAGCAAGCACCACCAGAGGAGGGGGCATCAGCCCACACTCCAACAGCACCACGCTTCTCATGAGCTCTGCAGCATGATGCTGTAAGGCAGCAGCACCCGGGGTGCTGACAGAAGCCATGCTACAGAGAAAAGTGTTACCCAATGCTGTATTAAGATCCCTTATCGTAGCACAAACTGTTAGGTAAGTTTGCATATGGTTAATGAGGGGATCTTTTAGGATAAAGGGAAACTTTTAAAGTATTTGAGATTGAAATTCATTATATACATTCTGTGATTTCAGAAACACCCTATATAAAAAAATTCTTCTAGGATCACATCTGCATCATACAGAATTTTCACTTGGTGCATTCTGATCCCAGAGTGATTATACTTCTGGTCATTTAGTTAAACATGTTTGTACTATCAAAAAACCACTTCCTTTCAGACCTCTCTTACAGACTATTTTTTGGTTTGTCAGGATGTTTCAATTTAAAGTTGATTCTTACAAGTAGGAGCAACATTTACAGTCAAATTCAGCCCACAGTTTATACAAGGGGCTGTAGGTTTTAGTAAATAATGCAGAAACAAATTCACAGAGATATATCCAGTAGGAGCAGTGAAAGGTGACCAGTTTGAAAGGTTCCTGCAGCATCTTTCCATGCGTCAGTGGAGCAAAATGGAAATTACTTTGAAAAGGGATGTGTGGCACTTCAGAAGTCCAAGAGTCTGCATCAGAAAGAGCCCACTGGAGATAGTGGCTGCAGTAACTCATGAGGATATTTGACCGTAGACAATTTTTGTGTGCGGCACAGCAATACCCAGATCGGACATTCTTCTTAAAAGAAAGCCAGCTCTATAGCACTCTATCCAAAGGAGGTGGGAACTACCCAAATTTCCACTGTAACAGAAGCAAACAAGAAAGCCAGCCAACTGAAAGGTTTTGTTCTCCAGTTAAATAAGATTTCACCAAAACTTTCTGCTACAAGCCACCACAAAGTGGTGCTTTTATCTCTTCATAAAATCCAACTCTCTGCCCACCCTACACTGTTCTGACAGTAAGCTGCCTGAGTCAGGAGGGCCATGAATATAAAAGCCAGTCGTTAAGGCTTGTGCTAAATCTGCAGTTCTAAATTGGGTGCAGGGCTTGGCTGCTGCAGAGAATGCTCATCATTTCTGCTTGTTTTAGGTGAACCTGACATCGAGGTTGTTTCCCGTTATCTTGATCGAATGAAAAGAGTTTACCCAGCAGTTGAAGGTCGAATAAAGTTTTCTTCTGGGAGCCTTATCCAAGGAAGTCTTACTCTGATTTCTGCTTTGCTCACTGTAACGTTCTGGCATTGCTGATTTTTTTTTCCTCAAGTGTTTACATTTGGAAGAAAGGTGGAGGACAGAGATGGTGCTTAGGTGGGGAGAAGAGGACTGTTCTCTTTTCCCAAACCTTAAAACAAATGTTTGAGTTTCTGCATGGAGTCAATTAACAGCAAGGATTGTCTTTGACCCATCCATTTCTGAAGTGAGTCTGGGGCAGAATTCATGGCTTTCCTCACTTTGAAAGAGCAAGCACAAACCGGTGTCACCCACCATTCAGGTTGAGGTTTCGAGAAGCAAAGTATCAATGCTTCATCACAAAACAACCACTGACCAAAATAGGATCTCTTAAACTCGTTGATTCTTCCAGCTGCTTCAGTGACTTGATCAAGAATCTGATTCCAGTAATGTAAACGAGCTTCTAGAAGTAGATATATCACAAGCACGCACACTTCTCTTTGACCTCCAGTCAGGGTTCAAGCTTTGTATCTCAGAAATCTAGCTTACTTCCAATTATTATCTTACCTGCACTGATGCCTACATGAGCTGGATTAAACTCATTAAAAGCATCGGTCCATTTATGTGCAATTTAAAAAGTGTTTTGCATTTTACTTTGTAAGACACAGCAGCTTACTCATGTTTTCCATTAATAAAGCTTGATTTGATTTCAATAGATTTTGACAAATCAAATATATAACCTCACCAATTAACACGAACCGATGTGGGGACTATAGCTAGAGTAAGAACAAAATATCTAAGGTTATTTTCTAGACAGATGCTCCATTTTACACTCAGACAGGAATCCCAGCAGTTACCGGTACCAGCAGTGTTCACAGAGGACACCAGATACACACAGATGCCTGCAGTGCCAGGGAATCCTTTGGAAGCTTCCCAGTAATGGGGCTTTTTACAGCATAACCTGGCTTATCATAGCAGCAATCATAACTCGAAAGCCTCTTTCCTATACGGACAGACTGCTTTAAAAACCCAGCTGTAAGTGCCAAGTTGATGAGGATCGAGTCAGAAATAAGATAAATGTGAAGTTCCATTCAGAACTGACATCAACATACTTCCATATGGTTTACTGCTCTATTAAACGGATGTGAAGAATTCTGAATAAACCTACCTTGATTTTCTGGAAAGCAAATGACACTTTTTATCAAGAGCCAAGTTACTCACCTCTTCGACACATGATGCCCACAGACTACATGGAGAAGGTGCATCACATTAAGGGAAACTGCAGTGTGTTTAAATTTCAAGATCTAAACGATTATTCACATAAATTCAAGAGTTGTGCATGAAGAGATTTGATTACAGAGTTGCATTGGTTAAACTGTTCTAACCTCCCTGGTTAGAACAGGGAGGCAAGGAACAGCCGACCTTGGTGGCAGTGGTGACTTGTCAATGTAACTCCTAAAGCTATTGGTTTACAGAATGGTCTTCCCCAAAGCAAGGTAAAGCCAGTAACAGAGACACTATGTATGGACTGAGCTGTACCCTCACATCAGATTTTGAGCTGTATCTGCATGTCACGTATTTTGTTTGGTTTGTTGTGTTTGTTTGTTTAAACAAAAAAGGAAGTGAGATCAAACTCCTTTGGTGTGTGCAGAGGGAAACAACACAGCTACACCTTCTCTCAGCAAGCAGCAAGAAAAGGTTTACAAAAGCAATACAGACAGTTAATGCAAACTGTATAGACAAAGAACCTTAATGCTTTTAATTATAAATACTAATTATTTGGGATCATTTGTAAAATCAAAAAAGAGGAATTGTCTGAAAAGCAAAATCTCAAGAAATGTTTAAGATATGAAGATATCTCTGTGTTGTTCTGTGATTAAAACTTGTCAAAATCCCTGCATGTTTCCTTTGCACAACCCCTTTCAGGAAGGCTGAGCCAACGCATACAGGTTTACTGGAAAAATCTTCCACACATTTTTGTACTAATAAATTTTTAGAAAACGTTACGAACAGACTCATGTTGTCTCATGTTGTCTTCTTTTCTAACCCTGTAATCCTAGTCTGTTCTTCTAAATGTCCTTTAAGGAACACAACAATAATTGCACCTTCAGCAAAGCCTATGCCTTATTTTATATCATCCTGTACTGTTGCTCACTGAGACTTTGGGGAAATAAATCTGACTTTCACTGATAACAGCTAAAGAAAATAAAATAAAAATACAGATATCTGTTATTTACTTGTAAGTGGTATTAAATTTTAATGTCTTTATAGCAGAAAGAGATTTTCAGAACTTAGATTTAATATTATTTACAAGAAAATATACAATGCAAGGCTAAAATGTCACACATCCATTACATTAATGCACAGCAGATGTTTCTACCACATGTCCAGTGAGGTCCCTGCATTCACATCCAACACGTTGCAGAGCTAGCTTCCTTTGGACCCTGTCAAGAGGAATCAAGAAAGAAATTGACTTAAGTGTGAAAATATATATTTCCATATAAAGAACTGATCTACAACAGAATGAGATTTGAAAATATCTACTTGAAATCAGAGATAAGAGAAAGGAATGCTACTGCTTCCAGGTTTTGAATACTTTCCTTGAAGTAGGTATTTTATTCCTTCTCTGGAAGCTCTCACCTCTTTCACTCTTAAATGCTAAGCATACTTCTTTTTTTTTTATACACAGCAAATTTTGGCTCTGGAAGGCACATTGGCATATTTTTACTACTAGATTTCTCTTCCTCCTCAGCTAGGAATGCTTCTCCTGTCTCAGCTTACCCTTTTCCTCCTATCCTGCCTGGACACACTTCCAAGGGACTGGCTACACACTGTATCAAAGCAAAACAGAAGTGCTTTTCCAATCCTATCCTCGTGAATTGTACACTCCCATACACTGCCATTAACCACAGCTCATCTATCTGCAGTGACCCACTATCTATCAGCATTGGTACATGGAGCAGGATGCAACTCCAACACATAGGTACCAAGAGCTGGAATTAGGTTCCATATCCCCTCCAACAGAAATTCTCCCGTTGCAATGACCCCTCTGAATGCTCAGTACTCAAAGCAAAACTTCCAGGATGCTCTTTTCTCTTTAAATGCTGACTGAGCTGAAATATTTTTGCTCCTCACTAACTGCAATCACACTGGAGGACCGGTCTGCTCAATAGAGACATTATTGCATTTATTTCCGCCCCCCCTTCCCCAGTACAACTGATAACCAAATAACCAGTTACTCATTTTAAACTTTTGCATTAAAATTGGTTGGAGCAAACTGTACTCTTCCCAAGTGACTTCATGGGCAGTTAGCAGCGATCTAGGGGAAATGTTTTTTAGAATTGAGGGCTCAATATAAAAAACACTGCCTTCCACCCCTCCTCTCTTTTCACCTTGTGTTTGCCCTTTCATATCGACCCTCCCTCAGCTGCCTCTTTTAACCCATCATAGTCCTGTAACCCTCCCAAGTAAGTCCTACAGTCAAAAACCATGGGAACAGTACTTCCTTCTGTTTTACTCTTGGCATGTCCAAGACAGGAAAAGAGCTGAAGTTTCTGGTGGGAACATCTTCTTTTCCCTTCCTTTCTTCTAACGAAATGCGAGACAGTGAATTGCCTCCCTATGTTCCCATCAACTCAAATGCCTAACACAAAGCCTTCACATTTTTTCTTCCAGCGCTATCTGAAGACAGTCGAATATTCCCATACATTTATTGGTAGCTGCTGTGGTACAAAAGCAGTTCAGTGCAGTAAAACAGTAGGGTTAGGTCAGGTCTTCCCTGCAGCACACAGGTAAGCCAGGTTACTTCCTTATTTTGCTTGGCTGGTTGGATCTTTTTTGGTTCTGTTTCTTGACTATGTGAACACTGCCCTAAATACGTCAGCTACAGAACCAATGCACAGAGTAGGTTAAACTTGCCAAGCTGGTCTCATTTCAGTGGCAACAATGGAAGGTGCCCCAACTTGTCCTGAAATCTGTCATTTGTTTATTATTCAAAACAAATCATTGCTCAATCCTGTGGTGTACTCTGGTGGTTCCTGGACACAGGACTCATGCAACAGAAATTCAAATGATAAATTAAGGGCTTTTTTTTTTTTTTTTTTTCTTTCAAGTGAGATGGATCACAGAGCTAACGATCCACATTCTGATAGGAATCTTTCTCCTTTATCTGAATGGCGTTAAGTTAATGCTGCAGAGACCAAACTTGGAGTAAGAAATTCATCTACCAAACAGAAGTGCTGGAGCTCAACCTGAGCTCTGCATGTGGAACTCACTTCTGAAAGCTGGGAAATCCCAAATTAAAATGGAGATAATCATAGAAAGGCACGGGGATCCTGACAATCGATCACTGTCCATTGTAGCTGAAAGACGCCCCAAGCTCTGCATGATAGGTAAATAGGCCTACATGGACTTCCAAACATAATAAACAGAAATGAGGAAGGCCAGATTCACATGATTTCAATGCATTAATAAAAAACAGATTATCCACCAAAAACTTGATGTATTTCAAGGGAACCACAAGTGTGCAGCAATGACAAAACCTGCCAGTATCTTGAAGAATTCTGTACCTATTGGAACAGTGTTAGCACATACCTTACTGAGCTCTGGAAAGAGTTCTTGAATCCCAATGTCCAACAGCACATAAGTTAGCTAAAAGAAAATGAAGGAAAAGGCATCAGCCAGCCACTAAGTTAGACCAAAGCAACATCACATCTTTTTACCTTTGTTCTGGATGAGAATTCTGCCCTCTGTCACAGCCATACTTTCACTTCAGGAAATGGCAAGTTTCCCAAGTGCTGCAAATTACCTGTTTGTTGAGCACCGGTTGCTGGATGCCATCAAACAGAAGCCTGATGCCTTCGTATTTAGCCTCTTCCCCAATGCACTTCCCTATTAAATCTAGACCAGATATTACCAACAAATACACAAGTCATTAGGAAGCATTGCAAAGTAGTTGTAGTCAAATAAGTAACATCTCAAGCATTAGTTTTAGTTGGCACAAAAACAACACCATAACTTTACCTCCAGTAACAAAAAAAAGGTTTTAATTAAAGAAAGAGTTCAAATTTTATCCCTCTAAAGTAGTCAAAGGAAAAAACAAATATTCCCTTGGTTCCTCCTTCCTCATCTTTCAGTGCTGCACACCAAAGTATTTGTTATGCTTTTAAGAATTTCATTCTATTGTCCTAATCCTTTTTTTAAATACGTGACAAGTTGGAATGTTTTAATTACTTTCTGAATAACCCAGACAACGAGCCCCTCTTCTGTAGTTTATATAGTTTAAATAGAGCTCAGATTTATCTTCTGGCTTTTTTTTCTATCACTTCTTTATCTGGTCTTCAACTGGATAAAAAAATACAAATCAAACAAGCTAAACATGAAGAAATTATGGTTTTAAGGACATTTGAGAAGACTTCTGTTACCTCAAGTCTTTATGAATGATTACACTGCATCCTCACTCAGCAACACTGAATTAAATGATGAAACTGAACTCTTGGGTTTTTTCCTTCGTTTTTCACACCTAAATATTCCAGTGAAACCTCAGCAGCACAGAAATTATGTTATTTGGAAAGCTAACATTACTGCACTGCGTTATACTTCCACTTGAACAATTAACTATAGTCGTAAAGAGCCATTATTAACCTGGAATGTATCTCATCATTTCTTCGAACGTCTGCTTTGCTCTCTTCTGTTTGTCCTGGACGGAGCGCGGTTCAGAATTCTCACAGAACACAGCATCTGCAGTGAAGACACATTAATGAAACCATCTTTAGGCAGCTTCCTTATCACCAGCATGAGAAAGGTGGTTTGGCTTCAAAGTTGAGCTGCTTTTCTGTATGATCTTAACCAGAAGAGAACGGTGAGCCTTGATTACATTAGCCTGATCAAATCCAGAATAATCCACATGCTTAGAGGACAAGAATCTTTTGCCAATTTGTCTCTTCTCAAATTTTGAAAGCATTAGCTTCTAGGCTTGGCTCAATCCTTCTTTAAGTTTGTTATAATCTTCTTTCTTTAAATTTTCCTTGCAATCACCTTGTAAAAATTACTGTTCATAGGAAGTATTTGATGCTCAGTCTTGATGGTCATTTTTGTTTTGGTTTTTTTTTTGTCTTTTACAGGACTTCTTGGTTTGATAAGGACACAGCCTTGTTGCAGAGCTTTGGCTCCATATTTCATTTAGCTGAGTCTGTGGTCACATTACCCTTCTCTACAGTTGTGAGGTTTTGTTTGTTTCTTTTTAAATAACCTTTGTCTACTTCCCTTCTTTGAAGGTTAAAATTACCAAAATGAAGAGAATTAAAAAACAAAAACCTAAAGCAGGACTAAAGCAGTACATAAGTGAAAACTAATTTAAAGAAAGCATGAACCATTCACAAACTGACACACTAATCTACCTTTATTCTCCTGTGCACACCTTCATAAATTAATATTCATAATACCTTTTTTCTGTAAATCATGCTTGGTAGACAACAGGGCTAACATCATCTTCTAGCAACAAATTTCTGGGATGGTTTTGTAGGCCCACCTGACTTTTAGAATTCCACTGGCTTTAATTGAGCATCACAACGTAATACTCAAAAGAAGGAATTTCAAATGTCATACTAAAGCAACCCTTCAATCAAATATGGAACCACTGCTGACCTCTCAGCAGCGTTATCAGAGAAACCAAACGGTGCTCCTCACACAGCTGTTCTAACTTATGATGCAAGTAATAGTCCGTGTACAGTTCCAACGTGTTTTTGAAGAGAATTCTTCCTCCCATCAGGAGATGATGCAGCCAGTCAGGAATGTGGAAGACCACTCTACCTGCAAAGTTATAGAAACAGATATCTACATGGTTCTCTTAATAAGATGACAAAGGAGTCAAAAGAAGAAGCCATGACTTCTTCACTGACTCAAAAGAAGAAAAACGTATACAAGCAAAGACTTCAGCTTGAAAAGCGATTCTTGTCCATATTACTCATCAAACACTCTTTAATTACTTTTATTTAGTTCTATAGGCTCATCTGAGAAAAGGGAACAAACTTATACTCAGAAAGGCAGAAAGATAAAGCAAAACTGAACAATAATGAAAGATAAATTGCAATATTTTAGCACAGCAATAAGGGTTGCTTGCTGCTTTTTTTTAAATGGCTGTGTTCTTAAGTTGTATACTGTTACAGTTGCATGTCCTATGTTATATATGACTACTACATTAGAATTTTATTTCCCGCCAAAGAACCCAAGCTTCATAATGAAAAGAAGTGTAAGAATAACTAAGAGAAATCGCTTCTTACCAACATACATTAAGTAGTCATAGACTCCTTCTACGGTCATCATTTCCATGAAGTAGTTCTGATTTTGTCGTCTTTCTGTATTCTCAGACCGGTTTGCATTATTCTTGAATAAATCATTGAAAAGCTAAAAATACAAACATAACATGGAAGACACTGCCTTCAAAAATAAAAGGACCACCAGGCTTTTGTTGTGTGTTTGCTTTTCATTTCACAGACCCTTTTTCTCTCAAGTACCTTTGCACAACTACAATTTGTTACAGGCCTTGACCCTTCAATGCACCTTCAGAGGCATGAAGGGTGCAAGTCTGTCTGCCTTACATCATAGGGGGACTCTATGGCATCTATGTATTCCCTAAAACAGCCTTTTGTCTTGTGTTATGAAATAGGCAACGGGTTCTGGACAAAACAGTAGGAAAGGAAGAGTCTGTTAAGTCCTGGAGGCATCTTACAATGCCTCACAAAAACCATTAAGTGTTTATTTTAAGATATTTCATCCCCAAAGCTGTTGATGCAAAGATCAGGAAATGCTACTGTATTATGAAAAGAGAACTCAAAAGCCTGTGCCAAGCTTCTAACAAAGCTATCTCACTGTTAGAAGAAAATATAGTGCAATTATAGTACGGCCTAGATGGAAAATCTACCCTAGTGTTCACCAAAAATTTGGTGTTGAAAAACTTCCTTGCTATGAGACTGAGAAGACTACTACCAATAGACTTTTCTGTAGCACTCGTGTATTAAAAATCAATTCTGAAGAATGGTCCTTAATTTGCTTGTTCTTGGTCTACTCTCCATAGAGCAATTCTCCCTGAAGTGGACTAAGCCACAAAACATTCAGGTCATAATGGACTCTGAATCCAGCATGTCTCCAAGCAGAGTTCCTGTGCTCTTACAAAAAATTACATCAGGAAATCTGGCAAGATTGAAGTTTAGACTTGTACTTCGTTAGGTCCTTTCTTTTGTCAGTGCTAAACAGCTGGCATCATCTTCATAAAGTTCACCCTAATTAAACAACATCAAGTCATTACATAAATTACATGAAAGAGCAAATATAGTTCATGTACACTGGATGACCTGAATCCAAGAAAGTAACAAACCAAAGAAGAGCAGATAATTATTTGTGCCTACTGTATGGTATGTTGGTTAAAGAAACCTCTTTAAACTGAAGTCTGCATGCCTTCTCAAAGCTGGAACTATGGCAATGGAAAAGGTTGTAGTGGAATTATTGCAACTTCAACAAGAGCTTTTTTTTTTTTCTTTTTCTTTTATGATACCTCCAAGCTGGCTGAGATAACAGATAGCGCACCAACTCACAGCAACCCACAGTACAATGGAGATAAATTTCAGCGGAGTGTGTACAAGCCAAATTAAATCGTTAACAGCACTCCAGTAGGTAATCTGAAACCAAAATGCTGTCTTTTGGCAGAGCTTTCCAGCTTCCAGAAGTTGTTCGTTTTTTTTTTTTTCCACTTTCACCCCAAACCAGAAACAACATATTTCAAATGCTGCATTATGCCTCTGCTCATGGGTAGTCTTTCCTGCACCTTGAGCATAATGATTCCTTGTTCATTGCCAAGCTTTGAAAGTTCACACTCTTGTACGTGGCATTAAGAAATGAGCAGATGAACAGATTCATAAAGTACATACTTCATACTATTCCAGTGTGTGTTCTACAGTCTTTAGCAATGCACATCTGAAGGATGCAGCCACCATCACATTTTACTCTCAGATTTTGACTGAAAGTGAAAAACATAACTGTATACCTAATACAAACACAGGGGTTATACTCATGACTCAGAAAAGCACGTGATTTTGCTTTCACATTTCTGTTCATTATTGTAATCACACAAAAAAGAGAAGCAGTGTTATCCTTAGTCAAATTCTTAAGATTAAACGGTAAGTGTGATTACAGCACTGAAATATTCTTAAAAGGCTTTCAAGGGGAAAATTCCATTTAATGGTACTAGCTAATAAGGGAAGCCAACCTCTTGAAGCAAGTGAAACACAAAAACCTGTATTAAGAGAACAACCAAAATAACCTCTAGTTCAGTAAGTTCCCTATTGTACCTCCATGGGAAAAGCCACCAAAGTACAAGCATCTACATAAAGCATCTAACAGTTACCTGACTGCCAATAAGTACATATACCCCCATACATTCCTGTGTAGGTGTGAAGTTGATAAAAACAATACCATAGTTCTGAACAACATCCACAGCCAGAGGCATAAACTATTTTCTCTCTTCACTTGCAAAGCAGAGAATTTGCACCCAAATGCTAATAAGAGTGTATGTATCTAAACCACTTCAATTAGCATTATTTAGCATATTTATTAGCAAATAAGGAAAAAGCTGTGTTTTCCTCCAAGTAACTGCAAATATACACTATACTGCTGTTGTTTCAGAACAGTTCTTATTGCCACTGGCAGGTCACCACAAGCCAGCAGCACAATGCCTTTGCAGGCATGCTTTTCAAAGCCTGCATCAGCTGAGAAGTCCTGCTGCATTCTAGCAATTCTGATGGAAGTACATTCAGAAGACTGTTGAGCTGGTACAGACAGACTAGAAACATAGCTAGGAAAGTTGAAAATGACGTTTGGTGCCTTTAGAAGGAGCAGTTTTTTGCTTGGTTGTTTAACCAGAAAGGTTGGTAATTTCATCTGATGAATCTGATGCAGAATAAAATCCAATTGCTATTGGCAAGGTTAATTGATCACATTCATTATATATTATGATGGGACAAAAGATAATGGCCTTCAGTTGTTACAGGGGAAGTTCAGGTTGAATATTAAGAAAAAATTCTTCTCAGAAAGAGTGGTGAGGCAGTGGCACAGGCTGCCCAGGGAGATGCTGAGTCCCCATCCCTGGAGCTGCTCAAGAACTGTGTGGATGTGGCACTGAGGGATGTGGTTAGTGGGCATGGTGGGAATGGCCTGATGGTTGGACTAGGAGATCTTAGTGGTCTTTTCCTCCCTTAATGATTCTGTGATTCTATATTCATTAGCTGGAAATCACTGATATTTCAAGCATACAAATGCACACCAGGAATATTAAAAACCAGCAGCACGCAGACAACTTTCCAGAGAAACAGGAACATTTGTGACTAAGCTCACGCTTTCATCTGCCCTGACAGACCTTTCAGCACTTCTTATTCAGCCTGCTGAAGGGGTAGCCTGGGCGTACTTTATTCCTGGCAACTGAGTTGGCAGCACACACACACCTCCTGTACTCTCAGTGGATTCTGGCATGCTGACACTAGAATAAGCTGATCTACATCTGTGGCAATGCAAATATCAATGGAAAATCTATCCTGGACTTCACCAAAAGATCTGTGCTGAGGAATTTCTTGCCATGAGGCAACACGCTCTTCTCAGAGATGGGCACTTGGAAGTGTTGCAGCTTGTTCCACCTTCTATGGCTGTTCCACTGCAGTATCTCTTCACTGACTCCGTACAGGTAGCTCACACAATCCTGGTACAAACGTTTTGCATATATGACCACCAGCAGCTTGTGTTGGGGCTGCACAACACTTAGAATCTTCGGAATGAAGTCAAGTGAAACAACAGAACTGAGACTGCAGAACTGAGACTGCAGAACCAAACAACTGAAGTCTATAAGACATGTTTTGGGTGGTGATCTACCTTAGTTCACTGAACAGACTCTGCATTTCCAGCTTAGTTTTATCTGAAAGTAATTCAGTTAATGAATTCTCATACAGCTCTCTAGTATGGCAAGCAGAGGTGATCAGATCTGTTTCCCAAACAAATTCAGTAGTCAGAACTACAGTTGCACAGCAGAAGAAAGCAGTGTGGCTTATCAAATGAATCCAAGAAGTGACCAGATGCAAATGGCCTGGAGTCGTGGAACTGGCACAAAGCTTTTCCCAAGCATGGGCCGAGATGAAAAAGAGAAAACTGGCTGCCAAAGGAGGCACAAGCACTCCAACAACTCAGCTGAAGGCTAAATTTCAAAGCATGCACGCAAAGGTTCAGAAGAGGCCAGAACATAGCACAACCCAGCCCTACCTCATCAGATCGTTACTAAATTACAGTGATTACGTAAGTATATGCGCTCTGACAAAACAGTAGATAGCAATTTTGCAAGAAAGCAGTCAGCATGTGAATGTCATGTGCATACATGCTGGTCAAAACTTGTAGCATGATTAGGGCGCTCCTCAAAGCAAAGTATCTTGAGCGCCCATCATTTGATAACTGTGGCTCTGCAGATGATGAATTAATGCATGAAGCTTTCCATGCAGCCATCAAGTGCTGCACATTTCTTCAAACACACTTCTTCTAGGGGAAGAAGGAAACTCTAAAATAGCTGTCATATGACTCAGTAATTAGTTCTACAGATAACTACAATCAGGTTGCTTAGAGGAACAGAAAATTCCCATGATAGACAGTGAAAAGGAACTGGGAGCTAGGGCTAGCTCCACTGTACTTAGTATAGAACTTGTAGTTGCAAGTTCTCTAATGTCATAATACTACCAAAAAACTGCCATACTGTGGGAAATCAAAAGGCCCATCACCAGCAAGCACCATAAATACACTCTAGCTTGAATGGAAGCATTAGGCTTTTAGATTTGTTGATGTTAGAGAGAGCAACTAAGAGTTAGGACCCATAATGTATACTAGACATTAAGGTACTGCATACAAACATTTTAAAGGCAGATAACAAGTATCAGCGCTGTGACAGTTCTGGCTTGTAGCACTTCAACAAATCACTCTTTCCAAACACTCGAGTTCTTTACTTTAAAAAGGAAGCTGCTTTACATATTAAAACATTCCCCACTTTACATTTAAGTTTTCTGCTCTTCTTGTCTCAGAACTTCTAAGGTTCTTTATATTCTCATCTCCAAATCCGGTAAGAACTTAAAAAATAAAAACAACGAAAGAAAACAAAACAAGAAAAATCCAAACAGAATTAGCTCACATTGTAACACACAGATTACAGAGTGAAAGATCTCTCTCGTGGAGAAAAGCAACACAACGTATACATGCTGTTCTATTTATGATTTTTTTCTGCTTTGTATTTTCAGAGCACGATCGCTCTTCCCAACTCCTGTACAACAGAGAAGGAAGATGCTTACTGTACCTTCTTGTTGTTCTCAGAAGTGGGACTCAGAATTGTAAGCTCAGGCCTGCTTGGTTTAGGCTTGGGAGATTCACAGGAGTTGATAAAGTTCATGATGAATGGCTCCAAATGCTGACCTTTCTGAAATACGAAATGAGTGGCCTGTCACTTACATAATTACAGAAGGGGAGGAAAAAAAGAAACATAAACAAGCAGAAAAAACCACCACAAAACGTGAGCTTCCAAACAAGTTTTTCACTAGCCTATACATCAGTGAGCTGCTAAAATTAGTAACTGAAATTAAAAGGCTGGCAATCTGGAAGACTTACCTCTTTCATCAGCTTTCCTGGAACAGATTTTATGATCTTACCTGTAGTTAAAAAGAATAAAAAAAGTCACTGCTTGATCTTAAACATACCACAGTAAAACTCTTTTCCCCTTTTCCCATTTTTTCCACTCTTTATGGTGCCCATTCTGACTCCAAGCTCTTAGTAGCATTTTGATATATCAAATTTTAAAATAGTTATTAGGACTTCCTAAGAGCAACACATGACAAATAATGAGTAAGGTGCAATAGCAAGGCATTTTTCTCTGCCCATCGGTATCCAGCAATTCATTTTAAAAGTTGATACAAAAAGCTATGAAAAAGTCTTCCACATATCCAGCTTTTAACTTAGTACTCAGTACTCTTCAAGATAAAATACTTAAACACAAAAATATCAAGATGATTATCTGATTGCTTTAAAAAGCAATTACAGTTTCTGGTGTCTAAGCTCTTAATCCTTCGTAATCATTTATCACAAAAAAATCATAAGAACTGACTTGTCCTGAAAAGCTTGGCTTATCTGGAGAGATTGTGGAATGCTGCAGCCTCGAAACTACCAGTGAGCAATGGTTTGAAAATTGGATAGGCTACAGCTGTGATCTTAAAAAGAGCTCTCACTCCTGATAAGGATACAGCGTAGTAACTTTAAATGCCAAAAAAAATTAATTTTATTTTAGGAAAAATACTGCTCTGAACATACTGCTTATCTACATATTGTTAATTTTGGAACTTACATTGGAAAGTATGTGCAAGGATCAACTGATAATGTTATTAACTCTCCCTAAAAGCCTTACTGAAATGCCACACGTTGCTAAAATGATGTTTATGGGAGGGACATGTACTCTCACATGTGAATGTGTGAGATGCCCTAAAGTAAATGACCCAAGCCTGTCCGAATGACACAGATTCATCTAGAGGGAAGAGGTTTTTTGTTTGTTTGTTTGTTTTTTTCCTTTGTCTGAAACCAACCAACCCTTTAACTGGAAGAAGACCATCAAAACTCATTCCACATCTTGGTAACTTGCTGAGCACAGCCACCCCAGCAAGTCCGTGTAATGAGAGAAGCAGAAATGCAATGGTGCAGTTCAGATACAGCTCTCCTGTACATATGCTGATGCCAGAACTACAAGTGTTAGAGCTGTGTGAAGACAGAGAAGCTACAAAGTGGGACCTAGCAGCTCTAGCAGACTATCCGAGGAAGCTACATTTATGGCCAAGCTGTGAAGTCACACTACAAACTGCTTCTTAGATTTATTATCATAATATATACTGTTAGATAATATCTACTTCTTAGATTCATTATCACAGATTTATTATCATTATAGAAATTCTCTCCCTCAACTTCCATTTATCCTGCCTACATCACACACACCCCTGACTCAAATATTTTCCAGCTGTTCAGATTAAAAGAGGATGCCCATCAATACCAAAAATATTTAATACCACACTTTTCTGATTAAAATAAAAGTATTTAATTCACTAATACTCAAAAGTAGATTATATTAAGAAACAGTTTATAACACCACATCCATAAGCAATGCCTGGCTTGGCCAGATTTGACCTGGAACAATGCCATAAATCTTACTGTACTAGCACAGCTTATTTTGTGAGCGATAAGAGGTGTGAAGGAGCATAACTCTTCTTTCCCATATCCATATACTTACATAAGTTTATCTATTCATTGCTACTATCATCTAATTACAATACATACAGTATGAGTAATTGGCAGCACAAAAAAAAAATGTATATTACATACCAAGATTCACATCAGGCAACATTTTATCAAGAAACTGAGTCTCTCCTCCATTAGGGGACAGGAAGTCAGCTAAAAGTTGGCTGTTACTTAGCTCTGGATGCTGAAGAAGTTTCTTTGAAATAGAAGGAAAGAAAAAAGTACTTTAAAATTCATCTTTAAAAAAATCAGTTTGTCTATAGCTATACATATATACACATACACCCAAAGAGTGTTATATTACCATAGAAACTGCCATTTCCAAAATATTTTTCAGTCACGTGAAACCTGTAGTTAAAGTTTCATTTGTCCACTTGAAACCTTTTGATACCCCATTAATTAGAAGCAAAGAAAAAAGAAATAGCAGATATTCATTTGTTAGTCTTAAATTAGTAGTTTTGGAATATTCTCAGCTCCACAAGACTGTACCTGCAGATACTCCTGAAACTCCTCCCTTTTGGATTTTAAGAACTCATAGTTCTTGGGACCAATGATTCTCTTTGAGGGAAGCTGAGCATCAGGAAAAGTACCTAGCAAAGATATTGAGCAGATTAAATTATTCCCATAACAGAACAAACACTGCTTTTCTTATTTTAAATTCCAGCTTGGTACTGGATAATAATCACAGTACTAGGAAAGTGAGTTTCCAGGTGATGCAGAACATACCATGAAATTCTGTCAGCTTTGACTCAAGCACATAAAATTCCAGATACCTCCTGTAGACTGACCAGTGCTCAGGTTCATGCCCAACTGAGAAAAAAAAAATACAGCAATAAAGCTAAGTCAGGTTTTATGCCACTTGGAAGATGAAATATGCAACAGCAAGTATATGTTAGATTATTACAGGAAAGATTTCAAACATACTTAGTGTACCCTACTGCAGTGATTAAAAAAATAAGAAATCCCACTCAGGTATAAAGTATTAAATTAAAACACAGTCTAAATGCAGAGAGAATGTACCAACAAGGAAATCATCATCTCATTTAATGGATACCTAGATTCTAATCAATGGAGCACTGCAAAACTGACTATGTTAGATCTACTTTCAAAGTCTTAACAAAGTGATTTACATAAATACTGCAGTTCTCAGCACCATTAGCTTGCATCCTGATCGTTCTTCCTCCTGGAAGATACCCCTAAAGAACTCTTAAACACCTCCTGCTCATTGTGGAAGTATTATCTTCATTAACACAAATCCACATGGTCCTAGAATGATGCTATTCTTTCACTCAATACAGATGCATTGTTATTTGCGTACCAAGCTACTTGCAAGCCAGAATGGCTCCTAGTAACAAAATATTTTAGTTCGTTAGTAACTACATTTTAATATCATTTATAAAGCTATTCATTATTCCAAAGTTCAAAGAGGGTCAAGGAAAGAACCACAGCAACAACTCTTCCCCCCCCCCTCTCTCTCTCTTTTGGAAAAAAAATTATGGAGCTTTTGCATCAAGTCTAAATGGAACTGATTCACACTGAGGAGCCACTTCCAAAATCAGAAAAATCATGCATGATTTACACATTGCAAACAGTCATGAGAATACAGCACAGATCAGAGCATTCTGAGTTAAATGACATTTTAATTATCCCCAACATTACATACCTGCCCTTCTATCATTTCTCTCCACATCAATGCAGAACACCGGAATTCTCTCCTTTCTGTCTTTTCTCTCCAAGGAAGGGTCATCAAAAAAATCTACATATGGGATGCTGATTTTCCATGCAGAAAGGTTGCGGGGTGTGTTTGGGGTACTAACAGCCTCCTCAGGAGAATCATCTTCCATCACCATCACGCCTTCTTCAATCTGTAAAGATTCAAACACTCCACAGAGTTCAATTTTAATTGGCTCCGTCTACCACTGTAAAGCACACATGATGATGAAGCAATCAAGTCTAAATCTGTGCTCAGGATCACTTAGGAAAATAAAAGAACAAAAACTCTCATGTCATTAATGGAGTTTTTAGTAGACTTATGATTTTTAGATTGGCTATAGATTAATTTTAAGTTAGCATATTTTAAAGAGAACTAAAGCTTTTATAGCATTATCAAGTTTCATATCTGATGTTTCAAAGAAAACACAGAGAGAGAGATAACAGAGCACTGGAAGGAACAGATGGAAGAATGCCTTAGACACAGACCATTTGAGTGCTACTGGAACCTGCTTACATCCAGCAGAGATGCATATTGGGAACCAAACTGAAGACCTGAGCTTATTAGGTCAGGCCATAAAGTTATCCCAACACAATTAGAGACAGAATCCAACAGTGCACCAAACTAGCAGGTTTCTCACTCCCAAAGCACAGTGCACTGGAGTATGCTGTAGAGGAGGCATTAATTTGATTTGGTCTGCAATGTAGATGCAACATAGCCAAGACTGGGAATGAATTATTTTCACAACCCAGAACTAGTTTTAAGCAAAGCCACCGTCAGCGTCATTCCATTTCCCATGAGTTCCAGTTTCAACATCACAGCCCCAAAAACAGATGAACCAGGGAGAAACAGTGATCTAACCCTTGCTGGCTGTGTGTGTGGGGCAGCTCCAGTGCTGAAGCATCATAGGTTCAAACTTCATGCCACAAAATGTGAAGCTGTTTCCTCCACATGCAAGCAGAACTTGATGCTAGTGCCATGCAAACGCTGAAGAAATCCTTCCAAAATGACCCCATTGGTGACTCCAACACCACACTAACTCTGCTCTTTACAAACAGAAAAAGTGCCCACAAGCAATGTATCAACATATTAACACACAGCACGTGTCTCTTGGTACCACAAGTTATCCAGGACCATCAACACAGATTATCTTAAATATCTCATTAGAAAAATCCAAGCTTCAACAAGTACCCTTGGAAACCTATTTATCCAAACAATAGGTAAGCTGATTCTCATTTATTGCAAGGAATAAAGAAAACTTTTAAAAATGACCTGAAAGAAAGAAAATTAGTTTTGCAAATAAAGGACACAGCATCTACAAGAAGTTAGTGCAGGGCTGGGCTGGGAATTGGGAACACTGCTTTTGCTAAAGTTAAAACAAGACATTTTAATGCAAGAATTTACAACATGTGAAACTAAAGCAAACTGAGAAGCACGAATCCAACTTCCCCCAGCTTCATAGTTTACAGCTAAATTACTCTCAAAGGCCAAGTGTATGTGGCTGAAGTTTTGCCTGTACTGGAATACATGGGATATATTGAGATCTGTGCTTCAGATTTGGCTCCCTGCATGTGAACCAATGCATTTTGGCCATGTATGCACTACAACGTTCACACAGCCATGACTCAATTGCACCTGAAGCACAAGTTGTTCAATTCTCTGTGGTGGTTTCACATGGATATTGATAGCTAAACTCCACCATGCTGCTTTCTCATTCCTGCTTAAAAGGCTGGGGGGGAAATGTGTTTAAAAAACTTTGTGGGTGGAGATGAGAACAGCCAGAGTGCACTCAGCATAAGCGAGATTAATCTCATTTATTCTCTTTTGCTAACAGACACACACACTTGAGAAACTAAAACCACCTTCTCCTACCCACTTTCTGCTCCAGGGCCTGGCCACTCCCATGGGACATTGGTGTTCCCCCAACTGGTCCCACATGGGCTTCCAATGGGCTGCAGGCTGCTCCACAGTGCTCTCACTATGGTGCCCGCAGGGCTGTTCTCTCCCACATCCCACTCCGCTCTCCCAGCTGCTGTTGCACACATTTCCCCTTCCCTCCATCCTCAGCTGTGGCAACAGCGGGACCCTTCGGAGAGCAGTTGGAGCTCTGCTCTGACATGGGGCAGCATTGGGCTCTGCTCACAGAGGGCTCCCCTGCAGCCCCCTGCTACCAAAACCTTGCCATGTGAGATCAATACGCAAGCAATCTTTGTTCCATTTTGTTTCGCCTTTGCACAATGCTGGAATGATTCTCCAGCAAATCACTGTGGACCAATGTCTTCCAAAGCAGATCTCTAACAGATGAAAAAACTGAATCACCTCAGTGTGCCTTTTTGCTTTGCTTTACCCTTCTCACCCAATGAAAAGAGCAGCTGTGACACACAAAGAGCGGTCTCACTGGTCATTCCATAGAGACCACACCCAGCTAAGATAGTTACAATTTGAGAACCAAATCACAGCCTGTGTGCTTTCACAAAGCAAACAAAAATAAACCAAGCCTGAAATGAACAAATTGCAAACACCACAACTGTAGGATTAACTTACACCAAAGAAGAGATGCTCTGAGCAGCAACTTGTTTTGGTAAGGACTTGATCAAATCTACAATTCTATACTGAACTCTTGCCTACACTTTCTGATTTCTTTCCTCCTTCAATTTACTACTGCTTGCAACTCTCACCTCCTATTTTGATCATACACTGGATTATCCTTGTGGACTCAGGGCCAGAACCTTGCTGTCTTGTTCACTTGATCCTTCCAAGGCTTCACTCTATCATGAGTTTGTGAAACTGCTGTCTTCACCAGATTACTCACCTGACTACTAGCATGATTTTGGTGCTGACATTATACAATTTCCTACACATCTCAGCTACAGTAACTCACTGAAATTACATCAACTGAAAGCAAGAAAGCATGAATTTCTGGGGTTTTCAATCCTTTCTAATTCTAAGTAATTATTGTTACCTCAGTCTCTTTCCATTTCCTTTATGCAACAAAGACACAAATCCAAGTTTACCGGTCTTCTTGCTATCCTAGGAACAATATCCATGCTACAACATGCACAACACCTTCTGCTATACTTTAATTTAGCTTACAGTGATTAAGGCTGCCTTCACCTAATTGGCATTACCACATTAGCAGCTTGCAAAACTGCGGAGCCTCAGAAATGTGCTAACTCATTTCTATCTGTATGCGGTTTCCTTACACCACATGGTTTTCTCCTACAGGTTCTCAGCTGTAATCAACACAGTTTTGTCCAAAAAAGAAAGAAGGAAAGAAGGAAAGAAGGAAAGAAGGAAAGAAGGAAAGAA
>NW_024884142.1:27861099-27908599 GCF_019232065.1 Centrocercus urophasianus
AAAAAGGATAAAAATAAGAAGCTACAGATATTTCAATTTTTGTCAGAACACAGTAGTGCTCAAAACACCATTTCGCTATCACTCTTCATTAACTTTGAATCTACCAATTATTTAAATACTAAATCAAGATCAAACTCAGTGGAAGAAAATAACTTTCATTTCTTTCACGCATATATTAATCAAAAGTTGCTGAGTCTGTGCACTGCACTGCCACTACCCTACAATTATGCTGTCTTAAGCACTGCCAGGTCATGTTTAGACTAGGACAGCTCTTCCTCTGACTCTGTGACGCCTGCTAGGAAACTACACCTCAGCTCTTACTGAGACATTATTAAAGCTGTATTAAACTACTGAATTGCTTATATTCAGTATTCACTCAGGAAATGAAGCCACGGGTCTGTCCAGCACACTGGAAGCATAGTAACCTTGCAACAGTTTAATGTTTTCTTTCCCTTTTCTTCTTTCCAATCACACTTACAAATGAAGGGACCGAGGTTTTCCCCAGTGTTCGTCTCAAGTGTTTTTACTAAGTGCAGAATACTCCTTTCCCCTGAATTTAATAAAGGAATTTGGGATAATGCTACACTTAAAACTCTCTATTCTTGCCAAAGATAAAACCATTCTGTCAATCTGAAAACTTACCTCACTAAAGATAAGTCTCCATATGGTCTGCCTCTCACTGAGTTCAGGAATTTCTCACAAGTTAACTTTTGCCCTCTGATACAAAACCATGTTCCTTCTCTTGCACAATTGCTTCAATTATATTTCAACTATACTTCAACTACTAATTCCTCCCTACCACACAGGAATTATACTTCAACATCCTTTAGCTAGTAGAGTCTGTAATAACAATCATCTTGGTTTCAACTAGGACAGAGCTGATCATCTTCATGGTGCATGGGATGATGCTACATTTTGGCTTTAGAAGAAAAGCAATTTTGATAACACATCACATGAAAAACTTGAAAACTTGAGATTTGGCTGCTGGGAGTAACCACTGCTTGGGCAATGGCTGACCACTGATGCTCATGGGTGGTGAGTAATTGCGTTGTGCATTACTTGTGTTGTAAATATATACACTCACACATACTATCATTACTGTGAGTTCTTGCTCTCTTTTCTGCCTCAGAAAATAATTTTTTATCTCAAACTATGAATTCCATCACAAACTCCCAACAATTTGCTCTCTCATCCCACTGGGAGACAAGGCAATAAATGAAAAGCTGTGCTTAGCTGCATCCTGGGTTAAACCACATGAACAATGTTGGAAAATAAACCGATTTTCATCATAATCTGACCTCCCAAGAGAGAGCAGATAAGTGACATCAGTAAGAACTTAACTATCCAGTAAATTAATAGCAACAGTTTAAAGACATGACCTGTATGGAGATTCAGACTGCAGAAAGCATTTCATCTAAAGAAAAAAAATCCAACTATTTAGAGTTCTGTGTTGCTGATTCTTTCCCATTCTCTTCTGAAAGCAATTCAAAGCAAGGTGAATAATGTAAGTTTGTATTTACACTTGTCTTTAGGCTGTGGAAAATGAACTGGCAGCTTATAAAAGTGATACATGCTTACAGGTCTTATTTTGTGAGGAACAGGTATGAAAGACTGTATTGATAGGCACACAGTAAAAAACTATAGCTATTAACAGCTGACCAATCTCCCACTGCCTTTTTTTCTTTTTTCCTTTTTTTTTTAAAAAAAAACTTTCCATTTGTCCCCCAGCTGTGCTTCAGAAACCAATGTCCCAAGCAATAATTCTACCACTGCCTCTATTCATTTCTGTTTGGCATGAAAGAAAACATTAGCCAAAAGACATACTCAAGACAAATGAGAAAGGACTACTAGCTCACAATCTGGAAAGAAGGCAACACATCACAGTCCAGCTTTATAGCAATTTCTCCAGTAATGTAAGCTTTTATGGTCCTATGGCAAACTTCAGAGTGAAAAATCACATCCCATGAATACCACCTTATTATCCAGAATTATAAAATGGCACACTAAGTTTTCAGAGAAAAATGCATTGCTAACATATGACATTGCTAGCATATGACAACACTGCAATTAGTATTTCTTCTAAGAAAGTCTACTTAAGAAATCAGTTCAAATGTACAGTAACTGGGGATGAACCCCTGGCTTATAAATGACTACAGAAAAACTGAGGCTAAGTTGCTGGTTTGCTGGCTTCTAATTAAGTTAATCAGGGAATGCAGCGAAGTAAGACAGCAGAAAAACACAAGCTTAACGTTTTCAAATAAGTGAGGGAAAAAAAACAACACAACTAACACAAAGTCTAAAGAAAAACGTAAGGCTTTTACTCACAAAGTCATCTTCTCCATCATTTAAGTTATAATTAGGCAGCATAGCTCCTTCCATTGCAGAACTCTTGAATACACCTTTTATTTTGTTGCCGATTCTGCTGATGCCAAATGATTCTCCTCTTTTCTGTGTGGTCCTAGGATTACAGAAGCCAGAGTTCACACTATAGAACATACTACACAACAGCTCAGCAGGCCATTGCACACAATTTGCAGATTAAGAGAAAAATGCAAAACATACATAGGCAATATATCTACTCTATATATCCACAACTCCACTTCAATTGAAATTCATTTAGAGAAAACCTGAATTTCTTGGTTATATTTGCAAGAAATTTGGATTTGTCATATGCTTAACTGTGAACTAACATTAATACACTAATAACACCATCACAGTAATGCAGTCCATAGAATAAACAATTAACTGTATAAAACAATTTTGTTTTGACAGCAGAAACTCTGGCATTTGTACATGCACGCACACCAAGAAGGTCACTAACTCTGTCCTTTTCCATGTATTCTTATTTAAACACTTACCCACTGTTGCCAAGTACTATAAATGGCCTAGTTTGATGCACTTTTTTAATGTTTTTATGTATTTTACATAAACATCCCAGATTTTTACAAGCATGTAAAATCTTGACTTTTAAGCATTAGGGACAGACAGAAAGAATGTGCAAGGAACAAGACTGAGCATGAGACAAAACAGATGCGACTGAAAAATGTTGGCTTGAAGAGTCAGTCTGACTGAAAGATGAAGAATTAAAGTCTTCTTCAGAAATAAAGCAACTCGTGATAAATCATCCAATCAGAAACACATTATGGAAAGATGGTTTGGGCACGAATAGCACTCCATACTGAGAACAGTTTTTATAGCATTCTTATGCCGTTACAAGACCTGACACCAAAGACTATTTCTTAAGAAGAAAAGCAAGCCATGACTAATTCTGGAAAGAAAAAAGTTGCATATAGTATCAATCAACCTGAAGTTATTTACAGCAGTTCAGTGTAGGCAGCTAACAAACAATTTAAAAACCAATACGGTGAACTGCAGAATTGGGGACTCAATGACTTTATAGATAACTAAGATTCAAAAGTCAATATTTTACATAAACAAAAATATTCAAAGTATTTTCCTTTTCCCTTAAAAGAAAAAAATCAGTACTGCTTTTCAGTAGTTCACAGGTAAAGCATCTTCACCCCTCATAAAACCATGCTGACATCACCAACTGCTGACTCAAAGCACCTGTGTGTTACTAACAGAAACTATTTAACTGTTTTATAATTACATACAGATTACATAAATAATTCACTGTTCTTTCATAGGTATTATTTTTCCTATCTCGTTAATATCAGCTCCAACATAGAGACAGAGAACAGCGATCTTTCTGATCTCTGTTAACTAAAGATCACAGCCCAAACACATGGCTGAACAATCTTACCCAATTTTAAACTTCTACATGTTTCTGAGCTGAACTTTTTTCACATTTGAGATCTGAATCCTGTTCAAGACCTTAAACCCAAGGATAGCAAAATACAAACCATATTCAAAGTTAGACAGTTTTCCCAGAAGGCTAATCCTTTGGAGCCCTGGCTTGACTTTCAAAGACATTGTTTTTATTCTTGCACAAAACTTTTGCAGTAGTCAAGATTATGAATATTACTTTGTACCAGTTCATAGACTTGGTAGAGTACTGAAGTTCAGACTGGTGAAGGTTTTGTTTGTTTTCACTCTGGTGATGATGTAGCAGTAGGCAGAATACCTACCTAGGACACATGTCTCATGACTGCGGAAGAAGAACTATGCTGGAGCAGTTATGCAGTGATGGATTAGGATAGGATTATCTTCACAGTGACCGGTACCAATTAAGAATACAAACTGGTGGCTTACAGGCTACACAGACACATGGCAAAGAATGGTGACAACATTGGACTGGCTTGGCCAAATACATAAACAGAGCATAAGCCAGATAAGACAGATGAACATGGACAAAATCTAGGGAAGTTAACAGACAGAGAAATAACAGGATGATCAAGCTTTTGAGGCTAGCAAAATTTAAAAATGACCCAAGAGTCAGGATGGAAATTCACAGATTCACAATGTAGGTGAAAGGGAAGAAATGGGGCTAGGATATGGCCAGGTTCAAGGCAAAGAAGAAGAAAGAGGAGAGATGGCTGCCAGTTTGGAACAGAAATGAAGTCCAACAAGACTTGCTGATTTGTTACTGTCAACAAATAACATAGAAAACTTTCATTGGGAAAGCATCCCGTTCCCTCTAGTGCTGATCCACATCACAGCACTGCTAGACCATCAATCTAGTTCCTTTCTTGACAGGGCTCCGGGTGGGAGATTCTGTAAGTTCCATCATTCCTGATGAATGATGTGATGAGAGCAGGTTGGATTTTATTTTTTTAAAAAGCTCCAGAATTCACACGTGTAACATTAAAAATTGTTATTGCTAATCACTCCAGAGCTAGCAATTGCAGAACAAAGTTTGCATCGGTGCTATCCCTCCTTAATGAAGGAGGGCTGCAAAATAATTTTCCCACAGGATTAACCTTATAAAGTGGTGAGTCTGGACTACGCAGGTGAAGAATGCTGCTGTGAACCTCTGTGGGGCAGGTAGTACCAGACAAGTCATAGCTGTGAGACAAACTGGGTTTTGACATGTATATGAAATCGGAGTACCATCTTCTTCAGGCTGACTAAAATCCATACACCTGATTAGTAGACACACTGAGTGCACAGAACTGCTTTAAAAGCAGAGTAAGTTATAAATGCTATTAATTGCCCAGCACTAGCAAATTGTAACTCTGTGCACTGAACTGGCACATAAAAGATTAAAAGTTTCCATGAACTCGATTCCTAATCTGTAAAATGAAGTTGCTAATGCTCCCTCATGAATAGAATGAGTAATATATAAAATACTGATGTCCACGCTGACAAATTCCAGGAAAAGTTCCTAATGAAAAGATACTGAGTTTGGATAGCACATATTAAAAGAAGCATAAATAATGAGAAAAATCACTGAACAGCAATTATAGCATTAACAAGTGATAACAGACAACCTAGAGCATGAACAAAGAAAATTATTAAAAAAACAGGATATGTTGTAATTAAACCTCCAACAATCAAAAGAAGGGCTGCACAAAGGATTAATTTGGAGAATGGTGCTTGACTTTAAATATGATAATACTTATAAAATCATTATGTGAGCATGCAATGCCAGGCAATGATCCATCCTACTGAACATAGCTGAACCAGGCAAAACAAGCCATCAAGTGGATGAAATCTCAAACATGATCTGGAAATGTGGAGTAAAGAAAATTATGGAAAGCTTCAGAGGAGCCAGCAATCACAAAAAATATATCAAGTTAAGAAATGTATTCCAAAATTAATAACAATAAACAAATAGTTAACAGTAATGAACATTAATATACTGCAAACTTGTGAAAATTAGTAATTAAGCACTTTCTAAACAATGGTGAAGAAAACATGGGGACAAATGTTTAGTCTAAAGAAGGCACATTTTAAAAAGTAAAATGGATGAGTAATTGTTGTTATAAAGGCTGTGTGATGCAGCCATGACAGATGCAATGCAGCTAACACACAACATTCATTGAGTGTTAGATAGACTTACCGGAAGTCATCCAAACTCAGGCTACTTCTGCAACAACAGGCACATAAATTACCTCAGAGCCCAGGTGAAAATAACGTGAAAAGAAAACAACAACAAAAAAACAGACCTATCCCAACAAAACTGAATAGGCTTGGGCCATTGCTACAGATTGAACACAACTATGGGAGACTAGTTTCTGACCTAGAATCCTTACGGAGTGAAATGAGAACAGTGCTTGAGCATGTCATCAGCACAATGACCTTTGAATTTAAAACTCCTGACACTAAAATTTTCTTTCAGATTCATTTTAAAGAATGATTTTCTTTAAATCAGTAGCTGCTTACGCTGGTTCTCATTGTTAAAGTGAATTGCAGTGCCAAGTAGGTATCAAAGTTCTTCTGTACTCTATATGAAAATTCACATAGGACTCTAATTCACTTGGCCCTTTTTTTTTTTTTTTTTTTTTTTTCCTATGTGGAACCAGTCCCTCAGCCATTAACTCATTAATTCTTGCTGAAATGTTTAAGCAGGTTGACCATACATACAATCACTGCACACGCTGCATTTTTATTTCACAGGAGCTACTGAACTCTGGACAAACTAATGCAACCCATGGAGGTGGATTCACTGTCCCTGGAGGTGTTCAAAATACTTGTAGATATGGCCCTGAGGAACACGGTTAGTGGGCATAGTGGGGAAGGGTCAATGGTTGGACTAGATGATCTTAGTGGTCTTTCCCAACCTTAGTGATTCAATGATCTTACGAACATCATAGTTTACAGGATTAAACTACCCAAATTTCAGATTTTGTTTTACAATAGGTACTGCTTTCTAAGGCACCGTGATAAAAAACAGTACAACTGTGAAAATGGAAACATATATAGCAAACTGGAACAGTTTACGACTAAGGGAAACTATTATATCATATACAGCTGCTTAATTCTGTGGGTTTTATTCCTAAACACTCCTCAACATTTTTAACATCTTCTATTTGGGCCTACATTTTAAAAAAATGTTTTAATCTTTTTGCTCACCCTGCAATGAGAAATTGAGATACTTCTTCTCAAAATACATATAAGGAGAAACATATTTATTGCACATATTCCAAACACTGGTACAGACTTCCTTGAGAGGCAGCAGATGCTCCCCCCACACCTGTCAGTATTCAAGATGTTTGGACAATGCCCTCATTAATGTTGGTGAGCCCTGAAGGGGTCAGGCAGTTGAATGAGATGATCTTTGAAAATCCAACTGAACTATTTTATTCTATTCTGCTGTATGTTCAAGGTGTGTATAGAAAACCAAAGCAGGTATATACCTACCCAGAAGACTGGGAAGCATGGCCACATACACTAACTAGTAGGTGGAAAATACCAATGACAGAGTTGAACTGCTAGTCATCAAGATATGCTGCATGAATTCTTTATGCTCCAGAAGTGTTTGTGACTTCTCATTTATCACCTTAGCAGTTTTCATTGGACATTATTTGTCTGTCTGTACAAGTTTTGATTGCTTTGTACAGTTAAAAAAGTGATTAAAAACAGAAATTATACACTGAATCTCCTCTTCCTACTTCCCAACTTTACCCCCTAGACATTGCTCTATAAAAATAACTTCCTTGTCTTTTAATAACTGAAATCTTTCAACACATTGCCCATATATTCATTCCTCTGGGATTTGAGATCTACTATTTGATCTCAGACTTCTTAGTTAATCAACCGTGTCAATGAAATACACGCATAGTGCCTCTAGCAAAACTTCAAAGACATGGGAAACAAAACTCATCACTTTGCCTGTAATTTCTCTCAACTGGGGCTAAAGCTAGAAGAGAGAAGAGAAGGCATGATGCACATGGATAACATTTGGAGTAATTCCACAAGTAATCTCTACTTCTTCTGGCAGTGACTATCCATAGCAGATTCTGCAGAGGGAAAATCCAAAGCAACAAACAAATGACTTTCAGATAGGATCTTTGTTTCATTCACCTAAGCATCGTTCCAGGAATGAACAGCATCTCTTATTGCAAGCCACAGTATTTACTCTGGGCATTCAAATCATTCTAAAACGTGAACCAGATATGTTTTCGGAAATGCTGCTTGAACTCCAAGAAGTGTGACAGCCCTTCCCCAAACAGAATAAAATCTGGTTATTTTGTAGCCAGAGATTGACTTTAAAAACCTCTATGTAGGGATTGTCTGTAACTTCACTCTTGCCGTTCTGGAAAGCAAAGCACCAAGAAGGTAGCCTAAATATTTCCTTAATTTGACTAAATTTAGGACGTGTGTGACAGGATCCTTTCACTCTTGAGATGGATCATTTTGGAAAAGATACCAGAAGGCAGATTTTTAGGTCTGGATGAAATCCTGTAGCCACATCCAAGAAAAGCTGGAGTGTGGTTTAAAGTCAATATTCCTAATGAAACATCACATAGGTGACAAACACAATTGGGATAAGATGCCTTGTATGCTTCTTTGCTAGGGAGAAGAAGTTTATCACCACCAGTTTGAGAAGCCACTACTCTTAAGCCTGAATCTTGGAGTCATGAGATCTACAAAGACTACACATAGATGTCACAGATTGAGAAACAAGAGAAAAACAGAATGTTAGAGAAAGAGAAGAAAGGGATCTCATGTTATATAAAATTCATAGCAGACTACAAGACAAGAGGGCTGTTGCTAGGTGTGTCTATGTAGAAGCTGTTAAACAATTTGCTATTATTCCCATAGAAGATAATCTAAGAAGATAAACACAAGTATTTTCAACAGTACTGTGGATCTTATTTCATCCCAAGAAAGAAACCCAACCCAAATTATAGAATGTTTTAATGAAGATTTCCTTCGTTTGGTTAGAGTATAAAATTGATTCTGAACTGGGCTTCTCCATGACTGAGCTATCCAGAATAGCAGAAAATACAAGAAAAGAAGAGTTCTCAAGCTCTTACTTGCTCCAACACCACAGTAGAAAGGCTCCCACTCACACCACAACAGATGTTTACTCTTCTCTACAGACTTTTGAAGCGTGAAGTTGGTAAGCAAGTATATAGCCCAAATCCAGAAACAAGGCTTCTGACTCTACATTTCTACAATGAATGAGGACAGCTAGGGAACACAAACACACATTTGACCCAGGAGGAATAGCAAATCTTTCCTGTCACAACTGAAGTGAATTCTCATATCATGACTAAGTTGATTACACCCATCCCCTTAAGAACTGAAGGTGATACATCATTTCACAACACAGCAGCAGGCAAATGCAGTCACTTATAGGCCTGGAAATAAAATGTTGATTTTCTTATTTTGTTCTCACTCGTACAGTTATTTTTCCCTTCCCTCCTTTAAAGTGATGAAGTCTAAATCACAATTTAAATTTTTTTCTGTAAAACACTTCAAAACGAAGATACACTCGAGGTAATTTTGCTTACTCTTTGAGCATGCAACTTGGCATTTTAAAAAACGCACCGCTAAAAATTTACATACATTAATATTAAGCAGAAGCAAAACTCCCAGCTTAATAAATTGAAGCTTTCAACTGAAAAACAAAGAAAAAAATTAAACATACTACTAGAGATACCTGTTAAACTTTGAATTGCGTGTTGGTGACTCCGCTCCTCTTAAAAGGTGTCTGAAGTACTACAACAGAGACAAATAATAGCTAGGAAGTAAGGGTTACTATGCCATAACACTGTAGAATTCAGTAAGAAAGACCAGAAGTAATAGGAAAACTGACCATAATCTAGCAGCTAGAACATTCTTCTAGAAAAGGATTGACTGAACTCGCAATACATGTTCCCAAGACTATTTATTTTAGTTACATCCTCTTGTGATTAAAACAAACAGGAAAAAATAAAAGCTAAAACTAATGTCTAAAATTAGGCAGTATAATCCACATCTCCTCCTTGTTAAAAATCAAGCACTTGAAGCATTATAGCTATTCTAGGAAAGTGACCATCAATACCATTTTTGAGAGATACATTTCATGAAACAGAACATAAGCAAGGTAAATATCTGATTCTAGGATAAGTCAATACATTCTGCCTCAAATAAATGTGAGAAGCTTAGTACACAGTTTGATTCATACACACAAACTGCAAAGGGGATGAAAACTTCTCAACTTCTGTGTTTGAAGTGTTGTCTATCAGAAGGCTTTAAAAGCAGCTGTGTGGCCACTATGATGACATTATTTATACAAACTTGCATAAGTTTGCCCAGTTTTCTTCATTAATCATAGAACAATTTCTTCATTAATCATAGAACAATTTTAAAAACCCAGCAGATTGCTTCTAATGACCTCCTGGAGAATATACTTTTGATTTTCAGATGCTGGAATGAGTAACATTGAAGGTACTTAAATAAAATCTGTGTAACTTTAAGTATCACTGAATTTTACCAAGTAAATAAAGATATTCTAAATAGTATCTTATGCCTATTAAGAAGACAACTGTTGCAGCAAACCTGCAATTATAAAAGAAGTGGATGAAGGAATGGGAATTTGTAGTAGCAGTGCTATACAAGAAATTGTAACATCAAGAATATTTTTTTTCTTTTTTTATTCTGTTGATGCTGCATTGAACTAGAATAAATTTAGTTTTCTGAGATTAGTTAGATGTCAGAGACCAAAGTGAAAAATGAAGATGTATTTCTCAGATATACATGCATGCAGCTTACAAATAGTGTATCCTACAAAAACAACAACTACAAAAAATAACAATATTGCTTTAGGACTTGTCTTAAAATGTTTCAGACTTACCTCATCACTATGACAGAACATAGGAGTAAAAACATTCTCAAGGAGAGAAAGCACGTGCTCATAAGCTTCAAAAAGACACCTCATGGTTTGAAGTTTCACAACATCCTCATATGGACCTTCAGCAACTGCAGAAAAATTATTAAAAAAGAAAAAATCATAATTGCAAGCTAATACAAGTCCAATAGATAAAAAACAGAAATCAACTGATAAAGCATGGCGTAAGTACAGCACAGTAAGGGGTTAACACATCTTAACAGCTACAACAGAAGACTGAGATCACGTTTAGATAAATTAGTCCTGTCAAATCCTGTCTAACTTTCAGCATTGCATCATTCCCTCCAAATTAAAACTTACTTCTTTGAATCTCTTCCACAATAAAGGGGTCAAATCTAATTTTGTCAATGCTTTCATCCAGGCAATAGGTTTTGTAAATTTTCTGGACTTCCTCATGAAGAGCCATCTTTTCAGTATCTGATAGCTCTGGTCGCAAAATTCGGTCATTGAATTCCTCTGAGAATTAAGGAAAAAAAACGCATTTGTTGATCAACTTGGCAAACAAGTAACACCATAAAAACAAATTCATTTTCCAGCAGATACAGTTATTCATACAGCTTCAGAACAAACAGAAGACATCTCAAGATGTCAAGGTAGCTGCACTCTTATTAAAATTATTCCTTAAAATAAGTTGCATTAAAAGTAATTATTCCGCATCACAGTGAGGATAAATCCATGAAGAGCCTGAGCAGCCCTTTAAACTAATCATCCACCTCCTCTGTTGCTATTTCATTTGCCAGTTCCATCCTATTTTAATAATTTCAGTATCTTTAATAACAGGACAACTTGAAAATTAATCTCCTCTGGCTATATGTGTTACATATATTCAACACAATAATTCAACATAAAATACATACATATATTCAACACAATTATTGTGCAATTCCTGCTTGATTTATTACTCATCATATTAATGGTATGAAAACTATCCAGAAAGAAAATATGGTAGTGTTCACTTCATTTTTCAACCAATTGACACAAATAACCTTCTTCAGAGAAAGTCTTCCAAGACTTTCTCTATTTCTTGAAGCTGATTTTGTCCAAAACATTAAAACATTTCCACCAAGTGAAAAACCACTGCAGTACATATTTAGACAGCATAACCTGAGAGATCTACTCCTCACCCTTTGCTTTAAAAGCTAATACACAGTCTCACCATCCTCAAAAACAAAAGAGAAGATTAGAAATAAGAAAACTTCAAAGTTTACTAAAAAAAATTGATCATTGGTAATAGCCAGAGTTTGAGCAATCTTCCTGCTAGAAGCAGCATCTCTAGAGAGTTGTATTGGCTGAGAGACTGCTCTATACATAGCACTAGCATTAAACTGGCAACCACTTGGCTGTTTTTTGGTGAGGAGAAGAGGTTTTCCTGACATAAAGTCAACACATTTGATGGATACCGAGCCCAAAGAAAGAACATGCATAGAGATTTTACTCTCATAGATATTACTTTTATGCAGTAATTAATTACTTGTGATGTATTTAAGAGATGAAGTCTAATTAAAAAACAAACAAACATCTTGCTGCTGTAATAAGGGCCTGGGATACAAAGACAGAGCCATTATTTCCCATGCAACAGAACTACTTGATTACAAGAAAAAAAAAAAAAAAGCCAAACACAACAGAAAAGCATTATGTTGGTAAGCCAGTAATCAACCACTAGTGGACAAAAAAAACCCCAAAAGCATTAACCACCCAAAATTACAGAAAACCAAAATTTCACAGAAAAGCAAGATGCTTTTCAGACGACACTCATCTAACAGTAAAACTAAATGCATATATCACAACCAACATTACTGTACAGGAGGAGGTTCCAGCATCTTTACTGCTCCTGCTACGTTTCTGCTCTTTAAGCTTTAGGTCTAAACATGAAAATCTTTTCATGATGTGGAGCTCATTTTAGAAATACCACAGTAACCACATATTTAAAAGATGCAGCTGCACACTGTATCTGTGGCTAGAAGTTTTTCCTTACAGGAATACTTTATTTGTAAATGTACAACCTTTATCAATAAACAGAAACACAATCAGACCTGAAGTCCACATTGACATCAATATTATCAAGATTAGCATTCAAGAATCAGTACATAAGTAAATGAACACAGACCTTGAAATGCAATCTCTTCCTCGACAATGCTGCCTCGCTTCGTGACTGAATATTCACTTAAACATACAAATGATTAAACTCTGTAAGATCATCAAGCTCAGTACATACACATAACCTTACCTACAGTCAGGCAGAACTGCAGCACATGGACTGCCCCTTCCTGTTTCAAGAAGTTCATAAATCGAAATAAAAGATCCTGCTGATCTCGGATCTCCTTTAACTCCAGTTTCAGGACCTTCATAGGAAATTAAAAAAAAACTACAGTCAATTTTCATACTTTCAGTGAGAACAAAAATAAAGCAAAGAGCTGTAGAACAAAAGCAGCAGGTAAAGTAAAACAATTAGGCAAAACAGGAATGCAAATAAATGTTGCCTTTTCTTACAGATGGCTTTTTATTTCTTGGCTCTGCAAATTTCTGAAGGAATGGAACCAATGAAGAAGTAGGTTCAGTTGCTTTCTCAGGCTGCAGGAAAAAAAAAAAAAGAGAGAGAAAACAACTGGGTAAGAGAGCTGCTTTAAAAGAAGTATAAATTACTCTGGTTTTAGCTTCGTTAGTACTTACTGGGCTATCATCAATGAAGATGAGCAGCAAATGGTTGACAGTGTCCTGCAAGAAAACATCATACAAATTTAGTATTAAAGAAACTCAAATAGATGGAAATATTTTCACTACTGTGTTACTGTCATATTATTACTTCAGATATATATATATATATTGTTTACAAGTTAGGGAATTTCTTACAAGATTTGAACAGAAACAGTCTTTACTTAGTGGTGGAAAGATCTACAAGTTATTTTTGCTGATAGAACAGATCTAACTACTAATACTTTCAGTTACAGTATCTTCTGCTTATAGTTTGCTGATACATCTGTAAATACTGCAGAGGACGATCAGAGGGCTGGAGCACCTCCCCTAAGAGGACAGGCTTATACAGCAGGGGCTCTTCAGCCTGCAGAAAAGAAGGCTTTACGGGGACTTTACTGCAGCCTTCCAGTACCTGAAAGAGGCCTAAAAGAAACCTGGGGAGGGACTTTTTATAAGGGCAGGTAGCGACAGGATGAAAGGTAATGCCTGTAAAGTGGAAGGTAAAGTAGATTTAAGCTAGATAATAGGAAGAAATTCTTTACTGTGGTGGTGGTGAGACACTGGAAGAGTTTGTCCAGAGACTTTGTGAATATCCCCACCCTGGAGGTGCTTAAAGCCAGGCTGGATGGGGCTTTGAGCACCCTGGCCTGGAGGCACATGTCCCTGCCTACAGCAGAGGTATGGAACTATATGATCTTAAAGATCCCTTTCAACCCAAACCATTCTGTGGCTCTATGAAAATCAAAGATGGCAGTATCCCATCTTCATAAGCAAATATCTTCTATTTCACAGAATTAAGGGCAAAGTAATTCGTTTTAATACAGGTGCTAAAAGGCTGGCTTACTTAAGCTGCTATGAAGATGCATACAGCTAGAGCTCAAGTAATTGATATAATTGATAATTACATCAATTTGAAGGTACTTATACTAACAACATTTCCTCATTTGACAGGAATTGTAGTCCTTCATTAAAACTACATTAAGAGATCATGCTAATGCTGTATTTTAATCAGTTCAGTCAGTTAAGCATTCAAATCATATAATGGTTTTAGTTGGAACAAACCTTCAAGGTTATCCAGTTCCAATCCCCCCTTTCTACAGGCAGGAACACCTCCCTCTACAGCAGGTCGCTGAAATCCCCATCCAGCCTGGCCTTGAATGTTTCCGGGGAGGGGGCATCCACAGCCTCACTGGGCAGCCCGTTCCAGTGTCTCACCACCTTCACAGTAAATAATTTCTTCCTATTACCTAGTCTAAACCTACCCTCTTCCAGTTTGAAGTAATCTCCCCTTGTCCTGTTGCTATTCGCCTTTATCAGTTGTAATGAACAAAGACATCAGCCACAAAGATTTCTTCTCTTTAACACAGACAAAGCCCACAGCAAGCAAGCTACTGAGTGTAATTTGCTTTACCATAACACACTTAGGATAAAAACAGTAATACTAAATAAATGAAGATTACTTATGTTTTAAAGTCTTACAGGATCAGCTAAGAAATCCATAGAGGGAAGGAAAACAGAACCAGGCAGAATCTCTCTTATAAGAAGTGCCAGGGATCTGAAAATAAAAAAAAATAAAAATCAGTACCCACACTAAACAACAATTTTTAAGGCAATAAAATCACTAATAACATTACATTGTACTGGGAAATACTTTAGTATTTAAAAACACATTTTAAAAATGCTGCAGTACTTCCAATGGCAATCAAATAATTCACTAGCAAAGGGCTAGCATTGACCTTGAACATGCAAGTAAAGGGACAAGGAAGGATAACTTTGGAATTCATTTTGTTGTCCCTAAAATTATAGTACTATATTGTATGTGCATACTTTGAAGAAAATAAAATCTTTTTATACCTGCACTCTGTTGATTTGGGGGGCAAAATATAAGGAAAAAGAAGTTCAGTAAGTTTTCTTAAATAGTGAAGTTCATCTCTTCGGCTTCTCAAAGCAACATGGAGTTCTGGCCCATACTCTTCTAAGGCAGCTTGCTGTAAAAATTCTGCATTTTTAACTGGAAGTAGAAAAAAAAAAAATGTCACAAGCTGTTGCTTGTTGTTATAGTGAAATAAGAGGTGACTGCTTTTCATTTCAACTAAAAATTAATACTTTCAAGTTCAACTGCCACAGGAATACAACGTTGTAACTTCAACAAGAACCCTGTCTTAGACTTTGGAGTCTGACTATGCTAAAAGAAAAATCCCATAGGAATATGAATTCCCTCACTAAATAATTGCAGTTTGCATTACATCCTCAATGATTTTTTCATTCATCACTACTGAAGAACTCAACATTTTGGTTCTTCAGATAAAATGCATTGTCTAAAGTATATCTTTATTTGCTTTTTCCTGACATCCTTGTTAGTCTCCATTTTATGGGCTTCTATCTACCATTTTGCATACAATACAATTCAAGATTAATGTAAACTTGAACCTTTATTCAATCCAGTTATATCCATTTTCCTCCTTAGAACATTTAGAAATAAACATGAAGGAACATATAGTAGGCCATATAAAAACAGCATGAATCAGACCAGAACAAGCATGGGATCTGCAGGAACACTGCCTCATAATAGGCATTTGGAGTTGAAAGAGTACCTGCTTTACCAGGTTAAAAACTATACATGCTAATTGGCAGCAAAAATGTTATATTCCTCCAAGTTACTTCAAAAGACAAGAACTGAGCTGCAATAACTTGCACCCTGTAGTGTGAACAATCCATCACACATTCGTGCCAAGAAACATACTGGGGTAGACACTAAATGCATTCCTGCTATCTGCAAAGCAAAAGCTTGTTCTCAGCTTGCTGAATTTAGTACAGAAGACTGCTAACTTATCCAGCACAGCTAAGAACCCCAAGTTGGACTTGGCAATCTTTGTAGGTTCTTTCCAACTACTGTATTGTAACAGATGATATGGGGAAGGTGGGAACATGTACTGCCTGATAAGTCTGCCTAGTTGGCATCACTAAAGGGAGAGGAGGAAGACACAGTCTGGCAGCAACAGGTAATGAACAGTAGAGGTGTCTGCACAAATACTGAAGAGGTAAAGGCAGGAAGAGTAGAAAGAAAGGAAATACTCCTCAGAGCAACCATTTTAAGAAAGATATAGAAAGCAAACAGAAGAGGCTAAGCTCAACTAGTCGCTAAAGCAAGGCCTGAAAGCTACCTCCAAACAATGCACAATAGGTGACTGGTTCAGCACCATTTATTAGGAAGTGCTGCTAGAAGTCATTTTCAGGTGCCATTTCATGAATCTGCCCTCAGAAGCTCTTTTGTGTTTAACCTCTGAAGAAAACAATTTCATTTTCAATGCTGCACATTTAAAATCCAGGCCTTTGCCAATGGGAAAAAGTGTTTTCAGAAATCAAAGGAAATATGAAAAGTGACATAAACAGCACTTCAAGATAATCCAGTCTAATTTGATCACACTCTCATTCGTACCCACTACTCACACGATCAATAAGAATTTCCAAAGTTCAAGTAACAGTATATATTTATAGATATCAAGCAGATGTTCTGAGGGAAGGGAGGAAAGTTCATGACTGCAGTGAAAGTAAACATCTATGTTTAAAAGTTGAATGAAACCACATTTAGTAGATACAGTGCTGTGGAACACAGCCAGTGGAAAAGAGTAAAGATAACATTAACTGTAGTACTTTTAAATATTCCTTCAGTGTAGAGTTTTTGTAATTTCTTAATTTTTATTTGAATATGAATAAAAAATGCTACTTTTCAAAAAAGTATGCATTATCTGTGAGCACAGTGACATCTTTTCAACATAATGAACAACTTCTGATGTTAACATGCAGATATGAAATCAGTCTTAGGTGTGAACTCATTCAAGCTATGAAAGTTACAGTTATACCACAGAACAGACATACAACTCTTTTCATTTGTAATTGCTTAGATAGAACACAGAAGAAAATCTGCAAGAAGCACTGCTAAATGATCTTGACTGCTCTGAACAGACAAAAAACATATTGTTCACCACACAGATAAAGGAGTTTAATATTCCAAAAGTGTGAGGATTCAGAATTCAAATGTCAGAGATCTTTTGTATCATACCATTTTCCTTATTTGTCTTTGCAACCTCCACCTCCATAAGAAAAATGTGAAAGGATCTTTTCGGTTGAATGTTGTTTGTTTTTAAACAGGAGGCAATGATAAGAAGATTTAGGAAACATACCAACAAACATGCAGAAATAAACTTTTATACTTGTCATTTGAAACAGAAAGCACGTTAAATTTTTACCTTTCTGCCTGGCTTTGGCTATCACTTCTATATGTTTCATTGCTGCCTTCAGCATTTTCTTTGTTACTACAGTTGGAATATCCACCTAAGTAATAGTTTCAAAACAAAAAAAAGAATTATTCTAGTTTCTTCCCCAAAATGTCTTAAAGACGATGACTATCAAATTTATTAATTTGTCCCCATTGTAACCATAAAAAGGATCATTCAGAAACAACCAATGAATTCTCTCTAGATAAATGGATACTGTGCTCATTTTTGTCTGTAAAGCATACAACATCACGTAGAACTAAATGCTGTAAACAATACTGCTAACATTTATTTTAAACTTTAGAACAACGTGATTCTTCTATTGCAGTAATGATAGCAATACAGCTTGACTTCCACATCACTGTGGATGAAGCCTAGTTCTCTGCAAAGACCACCAACAAAAGCAAACAGTTCCCTGACAGTTCTTAGTACTTGTATGTGCTAAAGTTCATTGTTTTGTTGTATATATTGTCTAATCAGTCACAGAATATAATTACTTTATTACTGACAGACGTGATGAATTATTACCCAAATTCTAACTCGATACTGTCAATAAAAGACACCAGAGTTGATATAACAACTAATATACTTTATTACAAGATCAACAGAGGAAGCAACTGTTCTTCTGCACCAATAATGAATGTTAGAATTCCAAATGTTAAGATCTCATTCTAGATTTTCACTTTGAAAGAATTATTTCACTTTCAAATCTCTCTCTACATAATGTCTGTACTACACATAGATCATTTCCTAATTTCCCTGCAGATTCGCTTTAAAAGCAACGGAATCAAATTCCAGTAAACAAGAAAGTCATCTGGATTTGATATATAAAAAGGACAGAATCTGGCTGTTCATTAGTCATCACAGAGTGCACATACAACTTGTAGTGCAGAAAATACTGCTGTTACAAAGGAGGGGAAAAGACATATTTCTTGTAACTGCTCCACCAGAAGGACCAGCACTGAATAAGCCTAGATGCAGAATTAGATTCCCTTTCTGCTTAGAACAGCCAGAAATTTTGAAGTCATATCTGTAAAAAAGGCTTGAAGCACTTTACTGGAATACTGGGTATATGTGTTAATCATTAAACACAGCAACAAATTACTTACATGTTCATAATGTACTTTGCAGACTGTTTCTTAACAACTATATTAGGATAAGAATGGTATTTTAGTTCTTACAGTAAGCTACTCACTATCTAAGAAGCCTCTTAGATAACACAAGAATCTTACCTGTATTTAAAGAATCCAAGGAATGAGAAGCCACGAGACCATTTTCTAACAGTTTTCTCAATAACTCTCAAAATTTTTTCCACTTAGATTAAGTCACCAAAGGACAGCCAAAAGATCGTCTCAAGGTTTTAATAATGCCTTGCGCCAGTGTCAAGAAGACATCCATTTGCAAGAATTTTGCAACATGGTTTACAATCAGAAATGGTATAAGCACCAAAGCGAAGAAGCAGCTAACATACAAAAAAATTACAAACTGATGTATGACCCATAAGATTGACTTAAGAATTATCATTTGAAAAACTAAAGAACTAGCTGCAGACGGAGAAAGAGTGTGAATACCTTTCAGTGGCCTTACCTTGTGGATTCTCCGAACTAAGACAGATGCAAAGAAACGCAGCGTGCCTCTCAGTTCATCCACAGAGGATTCATCATCAGTAATATTTCTGCAGTGTTATAAAAACAAGTTGCATAAGAAGAAAAAAACCTGAAACATCTGTACTCATCCAACGCGTAACAAAAAAACTAAAATAGTAAAAACACTAAAAACTGGAATAATAACACCCAACAGCGGCACCTCAACAGATGTTAACTGACTTGAAAGCCACAGAGCGTGAGGAGTGAGCAAGCAGTCTTCTACTTGAGTAAAATACACAGCACTACCAGCACGTCAGTGCACTCAACAGTGCCCTAAGAAAAATGTCTGAGGGTAAAGTGGAACTGTATAATAGACTATCTGCCTACAGCAGAGAGGCTGGAACAAGATGATCTTAAGTGTCCCTTCCAACCCAACCATTCTGATTTGCATGACTTCTAACAAGTAAATGACTACTAACAAGTAAATGCATGACTACTAACAAGTAAAATCTAACTTAGCTTCTACGTACGTGAAAACAGTGATAGTTTTCTATTTCAGTGGCATGTAACCTTTGTAAATTCTTTGGAGTAAGAGTACTGCACGCATCTTCCCCAGTTAAGCTAGACTGAACTGGATCTTCCCTTTTCTGCATACTCCACAACTTTATACACAAGATTTCAAATAAAGAAACTATAAAGAAAACAAAACAAAAACTTCTACCTACAGCCACACAAAACAACTGAAGTTATTCAGTATGTTTCTACTTGGAAAAAAAAGGAATAAAGAACTTAAAATACATTCCCAAGTTACTTGTCAAAACATCCAAACTTATAATCTGGCTTTCCATCTGCTGCAGTACATTATGTTCAGTGAAAAATCACGTTAAAAATACTTGAAGTTGATTATGGAAAAAATTCCTTAATTCTATGTCTTTTGGAAACTGGATGAAAATGGGAAATACTAAGTCTTAGATGCAGAAATTGCAACTAGTTTGAGTGGAAGAAGAGATCCTAACAATGGCACTCCACAAATTGCAATGGAATAAATAAAAGCCTACCAAAATCTTAGTATATATGGACATTGGAGTGTGAGTAAAGATACTGATAAAACTGCACTATAACAGGTGAGCAGTAACACAACCAAGAAAGCTACACACTGCTTCACCTAATGACCACACATAAAAGACATCACAGATCTCAGTTTGCATAATCCCTACACATTTTGTCTGTGTACTAATTGCAAACATCATTTATGTAAAAATATACATATATTAGTGCAAGCAGCAACAGCTATGTTTGAAAAGCAAATAGTTATGCCCATAGCATCATTTTATGTTATTAAGCATCAGAGTTTTTAAAGCAGTGTTAGCCTAGGTTACTTAGCATCCAAATGCATGTTGAAGGTGATTTCTTAGCTACAGATATTGGTGACCTGGCAGTCAAAGCACATAACTAATTGCAAGAAAAAACACCTCAAAGAAAGTGGCCTGGCATGAGGAACACAGTGATCCTTCAATAGCTAATCATATGTTGATAAAAATACTGAGGGAAGTCTTGGTTTGTTTTAAGATCACCAGCTCACATTTTGGAAGCAATATGGCTCACAAATATCTGCACTTTGTAAGGAAGTCAGGGGATCAGCAAACAAATTGCTATGACGGTATTACTAATATTTGTCAGATAATAAGACACATGAGGTAATTTGGACCAAGAAATTGTTTATTGACACTTGAATAACCAGTATTTTGGCTAATTCTACTTGGACACAACTTTATGCCACGTACTTTCATGAAACACCATCGGTTCGCAGAGACATTCCTTTAACCATCAGTGGACTGAAGACTGGTTAAAAGGTCAAGCAACTGTAAAACCCCAAATCTCCAGTGAGGCAGGAAGGTCCAAATAACATCTTAAAAGCATTTTAGAAGTTGGCAGCATTTTCTCAGAAAGGAAAAGCTTTAAAAAAAAAAAAAAACAACACTAAAAGAAAAAGACTCAGTCTGTTAATTATAAACAGTTACTGAGTCAAATACGTCTTTAAATACCCAACTGCTTGTCCATGCAAAGTCCTATGGGGTCCAGTGATAAACAAAAACATATGCAAATATTGAAGTGATTTTTTTTTTTTCTGTTTGTCAATTATCCATATGAAATTTGACCAACTCTTATAAAAAGACTGCATACTGTCAGGCTACACTTGGTAATTCAATAAAAATTCTAGTTCTGCAAATGCAAAAACTCTTATTTCAGTTACTGTCAAGGAACAAAGGTTTTCACAGTAACGTATCACAAAAATGCAGTAAGGTAGGTTAGAATCTGGAGAGCTGGAATTGCAACAGCATAGAGGGGACACATTCCAACTTCAGACTCTCCTACTTAAAATCCAGAATAAGTTGCTAAAAGCAAGACTTCATGTGGTATAAGACTACATAAGCAACTCTGACTCTGACAGGTGTTCTGTAGTTCTGTAAACTTGGATTACTTATAACAGTACTTTACTGTTATAAAATAACAGTTGAAAAATAACACGTAAGCACTGGGACTCAATCAGTGTATATACTTTGAGAAATACCAATTAAGCAATTCACAAAGATACAACTATCTATTTCAGTAGCGTTCATGGGACTTCAAGTACTAAACTTCATTCCTCAAAATTTAACCCAGTTCAGAAACATTTACTTTCCGATTTTAATCTTCACAACTGTTGGAGATCACAGGAAAGCACAGAACCACCTGAGCGTCTACAGAGAAGGAGACCAGAGCTGACAATGCTACTGCTGGGCTGAAACCTGCAAACCTTTCAGGACCAAGCTCTCTCCCTGAAGAATCAGAGATACCGTCGCAGTAGAGCTCACTGAACTCCCATTATACAGTTCATGGGAAGCCCATTGCATCTGATCAGTATGGTGTGGATTTATGGAGCCAGTACAAAACGCGGAGGTGCAGCCATGTAAAACAAAAGACAGCTCACCAGGAAGCAAGATGTAACACGGTTTAGGCTAGTTGGCTCCATATCAAGTGTATTATGCACTGCACTTGCAGCCACACATATTCCAGCTACGCTATGCCAACTGTGTGTTGTATTCCAGACCGCAGTCATCCTGGATACTGGAGATGCACACAGGTAATCTGTGGAACACAAACCTCCTTGCAAGCCAAAAACAAGTGAAATGTGAAAGTGACTTTCCACCAGTCACAAAAAAAAATTAAAATCCTATCTAATCTCCAATTATGAAACACAGAAGATTAACTCCTTACGTTTCTTTATTGATCAAACTTGGAGCACCCCCTAGTTTTCTGTACTTGAAAGTTAAAACCTTAAGTTTTCCAATGTGAAACGTGAACACAGTGAATACACAGTCCTCAAGCTCCCTCTGCTGTCTGCACAAGCAGCTGAGTTTTATACTTAAATGCACTCATTGCACAACAAAGACAGACATGACACAAGCAGATGTCAGCCATAATTAAAAACCAGTCGGGCAAAAAAAGACTGTCCAAAAATTACAGATCCCAAACAAAGAACAGTGGAGAACAAAACAACATATAAAATTTGTCTTTGTCACAGAACTCCACCTCTCCATTTAATGAAAAATAATGTTGATTTAACATATTAATAGCAGCACAACCAGTTCGAATTTTAATCTCTTTTAGTATCTTCTTACAAAGTAGTCTGAGGGGCTGATTTATATAAATACAGCTATAAACTTTTCTTTACATACTAATTTTAGGGTTATTTACACAATACTACTATGCTCAGCTCAAAATAGGCTCTCCTCATATCCTTAAATCTCAGCAAATTATCAGAATCCGTGACAAAGAGGCTAAAACATGTATGTATTTTCTGCACTAATTAAAAGCAGAATTCTTATTTTTGAAAAGCTATGATTAAAGATTATATTTTACTCAGAGACGTGATTGATGAGAATTTCTTTAGTCTGGAAATAATTTTAGCTCAGTTCATTTAAAACTTTATAAAAACAAAGTCATGCAAATTTTCAAGTGAGAATGTTTTCAAAAATTAGCATTTAAAAATAATCAATCTAAAAATGTGTTTTTAGGATGAAATACAAATTTCAGGACAATCTCTACCATATCTGAATTATTAACAGACCTGCTCTATCCTGTGTAAGAGACAACATAATGATGAATATGGGGCACTTAGAGGCGTGTCTTGTATTTTTCTTTAAAAGGAAAATGGATGTTTAACAGTTTGCTTATCATAGTCACAGAACGGCTCGGGTTGAAAGGGACCTTGAAGCTCACTCAGCCCCAGCCTCCTGCTGCAGGCAGGGCTGCCCCCCACCAGTTCAGCTGCCCAGGGCACCAACCAACCTGGCCTCGTGCACCTCCAGGGATGGGGCACCCACAGCTTCTCTGGGCAGCTGTGCTGGTGCCTCACTGCCCTATGAGTAATGATTACTTTGTTATGCTACTTGAAAATAGTAACTTTCAGATAAAGCTCATACCTGTACCACGGATAAATAAAGTTTTCCAGGACCAATTCAAGCACCTGTGAAGAATGAAGTCATTGCAAAATAAACAAGTGCAGTATAAGTAATTGTTAGAGGAGACTGCAGAGCAGTCTCCTATATGATAACATTTAAACATACAGTAATTCATGATGCAGACCTATTGTAAGATCAGTTGTTTTGCATAACAATCAATACATTGGGCAAGGAGTAATCAACTGATTTTTTTATGAGGTCTCAAAGCGAAACTGCTTTCAACAGTGCTATGGACAGCACAAAGCACAGTACTATGGCCATTCTGCAGTGCAAATCTTGCTTCACATAACACTTCCCTAATTCCTTGGATCACTTCCCTAATTCCTCAGTATCTCAGAACTTTTCTGAGGTAGTGTCCACAGTCCCACATGGACAGCTACCCATTCTGAACTCATACATCCATTTCATTTCATGCAAACTTCCTCTTTTCTGACTCCCCTCTATGCTCCAGGTAGGACAGTCCATACAGCATGCTCACCACTCCCAAAGAAAGCAAAAGCCAAAGTGCAGCTCTGGCACTTCTCCTTACGCCTACACAAATGTTTCAAGTCACTGTTAACATGCCAGCATCACAAACAGCAAAAAGAAAGCTTCTGAAGAGATGAAGAAACAGCGTCAAGTAAAAACAGGGAAGGAAGGATGATGCTTTCTTGAGATTTTCTTGAGATTTTTCCTCCTTCGTTATAGTCCAAGATACATACTCCTTATACCTTCTCCTGTCACTGCTATTGTGTTCAAAGAAAAACCTAAGGTCTGTATGAAAGTAAAGCTGAACATATCAGCTGATACAACAGCCTAATAGTAAGGAAACTGTGAGGTCGGGGCTTGAACTGGTGATTGAGCACCTGGTGAAGGGGTATGGCTGGCCCAAGGAGCACAGACACATTATTTGCTCCTATGCTCCTGACCAGAAGGGGTGGAGCTACCCTGTGCTCATGTAAGGGCAGCCACTGAAGGGAGAGCATCACTTGGGGCTAGGCTGCTTATTGGGAAGGATTGCTAGTGGGCCCCTTTGCCAGTGGGGTGAGTTCCATTCTCCCTTTGGTATATGTCTGCCGCCCTTACTGTGAATACTATACCTGATATCACTAAGAAACTGTCAGAAGCAGTCTTACGTCTTTGTAAGCAGAACAGTAGTTTATGAGAGTAAGCATTATTCCTCTTAGAGCATTTGAGACAGCTCTCATTCACACCATGGATGCACTACAGAAACCCAAGGCTTAATAATTTTATGCTATCTTTAGGGCGCTACTCATGATTATACGAGTACACTCAGTAATACACCATGGCCTTTTTAATTCCCCTCAGTTCTTCAGATATAAGCAGTTGATGAGCATTATTTTTCTCTTTCCTACTAAGAATACTCTCTACTCAGATTTGATAAGACACTCTTCCTTATGCAACTATTTCACTTCAGAGATTTGTCTCCCCTTTGGTTTTTCACAATGAAGAAAAAAAAAATCTTGTTCCTTCACCCTTTCTGAAAGGATGCTTTCCAGTTTGAGGTAACTTTGTGTATCTGGATTGTGGTCTGCATGAAGTGGTTAACGCCTTTTGTTTTGCTTTTGGGTTTTTTTTTACCTCTAAGTGAACAGATGTTAGTGTGGTTTTTTTTTTCCTTGTTGGAGCAAAAACCTTGTTCCATGTTTCCCCATCTAGTCTAAGGCCTTAATTATGCAATCTCAGGACAAAAGCTTCTCTGAAATCTTGAAATTGTAATACAGTCACATGATGATGATGGATGCAGAGCACCTGAAAATTTTCTTTGGAAGTTAATCTTCAGACAACAGGGAGGAAATCAATCCAGCAGCAGTCTGCAAACAGACCATTGGCCTTAGCAGCAAAAGATCAGAGTACCCAAAGCAATTTCACCAATGCCTTCTATAATACAGCCAGAACATAATACATCAATTTACTCTAGAAACTTCAGTCTCACAGGTACTGAAACATTATTTTCTGTGCATGCAGTTTCTAACAACCTCTTTCAGGGGTCATACTAGAGCTGAGTTAAAAGAAGTGCCTATCAAAGGGAAAGAATTGCATAAAAATCTGTTCTATGCATCTATACCTGTTTAAAGATTCTTTTTCTTTCTTTGTCTATTTTTTGCTATGCACCTCCCTAGCAATAGCAACTATAGGAGATTATCTTTCCCTTGTAGCAGAGCCTTCAAGCCATAAGACTCAAAGGGATTACAATGCACTACCCTTGAGCTTTCGTTATCTGTGATTGCTATTTTGAAACTGAAAACCTGCCCATCAAATGCATTAGTGCATCTTTATCAGTTGCTAACATAACTTATCAATGCTCTCTTAGCCTACTAGAAAAATTGTTTCTAACAACTCTACTTAGCTCAGCCACACATACAAGTGCTTTTAAAAAATTTCCTGTGGTTATTAAATCAGTAAGGAGGGCAGGAAAGGTGCAAGATCAGATGGCCCACCTTAACTTCTTGAGACTAACTCTGTTGACTTCTACCTGAACCATTTCACATGACTTGTCAGGGCTTCCTTTGGTATCTCTTACCTCATACTGTATGACTGTGAGGGCTCTGTGTTAATGATTATCTGCTGGATAAAGCCATGCAGACAGTCCCACTAAGACAAAGACCAGGCAGACAACTGTCCCAAAATACACCTGAAGCCCGTGTGTATGTGATCCTGAGGTCAAAAGGTCAAGACATACTTTATCAGAATTCAGATTATCTGTATAACTTAAAAAAAAAAAAAAAAAAAAAAAAAAGCCTTGGTCCTGGACACATAGAAGGTAATCCCTAGTCACACATTTGCTAAGCAGTTAAGGATGATGCTCCATTCACTACGTTCCCGTAAAGCACGACGTGTACCCACTTTCAGTCCAGCAACACCAAAAATATCACTCAAGCAGAGAGGATATCTCAAAGAATGCCAGTTAATGACAAGCAATTTCCTCTTCTATGAAATATCATTTTCCAGCTTTAAATTGAAATGAGTCATTTCCTTGAAAGCCTACCTATTTTTTAAGTATTTGACAAAATGACAGGTCCTGTATGTACGAAGTCTTCAACTGGAATGAGATTAGAAATATACAACCAAACATACTACAGGTAGCAATATTGTAAGCAGGAAAAAAAAAAAAAAAGAAATTCATTTCTAGCAAGTACTACAACATTGCAGCTAATCAATTTCTAGCTGCTGAGACAAGCTTTCTGTGCATTCTCATTGTACAGGCTCCAGTTGCCAGGAGGAGGAATGAGAATTACCAAGCCAAATTGGACTGGATAGTAGAAAGGATTTGATAAGTAAACCATAGACATAAAAAGCCTTAAAAAAGCAGAGGCTGCTTCCTGAGAGAACAAGCAACTCCTAGTATGAAAGCATGCAGGTGACAGGGCAGCTATAGGAGTTCTCGGCTGGCAGGAAGTATGCCATTCATTTGTACATTTTTCATGTCTAGAAAAAAGAAGAGAAAAAAATCTGGTCCCATACTAAGAGCAAGAATCTGAGAAACTAAACATGAATGAAAAATTGGTGAGATCAACAGATAGCACCCTGATTCACCAGCCCATTTCCACAACGATGCTGATCATGAGCAAATCAGCAGCTTTCTGTAGGTCTGACTTGCAAATATCCTTTTGTAAGCAGAGATGAGCTCATTAACTGAATAATAGAATTTGATTCTCCTGTATGCAATCTGTAATACCTTGATTAAGCTGACCAATGGAAATATCCCAATTCAAAAAGAAAGAAAATACCAGAAAACTAATATGAAGCAAAATGCAATAGAAAAAAAAAAACTGCAAACAAAATTATAGTGAAGTCAATGCAGTATTTTTTAAACAGGATGCAGCCCAAATGATTGAACACTGACAGATGCATGGCTGAGGGAGTTCAGAGCTCAACTACAACAGTAACCATGAAGGGAGGGAAGAAAGTCCAATCACGTTTCTCTTATTGTTCAAAACAACACAGGGGCTAGATAAGAAAGGCAAGGCTGCAGAAAATTAAGAAACTGAAGAAGATGAACTGTTGTCATGATCTGAGGTGAAAAATCCATATATTGTGACAAGAATTTGAATTTCTTTTGATTCAAGTTTGAATTGCACTCTCTGTAAGCAAGGGAAAATCTATGCCTGATACAACCGATTCAAACTAAAAACATTTGGAAATGAAAACATTGCTAAAATTTTTCAACGTGCAAAAGAAGAAGTAGAAACACTAATCTAGAATTAAAAAACCCAGAGCTATTCTAATTTCTTGAAGAATCTACTTTTTCAGAAGTAGGCTGAGCTCCACACTGCTTTGGAATCTCATTAATCTTAATTCACTTCTCACTGTATCAGCTTCCCTCTAACACGTGACTAACCCACAAAAGAAAACACGAGCAGTCTCTGCTTCCAACCCTCAGCAGGTATCCAGTTCCAGCTGTATGTTAAGAACTGAATTCCCAGTGCAGGGGATGATGAGGAAGGAACACAGAGTGGGCAGAACCTTTAACCAGTAGGGAAGACTTGCAACAGGGAACAACAAAAGATTTAGCATTACAGACAGCATGTGAAAAAGGTGACTCAAGTGTGTGAACAGAAGTCTATATGGGTCCACCAAAGGTTACGACTCTGCTGCACTGCACCAGGAATGCGCAGAACCTCCAGTTAAGCGCTTAAAGAAGAGAAAGGAATGAGAAATGTATAGATATATAGATACAGAAAACCCAAATATATGCTGCTAATTAAAGTAGGCCCAGAGAGAAGCCAATGAAGTGAAAACAAAGCAACAACAACCGAAAAACCACCAACAAAAAGGCCCACATTGTTTTGGTAAAAGCAGAACTACAGTAACAGCAGTCAAATACAAAATATCATTGTATACCAACAAAAGATAACCCCTGAAACGTAACTACAAGTATCTACTCAGCTCTTCCGAGTAACACGCTACAAATAACTTTACTAGCTAAGATTGCTTACGAAATACAGAAGTCATGCTGTTTAACTAAATGGAGTTAACAAGTTATCCCCCTGTTGGTTTTTTTGTGAGTTTGTTTTGGTTTTCAACTTGTTAAGGGGCATGCTCTGAACACAGAGAGCTGAATTACAGTTAGCTTTAGTTGGCTTCACACACCGGGCGCTCAGCTGTGAGAGCTGACATGTATGGCTTTGTTCACTTGTGACACGCCAGTTATTCCTCCTTTTACCACAGAGCTCCAGTGGGGAAATTCTAAATAAACGGAAACTAAGCCAGCCAAGGGTTTGTGCATTTTCTTAGCTTTGAAAAAGGACAGAAGATTATCTACTGAGCTTCATGAAGCAGCAACAAAGCGAAAAAAATAAATGATCCTAAAGCAAAACAGCTCTTTGTATATTTTCTGAAGAGAAAAAAAGAAAACAAAATTCCCGAATTACAATCTAATAAAAAGAAAGCAATTATGCTACTCTTTCTGAGTAAATCCTGCATCTTCTTTTTTTGATCAGTTGCATTACGGCTTGTCTGACGATTTTAAACACCTACAATCACATTTAACATCATCACAGAATTTTTGTAACTGGAGCAAATAATCTCTTAATCTGCCAATATTTCAAACAACCAACAGGCTGAAATCCACTGAAATCAGACGTTTTTCAGTCACTTATTTATACTTGATCTTCCTCCTATACTTCCCAATATACACAGACGTTTCTTAAGTTCTAAGTGTGCTGTTCAGGAACAGTCACGTTTCTGTTATCAAATAAGCCATCTTGCCTCTCTGCACCCAGCCTTTATTTTCCTGATTTGATTGTTAAACGAAAAGTTAACACGCATGCTAAGTACATCTGATTCATCAAGCCAGAAGTAATAGGCCTAAGAAACACATAGTTAAAGAAGCCACTGAACTGCAAGGAATTAAAGAAATGAAACAGCCATTACCTCTGACAGGGACGCATCAACCTTGGAAGGCACTTTCAGATCCAGCCACGGCTGATAGTTTTCCAAAAGTAAAGCAGGTCTGTAGGAAACCATGGAAAAGTTGATGCAACAATACTGCAGTTTTCCCACTGACATATACAAAATGTAAGAAATAACAGGACTGCCAGTGCCACACATTTAGTTTACCTGTGCCTCTTGCATTTGACTTTGCCACACACAGCACAACTGTGACCATGGGGAAATAGCTCCGGCAATTCCAATTGCTAAAAGAAAATATTTGGACAAGTTTGCATTCTTTGAAATGACGATTCTCATAATATACTGATACATTAATAAATTTCTCTTTAGAGTATGCAGTTACAGAGAGTTGAGTGGTAGAAAGACAAAGCTGTTTCCCAGCAGGAAAACAAGGCAGCAAGGTACAATATGAGAAACCACTGAACCAAACAGAAAAAGCACTTTGGCTAAACAAAGTTTAAGACAACAGATAACCCCTCACATCTCCAGTCATCTCCCCATACGTCAGATGGACTATAACTAGAACAAATGGTTTCTCTACAAGTCTTGCCTTGCTTGGAGTCCTGAAGACAGAAACAGGGATTTCATAAAATAGAATCATAGAATCCTTAGAGTTGTAAGAGACCCTTAAAGACTGTGTAGCCCAACTCCCCAGCAAATGAACAGGGACACCCACACTTAGATCAGGTTGCCTGGGACTTGATCCAACCACACTTTGAAAGTCCCCAGGGATGGGGCACCCACCACATCTCTGGGCAACCTGTTCCACTGCCTCACCACCATCACCGTGAAAGACTTTTTCCTTATGTCGAACCTAAATCTACCCTCTTTGAGCTTAAAGCCATTTCCCTTGTTCCACTATCACGGACCTTGATAAAGAGTCTGTCCCCTTCTCTCCTATAGAAACCTTTTTTTTTTTTTCCCATGGAGTTTAGCACCACTAAAAGAAGTTTGACTACAACCAATAAAACTGTAGTTTGGCTACCAAAAGGAAAGGGATCTTTAAAAAAAAAAGCATTCATAAAGTAATATGCTACTAAGTACTTTCTAAGCTACTTACTACTGAAATGCCAAATGAAAAATTAGTGAAATGGTTAAAAAGCCACATCCAGCAACGCTTCCAGCAACAACCTTTAGGGACCTATCTGTAGATTTGACGGGATTATGCACGAGAAATCCACACTTGTGCCACAAGACCCGTCAGCATGTAGATATAAGTGGTATTGATGTCTAATACTTTGAAAGTAGGACTGCACACGAACTGCCATCCACGCACATTGCCTCAAAAGCGCAGAGGAACGCGTACTTACCTTGGGCTTGTATTTGATAGTGTACAGAATGTTGGGCAGGAGGGAGTCCGGTCCCAGCGAGCAGTAGAAGGTGACGACACCAGCCACAAACGACCAGAAGATCATCAGAACGTGAAGGTACCTTACAAAAAACAAGGAAAGACGACGTTTCCCTTCACATGTGTACACACATCGGCGTTCCTCGGCACAGGGCGGGCTACAGCGCGGTCAGGAAGAACCGCCACCGCACGGCTCACAGCACCGCGCCCCTCCCCCCGGCCGGATTACCGGTTAAGAAGCAGGGTGGCGGCGGCCAGCCCCAGCAGCAGGCAGCAGAAGAGCGGGTACTGCCGGCAGGTCTCCCGCAGAGCCTCCGCGCCCCGCACCCGCTGCCGCAGCCTCTCGCCGGCCGCCCGCAGCCAGCCCATGGCGCCGCCGAGCCGGCTCCCAGCCAGCGGGGGAGGCCGCGCCGCTTCCGCCGGCGGCGGCACGTGACAGGACCCTGGGCGGCGCCACGGCCGCCATCTTGTTGACGGCGGGGGAGGCGGATCCTGCACTTCCCGCCCCGCCCAGGTGTGCGCGCGTCGCTCAGTTCCCCCCAGAAGTCACTGAGCGTGTGGAGTCGAGACGGAACGCCTTGTTTGGAATGTAGTTTATTGCTGCTGAGGAAGGCTTCAAGCCATCTTCACGTTAATAACAGCCCTCTGGTGCGGAGCAAGTCACGAGTTCCCACGCTGCCTGAATGTTCTTGTCAGCACTGTGGTTATCCCAGCTCTGGAAGCTTCAAGTTATGACTGCAGCTGAGGGAAGATTGGTCATTGCACACATACAGGCGCCTCAGCAGCTGCTCCTGGGAAATCACAGCAGGAAGGGCTTCTGGGCTACAAATATGAGAAAGCCTCTTCAGCCAGAAACACCTGCTTATTTCTGAGTTATCTTGAGAAGCTGGTGTTGCCTTTTATATGGTGTACAACCCATACAGGCATATTTAGGCAAAGGACACGTGGAAAAGTGCTGTTGAGAAGACAAGCCATGTTCACAAATCCACAGGGAAAGCCTGTAACTCTCCATGCAAGAAAAGCTGTCACTGGGAACATGAGTCAATATCTAGAAAACGAAAGCTGAAAATAGCTTTCAGATACATCCCTCAGATGGTTGTCATTTTATGCAATACTTCCCTTGACCTCCGCATCAGGTGAAATGCTGCAGTCTGACTTCAGCACGCTGACCTTTCTCAGAGAGCCTGGCACAAGCCCCAGGCAGGATTGGATTTCTTTAAGAGTGCCTGCACAGTATTATTTCATGCCAGTCCACATGTTTTCTATTAGGCATTAAAAAAAAAAAAAAAAAAAAAAAAAAACAAAAAAAAAAAAACCCACACAAATAAGGTGCACATTCACAGCAAGGCTCTGTACAGCCTGTCCAGAGGAAATTAATCTTCCTCAGAATATGCATATTTACCGCCTTCTAACCTGACCCTCTCAGTTTAACTTCCTGGGATTGTTTGTCTTTTTTTTTTTTTAATGCTTTTAATAAGGAATAACTCTTTAAAATGTGTAACATTTAAAGTATTTCATAGAGATGTGATGACTAGCATAATGTATCTGGGACATAGGAAGTGACTCTCAAAGCAAACCAGCAGCAGCCAGGAAAAGAAGTCGGATTCTGCTTCTATCTGAGTTCTGTACTTTATGTAAAAGTTTCTTTTAAATTACAGATTCAAAGTTCAACCATATGTTTATTTCACATAAAACTGCCACATTTCTATTTGGCAGTAATTGCACCTCGCCATCTGAGAAGACTCAAGATTTTCCTCAATTCAGTTTTGTTCTGTTGGCCACGTAGTGCCACAACCTGCTTTACCCCATTCTGCTCCACCACAGTGCAGCTCCGGCCACCCTCTACAACCCATGCCTGACTTCTGCTACGCTGAAAAACACTGAGGAGTTTTGCTTTCCAGAAAAACAGAAACCCTATTTAACAAAATGAGATTGTTTTTTGTTGTTTTTGTGTTTTAGTTTAATCTTATATGTTTCCTTAGGCAGCAAGCTGTAAGTACAGATTCACATAGGCAGACTGCATTTAATTTACTCTGCATACAGTCTGTTTTTGCCTTTCAGGTTTTCTTTTTGTTTTTGTCTTCAGTCTATAATGTCTCCTTCTCAAATCAACTTGTTTTTCTCAAGGATAAGGCTGTGGAGGCTAACTTGTATCATACAATCCTTCATATCTAACCTGTCAGGAATTAGTTTTCCCTTATGCATATTTCCCACAAGTCCCTGATAATTTCTGTGGATCCTTTCCAGAAGCTGAAATTGAAGGATTCACTTCAATTTTTAACTTCAACTTTTCAGCAGAAAGCTTTCTTGAAATAAATTTCAAAAGAATATTCAGCAAATAGGAAAGAAATGTGAACAGACTCAGATCCCCAAAAAATTAAGCATGAATAGGGAATTCAACTTTTCAGATTAAAACTTTAAGAATGTCCACCAAATTACTGTTTCAGCTCATGAATTCGGGTAATTATTAGCATTCAGGTAAACAAAACTGGTTCTACTGTTATAAATGCAGTCATGTGCATTTGTCTGTTACTGAGTTAACAGTCTGCTAATAATCAGATTTACAGCCTTTTGAGGGTCAGCTCCCTGCACTGTCTATACAGACCTGCACTCATTGTTTGTGTGATCGTGTGCTGCCCACCATGAGACTGGGCTCCTACCTTTGCTTCCTGGACGAGTACAATCTCCAACCATGAGTTGATCCACAATATTACAAGATTAAATTGGATAGGGATAACCCAGGGCAGAAGGTAACCTCTGGACACAGCAACAGAGCCCTTAGATTACTGGGCAAAATCCCACATGAATTGTCTTCAGAAGAACAGGGAAGGAGAGCTGCTTTGGGAGAACAAAATGTCAGAAAGAAAGGAAAAATTTGCTAAGATAGGTGAAATGTCCCAAAACATCACTGATCTGCACAGTTTGTCTTTTAAATAACAGAGAGAAGAACAGGGTATATTAGATTATTGGTTTGTCCTCTGACAAATAGTAGTTTATGGGACATTAAAACAAGGATGTAGAGTGGAAATCTGCAAAGTGGCTGCAGAAGGCAATAATTTACAGACCACAAGAAATAAAGAAAGAAATATAGGCCAAAAAAAACCCCACAAAACCGTCCCCCCCAAAAAAACCCCAACAGAGAATATCTGTAAAGAGAGGCATTAGACCTGTAGAGGAGACACTACATAAATGCTTGAAGAAATTAACATTAGGCTTGTGGTAAATGTTTGGCAAAGGTATAATCTCCAGTTTGTGTAGTATAAGAGCAAGAGATAAGCTGTTTAGGTATGGAATTTAACTTCATATTGAGGATTTTTTTCATTTTTCATAGTGGCTGGATTTGAGAATTTGCAAAAAAAAATTGCAAAAGAAGAGCTGTACTAATGGAAATAGTTAAAAGAATGCTATAACACATGCTTAAGAGTTCAATCTGAATGAAATTATCTGTTTACAATGGGGTTTAAAGAAAATCCTGCCCTGGAAAGATAACTATTTCCACAAAGTATGTCACATCCTGAGTTTGTTTCCACTGACAGCTTGGTGGTTAATGAGTGAAATTCTCACATTTGAGGAGGAACCTGAGCCACATTCTCTCAATTCTGCTGAATTAAAAAGTGTCAAGAAAGCATTCATAACATGACGTGCACTTCTGGTAAACACTGCTAAGTGAGGCAGCACCTGTGCCTCTCGTAAATAAGATGAGACCTGTAGGATTCAAAGTGCAGTGCAAGTTTTTCACAACAGATACTCAACAGACACATAAAACAGCTGTGCTGGATCAGCAAATGTTCACCCAAGTGAGCATCCTGCTTGTGATGATGGTCAACAGGGGATACCTAGGAAAGAGTTATAAAAGCATAGAAAGAATAGAATACTTTCCCAGAACATTCTTTGACTCCGATTTGAATCTTGGGCATATCCTGAAAAGGAATTTTTTTCCTGAGTTTCAAGTTGGTTTTTGAACCATGAGCATAAACACCCACGAAAGTCACACAGAAAGGCATCCCACCACTTAATTCTGCTTGTGAGGATGACAGTGCATTATGAATGGCTCAACAACTTTCATTTAGTATTGTGAAATTATTGTTAGTAAAAAATATAATTTCTTACGCAGCACAATTGCTGCTTATAATTGTACAAAATTAACCTCCTCAGCAAGCCACCCTTTAGAAAATGAACTGATTTTTTGGCATTTTTATCTTACATCATTAATTTTTCTTCAAGAGAGCACCTTGGTACTTTCAGACACCTTTGTTGCTCCCTTTGTCATTTCCAGATCTATTATCTCTTGCTTTGTAGTGCTGGAGTAGAGAGAGGCAGCAGCAGGCAACAGAACTTCCACAATTTTTATTAGTTGCCCAGGTGCCTTGGTTAAAAATGGTGCTTTAGTTCTTGTCCCCCTCAATGCACTTGAATGTATCTTTTCTATTTTAGATTATGAATTATTGTTTTATTTGTACACAACTTCAGGGGTTTTTTTTGTTTATTTGTTTTTATTTTCCTCTCCCCATTCAAACAGTGAAAAAATTCCAACTTTAAGTCTTCACATAACTGAGTTTTAGTCAACACACAGGACTTGTTAAAGTGGAAAAAAGCCTCAGTGCAGCTAAAGATTGTCACCTTGTATCAGGGAAGGCTTTCTACTGATAAAATCTGTTACGCCTCCTGCTGTTGATCACGTAAACCCTGACACAGAGGGCTTTTTTTCTTTTAAGTAGTGAGAAGGAAGCTGGTACCCTGACGTGCACTGCTTTAGCTTTTGTAGGTACAACAGCAGATGCCTGAAGTGTTTTTGTTAGGTCAGCATTCCGGAGGGATATTTTTAGTTCGAGCAACCGGTTTCTCTGAGAACATGAAGCATTTAGGAACGGTGCAGGGTAAGAGCTAAACAACATTAATTATCAGCCTCCAAAAAAATAATTTGCGCTTCAGCTAAGTCTTTCATCAAACACTTCACGGAAATGGTTAGTGCTAGCTGCATAACCCAGGCTGCTTTGATCACCATTCGTTGACTGAGGATGTATGCAGTATATTGGACATGTTTCTTTCATGTACAGCAAAAAAAATGGCATTTTTAGAATGGCTAGAGATAAAAATAATAACGGGACATACATGTTAATTTTTCCTGGCAAGAATATGGGGCTATGACAGAAGCATAAAAATTCTCTTATGCTAACAGACTGATGCACAAGATGATCCTGTGTAAGCCTGAAGAGAGACTTACTTCTCCTCGTACACAAGGATGAGTTTTGAAGCTTTTTGAAGAAACTTCTTGATGCATGTGGGTAATTTGTCAATATTAATAGTTATGTATAAATTGAGCACAAAGCCCCATGGTAAAGCATAGAAGTTTTTATGAGAAAATTTAAGAAGTCAGGCTCAACAGCAGGTTCTGCAAAGCCAGGCTTCTCTACAGCTGATAGCTGATCAATGTTGCCCTCATCAGACAGCAGCTGCCAAAGTTCCTGAAGGTATGCCAAACCATTTGTTCCCCAAACTGCTGGAATATCAAATAGACCAGTGGTACTACGGCGTTACAGCTATACACCACTTTTAGTTCCGGCAGCAATGGTGCGTCTGAAGGAGACCACGATCCCTCCACAGACCTGTCAGCACACATACCTTGCTAAGTCTCTCTTCTGAGCCACAGAGAACAGTTACTTGCGACTTCTCCCAGATGATTACCAACTTAGCTCCTGGTTACGCTGCATCTCACCACCTGCACGGTGGTGTTCCCTACAGCGCTCCTCTGGGGAAAGAGAACACATACTTAGCAGGTAAGAGGAACTGTATGAAAGCAGGACAAGTTACGAATTCAGCACATGGGAAGAGATAGCTAAAGGTGTTCTATGGTTAAATGTATGACTAGTTGAAGGAGTTAGAACCATGTTTCTTAGAAGCTGATAATTTCATCTGAATAAGTGAATTCAGACCACGAGAACGTTTCACCTAGAACACAGCCTGCTCTATTTACCAATTTAAGTATCAAATTTCTGCACTACTGAAAGTTTGGCTTTTTATTTTAGGTAACTAGTATTCTAGCTGGGAAACACTGGAGCTAACAGGAACTGAGAGTGTATGAGGGAATACTATCATTCAGTAGTGACACTTTCTAAATCAGTTGCTTATTTGTGACTGAATGACTTGCTGCTACATAAACTACCCGGCGAATCTGTTATTACACTGAAGTATAAAAAGAGACTACTTTAAACATAAGGTAGGCATGAAGCCTCCTCTTTCAGAGATACATAAATATTTCTAAGTATATACTAGTAAATGGGCACGTTAATATGAAAATTATCTTAAAACCATCTTTCTTCTCAAACTGTAAGGAATTATATTTCCTTCCCCTTAAGGAGCTGTGAATATTTGCTCTTATCTCCCAAGTTTCAGGTACTCTGTACACCTTGCTTCTGGTATTTTTTCCCTTCAAGAATTGTAATGATTGAGATTTGAAGTTTCAACAGATGAATTTAAGGTAGCTCTTTACATTGCACAGAAATGGCAGGCTTTAGATAAACCTGAAGTTGGGTTCAGTGTGTTTCAGATACAAGAGGGAACAATTTTTCCTTTGAGAAAGCAGATTTTGCTTCAGAATGAAGGTATCAAAATGGGGAAAGGCAGCTTTAATATCATACAGATTCCCAGGGCCATGTATTGGACCCTTAAGATATTATTTGTTTAGGCACAGTAGTAAATGCCACTGATCATTACCATCCACCACTTTGGATATGGTAAAACTGTAACTGAGTACCAACCTATCACCACACTGTCATGTATACTTTACACCCAGCGTATTTCTGGGATAATTTATGTTCAGGAAACCTGGCATACCACTTGGTCTTAATTCTGAAAAGTCTGCCTGTCTGAGGATTCTGCTGGACCACAGCAGCAAGCACCAATGCACAATTCCTCTTCCTTTTCTTTTTTTTCTTTTTTTTTTATTTTAAACTTTAGTTGGTCATTGGGTCTGGAGAAGTCAAGCTAGATGTAACAGTAGTGGCTCTCCCCTCTCGTTCTCTGATGCCCAGAGGAAAAAGCCAGCACAAAGAAGGAAACGAGGTCACAGATTATCTGGAGAAGCAGTTCTGGTCATAAGGAGACATCTCTGCACACAGCACAAGGTGTTTTAGTTCAGAGCTGCTCACCTGCATGTCACCAAAAACTTAGAACATACAACCCCATCTCCACTGGATGCTTTGTCTCCCATTCCTTCCACAGTCAGCAACATTCCCATCTCCTATTGAGTCTTCAAAAATAACTACTCACCTGCAGAGAAACTGACTTTTCCCCACTGAAGGCTGCCTATGAAACAAATGCTTCTGTGTGTTGTCCATGAGCACTCAGGATGCACAAAGCCTCATTTATTCTTGATCCTCTTTCCTCTTGATCTTAGTAAGGAGAGAGAATCCTGACAAAACGAAGCTTGGAATAAGATAAGACAGAATATATTTGCCATTTCTAGCTGCTTTATCACCTGGTACAGGCTTTTGCATCTGACAGTTTATTTTCTGGCATAAAAAAATGTAAACTTTGCTGCAAGTTAAAAATGAACATCTTCAGACTAAAGTCTACCAGCCTTCTTGCTGGCAATCCTGCAGAAGCTCATAATGATCAATGCAAAGAGCTTCATTTCTGAGCATGTCTCTGGTGCAGAATACACACACCTGTGCGACCTGTGCTACCTAATGTTTAACAGCATCCCAACCTAGTCCCAAGAAATGCTCTGTCACTTCTCTCCCACAGGATGCTGGGCTTGCATTGGACACCTCTCCAGATGGAAAAAAAAAAAAAAAAAGCAAGAAAAAAAAAAAAGCAAACCTATGCAGGAACCATGTGTTGTATTTGGGAACCCTTCAGGTAATTCTCAAACTGAGATCTCTACAGGGGCTGCTAAGTGGGCTTTGGGTCACTGCAGCTTCCCAGGTTTCCAACTGTTCTCAGTCACTGTTTGCCCTGCACTAAGGTGTGCAAATCAAGACTCCATGCGCAGGCTTCACTACAAGCACCACGTTCCCTAAACATCACTCATTATGGAGGCCTCATGAATCACAGAATGGCCAGGGTTGGAAGGGACCTCAAGGATCATGAATCTCCAACCCCCTGCCACAAGCAGGGCTACCAACCTCCACATTTAATACCAGACCAGGCTGCCCAGGGCCCCATGCAACCTGGCCTTGAACACCTCCAAGGACGGGGCATCCACAACCTCTCTGGGCAGCCTGTTCCAGCACCTCACCACTCTCTGGGTAAAGAATTTCCCCCTGATGTCCAACCTAAATCTCCCCTCCCTCAACTTAAAACAATTTCCCCTCATCCTATACATATCAACCCTTTCAAAGAGTTGATTTCCCTCCCTTCTGTAAGCCCCCTTTAGGTATTGAAAGCCCTATGAAATCCCTAGGTATATGAAGCCCTATGAAGTTCATACTTCTTCACTTCTACTTAACTTTTCTAGGATTGTTAAGAGCAGTGAGAAGCATATTCATTTAATAACTGTAAAAAGAATGGACTAACTCTTCATCTGTACTGAAGAACAGGTCAGGCACTAGAACAGGCACAGCAGATATTCAGGACTGCCTCTTGCTTTTTTGTGGCTATTAGTCCATCACTTCAAAACAGTAGGTTTGCAATTATCAGCTGCAGGGTATCACACTCACCTCTCAGAGCAGGACATTTGAAATAGTGTTATGCACACTAACAGTATTTATTCATTTAGTTTTGCTGTTTCACTATGTTTGAAACATCTTTTCTTACAGGGGTACTTCAGACTTCCCTAGCTCTCTTGTGCTCCTACTCTCTACGCGCCGTTCTTCTAAAATTCCTACCAAGATGAAGAGGCCCTGACAGCCATACTAGCCAGAACAGAATCTCCTTACCTTTCCACATTGAAGTCCAAGGAACCTGCATCTGCTCTTGCACTGATGTTTGAACCTGGGCAAGCTCCACCACCTGACATTCCCTTCACATCTTGCTGTGCCTGCTAGATGAAGCCTTGTTTAGAGTATATCTACCTTTCACAGGAAAAGGACAGACTGATTAAGAGCAAGAAAGATTCCACAAAGCTGTAAAACAGCCAAATAAAGTTGTTTAACTCTGTGGTTTGCCAGGTTATTTACTTGGCTATTTTGCCTTTAACCCTAAACTACATACTTTCTAGTAGCTTAGTTAAGGCACATGTGATTATATTATTCTGCCCACAAACTGAGGATTTCTTTCTCCCACTGTCACACAACCTGAAATCTTCTCAGGGAGCAGACAAGAATGGTTTACTGAGAGCTTTCTGAAGGAATGAATATAAGCAGTTCTACCACTCCTAGGTCAACCCTCTAAATTCCAAACAAATACTTGGTACTCCTCTGAGAGCAGCCTCCCTTATTGTCAGTCACTGCATCAAGGAGGGTGAGGGGGGGGGAGAAAGGTTGTCTTGAAAGGGGCATGGAAATTTAAAAGATGCTTTAAAAAATGTTACTCCTAATAACTATAGTTTTTCTAAGACTACAAAATATAAATGGATGATCATCGACCTGCAGCTGTACTTGACCAACTCCACAACAAATGACATAAGCCATAAGCACTCCAGGGTAACTGTACCAAAACAGACACTTTAGGCTGAGCCGTTATTGAGGGCAATCTGCACAACCTTGCTGGGATGCAAGCGATCTGATTCACTCCACTGCAATTTGTACCTGAGTGGTGTGTACGCCCCAGCAAACCTCAGAGTGCCTTTACAAACCAGGAAACTTCACTTCTGAAATGCTGAACATCAGCAAAGCTTCTTCACAATTCATCCGTGTACTCCTCGTGTTTTATTATCCACTGAAAGCAATTCTCTTCCAAATGTTATACTGAGGGTAATAAACTGTAAAAGTTTAGCCCTTGGCATTACAGAAAAACAAGCCTCAGTACTTCCCATTAGAAATCCCTACTCATAACCTTAAAAAAGACCAAGTACCTCAAAAAGCAGAAACTACTTAGTCTGAGACATACTGACCAGCTAACACCACACAAAATATTAAGATTTTTTGTCAGTACAGAAACATGACAATCCCAATGGCTCAGGACATCAGTAAACCTAACTTGGTACTTATCAGATTAGATTATCATTTTTTACACCATTCCCATTGTAAGATAAGCAAAACCAAGTTGCAACTCCGTAACAGAATACTTCAAATCTGATAGATTTATGACCTTCCAGACCCTTCCTAATTTTAACTGAAGGATCGTTCTCACAGAAAATTTCTACTAGGACTCTGAAACCAGCTTCCATTGTACTCACTGTCAAGGCTTATATCCATCTACAGCTCACAGTGAGACAAGTTATGACAGTTTTTTTTCTCCCTTTATATTCATTCAAGTCTTACGTTAGCATGAAATCTGCAACATACTTCTTACAGATTCTGACAGCTTTTTAGAAAAGTACCTTGCTGTGGTTTTCTTCAGAAAAGATCTTAATTCAAAAGCAAGCGTAAACCACCCACACTTTCAAAGAAATATGTTAATGTGAATGAAATTAGTCTAGCGAAACTGTCCTGAAGTCAACTTCGTGTATGTGCCTCTGCTGAAACTACTACTAATGAGGAATCTATGAAGTTAAGCTGCCTTTGCTGAACTCAGGGGAAGCTTTCATATTCCAAATTAGCTACGCTGAGTAAAAGAGGTTTTAAATATCCAATGCTGGTCACAGGTGCTTTCTTCATCTCTCTGGAGAAAACTGGGGAAAAAAATAAAGAACAACAGGAAATGCTACACATAGAGCCAGCAATTCAGTACTTGACACATTCAGTTCCTGGCTCTTTTAGTACCTGGGTTCATGGAAAAATCCCTTCAAACTGCTAAGATTGCTATGCTTTTAAATAAAACAACAACAACAACAACAAAAAAAAACCTCACATACTTGATATACCAGAAGCATTTTTGGTGATTTTTCGGTTGAAAATAGTTAACATCAGCTTACACTCAACATTCAATTACCACTGCAATAAACAAAAATTTCCAAACCAAACCCCATATAACCTTCCCACTCCCTGCAGATGAGGAGTCAATTTCCTATAGAAGTTGGAGTTTAGGTACTGAAATTAATTTAAGTAGTGGAATGTCTGTATTTACTCACCGTTGTCACGTCTGCAGTTGAACATCTTATGCTATCCTACTGGGTAGGTAGCAATACCATGAATGCCCTTCGTAGCTTCCTTAGCACAAGTAATAAGATTCTGTGCCTTTTCTTCCACATCAGTGGCCAAACCAAGCAAAGCTCTTTGCCATGCTAACTGCACAAATAGAGATAGCAAGCTATCTCCATTCATCAGACACATGCATCAGTCTCAGAGTAGAAGGAATCCAGATTTCTGACACAGCTGCCTTTACCTAAATGACTGTCAGGAAAATAAGTGTTGGCTTTGGAGCAGACAGTATAATGAACATTCAGGAACTAAAGAACCCTCTGAACCAGAACATATCATTTGAGGAATTGAATTCCTCTCTCAGACTGAAAATTTAGAACCAGTTACCTCCCTACCTGGCTGTGGTTTCTGACTGTCACAGATGATTCAAGATTCATCTATGTACACTGAAGCTCAACGGTCTAAACAAGCTTTCATGAAGATAACTTCAAAATAACAAATATAACCCAGTGCTCCCAGACAGGCTCAGCTGTGCAACAACCTGAGAGCTGACCATTTTGAATTAACTTTGCAAAATTAAAATAAAAAATAATCATTAAAAAAATCTACCCAGTTACATCTTGGCAAGAAAAAGACATAATTACATGAGACAATCACCCTCCTCTCCAAATCCCAAGTAATCCAACAAGCTAGTCCTTGTACTTTTCAACATAGCTATCACAATAATCAAGGCAACACAGGACTGAAAAAGTCATACTTTCCTCCTGTGTGTCTTATAATATAATTAAACACTTGGAAGCGCTGACCGATCAGATTCCTGCATGAGAATCAGCTTCTCAAAGTTTAACATCAATTTTTAGGAAGCTTTATGCTTGTTTGCACTATACTTCTGTAAAGTAACAATTTACTCCTCCTTCCCTCAACATTCATACTAAGGGTCAAAGTATCTTCAGCTAAACATCCCTTCCTTACATGTTGGGTTGTTTGTTTCTTTAAATCTGACAGACAGAACAAGTAGAACGTACATCTGGTGTTTCCTCTACACAAACAGCACAAATACTTATTTCCAGGCTGGGGGTGTCATGCACTAGTGCTGGCAGTTAATTCAGCACAACATCCTGCCTACACTGAGCCCTACACTGAGCGTCAAGTCCATCGTAGGAAATCGGGATTCATCAGCTTTGTGCTAGGAAGACAAACTCAACCTCCAGCTTTATGGATTTCAGTTCTCTGAGCACTACACTAACAAGGCTGGATGTGGCTCTGGGCAGCCTGGTCCGGTGGTTGGCGACCTGCACAAAGTGGGGGGTTGAAACTAGATGATATCTGTGGTTCTTTTCAACCCAGGCCATTCAATGATTCTATGACTCTAGAAAGTATTGCCCGATAGCCTACTTCCAAATCTTTCTCCTCCATTTTAAACTATTAACGTTTTCTATTAAGCTTTCACCAATGCAAAGAACAAAACGGTCAGAATTTTGTGGAATGTTAGCAGCCTGAACACACAGTTTACAGAAAATGTTAGTAGAAAATGAAGACAATGTGGATGTAAAGTCTCCCCTCTGACGTGGGAAAGCACCAACAAAACTATCAGGCTGAGCAAATGCCTCTGCAGAATTATCAAAGGCACAAAAAAGAAGTTGCACCTACATGCAGCATTTATGCAATGAAACATTAAGTGAGCAAGCTTATCTTCAGAGGAGGCTGAACTTTTATCAGACTGTCATATCCCCACAATCCTACCAACAACAGAGTTAATATTCCCTAAACTTTTAAAGACAGTATTTACCTAAGAGATGTATCTGCAATAACAGCCTTCCTCTGAACAGTACAAACAAACCCAAGTTTTGCATTCTAAGAATTTTCCTCTTCAAAAAACAACAACAAAAAAACCCCTGCAGTTGCGTGCCCTAAATGAAACCTCTTCAAGTGACAAAAAAAAGTTAGAAGTAGAATTTAAAAAGCGTATTGTTTATAAACAAGAAGTGTCGAGCAGGAGTTCCCAATTTCTAACTAACTTCAACTAGGCTGCAAATTTCGGAAAGCACTCCAAATCAGTGTGGAACTACTCTACCTTATGCTCAAACCTTCACGGGCGCTGCAGCACAGAAAGCCTCCTACCAGAATAATCCGAGGCATCACATGAGGTCAACACTTGCCTTGAACGCACCAAAATGAGCCGTGCGTTACACTGCTGACCGGCACCAAAGATGTGCACTCACTGGTGAACACTTCACGCTTACCAACACCCAGTGCAACTAATCCAGAGTTGCTACTATATGCACTTGCCCACTCTCACCAATATCTCCATGCTTAATAATGAAGTACTTTTTTTTTTTTCCCCCTCACACAACTGAACTTTAAGGTTGGAAAACAACATCATTTTTTACCGTATTAATCACCACATGCAATTTAGTTTTCTTAATATTTTGCTAAAAAACTGCACCAATATCAGAACAGTGCAAATCATATTTAATTTTAAAAGTTATAATGGCTTGAGTTCATACTTAGAGGGAACACTGTCAAGATCTTGATATTTTGCTCGCTCACCATTGCTTGCATTCGACTGAAAACACTTTCCTGTCAATTCTGCAGTTTTCGCAATAGTTCCCCATGTTTTTATCAGAGCTGAAATTGAGGATAACATCCTCAATTTCAACGCACATAGCGCCTTAATAACAACGTTTTTATTCATTTCCATCAACAGTTACAATTCCATAAATATATTACCCCCCCCCAGCACAGTTCCAAACTAAGAACTGTCGCTACCACTTGTGATCCCACAAGCGTTGTTGAGTTTTCCAGCAATGGGGAGATTTTAACATTAAGAAACCTGAGGATGTCCCCTCGTCTACAGCCCCCAGTGTTTCCTTTTAATAGCAAGTTCAGAATTGCTTTCCACACCTTGACAGTGTTCCTTATAAAACCATATGACAGTAAAAGTGCCAGTAGGCATGGCAACCTCTTTGAAGGGAGCATTTAAACTCCTTGGCACTGGGAACGCCAGCACCAAGGATTACATTGAAATTCAAAATTATATTTAAGGCTACAATTAGCAAACCCACTTTCCATAAGCCTAATGTTCTATCACTAGATTTGAAAATTCAGAAGCTAATGCAAACTGCATACTTTTATGCTCAAATCTGAGGAGAAGGTTACTCTTCTTTAGCAAGGGCAGTATATGAAACTGTAGTAGCAAATGTCTCTTATGCATTGACTACTCATTTCACCATCATTCACTTACTTTGTCTTTAAGTTCAAAACTGGCAAGGCACATTTACATATTCCAATGAATACTTGACAATTTTAAATTACACTTCATGTCCCAGCTATCCCAGTAATTGACATACAACATACTAAAATGGTTTATTAAGATAACAAAAAAAAAAATTAATGTGAAACATACAGGCTATTGGCAACCACTATTCTAAAAATTATGTAAATACAAGTAAACATACTGAAATGTGTGCGATTCTAAGTTTGTAACCAGAAGATCTCTGTACTAACACACATTTATATTAATGACACATAAAAAAAATAAAAACTTTATTACAAAAATAAGTTACACTCGCCTCCAGCTTACAGTATAAAACAATTTTATTTGCAGGAATGCAAAATGATTGTTTGCCATGAGCATTTTCAACATATGACATGTCTAATTTTGTTAAAATTTGCATTTACTGGGGGAAACTGGTGTGTATAAAACCTTAATTAGGTATAAGCTTCAATTTTCATTGTGGTGCCTATGGGTATGTAGTATAACTGCAGTATCCCTTTGGGCAGGGGGTTAAGGGAAGCTCTTTACGCCAAGTCCAACGTAGGTCATAATTTTATCTATCTTTTACCTATATGAAGTTGGACTTGGCAAAGTTGTTTTTTTTTCTTTTTATTTTTTTGTGGTTTTTTTGTTTTCTTTTTTTTTTTTTTAAGGGTGGTTCAATAGAGGATGCTTCACCACTGAACACTCACTGTCATCAAGGTGCTTCAGAAAATTAAAAACGTAGCACAAATGATTGTACTCTACTCTACTCTACAGGTTATCATGATCTGCATAAGAGAAATGGAAAGCTGATCCACGTGTTTTTACAGTGATCAGCAGTAAGAAATGCACTAATGAAAACATACCTTTTACCTAAAAAGCTAAACTACAGCCATATACTATTCTATGATTTATGAAAAAACTTCAAAATATCCAAATGTCAGGCTTCACTGTACAGTTGTCAGTTTTAGTCTGACCTTTTATAAAGGGACACTGCAGTATTTAGTACAAGTTGCTGATGCACTTTTTTGAACATCTGATGTCTTACAAAAGTAACATCTTGCTAAACTATTATACATCCAAATAACTACAATATCTGAAGAAGCAAGGCTGCTTTTTCAGCCACAAAATACGACAAAAGCAAGGCCTGTTATGATGGTCATGAGGAAGTCTTACAAAGCCTCTGGAACTAAAGGCAACTAAGAATGTTACATTTGGTATATTATAATCTTACCCTCATATCATATTAAACAAGCCTTGCTTTTATCTACAAAGATTTTCTATGTACAGTACAGACAGGGTATAGTTCAATCCTCTGCTACTGAGGTAGTTAACCAACCCTTTAAAAAAGGTTCTGAAAAGAACCACTATCTGGAATGCCTGACTAACCAGCTCTGATGATTACACCTGAAACTGCTGTATCTGAACACAATTCATAAGTGATTACTATATAAACAATCATGATTAACCTTCATGAGCAGAAATAAAATTTAAGGATACCAACAATGGTATTCATCTATACCACTGCAATAACAATTTCAATGCAAGAATTCGTGAATACCACTTTCGGAATCCTTAACTAAGAAAACCTGGGGGAAAAATCTACTTAGAGCAGATTTTTTAAAGAACAACTTTATTCTTTATTAAGATACCATGCTAGACGTTAGGGATTTTGTTGAACACATTGGGGAAATAGAGTAGCTTTAGTTTAATAACTTGCACTGCAGAGAAAACTGTTAAAGAAATTCATTTCAAAGTCCAAGTATTAGTTCAAATGTCCCATATTTGAATCCATGATCTTCGCAGGAAGGTCTTTTGCAACAGAATATGCTCCTATACAGCTGAGATACTTAAGGTTGCTTGATTTCCTTACCATTACTCCACTGCAAGCTTCTGGTGTAATCCCACATAGCAAGTCAGTCTTCATTGTAACAGGTCAGGACCGGCCTCGACCCCTTTTCCCTGCTAGCCAGGTAACAAAAGGAATCAATTAGATAAATCATTTTAAACTCTGGTCTGTACAATTGTTAACATAAAATCTTAGCAAAATGAATTATTTTAAAAGAAAACTA